>NC_141874.1:347081806-347706806 GCF_056163025.1 Triticum urartu
GCGCCACTAAAGTGCAGTACGGTGCACCACTAGTATGAATATTAGGATTTTTTTCTTTTCTGATATTTGCATAGGTTAAAAAATATATTACTGCACAGAATATAGACAGCACAACATATAAACAGAAGATTTATTGAATACAAATAGAAGATTAGTCTCCGAATACAATTCATCATATTAGTCTTCGAATTCAAAAGACCGAACAAAGTTAGAACATTACAAGTCTCGAGACCACGAGTAGCGAGTTTGTCTTCACATTACAAGTCGATATCAATCATCTAAACTATCATCACATAGAAGAGAGCTACGGTCATCACGATGAGCATCATCATGATGAAACTGGTCTTCACCCGGTTCCTCCTCCGCTCCCTCCTCTCTCCCGCTAGATAGCGCGCGTATCTAGCTTCCGCCTCCGCCCTAGTGGTGTATGCTTTGTAACTGTTACCACTGAAATAGTGAACCTGTCTCTGACACTCCTCCTAGCCGTAGTAGACTCCGGGAACCTTACCCTTGTACACGACATACGACGACATCTCTATGCACTAGATAAACAAAACGTTAGTAGCAATTCACAGACAACACATAAGCAATATATAAGTATGCAACAAAAGGATCGGAAGAGAAAAGAAACACATTAATAGAAGGATTCATGGTCCTACTAATAAATAGCATCGATTACATATAAGTTGAACGACTGTCCAAACCAAAGAGACATACAAGTTCATTAAAGTTTAATTACAACATGAGCTAATCGATATTTCAGAACTACATAGCATCACTACTTTCGACTCGACTCAGGGATCGGAGCGTGGATGAAGCCGCCGTCTTTCGTGATGGTCATGAAATCGTGATCGTTGTTAGCCTGCATTTGTAGCGTTGTTTCTATCTCACTGTTGGACGGTTGATATCTGAGGTAAACTGCCCCGAGGTACGAAGGACATCTTGATGGATGATTTCCGCAAACTCCGACTGGATGCGAAAGAATTCTTGTCTGAGGTCCGCGTCCTGGATTGCCGACAAGCGTGCGGCCCAACCTTTGAGACTATTCGGTAGCAGAAGTTGATTATGGTCCCGTACGATCGCCCGCATGTTATGGAGGGCGTAGTAGGCATCCTTCTAACCGCCAGGCGGCTGCTTGACGCAAGGGAACGTCGTTACATGGGTGAACACGTGCTTGCCATACCTAATAATTGGCGTCCTGAAGGTGCCTCCAGATTTGGCATAGCCGGGGAGAACATCATCAAGAACTTTCTTGATGTTTGTGTAGTCTTTATTCGACTGACGGTCCGCTTCAAAATACGTGGCCATGGAATAGTTTGGGCTTAAGAGGACGAGTGTGCAACGTGTGTCACCGCACAAAACACGGAATGTTAGAAAAAAAGAACGATTGAAATCTAAGAAATCATATGTTACGGGGCGGTGAGGGGATGACTTACTCGGGAAAGTAAGGCACGAGGAAGTTATCCTTATCTGGGTTTGCCAGAATGACGCCTTCGAGGTATGAACTCGCAACTTTCCGGTCCCCAACGCTGCCCAAGATCTTGGCACGCATGTAGAATGGGTCGACTATCACGATGTCCGGGGTCTTGTCTCTAATGATCCGCATCTCCATACTCAGTGAAAATAGTCGAACAAAGGTGTACTGCAGCGGATGAAGGTTAAACATAGCGAAGATGTCATCAGACCGCATGACGATCATACCCCCGATGGCGCTATCGACAAAGCCCCTGCCCTCTGGCACCTTGGCCACGAAAACCGGGTATGCCACATCATTCTTGGAGAGACGCCGCTTCTCCAAAGAAAGAACACATTCATGCAGATTCCGCATAGCACCAGTCGCAGCATTGAGCAGATTAGTCGGTAGCACCGGCCTACCCGCCACATGCACCCTCCTTGAGATATCCTTAGATGTAGGTGGCCCGTCCTGAGCACGGATCGTACTCGCTGCCGGCTGGCTCGCACCCTTGTTATTCTTTCTTTTCCGTCCCTTCTTCTTCTGTTGTAATGGGATCGAGTTCTGCTCAGAGACAGCCTTCTTGAGTGTGTTGGGGCTGATAATATTTGGCACCTCGGCTATATGAGGCTCGGTGAAGGCGGCAGCCGGAGGCGTCTCCTGAGAACTGAACGCCAGACGACGCCTGTTGCAATTGGGTTTCTCCGCGGTACCAGCTAGATCGCGATCATCTTTTGCAGGGTTGGGTTCTTGAGAAGGAGGCCCCAAGAATTTGTCACCATACCCATGTTCGTTGAAGTACTTATTGACCCAGGTAAATGTACCGTCATCGTCGTCGTCATCCGGATCCTGTGCCATATGCATGTCCGGATCGGCCATATGTTCGTCGTCGTCGTCCGGTAGCGTTGCGGCGGTCTTGCCATGGCTTGGCGCCGACACGACTGGCGGTGTTTTATGTGGGGTGGTGTCCCCCGCCCCCAAACGAATCTGGCTCTTCGACCAAAGCATGGACCAGCCTATGCAGGCGCTGAGGGTGATCACATCATCTTCGTCGGCCCCAGGGGGTCGATACGGAGGTAACAAGTCGTCGCAGCCCTGCATCACCTAAACAAGTTGAACCCTATACACGTTGGGTGGCATCGGATTACCATGGAACATGCGGTTGTCTGGTTGAACGATTCTGGCCTTGGCGACATCGATCAACTCGCCGTTCACGAAGTGCGGGAGAGTGCATGGAACGTCGGCGGCACCCTGCGAAAACATGTAGGGCGTCGGGGATGCCCAGTCAAAGGCAAGGAGATGAAGTCATCGGCCGAGAGGCTTAGTTATCGTGATGGCGTCGAGCTCGGCTAATGTCGAGGCACCGCCAACGGCGGGCGTGCAAGTGACGGAGGGGCCGCTTGCTGCCGAGGTCCCGGCCGGCGTATTCTTCCCACACCCGGGTGCATTAAGCTCCAATGCCAATACCGACGCCGGAAACACCAATGCCGCCTCCGCCAGAGACACCAATGGCGCCGCCGGTGCATTGTGCGAGTTGCTGCCTGTGAAGCTGGGAATCGGGGGCGGCCCCTGTTGGCCGCCTACAATCCATGCCTGCATCCCCTCAAGCAAGGTAGGCATAATGGCAGTGATCGTCGCTCCCAGTTGATCTCGCACTTGCTCATTGACTATCTCCGGAATCTGCACCACTTTTGCCTTGAGTTCTTTAACCTCGCGCTCCTGGCTTTCCAAGTTGGTCTTTCTCTCCTTTCGCCCAGCGGTATAGTATTCCGACCATTTCGTGGACAAGCCTTTGCCGGCCACACGACCAGCTGACATTGACTTACTGAGCTTATCCTTGTTTTTCATTACGTTCAATGCCCTATTTAAAGGGGTGTCGAAAGGGGAGCTCTGAGACGACCCCGCGCTACTGCTTTCAGTGTCCTGTGGAAGGAACGTGAACCATTTAGAAATTTGGCTTCATTAATTAGAATGCAACCATATGGAGCTAATTACGTGGGGGTGTATTCCTTACCAGAACAAGCTCAAGCGCCTTGGTCTTTGGATCCGTGGTAAGCTCCTTGGTTACTGGGTTAATCTTGTACTGGGCCCTGACATAGTTCCTGGTCTGCTTGTCACGGTATTTCTCGAAGAGGGGCAGTAGGCCTTGCTCGGCACGCTCCGCGTCCTCCTTGTCCCATATATGTTCCGCCACTCTATAACCGTCGGGACCGAGTTTGTGGACCCCTAAGTTCAAGTCCCGCATTTCTTTCCCCCACTGACTTGATTCCATGATTGCGTTGCTCTCGCACTTGATCTTGAACTCCAGGTAGTCATCTTTGCTGATCGAAGGATTTTTCTCCTTGATCTTCTCATAACTATCACCTTTTTGAATCATTCTCTTCACCACGGCTCTCCAAGTAGCCAGGGCCATGGTCATCTTCGCGAGGGCGGTACTGTTCACTTTATTCCCTGAGAGGCGTGTGTTTGCGAAGTCACCGGGGAACTTGTATCGTTCGTGTAGCTTCATGAAGTGGAGGTTGCGCAAATTCCCTCGGTCACGATGCCTTAGGTTCTCAGTGTTGATCGAGATGGTGCTGCGGAGAATGCACCCGAGCTGTCCTGTGTACCCCTTGACTAATTCTGGGGGCGTCGTTGGATGCCCCTCGGAGGACACTTTAGTAAGTTCCTCCTTGACGGTGCTGAGCACGCTCGGGCGCCAGTCCTTCCGTTGCCTCTTCAGTTGGCTGCCATCTGTGCATGCGCTGCCATCATCAGTGGTGGCATCCTCGGCGGCACCATCATTGGTGTCATCCCCGACGCCACTAGGGGTTGTGTAGTCAGGATCGGTGTCTTCCACGGCGTCCTCATAGCGGTGAGGTTCTTCCTCCATCTCCTGGGACAGCTCCCAGAATGCCTTGCCCGAACCGCCAGCCTCATCATTGTGGGCCATGTTTCGCTCTAAATAGGAAAAAAGTTTGTTCAATAAGTTGGTTATTGTCAAGGAACAAGATCTCTAAGTTGACCAAATAACCTAATTCTCAAGGAATGTCGCCAAAAAGCTAAGCTTTTATCATTTAGGGTTTGTCAACGCTGAGGCACCCTAAATGCTAAGTTAAGTTTTCCTCATTTAGGGTTTATCGATGCAGAGGCACCCTAAAAGCTAAGGTTTTATCATTTAGGGTTTGTCAACGCCGAGGCACCCTAAAAGCCAAGGTTATATCATTTAGGGTTGTCGACGCCGAGGCACCCCAAAAGCCTAAGTTTTCATCATTTAGGGTTTATCGATTCCGAGGCACCCTAAAAGCCAAGGTTATATCATTTAGGGTTTGTCGACGTCGAGGCACCCCAAAAGCCTAAGTTTTCATCATTTAGGGGTTATCGATGACGAGGCACCCTAAAAGCCATCATCATTATATCATCTTGAAAATATTATAACAACTAAGTTCATCCTACTTAATTAAGTAATATTGACATTTTGTTAAATCTTAATTAAGTAATAGAGTTTTATTCACTTCTTGCACTAATAGATTGCATTTCCAAGTTCAAATAAGTTATAACGGAGACCCTACGAGGACCTGGAAGCTTGCATGCGTTCTAGGGAAAATTCTGGTGGAGTTCTTCTTAAGGAGTTGATTGGTTGATATAACAAGTTCTATGGAAAATTCTAGTGGAGAAATGGAACTGGGTAAGAGTTGAAAGAAAGGTATCTAATTAGAAACATAGGTGGAGGGTCTTGTAGAGGATAGATAGGTAGCAGAATCCATTCAGATGGAAAGCTTTAATGAGGATGAATCAAGATTTGGATAATTCATGTCTTTAGGTGAATAGGAAGTTACTTCTGCAAATATCTGTTGGGTCCAATAAGATAATCCACAGTGTGGTGAAAACACGCCCTTCGAACTGGTTTGAGCTATTGGTGAATGGAGATGGTCTAAGACTTTCAGTAGTAAGAAGTGAAGTGGTAATTTTGAGAGCAAATGGTTAGGATGAGTGGTTCCTCTTTCCTGTTTAGCTTTACAATAGAATATTGTTAGTCATGCACACTTGTGCATTTTGAGCCAGGCCCCGTGGAGTTGGCCTAAAACATTTCTTTCTTTAAGCCTGCTACATCCATCTCAAGTATTTATGGTCAAGGGTTAGCAGGGACATCCAAATAGAATATGTGCTATGGGCTTTTTTAGTAGGTCATCCTACCAGATTAGGGTTTATCGATGACGAGCAACTGACATTAGTAATAACTATGAGTTGATATCACACTTCTATATGTATAACACAAGAGGCAATTGATCCTACTTAATTAAGTACTAAGATACCCCGGCCCATGCATTAGTCGCAAGTACCCCATATGTCCTATTTTTAGCAAAGTCATGCTAAAATTCACGGAAAATTTTAGCATGACGTTTCCTGAAAATAGGACATATGGAGTACCCGAATTTGCTCAAACGGAAGTTAATTGACATTCCGGCAAACTCAAGGGCCTCTCGGGGTACCTGCAAAATCATTGTCCCCGCGTAATGAAGTCACTAATGGGCCATTTCAGAAGATCACAAGTAGCATCATCACAAGTACAACATCATCACAAGTACAGCAGCAGCAGTAGTGAATACAGGCATAGTAGTAGTAAAAAAATTTATAGCATAGATACTCCATTCTTCATATTATCAACATGATGTTCAAGACAGCGCGAGCTGTTGATTCAGCATTGGCTGATGTTTAGCAGCAGCGAAGCTTCAGCCATACAAATGAACGACAACATCACTGATTTGGGTTAGAGGCCACAACGGGAGCACATCTTCAACTCCTCTTTTTGAGTAAAACTAACAAAGAACAACCTAACAGCGGAGCTGAGTGCCAGCAGTAAACGAACAGTAGCTACCAGAATTGTAAACAGACTATCACCAGCCTTCCATGTGACCAACACATGATGAAAAAAACTAGGAGCTGGCAATTAACAAGAGCAGCCTCAGTGCCTAACTATTACTGGAGCTCCAGTACTCTGAGATCCACGTCTTATTAACCCACAAATTTTAATATTATTAGGTCAACCGGTTAGAAGAAGAAGGCGAAAAAATAAAATGTGCATGTTTGGTCAAATGTAGAGACTTTGTCGATCTAGATATTCGCTGTTGAATCTTGGGGAGATATACTCCAGATTCCAGGCTACAATGCTTGTACTATATGTTATCTTGTGGATCGAAGCGTCATGTTATGGTTTAATTAACAAGGGAATGTGGCCCAAACGGCAAGCAAGGACCAATTATGGCTAGGATGATTAAATTAGTGCACAAGAGGCATTTTCTGGCTTAGATATGACCAAGGTTAGGTGTTCCAACATGGCAGCTAGCTAAGGTTCTGATTCTGCTGGCAACTGGCCAATCAGGAGCCACTGATAGGTAAACTTCAGCTTCAGATTTAATCTAGTAGGAGTATATTCCTTTTTTCCAAAAAAAGAGATGATTATGTGATGGTAGTTTCATTCCATACATGATTTTGTCTTAAGTTTCAGTGTTTGCATATGCAGAAGCCACTTGGAAGATGCGTATCTCCCGGAAATATTTCTCGAAGCAGTCATTGTTAATCTAGGACTCGCAGCTGATGTCCTTGAATTACAACTCTACACATGGCCTACAAGCATTCACCCAGTCACTTCTTAGCTAATCCAAATAGAGCAAAATTATGAGAAGAACCTATCTAGATCTTATAGAGCAATATATTGCAGCAATCAAAGGAAATAACAACCTAGTCCATATGACAATATATTGCAGCAATCAAAATAGCAACCAACTGAAGAACAAGAGCCTCGATGCAAAGTATACCCTGCATGCTCCTAGACCAAGAGCCTCGATGCTTCTTGCTCCTTAGTCCTTCGGGGGTGGAACTGACCAAATCTGGTGGCTGGAGTGAGGCGTGCTGTTGAACAGTGGGTTCAGGTTAGGGTTAAGGTTCAAGAAGAAAGCCGCATCAGAGAGAGGGGAGAGCTGGGGAAGGGAGCGAGAGGAGAAGCCTTACTGGCGGCGAGAGGCACATGTAATGTTGATGCTGGGGTGTCCTTGTGACCTTGCCGGAGGAGAGGTGCGATCTGGGCGACCTGGGCGGAGACGGGGCGATCTGGGCAGATGAGACGGACCTAGACGGGGCTACCTGGCGGAGGAAAGGGGCCGCGACGGAGGGTGCGGGGGGTCGTCGGCGGCGAGGGGGGGGAGATAGCGATCGAGAGATGGAGGGGATCTGGCGCGGGGGACGAGGGGGAAAGGGATAGAGGGGGTGCATCTAATAGCAATGGCGCACCACCGAGGGGTGCGCCATAAGTACATCCATAGCAATGGCGCACCACCGAGGGGTGCGCCATAAGTAACTTTTTTTAATTGCATCTAATATTTTTTTATAAAATGATAATCAAATTTGAAAACATTTATGAATGTGAGAAAATATCATCAAATTTGTTATTTTAAAATATTTATGAATATGAAAAAATATCATCAAATTTGTTATTTGAAAATATCATCAAATTTGTTATTTGAAAATATTTGAAAAAATATCATAAAAATTGGTGTACCAATGGCGCACCTCCTAGGGATGCGCCATAAGTACACTGATAGCAATGGCGCGCCTTCTCCTGGTGCGCCATTAGTAACTTTTTTATTATTATTTTTAGTTGCATCTAATATTTTTTAGAAAATAACAATCAAATTTAAAAACATTTATGAATGTGAAAAAAATCATCAAATTTGTTATTTCAAAATATTTCTGAATATGAAAAAATATCATCAAATTTGTTATTTAAAAATATCATCAATATTTTTTTGGGATTTTTAGTTGCATTCATTTGTGAATTGGTAAAACATTTATGAATATGAAAAAATATCATCAAATTTGAAAAAATATTCATAAATTCAAAAAGTGTCCATGAAATTTAAAAATATTCATGAGTTCAAAAAATATTAACAAAAAGCACCTCCTACGTAACCCAAGAGCCACCTCGTTGGTGCACAACGTGCTTTGCATCAAGAGCAACAAGCAATGAGTGAACGCATCGACAACCTCGTCGCCGACTTGCGACTCTCCGAGCAACGTACAAGGGACTACTTCGACCACAAGCTCGACGATCATAAGCAAGAGAATGACGCAAGGATGGATGAGATTCGCGCTTTGTTGCTCAACCGCTCTTCTTCCACTTCGTCTTCATCAAGAAGGACCTGCTCAAGCCGACACTCTGACTTCACCCTCTCTGGCTCAAGTACACTGACATCAAACACTCTACGCCGTGCCGCGCGCAACGATCGTCAAGCAAGCCTCAATCCTCTACGCGACACCGACTCTCAAGAGCACCGACAATGTCAAACCCAAGAGGCTTTTGCGCTAGCACGAGAACGGCAACGGCAACGCCAACATGAAGAGGAAGAGCGAGCGCGTCTACACCAAGTTGCACAAGATGTCGAGGCACAACGCCAAGAACAAAAACTCCATGAAGCTCAAGCACTTGCGGCGCAACAAGCCCTCCAAGATTCAAGTCGAGCGGTAGCTGACCGAAGCCAACAAGCTCGTGAACATGAAGAAGCACTTCGCGAAGAAATTCAAGAATGAAGATTTCAAGCTCGCGTGCATCATCAAGTTCCTCAAGTTCCTCCTCGAGCTTGACAAGTTCCTCCACAAGATCACCAAGAACATCAAGTTCATCAAGAGCATGACGACATGATCTTCCGTTCGCACAACTATGACAAAGAGAAGAAGATCGCGATGGCATCCCTTGAGTTCCAAGACTATGTCCTCATTTGGTGGGAACAAGTCATCGAGCGCCGAGAGGCAAGAGGTGAACCACCCATCACTACTTGGGCGCAAATGAAGGATGTTATGAGAGCACGCTTTGTGCCTACCTACTACAATCGCGACCACTTCAAGAAACTCCAACTACTCAAGCATGGAACCAAGAGCGTTGAAGAGTACTACAAGGAGATGGAGATTGCCATGATAAGAGCCAATGTCACGGAAGACGATGAGCAAACTATGGCACGTTTCTTGATGGACTCAACCATCCTAACAAGAAGATCACCGACTTCCAACCATACTCAAACCTCATCGAGCTAGTGCATCATGCTACAAAGGCGGAACATCAAGTGCAAGACGATTTCAAGTATGCCAAGTTCTCATCCAAGTCCTACGGTTTCTCCAACAACCAAGCTTCAACGACTCCAACACCATCTATGAAGCCTTCTACAAGCAACATCGACAAGTCGAGTTCCAAAAAACCTTCGTCAACTCCAAGTCATCCTCCTACTAGAAGCAACTTCAAGCCGAGAGCTTCATCATCCTCAACCCCCACCGACGAGACCGTCAAGAGGAGTTCCTTCAAATGCTTCACATCCGGATGCCGAGGCCACCAGTCCTTCTAGTGCACCAACAAGCGGACCATGATCCTCAACGATGACGGAACCTACGACTCGATGAGTGAACGATAAATGGACGCTCTTGAGCAAATCGCCATGCACCGGCAAGTGAACGATGAAGAGGAACAAGTCTTTTGCGATGAATATTCAAGTCCCGCTATTGTTATCTCCAAAGTCTTGACTCTCCAACATCACCAAGAAGAAGACCAAAGATGCAACATATTCCACACCAATGCCGGCATCAATGGACGATCTGTCAAGGTCATCATCGATGGAGGGAGTTGCCATAACCTCGCAAGTGAAGACCTTTGCTCCAAGGTCCAATTGCCCAAGACGAAGCACCCACATCCATACATAGTGCAATGGCTTAGCGACTCCGGCTCTATTCAAGTCGAGCATCGAGTACAAGTCTCCTTCAAAATTGGTTCCTATGAAGACACCTTAGAGTGCGATGTCGTTCCAATGACCGTTTGCCACCTTCGCCTTGGACGCCCATGGCAATTTGATAGTGGAGTCATCCACAACGGCCGAACGAACCACTACATCTTCAAGATGAAGGTCAAGGAGTACGTCCTTCGTCCAATGTCGCCAAGCCAAGTGATCACCGACAAGCAAGCCACCCATCGTGGAGATCATAGTGAGAGAGCGAGCCACCAAAAAGAGAGTGAGCGCCACAAGCCCAAATCGAACACCTGCACCATGAGCGAAAAGAACTTAGTCCTCTTTGCCACCAAAAGTGAGATAAGAGGAGTGTGTGAGAACCCATCTAGTGTCCTACACTACGTCCTTGTGTGCAAGTACAATGCCCCACAAACTAACAGTTCTCACACACTTCCTCTAGTGTTGTCTTCTCTTCTGCAGGAATTTCATGATGTTTTTCCCGACGAGCTACCTCCGGGACTACCTCCACTACGAGGAATTGAGCACCGCATCGACCTCATCCCCAGAGCACCGCTTCTGAAAAAAGCTCCTTACTGCGTCAACCCCGAAGAAACCAAAGAAATACAAAGGAAAGTAAAGCATCTCATAGACCATGGACATGTGCGTGAAAGTTTGAGCCCTTGTGCCGTCCCGGTTATTCTTGTGCCAAAACGAATAGTAGCTTTCGCATGGGCTCCGATTGTAGAACTATCAATGCTATCACCGTTCTTTATAGGTATCCCATTCCACGCCTTGATGATATGCTTGATGAACTTAGTGGTGCCACTATCTTTTCCAAAATTGATCTAAAGAGTGGTTAAAATCAAATCCGCATACAAGAGGGTGATGAATGGAAAACCTCTTTCAAAACCAAGTTTGGCTTGTATGAGTGGTTACTCATGCATATGGGTCTCTCGGAAGCACCGGGTACTTTTATGCATCTTATGAATCATGTCTTTCACCCTTACATTGGCGTGTTTGTTGTTGTCTACTTCGATGATATCCTTGTTTTTAGCAAGTCTCTCAAAGAGCATGTCACCCATGTCCGAACCATTTTGCAAACTCTTTGAAAAGAGCATCTCTATGCTAATATGGAGAAATGCCTTTTTGGCATTGACAAGCTCGTTTTCTTGGGTTTTGTTGTTTCTTCTAAGGGTGTTCATGTTGATGAGTCCAAGATCAATGCTATTAAGACTTGGCCACAACCAACCAATTTGCAACAAGTGCGTAGCTTTCTTGGCCTTGCGGGTTTCTATCGTCTCTTTGTGAAGGATTTTAGCACCATTGCTTCGCCTTTGCATGCTTTGAGCAAGAAGAATGCGCCTTTTGTTTGGGGACCATCCCTATATACTGCATTCAATGAGCTTAAAAATGTGCTTACTCATGCTCCCGTTCTTGCTTTACCCAACTTTGACAAACCCTTTGAGATTCATTGCAATGCTAGCGGTAATGGCATATGTGGTGTGTTAACGCAAGAGAAGCGCCCCATAGCTTACTTTAGTGAGAAACTCTCCGGTGCGCAACTCAATTACCCCCATATAAGACAAAGAGCTACATGCTTTAGTCCGCGTTTTGCATCAATGGGAACACTATCTTCGCCCTCATGAGTTTATCATTCATAGTGACCATGAAACGCTCAAGTACCTTAAGGGCCAAACCAAGTTGAAAAAGCGTCATGCTAAATGGAGTGAATTTATTGAGTCTTTTCCTTATGTCATCAAGTACATTAAAGGTAAATAAAACATTGTGGCGGATGCCCTTTCTCGCATATGCATGCTTGTTACTCAACTTGAATTGGATGTCATTGGTTTTGAGCATATCAAAGACTTGTATGAGCAAGACCCTACTTTTGCAACTCCTTATGCCAAGTGTTTGACGCACACCTCTTGGGAACACTATTACATCAAAGATGGATATCTTATGAGAGCTAACAAACTTTGCATCCCCGAGTCTTCTCTTTGTCTGTTGCTTTTGTAGGAATCTCATGGAGGAGGCTTAATGGGACATTTTGGACAAGACAAGACGTTCGCCATGCTCTCGAAGAACTACTTTTGGCCAAAGATGTTTCGCGACGTCAACCGCTTCACCAACCGATGCTCTACATGTCGCAAAGCTAAGTCCAAAGCTCAATCCAATGGCCTTTATATTCCTCTACCAATTCCATATCAACCATGGGAAGACATTAGCATGGACTTTGTACTTGGTTTTCCTAGGACTAGAAATGGGAAGGATTCGGTATCTTGGGAACGCTATTACATCAAAGATGGATATCTTATGAGAGCTAACAAACTTTGCATCCCCGAGTCTTCTCTTAGTTTGTTGCTTTTGCAGGAATCTCATGGAGGAGGCTTAATGGGACATTTTGGACGCGACAAGACGTTCGCTACGCTCTCAAAGACCTAATGTTGGCCCAAGATGTTTCGTGACGTCAATCGCTTCACCAACCGATGCTCTACATGTTGCAAAGCTAAGTCCAAAGCTCAATCTCATGGCCTTTATATGCCTCTACCAATCCATATCAACCATGGGAAGACATTAGCATGGACTTTGTACTTGGTTTTCCTAGGAATAGAAATGGGAAGGATTCGGTATTTGTCGTTGTGGACCGTTTCTCGAAAATGGAACATTTCATTCCTTGCAACAAGATAGACGATGCTTCACATGTTGCTACTCTCTTTTGTAGGGAAATATTGCGTCTACACGGAGTGCAAAGACAATTGTCTCGGACCGTGACATCAAGTTCCTAAGCTTCTTTTGGAAGACACTATGCGCCAAGCTCGGAATCAAGCTACTTTTCTCCATGACTTACCATCCTCAAACCGACAGACAAACGGAGGTGACCAACTGCACACTCTCCGCTCTATTTCGAGTCCTCATCAAGAAGAACATCAAGGAGTGGGAGGAGTGTCTACCTATTGCCGAGTTCGCCTACAACCGAGCATGACACTCAACAACCAACAAGTCCCCCTTCGAGGCCGTCTATGGATTCAACCCTTTATCCCCTTTGGACATTCCCCCTCTACCACTCCAAGAGCGCATCAATTTGTACGCAAGTGCACGTGTGACACATCTCAAGAAGGTGCATGAAGATACAAGAAACATCATCGAGCGCCAAGTTCAACGCCTTGCGACCAAGCTCAACATCAACAAGCAACCCATGGTCTTCAACATTGGTGATCTCGTGTGGCTACACCTTCACAAGGATCGATTTCCAAAAGAACGCAAGTCCAAGCTTCGACCACGAGCGGATGGACCCTTCAAGGCGCTCGCACGATACAATGACAATGCTTACAAGATCGACCTCCCACGCGACAAGTACAACGTGAGCGACATCTTCAACGTCAAAGATCACTCTCCCTTCCATGGTGATGAAGAATTTCATCCGAGGACGGATCTTCCCCAAGGGAGGGGAGGTGATGCGGAGCATCCCAAGGCCATCCCCATGGACCCAACTACATCTCCTACGACACCTCTTGGACCCATGACATGAGCACATGTAAGAGATCTTGAAACCGAGGTGACATCTCTCCTCTCACATTTCCACTTTGATGCACATGAGACATGGATACTGCCTCAAACGAACACTTTGTGCATGCTTAGGTATCATGGAGAAGCTAAGGAGCAAGGACAAGAGGAAGAGGAAGATGGATGTGACGACGGAGAAGAAGAATTGATGAAGCACAGGCTCCGGACGACCGGCCAGGACCGGACGACCGACGGCCTCCAGGCTCCGGACGTCTGACCCTGACCAGACGTCCGACACTTCCATACCCGACCCAAAATGACGGACTTCTGATGCTCCACGGACGACCGATGCTCCTCGGATGACCGACCCCGACCGGACGTCCGACCGAAGACCACCCGAGCCGAATCTACGGATGTCCGACAGACACCGGACATCCGGACCCTCGCGAGCCTCCGGATGACTGGTGACTCCTGGACGGCTGACGCCTGCACACTGTTTCGTGTTGGGACGCAGCCCATGTACCCCTTCTCCCCCCTCTTTTGCACTAAGACTATATATACTCCACCTCGTCCAACTTTCTAGGCCAGTGTTGGTTTAGCTCATTTTGAGAGATAGAGCTACGCTCATCCACATCGGATGTACTCCTCGTGAGAGACCGCATCCTCTTCGGAGAACATCCCTTTGGATTCAAGACCCCTCTAAGGGAAGATCCCCTCGTGGATTCAAGACCTCCTCACGGAGAAGATCGGCTACCCTTGTATCATGCTTAGTTGATCGTGTACCGTGTGAACTCTATGTATTCAAGGATCTAGCACATGTGTGACTTTCTTGTGTTGGTTTAGTGTTCATTTTGTGTTTTCCGTCTTATCCCCCTCGTGTTCTTCGTGTTCATCACGGGATCTGCTCCTTTCGTGAAAGATCGGCCGATTAGGGTTCTACCCTACAACAGGCGCGAACTAACTTTTCTGCAGGTCGATCTTCCTCATGGACACCACGTGCATCCTCTACTTCCACTACACCAGCACCTCCATCAGGTGCCACCTCCAGACGTGATACAAGAAAGTAGGCACAACCACCACTATCTGCCAAGAGCACACCTGCCGGGCCTGCACATAGCTCTTCTTCTTCCATGGCATCAACAGGGCACACAAGTGATATTATTTGTCGTCATTGTAAGGGAAGAGGCCATTTTGCTAGGGAATGCAAATCTCAGCGTGTGATGATTGTTACTGAGGATGGTGGGTATGAGTCCGCTAGTGACTATGATGAGGAGACTTTGGCTCTTATTACACATGAAGAACACGGTGGAAATGATTCTGATCATAAGACGCAATACATGGCTGCTGAAGATGCTGACAGGTATGAATGTTTAGTTGCTCAACGTGTTTTGAGTGTGCAGGTTACACAAGCTGAGCAAAATCAGAGGCATAATTTGTTCCATACAAAGGGAGTTGTGAAGGAATGTTCTATTCGTGTCATCATAGATGGAGAGACCTGCAACAACTTGGCTAGCATGGAGATGGTGGAGAAGCTCTCTCTCACCACAAGACCGCATCCACATCCTTACTACATCCAATGGTTCAACAACATCGGCAAGGTTAAGGTAACACGTATTGTTCGTGTGCATTTTGGTATCTCTACATATGCTGATTATGTTGATTGTGATGTGGTACCCATGCAAGCATGTTCCTTATTATTTGGTAGACCATGGCAATTTGATAAAAATTCTGTACACCATGGTAGAAATAATCAGTATACTCTTGTTCATAAGGATAGCCATATTACTTTTCTTCCTATGACTCCTGAATCCATTTTGAAAGATGATATTAATAGAGCTAATAAAGCAAAACAGGAGCAAAATAAGAGTGAAAATTAGATTGTGGCAAAAGAATTTGAGCAACAAATGAAACCTAATAATAAACCATCTAGTGTTGCCTCTGAAATTAAATTGAAAAGTGCATGTTTACTTGCCACAAAATCTAATATTGATGAGCTAGATTTCAGCAAATCTGTTTGCTATGCTTTTGTGTGCAAAGAGGCATTATTTTCATTCGAGGACGTGCCTTCCTCTTTGCCTCTTGCTGTCACTAACATTTTGCAGGAGTTCGGTGACATCTTTCCACAAGACGTGCCACCGAGATTACCACCTATTCGAGGGATTGAGCATCAAATTGACTTAATTCCTGGTGCATCATTACCCAACCGTGCGCCATACCATACCAATCCAGAGGAGACGAAGGAGATTATGCGTCAAGTACAGGAGCTGCTCAACAAAGGTTATATACGCGAATCCCTTAGTCCTTGAGTTGTTCCTACCATTTTAGTGCCGAAAAAGGATGGTACGTCGCGTATGTGTGTTGATTGTAGAGGCATTAATAATATTACTATTCATTATCGTCATCCTATTCCTAGGCTAGCCGACATGCTTGATGAATTGAGTGTCCCTACAATATTCTCCAAAGTTTATTTGCGTAGTGGATACCATCAAATTCGTATGAAATTGGGAGATGAATGGAAAACAACATTTAAAACTAAGTTTGGATTATATGAGTGGTTAGTCATGCCTTTTGGGTTAACTAATGCACCTAGTACTTTCATGAGGTTAATGAACAAAGTTTTACGTGCTTTCATTGGACCATTTGTGGTAGTCTATTTTGATGATATATTGATTTATAGTAAATCTTTGGAGGAACATTTGGAACATTTACGTGTTGTTTTTATTGCTCTACGTGATGCACGTTTGTTTGGTAACCTTGGAAAGTGCACCTTTTGCACCGATCGAGTATCTATTCTTGGCTATGTTGTTACTCCACAGGGAATTGAAGTTGATAAAGCCAAGATTGAAGCTATTGAGAGTTGGCCGCAGCCTAAAACTGTCACATAAGTGAGGAGTTTCCTTGGCCTCGCTGGTTTCTATAGGAGTTTTGTGAGACATTTCAGCACCATTGCTGCACCTCTCAACGAGTTTACAAAGAAGGATGTGCCTTTTGTTTGGGGTACCGCACAGGATGAAGCCTTCACGGTATTGAAGGATAAGTTGACACATGCTCCTTTACTCCAACTTCCTAATTTTATTAAGACTTTTGAGCTTGAATGTGATGCTAGTGGAATTGGATTAGGAGGTGTGTTATTACAAGATGGCAAACTTGTTGCATACTTTTCTGAAAAATTGAGTGGGCCTAGTCTGAACTATTCTACTTATGATAAAGAATTATATGCTCTTGTTCGGACCATAGAAACATGGCAACATTATTTATGGACCAAGGAATTTGTTATACATTCTGATCATGAATCTTTGAAACACATGAAGATTCAAGCAAAACTGAACCGTAGACATGCTAAATGGGTTGAATTCATTGAGACTTTCCCTTTTGTCATTAAACACAAGAAGGGTAAAGAAAATGTTATTGCTGATGCTTTGTCTCGTCTGTATACTATGCTTTCACAACTTGACTTTAAAATATTTGGTTTGGAGACCATCAAAGATCAATATATGCATGATGCTGAATTGAAAGATGTATTGCAGAATTGTAAGGAAGGGAGAACTTGGAACAAGTTCGTTCTTAATGATGGATTTGTGTTTCGTGCTAACAATTTATGCATTCCAGCTAGCTCCATTCATCTTTTGTTATTGTAGGAGGCGCATCGAGGAGGATTAATTGGACAATTTAGCGTGAAGAAGATGGAGGATATACTTGCTACACATTTATTTTGGCCAAAGATGAGACGGGATGTTGAGCGTTTTGTTGCTCGCTCCACTACATGTCAAAAAGCTAAGTCACGACTCAATCCTCATGGTTTATATATGCCTTTGCCTGTACCTAGTGTTCCTTGGGAGGATATATCTATGGACTTTGTTTTAGATTTACCTCGAACGAAGAAGGGGAAGGATAGCATATTTGTTGTCGTGGATATATTCTCGAAAATGGCACACTTTATACCATGTCATAAAAGCGATTATGTTGTTAATGTTGCTGATTTGTTCTTTCGTGAAATCATTCGCTTGCATGGTGTGCCGAATACTATTGTTTCAGATCGTGATACTAAATTTCTTAGCCACTTTTGGAGATGTTTATGGGCTAAATTGGGGACTAAACGGCTTTTTAGTACTACTTGTCACCCCCAAACTGATGGACAAACTGGAGTAGTTAATAGAACTTTGCCAACTATGCTTAGGGCTGCTTTGAAGAATAATAAGAAAATGTGGGAAGAATGCTTGCCTCATATTGAATTTTCTTATAATCGTTCATTGCATTCTACTACTAAGATGTGCCCTTTTGAAATTGTGTATGATTTCCTACCTCGTGCACCAATTGATTTGTTGCCTCTTCCATCTTCGGAGAAGGTTAATTTTGATGCTAAAGAACGTGCTGAATTGATTTTAAAAATGCATGAGTTAACTAAGGAAAACATTGAGCGTATGAATGCTAAATATAAACTTGTTGGAGATAAGGGTAGAAAACATGTTGTGTTTGCACCTGGAGATCTTGTTTGGTTACATTTGCGTAAGGATAGATTTCCTAATTTGTGCAAATCAAAACTAATGCCACGTGGTGATGGTCCTTTTAAGGTGTTAGAGAAAATAAATGATAATGCATATAAACTTGAGCTACCTGCAGATTTTGGGGTTAGTCCCACTTTTAACATTGCAGATTTGAAGCCTTATTTGGGTCCAGAAGATGAGCTTTCGTCAAGGACAACTTCATTTCAAGAAGGGGAGGATGATGAGGACATCAATACCATTGTTACACCCACAGCCCCTGCTGCTATACATACTGGACAAATTACTAGAGCTCGCGCACGCCAATTGAATTATCAGGTACTTTCGCTTTTTGGTAACGATTCTAATGTTCATGAGAATATGATGCTGCCTAAATTGGATACATTTGTATTGCTTACAAATGAAGGGCCTAGCTTGGAGAAGAAAGATGAACCTTGGAACAAGTTCAAGCATGGAGATGATGGCATGCGCAAGGGGATCAAGAACGGAGTTACAAGTGATGATTCCAGGACTTTGAAGCCACCATAATGAGTGCATGAAGCCTTGGACGAAATATACAAGATGCCACGTCATAAATTTCGTCCAGAGGCTATCCTAGGTGCTGCGTCACCTTATTTTTGGGCCAGGCCCATCTATTTTCGAAATACTTAAGTACAGGCTATTTTTAGAGTCCGTATGTGTGGGGAAACAAGAGTTAGGGTTGGTTTCGGACCCCTCCTCCAAGGGCCACGAAATTCCCCCCTCTTCCTCCATGTATACAGCCCTTAGGTCGTCATTTAGACTTTGGGTTTTGTTTAGACTAAAGTTCACCGTAGGTGCAACTTCGCGTACTTCGTTTGTGTTCAACGACCAGACAAAGGCGTCACAGAACCCCACCTTGATCAATAAAGCTTTCCTCTTATATTCGCAATATCCAGATTGCAATCTCAGTTTCTTGCTTGTTCTTCGTTTGCCTGCAGGAAAACAGACCTTCGTGGTCAGGTTGATCGTGCTCCGGCATGGTCAATAACCTAAGTTGGTTTAGCGATTGCTAAGGCGCAACGTCCTCGCACGTTCATAGTCGGATCGTCAAAGTCGACTTCCTTCAAAATGATAGCCACCATCTCATCGAAAGACGGGACACCTTTGCCTCTATCATTCCCTTGCCATTGCATTGATAACCCCTAGCCCATTTTGGGTCACTTGCCTATCGAGACTAGCCATTTGAGTATTGCCGGCAATGTTACTTGTGCACATTAGTGATCATCGAGCTACACCTTCCATTGCATACGTACCATATCATATTGGTATCATCATATCATCTCTTGTGCCTCAAGTTTTGTTCTCGCATATATACAATTGCTATCTTGGTTTGTGCATCGTGCAAAAGTGGCCATACAAAAAAGAATATGCTTTTAAGCAAAAGAGAAAGAGCAAAGAAGCTTGTAAGCAGGAGCTATACCATCATACCACATTGCATATAAGATTGTCATATCCGATCATCTTGGATCATACCACTGGAACATCATACATAGCATACTTGGGATAGAAAGTTCATACATTTTGCATCTTATAGGTTGTGCACAAGTGTCATATCTGCCTATATAGCAATCGTGCTAGCGTCTCTCTTGAGTTGTGCAACACGAGCGTTTTCCGTGGATTCCACATTTTGTGCTCATTCCTAGGTTGCACAACCCCATTTATCTATCCGTGTGTGTGTTCCCGTGTGCCACATATTGCTATTGGTCTACTTCTTTCACTTGCGAATTTGTAAATCTCTTTCAACATTATTGACTCTTGCTAACATTTTGCATCAAATTTTTGTGCCACTATCCTCACCAAGCTCCACCATAAGCCTTATTTGTGTAGGTGTGAGAAACCGACAAGAATTGGTACCAATTGTGCTATTTCCTTGGTACATCATTGAGTGATCATTGATCCATCTTCAACATTGGTCAAGGTACATTTGGTATAAGTTCTTCTCTTTCTCCCACTCATATTTGCTCAAGTCTTGTGATGGATAGGCAAGACATTTCATCTCCGATCTTCCACAACAATGACGGCGTGAACAACTACATCACCAAAGTGTCAATCTTCGATCTACGACGACAAATGCAAGGCGCACAATCAAGATTGCGAGAGCGCATCGAGAACCTCTCCATCGACATTCATCACTCCGAAGAAAGGAAAAGGGACTACATCGACAACAAGCTTTCCGCACAAAAGGAGGAGCAAGATTCAAGGATGGAGGAGATTCAGAACTTGTTGATCAACCGTTCTTCCCCTTCATCATCCTCAAGGCGGCAACGTTCAAGTCACAAGTCTTCGAAGTGCAAAAATGATGCAAGCACAAGTCGTCCACGTCCACATCTCCATGGAGACCAGCATCATGTTCGTGATCCACATCGTCATGAAGGGCAAGTCACCTCCAAGCATCATGTGCACGACGACGACAAATGCCATTGAGCTCAAGCACGACAACGACACCATCATCATGAAGATGCTCATCAAGTGCAAACGTACAAGTCCCAACAAGCTCTACTTCACACCAAGGCCAAGCCTCAAGAGCACAAGAGAATACCGCGAGACGAGCACCACCAAGATGGATCCATTGCTACACCAACCACTTTGGCATCTTCGCCAAGTGTTCTCAAGGCATC
The DNA here is from genome assembly GCF_056163025.1 of Triticum urartu. Lineage (NCBI taxonomy): Eukaryota > Viridiplantae > Streptophyta > Magnoliopsida > Poales > Poaceae > Triticum > Triticum urartu. The sequence continues at coordinate 347,102,652 of NC_141874.1, forward strand.
TTCGCCTTTCGATGTACGGCATCTTCGCCTACTTCCCATGAGTTCGCCTACATCGACATCTTCAACTACAAGGCGACCACCTCCAAGTGAGGGCGACAATTCCATCTTTGGAAGCCCCTCAAGGAAGATGACCGAGCATGGGAAATTACCTTTGGTCATGGAGATGAGCTACGAGGTGCCACATCATATGGGCCTCCAACAACAACACGGTGACAAGAAGGTCGAGCAAGGGCCATCCCCTTCGACCATGGCGACGAGCATGAACTTCTTCAACAACATGAAGACGGCGCCCATATTGGACTGCCACTCCGAGTCAAGCTACGAGGCCGCACATGAGACCTTATCGTTGGTCTTAGAGGAGAGTGATGATGTGCCATCTTTGGCCTTCAGCCACGGCATGACTTCGGCATTATTGAGCATGGAGACATTTGCACCTACATCTCTCCGACACCCACATATGACGAGATGCCCCAATTGCCATGTGAGGAGAGCCACCACCACATGAGTGACACGAGTGACTCCACCATATGTGACATTGAGAGCATTTCCTTTGAGAAAATGAGTGTGACCACCACTAGCCCCACACTTGTGAGCATGCCACACATCCTATGTGAGGTTGAGAGCCATTTGAGTGACTCCACCAACCATAGAAGTGAGAGCATCCAAGAGGGAGTGAGTGAGCCACAACACTTAGTGAGTGAGGTAGTTGACACGGCATGTGAGGCCACTATGATTTCTAACGACCTAACCTCAAATCCGAGTGTGTTTTCTTCTTTGGTGATAGGTCTCCTACATGACGACATGCCTATCCTCGATGAGTCCATACCTCCAATGGAGACAACGATGGCCATGGTGGACGATGATGCACCCCCACATGGTTCCATCAAGATGACGATGACCATGACCCGGTCTTCGGCACCTCACCTACAACACATGTGCGATGCTCCAAAGGTAACATAGGTGATAGTGCTTCTCTTGTCCCACTAGTGGACTATCTCACCAATGATTTGCTTCCATGATGTTGATCCACCTATTCCCATGCTTCATGCTAGTGCGATGTCTTCATGTCATGACTTACCTATTTATGATGAATATGATGATGACCATGTTGATTTTCCTAGTTGTGATGCTATGCTCCATAGGATATCATGTGAAAATTCTATCGGTCACATCATGTTTGACAATCCTTTGAACTTGTCATATGCTATGAGTGAGATCTCCCATATTGCATCATTTCAATCTCAACATAGTAGCTATGCATGCCCCATTAACATAAATCCCATTTGCACTTATGGCATAGATGACGAGATGATGGTCATTAGCTTTTGTTTTTCTTGTGATGATATTGCCATGCTTCCTTTACATGATTTGAGCAATTCATCTAATATACCATGCCATGATCACATTGTTCCAAATATGCTTTGTTTTGGATGTTTTCAATATTATCCGTGTGATGTTTCCAATAATGATCATAAGGAGACCCCCATAGTTTCCTCATACATATTAGGAGATTTTGATGCATCCCATACATTCCATACATCCCATGCATAACAATGCTCTAGATGTTTTCCATGATGCATTACAAAATTTGGGTCTCCATTATGCTATACATAACAACAAACCTATCATGATGGATGACATGTTTCTATATCACGCATCACATTTATTTGAGCATTGGTTGTTTTGCGCTAACTAACACTTGCATGTGCGCATCATGATGGATGATGTGTACATATACCACACACGCACAATTTTCCCTTTGTCTTTGTTTTGTGTAGGTACTCACGTATACTCATCAACCTCTCAATCCCAATAGTTGTCGAAACGAGGTCTTGAGAGCAAGGATGACTTGGGATCCCGTGAATATCCTTCCCACCGTTCTCTTCACGCACCGACTACGCGCATCTCTTCTATTTTGTTCTCACACGGCTATCGGCTATATATCACTTGTTACTTTATGCCCATTGTATCTTGTTCACTTTGCATGTTATGCATCTTTACATGATTTTTCCATGCAATTGTGACCCTTGCTTGCATCTACCCTGATGCGGAGCATCCCAAGATCATCCCCATGGACGCACCCACACCTCCAATGGCACCACTTGGACCAATGACACGAATCCGAGCCAAAGCTATCGAAGATAATGTGGACTCACTCCTCTCCGAACTTCCACTTTCTATGCATGAGACATGGCTACTACCTAAGTCCGAGATGTTGTGCATGATTAGGTACCAATAGGGTCCTCCCGAAGATGCGCATGAAGACGGACAAGTCCCCAAGTCCACGGATGTGGAGAACCAACGGAAGGAGCCAAGAGCATCTCCCAGGCCCCGAACATCCGGCCCCTGGAGCGCCTTCCTCTATAGCTGCTCAACCACCAAGTGCCTACAGGCCTCGGACATTCGGCCCCGCAAGCCCAGACATCCCTCCCCGCAAGCCCGGGCATCCGGCACTTCCCGAGGTCCCGGACATCCGGCCCCCTGCCCGGAAATCCGGACCCCCCCGAACCCGAGAGCAACATGGCCAGCTTCACCAGCCAGGACATCCGGCCTCCACAGCCCGGACATCCGGCCCTCCGCGAACGCCCGGACATCCAGCCCGACGCCCGGACGTCCGGCCCCCCTTTTTGCGCACAGTAAAGGGCTGAGGCCCGTGTACCCCTTCTACCCCCCTAGACTATATATACTCCATCCCGTACAACTTTCTAGGGTTAGCAAAGGATTAGCTCATATTTTGTGTGAGAGCTTTGCTCATCCACTTGGTTACCTTCGCCTCAGAGATTCGATCCTCCACCAGAGAAAATCCCCCAAGCGGATTCAAGACCCCTCTTTAGGGAAGAACATCAAGACCTCCTCACGGAGAAGAACCGGTTACCCTTTTGTATCGTCCCTAGTTGTCCGTGGACCGTGTATCGTTCTATGTATCCGAGGATCTAGCACATGTGTGATTTGTTCTTGTTAGTTTGAGTGTTCCTCTTGTGTTTTCCCTCGTTTTCCTTCGTTTCCCTCTTTGTGTTCCTCATGTTCTTCGCGGGATCCGCTCCTTTCGTGAAAGATCAGGCGATTAGGGTTCTACCCTACATCATCTTGGTATCATGAGCCACGTTGATCACGATTTCGGAGCCTCCCCCTTGTTTTCTAGCCTAATTTTGTTGTTTTCGTCCTAAATTCAAAAATCCCCACAAAAAATAGCCCCAACTTTTTTAGTGATTTGTTGGTGTGTTGAGATTTTGTTGGTTTGGATCCGTGGATTTGCTTTGTTTTGAGTGGATCTAGCTTCCCATCCTTTTCCCCCCAATTTCCATCCATAAATTCCTCCGAATTTCGCCCGGATTTAACCTCCACACGTGGTGTTCATCCTGTTCGTCCCCGGATCCAGAGCCCAGACATCCGGCCCGTAGAGCCCGGACATCCGGCCCCACCCGGACATCCGGCCTTCCACCCAGACATCCGGCCCCTGGCAGCAACATCTCCATCCACCGCCCCGTTTTCCGCCCAATTTCCACCAAATTTTGTTCCGGTGCCCACCATATACATATATACTTCCGCATACCTCCACCACTTCCGCATAACCCAACCATTTTTGGAATGTTTCGCTCTCCGACACAATTGCTACTTCGAGGTTTGAGAATTTGAGTTGCCGTACCGTATCCTTTTGAGTTTCGTTTATTTAGGTACGGTTCGACATCGACATCACCGCCGCTCATCTTCGCCACGAACGTGTCATCAACAAAGACCACCTCAACTACGACTTGGTATTCGTGCCACCATTTTGACACCATACCAGAAGCAAGACCGGTAACCTCATCTTGGTATTGGACATATCATTCTTGCCATTACATTGATAGTCATCATAGCCTTATTCCTTTGCGTTGCTTACCCATCGAGACTAGCCATTGAGTATTGCCGGCAAAGAGACTTGTGCACATTAGTGATCATACTTCCCATAGCATACATACATGATTGTTGCATATCTTGGTATCATCTGTTGTGTCACAAAGTTGACATCGCATACTCATTTGCTATCTTGGTTCGTCAAGCATTGCATGAGAAAAGAGCTCAAACATCAAAGAGCCAAACAAGCTTTTAAGCAAGAACCATAACATCTTACAACATTAGGATTGTCATACTCGATCATCTTGGATCATATCATAGCAACACCTTGCATACAAAATATTTGGGATAGAAGTCGTTACATTTTTGCTAAGTAGGTTGTGCACAAGTTCTTGTATCCGCCTATTGTGCAATCGTGCTAGCGTCTCTCTAGTGTTGTGCAACAAGAGCATTTTTGTGGATTCCACATTTTGGCTCACCCTTGGTTGCACAACCCCACTTATCTTTTTGGGCGTGTGTTTCCGTGTACCTTATATGCTTGGTCTACTTGTTACATTTCATCTTGCGAATCTTTTCCAACATTATTGAAGCTCACTTACAATTGCATCAAATTTTGTGCCACCATCCTAACCAAGCTCCACCAAAAGCTTTTACTTGTGTAGGTGTGAGAAACCGACAAGAACTCGTACCAATTGTGCTATTTCCTTGTCCTACATTTGAGTGATCCTCCATCCACTTTCAACTTCGGTCAAGGTACATTTGGTACTCGTTCTTCTCTTTCTACCACTCACATTTGTCTTGGAATGATGGATAGGCAAAGTACTTCTACCAATCCACTCTTCATGGAGCAAGACGATGACATGAACTCCTTTGTCACCAAGAGTCACCTCTTTGGTGCACAACATGCTTTGCATCAAGAGCAAAAAGCTATGAGTGAACGCATCGACAACCTTGCCGCCGACTTGCGACTTTCCGAGCAACGTACAAGGGACTACTTCGACCACAAGCTCGACGATCACAAGCAAGAGAATGATGCAAGGATGGACGAAATTCATGCTTTGTTGCTCAACCGCTCATCTTCCACTTCAAGAAGGAGCCATTCAAGCCGCCACTCCGACTTCACCCTCTCCGGCTCAAGTACACCGACATCGAACACTCTTCGTCGAGCCGCATTCACCGATCGTCAAGAAAGCCTCAAACCCCTACGAGACACTGACTCTCAAGAGCGCCGACAACGTTAAACTCAAGAGGCCTTTGCGCTAGCACGAGAACGGCAACAACAACGCCAACATGAAGAGGAAGAGCAAGTGCGTCTACACCAAAATGCTCAAGATTCCGAGGCACAACGTCAAGAACAACAACTCCGTGACGCTCAAGCACTTGCGGTGCACCAAGATCTACGCGATTCGAGTCGAGCCATTGCCGACCGAAGCCGACAAGCCCGTGAACAAGAGGAAGCACTTCGCGAAGAAATTCAAGAACGAAGATTTCAAGCTTGCGTGCATCGTCAAGTTCCTGCTCGAGCTCGACAAGCTCCTCCACAAGCTTGCCAAGAACAACAAGTCAATCAAGAGCATGAAGACAATGGAGATCCTCCACGACAATAACAACATGGCGATAACAACCCTCCGCGCCAAGAGCACCACGAGTTGCACAATCATCAACAACATGGGCGTCATCATCCTCGACCCCGACACAATGAAGAGCAACGTTATGGCAAACTCAAGTTCACCATACCCAAGTTCAACAGAAGCAACGATCCCGAAGAGTACCTTTCATGGGCATTGAAGGTCGACAAGATCTTACGTTTGCACAATTTTGAAGAAGAGAAGAAGATCGCAATGGCATCCCTTGAGTTCCAAGACTTTCTCCTCATTTGGTGAGAACAAATCATGGAGCGCCGAGAGGCAAGAGGTGAACCACCCATCACTACTTGGGCGCAAATGAAGGATGTCATGAGAGCACGCTTCGTACCTACCTACTACAATCGTGACCTCTTCAAGATACTCCAAAACTCAAGCAAGGAACAAAGAGCATTGAAGAATACTACAAGGAGATGGAGATTGCAATGATAAGAGCCAATGTCACGGAAGATGATGAGCAAACAATGGCACGTTTCTTGAACGGACTCAATCACCCTATCAAGAAGATCGCCGACTTCCAACCATACTCAAATCTCATCGAGCTAGTGCACCAAGCTACCAAAGCGGAACGCCAAGTGCAAGATGATTTCAAGTATGCCAAGTTCTCATCCAAGTCCTACGGCTTCTCCAATAACCAAGCTTCAACGACTCCAACACCGACTACAAGACCTTCTACTTCCAACATCGACAAGTCCACTTCCAAGAAAGCTTCATCACCTACAAGCCATCCTCCTACGAGCAACTTCAAGCCAAGAGCTTCATCATCATCAACTCCAACCGAAGAGACCGTCAAGACGGGTTCCTTCAAGTGTTTCACTTGCGGAGGCCGAGGCCACAAGTCCTACGAGTGCACCAACAAGCGAACCATGGTCTTCAACGATGATGGCACTTATGACTCCATGAGCGAAGGCGAAATGGAAGCCCTCGAGCAAGTCGCCATGCACCGCCAAGTGAACAATGAAGAAGAACAAGTCTTTTGTGATGAAGACTCAAGTCCCGCACTTGTTGTCTCCAAAGTCTTGACTCTCCAACATCACCAAGAAGAAGACCAACGATGCCACATATTCCACACCAAGGCCAGTGTCAATGGACGATCCGTCAAGGTCATCATAGATGGAGGGAGTTGTCATAATCTCGCAAGTGAAGAACTTTGCTCCAAGCTCCAATTGCCCAAGACGAAGCATCCACATCCATACAAAGTGCAATGGCTTAGTGACTCCGGCACTATCCAAGTCGAGCACCGAGTACAAGTCTCCTTCAAGATCGGCGCCTACGAAGACACCTTGGAGTGCGACGTCGTTCCAATGACCGTTTGTCATCTTCTCCTTGGACGACCATGGCAATTCGATAGAGGAGTCGTACACAACGGCCGAACGAACCACTGCATCTTCAAGATGAAGGGCAAGGAGTACGTCCTTCGTCCAATGTCGCCAAGTCAAGTGATCGCCGACAAGCAAGCCACCCATCGTGGAGATCATAGTGAGAGAGCGAGCCACCAAAAAGAGAGTGAGTGCCACAAGCCAAAATTGAGTGCCTCCACGATGAGCGAAAACAAAAACCTAGTTCTATTTGCCACCAAACATGAGATGAGAGAAGTGTGTGAGCACCCATCTAGTGTCCTACACTACGTCCTCATGTGCAAGGACAATGCATCACAAACTAACACTTCCCACACTCTTCCTCTAGTGTTGTCTTCTATTTTGCAGGAATTTCAAGATGTTTTCCCCGATGAGCTACCTCCGGGTCTGCCTCCTCTACGAGGCATTGAGCACCGAATCGACCTCATCCCCGGAGCACCTCTTCCGAACAAAGCTCCATACCGTGTCAACCCCGACGAAACAAAAGAAATACAAAGGCAAGTAAAGCATCTCATAGACCATGGACATGTGCGTGAAAGTTTGAGCCCTTGTGCCGTTCCGGTCATTCTTGTGCCAAAACATGATGGTAGTTTTCGCCTGTGCTCCGATCGTAGACCTATCAATGCTATCACCGTTCGCTATAGGTATCCCATTCCACGCCTAGATGATGTGCTTGATGAGCTTAGCGGTGCCACTATATTTTCCAAAATTGATCTTAAGAGTGGTTACTATCAAATCCACATATAAGAGGGTGATGAATGGAAAATCGCCTTCAAAACCAAGTTTGGTTTATATGAGTGGTTAGTCATGCGTATGGGTCTTTCGGAAGCACCGGGCACTTTTATGCGCATCATGAATCATGTCTTTCGCCCTTACATTGGTATATTTGTTGTGGTCTACTTTGATGATATTCTTGTGTTTAGAAAATCTATCAAAGAGCATGTCACCCATGTCCGCACCATTTTGCAAACTCTTAGAAAAGAGTGCCTCTATGCTAATTTGGAGAAATGCCTTTTTGGTGTTGATAAGCTCGATTTCTTAGGTTTTGTTCTTTCTTCCAAGGGTGTTCATGTTGATGGGTCCAAGATTAGTGCTATTAAGACTTGGCCGCAACCAACCAACTTGCATCATGTGCGTAGTTTTATTGGCCTTGCGGGTTTCTATCGTCGCTTTGTGAAGGATTTTAGCACCATTGCTTCGCCTTTGCATGCTTTCAGCAAGAAGAATGCGCCTTTTGTTTGGGGACCATCCCAAGATACCACATTCAATGAGCTTAAGAATTTGCTTACTCATGCTCTCGTGCTTGCGTTACCCAACTTCAACAAGCCTTTTGAAATTCATTGCGATGCTAGTGGTAATGGCATGGGAGGTGTGTTAACGCAAGAGACGCACCCCATAGCTTACTTTAGTGAGAAACTTTCCGGAGCGCAACTCAATTACCCTATCTACGACAAAGAGCTATATGCTTTAGTCCGCGTTTTGCATGAATGGGAACATTACCTTCGTCCGCATGAGTTTATCATTCATACTGATCATGAGACTCTCAAGTATCTTAAGGGACAAACAAAGTTGAACAAGCGTCATGCTAAATGGAGTGAATTTATTGAGTTTTTTCCCTATGTAATCAAGTACATCAAAGGTAAAGAAAACATAGTAGCGGATGCTCTTTCCCGCATATGCATGCTTGTCACACAACTTGAGTTGGATGTCATCGGCTTTGAGCATATCAAAGACTTGTATGAGCATGATGCAACTTTTGCTACTCCTTATGCCAAATGGTTGTCAAATACATCTTGGGAATGCTATTACATTAAAGACGGCTACCTTATGAGAGCTAACAAACTTTGCATCCCCGAGTCGTCTCTTCATTTGTTGCTTTTGCAGGAATCGCATGGAGGAGGCTTAATGGGACACTTCGGACACGACAAGACGTTCGCCACGCTCTCGAAGAGCTAATTTTGGCCAAAGATGTTTCGGGACGTCAATCATTTCACCAACCGGTGTTCTACATGTCGCAAAGCTAAGTCCAAAGCTCAATCTCATGGTCTCTATATGCCTTTACCAATTCCATACCAACCATGGGAAGACATTAGCATGAACTTTGTACTTGGTTTGCCTAGGATTCGCAATGGGAAAGATTCCATATTTGTCGTTGTGGACCGTTTCTCAAAAATGGCACATTTTATTCCTTGCCACAAGATAGATGATGCTTCACATGTTGCTAATCTCTTTTGTAGCGAAATTTTGCGTCTCCATGGTGTGCCAAAGGCCATCGTCTCGGACCGCGACGTCAAGTTCCTGAGCTAATTTTGGAAGACCCTATGCGCCAAGCTCGGAATCAAGCTACTTTTCTCCACGGCATACCATCCTCAAACCGACGGCCAAACAGAGGTGACAAACCGCACACTCTCCGCTCTACTTCGAGTACTCATCAAGAAGAACATCAAGGAGTGGGAGGAGTGTATACCCATCGCCGAGTTCGCCTACAACCGAGCAAGACACTCAACAACCGGCAAGTCCCCTTTCGAGGTCGTCTACGGATTCAACCCTTTGTCACCATTGGATATTCTACCTCTACCACTCCAAGAGCGAATCAATTTGGATGCAAGTGCACGAGCGACCCATCTCAAGAAGTTGCATGAAGATACAAGAAACACCATCGAGCGCCAAGTACAACGCCTTGCGACCAAGCTCAACGTCAACAAGCACCCTATGATATTCAACATTGGAGACCTCGTGTGGCTACACCTTCGCAAGGACCGCTTTCCCCAAGAACGCAAGTGTAACATCCCAAATTTTCAATTTGGAATGTTATACATAGTCATCCATGCATATCATATTTCATTTGCTTTTCGTCTCGCGATCCTCGAAAATCCTAAGCAACTCAAGGACCCTCGGAGAGAGTTGGGGATTTCCCTGTTTTCATATTTGATTTTTATCAAATATTCAAACGAGGATTTTTGATTTTAATTATTTTTCTCTCCGGAAAATATTTCACACTAAAAAAATGAGAGGAGATAATATGACTTCTCCAAAATAACTGAAATATTCGAGGAAAAATATTAAAATCATTTATTTGATTTTATTCGGATTTTATTTGCATTAGAAAAATTGCACGTTTTCAAAATTGCATTTTAGGGCTAAGAAAATGTTCATCCCATTCTAAATATTTTATTTAGACGGTGAAAATTTGTTTTGACATATTTAGATTTTTATTTATTTTTCTAGGATTTTATTTCGGTCGGCGAATTTTTTTTTAAAAAAAAAGTTCCCCCGCCCGACTGGGCCTAAGGCCCAGCCAAGCCAGGCCAACCCGCCCCCCACCACCACCACTGCAGCCGCCCACGCCGTCTGCCGCCGCTGCCTCCCGAGCCTCGCCGCCTGCCGCCGCCACCATGAGCCGCCGCCGCCCTCGCCTCGCCGGAGCCCCGCCGGAGGTAGCCGCTGGATCCGCCGCCGGTTTTTCTTTCTAAAACCGTTCTGTTTTTTTAGAAAACCCTAGATTCGTTTTTTTCGGATCGCCGGTTTTTCTCGGTTCTTCTAGTCAGCGGACGTTCGTCCGTACATTCGTTTCAACGAACGGCTTTTCGCCCGTTAGTTACAGCTAACGAACGCTCGTTCGTTAGTCTGTTCGTTAGATTTGTTTTATCGGATTTATTCCGCGAGTTTTTCTCGATCGCGATTTCTGATCCGATCTTAGTTTCTGTTTATCTTTTCGCTCGTTAGTCGGAATCAGGCGATTCAAGCGCCTAGATCTTCGTCTTGAAACCCTCTTTACATTTAACCAACTCAAATAAGTTTTTGCTACTGTAAAATTTGACCTAGGTTCAGATTAGTAAACGAAGCTTCTCTTTTTCGCCGTTTGAGTTTCGTTGCTCCGTTTGATTTGATTCTTTTTGCGAACCGGAGTTCTTAAGTTGAACCTTCTGGTCAATCTCTTTTATTTGAGTTTTTCTTGTGCATCTCTTGCTTGTTGCTTATGTATGTTATTGTTTGTTTGCTATAGAACACCCGGAGTGCGAAGCGTGCTACTACGAGTCCCTAGGTTTCGCAAACCGTCAGCAAGGCAAGTAACACTTTTATCATATCCCTTTTATCACCCATTTTTATGCATTAGTTCCAATCCTCACACATTGCATGATTAGGATGTCATTAACATGTGGGTTGGGAAGTAGTTGTTGAGGTAGAACCTATTACCCTGTTACATTCAAACCCTGGGAGTTACTTCTACGCTGCTTATATTACTATGCTATGCTATGCTCGTAGACGTGGTTTGGGTTTGAGTGAAATCCATGACAACTGTGAGATTGTTAATTAAGGGTTCAACTTAAGGTGGCAAATTAATTTTAACATCTGGGTGGATTGAGGCACCTGGGGAACCCAGTGTTGCCTGTACTTTTTTGGAAATCCCAGAGTACCCGTGTGATCTTCCTATGGACCGCCACACAGGCTCAAAGGGAACTGAGGTGATTCATGCTAGAAACTTCCATGTGCAGCCACAAGCTATTACGGGCTCTAGCATAGTTGAGTAAGTTACGTGAAGCTCTTGAAGAGGTAGATCAGCAGGTAATGGGATGTAGGTTTGGTATGGTCCGTCCGGAGTAGAGAGTTAATGTTTCTGAAAGACTGTGTCTTGGTTGTCCGTTTCTCAAACACCGTGTAGTGCGAGAAATCCAACAGAGGTGATCATGTCTTGTGGGGAAAAGTGTGCAAACCTCTGCAGAGTGTATAATCTAATCATGGTTAGCCGTGTCCCCGGTTATGGACAATTCTTGAGTATCTAGTATTTGGATTATCACATGTATCTCACCATTCTTAATTAATATTGTTGGGTTATTAATCACTTTAATTGGGATTGAGTTCGAGGAACCTTCTCAATGATGTTTCAACTACCATGATAGTTAAAATAAAATCTATTCCTTTGTTGTAGGAAAAAATTGGCTTTTCGCAAAAACTATAACCATAGAGCTTTCCACCAGCCAAATATGCATGTAGTGATAGCATTATTTTGTTCTTGCTCTACTGTGTTACATTGCCAGCATATTCCATGTGCTGACCCGTTTTCGGGCTGCAACGTATGGTGTTGCAGACTTTTCAGACGAGGAGTAAGGTTAGTTAGGTCGTTGTCGTGGAGCTCAGCTATGCCGTTGGAGTTGATGGACTCACTTTCTCTTCCAAGCCTTCCGCTGTTATCGTATTAGATGGCCTTAAGCCATGTTATTGTAATAAGTTCTCTCTTGAGACATTTGATGTAATAGGTGTGTGATTGCCACTCTGTTATAAATCCTTCGAGTACTGTGTGTGTCAGCATTACCGATCCAGGGATGACACTGAAGCACAGAGACTTGACCATCGGAGTTCGGGTCGCTACAAGATGGTATCAGAGCACACGCTGAGTGTAGGACATGACCACTAAGATAAACCCTAGGTCACACTTCTCTTCTCATTTCTGACTTCTATCCATTTTCTTCTCTTTAGGATGGCAGAGATGAAGAACAAGTTTGCGCAACCGGATGAAGACACACCTTTTTGACGCCACTTGAAGGAAGTCACTAGGTATTTGAACATTGGAATACCAACCTTCATCGGAACATACAACGCCACTTTACCTGAAGAGGAGCGTTGGATGGTTCAAGTACAAGTTCCAGGAAGGACGTTCACGCCAACTTCTAAACCCATGGAGTTTTCTTTTGAAGCACCCACCTGGAGTCTAGGCAAGAGCATGGCAGCCCACATTATCATGGGACGCATTGGAGAAGTCTACAACAGGGAACTCAAGGACACTATCTACCAAATATGTGGGCGTCGAGATGAGCAATGGGAAGTAATCAGCACCAAAAAGGATATATCCATTTCCGCTTTCATCCAGGAGTTAAACCAGCACAATCGACGTCAGGAGAACTAGATGTGCGCGAACATGATGGGCTTGAAGAAGACGAAGACTAGAATCATCGAACTGGAGGAAGAACTCAAGTTTACACGCGATGGATATGAGGAGGAAATCAAGACACTACTTGAGAAGAATGACGACTTAGTCAAGAAGATCGGAGTATTCATGGGAGGACCAGCACCAGTGGAAGAAGACGAAGAAGAATAACCCAAGGAGATACGCCCCGAGGATTACATCATCATCAACGACACCGATTCCAATCCTAGTGATGATGACTTTGAAGACGAAGCTGGAGCAGACATCATGGAGTCTTCGATCGATCAAAATTGCTAGATGACCACCAAATATTAGTAGCATTCCCCCATGTAATTAGTGTTAGATGAGCACTTTGCGATAGTGCTAGACCATTTTATGCCCTTGCTTGATTGATTGAGTGAAATGTTTGTGTTTGTCTCATGTGCATATGGGTAGTGTTTTCTCATTACACCCCTTTTTCTATTCTGATCTCTTCCATCTAAACCCATCAGATGCCACCGAGACGTGACCCCGGTTTTGTTTTCCCACTGGAGCTCACCCAATTGATCCATCAGCAGAATACTTTGATGCAATTGCTAGTTCAGAACCAGGGCAACAACAACAACAACCCGCCGCTAGTGGACAACCTAGCCCGTTTTCTAAGGTTACAGCCGCCGGTGTTTTCCAGTAGCACCGAGCCTATAGTTGCAGATGATTGGCTACGTCGTATTGGAAGGGAGTTGACCACCGCAGGTTGCACGGATGCTGAGAGGGTGCGCTTTGCCACACATCAATTGGATGGACCTGCATTCTCATGGTGGGAGAATTACACAGCCACTTTCCCCATAGCCACAGTCACATGGGACCAGTTTCAGCAAGCTTTTCACACGGCCCATCTCTCAACTGGAGCTATGAGTATGAAGAAGCAGGAGTTTCGCAACCTACGTCAAGGGAACCGTACTGTGGCACAGTACGTGGATGAGTTTAGCAAGTTATCTCGTTATGCCCCTGATGATGTGGCCACAGATGCCGCAAAGCAGGAGAAGTTTATGGAAGGGCTGAATGATGAGATGAGCATACAGTTGATGGTAGCAACCTTCAACAACTACCAGGAGTTGGTAGATAAGGCTCTTATGATCAAAGGGAAGCAGCAGCAGATTGAGAGCCGCAAGAGAAAGTATGGACAAGGGAAGTATAACTTAGGAGCTCAGTAGAGACCTCACCTAACCCCGAATTCAGGAGGACTTGTCCATAACCATGGAGGTCACAACCACACTGGAGGAGGATCTCATAATCAAAATGGCACTAAGAATGGGAATGGGAACGGAGCCAACAATAATCAGAACCGCCCCAATCCAGCCACACCCACCAAAAGGGATCTAAGTCACGTTATTTGCTTCAAGTGTGGGAAGACTGGACACTACGCCACGGAGTGCCCTGAAGGAAAGAATGGAAACGGAAATGGGAGCGCTGGGAAGAAGCCTAATCCATTCAACAAAGGACAAGTGAACCACCTTAACGTGGAGGAGGTTGAAGAGCAGCGGACGCGGTAATAGGACCCCTCTCTTAGTGAGCTCGCCCGGAGCAGAATACATGGCTAGCCGATGGTGCGACCAGGTACCCTTAACCATTAGCACACATATTTTTCCATCCGACCTAATTATCTTGGAGTCACAAGGATTGGATGTGATATTAGGTATGGACTGGATGTCAAAGTTTGGAGGGAATATTGACTGTGCTAGTAAGTCGATTTATCTTACCACCCCGTCGGGAAAAAGGATTAAGTATGTGTATAGGCATGTGCCTAGGAGGAGCCAAGTGAATACCCTCATGGGAGTTGTTCAGGAGGAAGTGCCTGTAGTAAAGGATTATCCGGATGTCTTTCCAGAGGAGTTACCAGGCATGCCACCGGATAGAGACATTGAGTTTTTGATAGAGCTGTTGCCAGGAACAGGACCAATATCCAAGAGACCCTATCGGATGCCCGCAAATGATCTGGAGGAAATTAAGAAACAGATCAAGGAGTTATTGGAGAAAGGATACATTCGAAGAAGTTCATCACCTTGGGGAGCCCTAGTGCTTTTGGTTGAGAAGAAGTATAAATCCCTAAGGATGGTTGTTGATTATCGAGCTTTGAATGAAGTGACGATCAAGAACAAGTACCCACTACCGATGATCAACGATCTGTTTGAACAGTTGCAAGGAGCTAAGGTGTTTTCGAAGATCGATCTGCGATCAGGATGCCGTCAGTTGAAGATACGGGAGAAGGATATACCAAAGACAGCATTCACGACACAGTATGGATTATACGAGTACACGGTCATGTCATTTGGACTGACTAATGCCGCTGCTTATTTCATGAGCATGATGAACAAGGTGTTCATGGAATATTTGGACAAGTTTGTGGTGGTGTTTATTGATGATATTATGGTATACTCGAAGAATGAGGAGGAGCACAAGGGGCATTTGCGCTTAGTTCTCGAGAAATTCAGGGAACACCAGCCGTATGCTATGTTTAGCAAATTCGAGTTTTGATTGAAGGAAGTTGGATTCCTTGGACATGTTATATCGGGAGAAGGTATAGCAGTAGACCGCAGCAAAATTCAGTCTGTCACTGAATGGTTGGCACCCACCTCAATTAGCGAGATCCGCAGTTTCCTTGGACTCGCGGGTTACTATCGGAGATTCATTGAGAATTTTTCCAAGATTGCGAAGCCAATGACTGAACTGTTAAAGAAGGATACTAAGTTTAAATGGACAGAAGATTGCGAGACAAGTTTACAGGAGTTGAAGAAACGGTTGACTACAGCACCAGTGCTAACACTGCCGGATATACATAAGGAATTCGAAGTGTATTGCGACGCCTCTCGCTTAGGGCTTGGATGTGTACTTACGCAGGATGGAAGAGTTGTTTCGTATGCCTCACGACAACTAAAACCTCATGAGTTGAACTATGCCACGCATGATTTGGAATTAGCAGCCGTAGTGCATGCATTGAAGACCTGGAGACATTACCTTATTGGAAACTGATGTGATGTATACACGGACCATAAGAGTTTGGAGTACATTTTCACCCAGAAGGAACTGAACCTTAGACGGAGGAGATGGTTGGAGCTTATAGAGGATTTTGACATGAAGCTACACTATCATCCAGGAAAGGCCAATGTTGTAGCAGATGCCTTGAGCATGAAGAGTAATGCTAATATCCTTGAAGGTAAGGGATTGCCGAAGGAGTTAGCAGAGAATATCATGGAACTTCGATTGGAGATTGTTCCTAGAGGATCCGTTGAAACAATGGAGGTCCAGTCGACATTGTTGGACAAGATTCGGGAAGCTCAGAAGGAGGACAAGGAGATTGCCAAGATAAAGGAGAAGATGAGCAAAGGAAAGGCCAAAGGTTTTCGTGAAGATGAGCACGATACCCTATGGTTTGAGGACCGAGTCTATGTGCCCAATAACCAGGAAATCAGGAAGTTAATACTTCAAGAGGCTCATGACTCACCATACTCGATACACCCCGGAAACACCAAGATGTATCTAGATTTGAAGGAATGTTTCTGGTGGATCGGTATGAAGAAGGATATTGCCGAGTATGTAGCCGTATGTGATGTATGTCAGAGAGTGAAGGCAGAACATCAAAAGCCAGCAGGACTGTTACAACCTATGCATATACCCGAATGGAAGTGGGATAAACTTGGCATGGACTTTATAACCGGATTGCCCAGGACTAAAGTAGGATATGATTCCATATGGGTAGTAGTTGATCGCTTGACCAAAGTGGCTCACTTCATCCCAGTGAAGACCACTTATACCAGTGCAAAGTTGGCCAAGATTTATATGTCCAGGATCGTATGTCTACATGGAGTTCTGAGGACCATCGTATCAGATAGAAGAACACAGTTTACTTCAAAGTTCTGGCATCAGTTACATCAGACTTTGGGAACAAGGTTAGAGTTCAGTACAACTTTTCACCCACGGACAGATGGACAAACCGAGAGAGTGAACCAAATTTTGGAGGACATGTTGAGAGCTTGTGCGCTAGACTATGGATCTAGTTGGGATGACAATTAGCCTACGCGGAGTTCTCGTACAACAATAGCTACCAAGCCAGTTTGAAGATGGCACCGTTTGAAGCCCTGTATGGACGCAGGTGCAGAACACCTTTGATGTGGGACGAGGTAGGAGACCAACAGTTGTTTGGACCAGACTTGATCAAGGAGTCTGAAGAGAAGGTCAAATTGATTCGTGATAGATTGAAGATTTCTCAGTCCAGACAGAAGAGTTATGCAGACTCCAAACGCAAAGAGGTAACCTACGAAATTGGAGACAGAGTATATCTGCGAGTATCTCCCTTACGAGGAGTGAAATGTTTTGGAGTTAAGGGAAAATTAGCTCCGAGATTTGTAGGACCATATCGTGCTTTGGAACGGATGGCAGAAGTTGCCTACAAGTTTGAATTACCCGAAGGATTGTCCGGAGTTCATGATGTGTTTCATGTTTCATAGCTGAAGAAGTGTCATGCTGAGATGGTTGATATACCGTTAAGAGATACAGTACCCTTGGAGGCAATTCAGTTGGACAGTGATTTAACCTACGAGGAAAAGCCAGTAAAGATTCTTGATTTTGCTAGCAGAGTCACCCGCAGTAAGGTTATCAAGTTTTCCAAGGTTCAGTGGAGCCACCACACCGAGGATGAAGCCACCTGGGAACAAGAGGATGATCTTCGCAAAGACCACCCACACCTATTTTCTAGCCAACCCAAGTCTCGAGGGCGAGATTCATCTTAAGGGCGGTAGGTTTGTAACATCCCAAATTTTCAATTTGGAATGTTATACATAGTCATCCATGCATATCATATTTCATTTCCTTTTCGTCTCGCGATCCTCGAAAATCCTAAGCAACTCAAGGACCCTCGGAGAGAGTTGGGGATTTCCCTGTTTTCATATTTGATTTTTATCAAGTATTGAAATGAGGATTTTTGATTTTAATTATTTTTCTCTCCGGAAAATATTTCACATTAAAATTAATGAGAGGAGATAATATGACTTCTCCAAAATAATTGAAATATTCAAGGAAAAATATTAGAATCATTTATTTGATTTTATTCGGATTTTATTTGCATTAGAAAAATTGCACGTTTTCAACATTGCATTTTAGGGCCAAGAAAATGGTCATCCCGTTCTAAATATTTTATTTAGACGGTGAAAATTTGTTTTGGCATTTTTAGATTTTTATTTATTTTTCTAGGATTTTATTTCGGTCGGCGAATTTTTTTTGAAAAAAAAAAGTTCCCGCGCCCGACTGGGCCTAAGGCCCAGCCGAGCCAGGCCGGCCCGCCTGCGTCACCGCCTCCCTCGCCCGCGCCGCCGTGCCCGGCACGGACGCCGAGGAGAGTCCGGCTCGGACTCCTCCCCGGGCGCCCCCTTGCCCAAGCAAGCCCCCCCCCCTTAAAGCCCGCCACCGAGCCCCCCCTTCCACCACCACCACAGCCGCCAGCGCCGTCTGCCGCCGCCGCCGCAGCCGCCCGAGCAGCGCCGCCTGCCGCCGCGAGCCGCCGCCGCCCTCGCCTCGCCGGAGCCCCGCCGGAGGTAGCCGCCGGATCCGCCGCCGGTTTTTCTTTCTAAAACCGTTCGGTTTTTTTAGAAAACCCTAGATTTGTTTTTTTTCGGATCGCCGGTTTTTCTCTGTTCTTCTAGTCAGCGGACGTTCGTCCGTACGTTCGTTTTAACGAACAGTTTTTCGCCCGTTAGTTACAGCTAATGAACGCTCGTTCGTTAGTCTGTTCGTCAGATTTCTTTTATCGGATTTATTCCGTGAGTTTTTCTCGATCGTGATTTCTGATCCGATCTTAGTTTCTGTTTATCTTTTCGCTCGTTAGTCGGAATCAGGCGATTCAAGCACCTAGATCTTCGTCTCAAAACCCTCTTTCCGTTTAACCAACTCAAATAAGTTTTTGCTACTGTAAAATTTGACCTAGGTTAAGATTAGTAAATGAAGATTCTCTTTTTCGCCGTTTGAGTTTCGTTGCTCCGTTTGATTTGATTCTTTTTGCGAACCGGAGTTCTTAAGTTGAACCTTCTGGTCAATCTCTTTTATTTCAGTTTTTCTTGTGCATCTCTTGCTTGTTGCTTATGTATGTTATTGTTTGTTTGCGACAGAACACCCGGAGTGCGAAGCGTGCTACGACGAGTCCCTAGGTTTCGCAGACCATCAGCACGGCAAGTAACACTTTGATCATATCCCTTTTATCACCCAGTTTTTATGCATTAGTTCCAATCCTCACACATTGCATGATTAGGATGTCATTAATATGTGGGTTGGGAAGTAGTTGTTGAGGTAGAACCTATTACCCTGTTACATTCAAACCCTGGGAGTTACTTCTACGCTGCTTATATTACTATGATATGCTATGCTCGTAGACGTGGTTTGGGTTTGAGTGAAATCCATGACAGCTGTGACAACTTA
The DNA here is from genome assembly GCF_056163025.1 of Triticum urartu. NCBI lineage: Eukaryota > Viridiplantae > Streptophyta > Magnoliopsida > Poales > Poaceae > Triticum > Triticum urartu. The sequence continues at coordinate 347,121,857 of NC_141874.1, forward strand.
AGGTGGCAACTTAATTTAACATCTGGGTGGATTGAGGCACCTGGGGAACCCAGTGTTGCCTGTATTTTTTTGGAAATCCCGGAGTACCCGTGTGATCTTCCTATGGACCGCCACCCAGGCTCAAAGGGAATTGAGGTGATTCATGCTAGAAACTTCGGTGTGCAGCCACAAGCTATTATGGGCTCTAGCATAGTTGAGTAAGTTACGTGAAGCTCTTGAAGAGGCAGATCAGCAGGTAGTGGGATGCAGGTTTGGTATGGTCTGTCCGGAGTAGAGAGTTAATGTTTCTGAAAGACTGTGTCTTGGTCATCCGTTTCTCAAACACCATGTAGTGCGAGAAATCCAACGGAGGCGATCAAGTCTTATGGGGAAAGTGTGCAAACCTCTGCAGAGTGTATAATCTAATCATGGTTAGCCGTGTCCCCGGTTATGGACAATTCTTGAGTATCTAGTATTCAGATTATCACATGTATCTCACCATTCTTAATTAATACTGTTGGGATGTTAATCACTTTAATTGGCATTGAGTTGGAGGAACCTTCTCAATGATGTTTCAACTACCATGATAGTTAAAATTAAAATCTATTCCTTTGTTGTAGGGAAAAATTGGCTTTTTGCAAAAACTATAACCATGGAGCTTTCCACCAGCCAAATATGCATGTAGTGATAGTATTATTCTGTTCTTGCTCTACTGTGTTACATTGCCAGAAAATTCCATGTGCTGAGCCGTTTTCGGGCTGCAACGTATGATGTTGCAGACTTTTCAAACAAGGAGTAAGGTTCGTTAGGTCGTTGTCATGCAGCTCAGCTATGTCGTTGGAGTTGATGGACTCACTTTATCTTCCAAGCCTTCCGTTGTTATCGTACTAGATGGCCTTAAGCCATGTTATTGTAATAAGTTCTCTCTTGAGACATTTGATGTAATAGGTGTGTGATTGCCACTCTGTCATAAATCCTTCAAGTACTGTGTGTGTCAGCATTACCGATCTAGGGATGACACTGAAGCACAGAGACTTGACCATCTGAGGTTGGGTCGCTACAAGATGGTATCAGAGCACATGCTGAGTGTAGGACACGACCACTAAGATAAACCCTAGGTCACACTTCTCTTCTTATTTTTGACTTCTCTCCATTTTCTACTCTTCAGGATGGCAGAGATGAAGAACAAGTTTGCGCAACCGGATGAAGACACACCTTTTGGACACCACTTCAAGGAAGTCACTAGGTATTTGAACATTAGAATACCAAGCTTCACCGGAACGTACAACGCCACTTTACCTGAAGAGGAGCGCTGGATGGTTCAAGTACAAGTTCCAGGAAGGACGTTCATGCCAACTTCTAAACCCATAGAGTTTTCTTTTGAAGCACCTACCTGGAGTCTAGCCAAGAGCATGGCAGCCCACATTACCATGGGACACATTGGAGAAGTCTACAACAGGGAACTCAAGGACACTATGTTCCAAATATGTGGGCGTCGAGATGAGCAACGGGAAGTAATCAGCACCAAGAAGGATAGATCCATTGCCGCTTTCATCCAGGAGTTAAACCAGCACATTCGACGTCAGGAGAACCAGATGTGCACGAACATGATGGACTTGAAGAAGGCGAAGACTAGAATCATCGAACTGGAGGAAGAACTCAAGTTTACACGTGATGGATATGAGGAGGAAATCAAGACACTACTGGAGAAGAATGACAACTTAGTCAAGAAGATCGGAGTATTCATGGGAGGACCAGCACCAGTGGAAGAAGATGAAGAAGAAGAACCCAAGAGATACGCCCCGAGGATTACATCATCATCAACGACACCGATTCCAACTACGCGCATCTCTTCTATTTGGTTCTCACACGGCTATCGGCTATATATCACTTGTTACTTTATGCCCATTGTATCTTGTTCACTTTGCATGTGATGCATCTTTACATAATTTTTCCATGCAATTGTGACCCTTGCTTGCATCTACCCTGATGCGGAGCATCCCAAGATCATCCCCATGGAGGCACCCACACCTCCAACGGCACCACTTGGACCAATGACACGAGCCCGAGCCAAAGCTATCGAAGATAAGGTGAACTCACTCCTCTCCGAACTTCCACTTTCTATGCATGAGACGTGGCTACTACCTAAGACCGAGATGTTGTGCATGATTAGGTACCAAGAGGGTCCTCCCGAAGATGCGCATGAAGACGGACAAGTCCCCAAGTCCACAGATGTGGAGAACCAACGGAAGGAGCCAGGAGCATCTCCCAGGCCCCGGACATCCGGCCCCTGGAGCGCCTTCCTCTACAGTTGCTCAACCACCAAGTGCCTACAGGCCCCGGACATCCGGCACTTCCCGAGGTCCTGGACATCTGGCGCCCTGCCCGGAAATCCGGACTCCCCCAAACCCGAGAGCAACATGGCCAGCTTCACCAGCCCGGACATCCGGCCCTCCGCGAATGCCCGGACATCCGGCCCGACGCCCGGATGTCCGGCCTCCCTGTCTGCACACAGTAAAGGGCCGAGGCCCATGTACCCCTTCTACCCCCTAGACTATATATACTCCGTCCCATACAACTTTCTAGGGTTAGCAAAGGATTAGCTCATATTTTGTGTGAGAGCTTTGCTCATCCACTTGGTTACCTTCTCCTTGGAGATTTGAGCCTCCACCGGAGAAGATCCCCCAAGCGGATTCAAGACCCCTCTTTAGGGAAGAACATCAAGACCTCCTCACGGAGAAGAACCGGTTACCCTTTTGTATCGTCCCTAGTTCTCCGTGGACCGTATATCGTTCTATGTATCCGAGGATCTAGCACATGTGTGATTTATTCTTGTTAGTTTGAGTGTTCATCTTGTGTTTTCCCTCGTTTCCGTCTTTGTGTTCCTCGTGTTCTTCGTGGGATCCGCTCCTTTCATGAAAGATCGGGCGATTAGGGTTCTACCCTACGTCATACCCATGATTCACCATTATGATACTCCTATGTGTATTTGCATGCTCGGTGGAGATCCTTGTTGCTATTGCCATGTTTATCATGTGCCTCATGCTATTGATGCTTGTTGTGTTGGGAGAGTCATTGTGGGTGTCCTGTTTTAGGGGGCTCCGGACAGCCGGACTATATCTTTTCGCCGGACTGTTAGACTATGAAGATACAATATTGAAGACTTCGGCTCGTGTCCGGATGGGACTCTACTTTGCGTGGAAGGCAAGCTAGGAAATACGGATATGTATATCTCCTCCTTTGTAACCGACCTTGTGTAACCCTAGCCCTTTCCGGTGTCTATATAAATCGGAGGGTTTTAGTCCATAGGACAACATACAATCATACCATAAGCTAGCTTTTAGGGTTTAGCCTCTCCGATCTCGTGGTAGATCAACTCTTGTAATACTCATATCATCAATAATAAATCAAGCAGGATGTAGGGTTTTACCTCCATCAAGAGGGCCCGAACCTGGGTAAACCATCGTGTTCCCTGCCTCTTGTTACCATCCACCTTAAACACACAGTTCGGGACCCCCTACCCGAGATCCGCCGGTTTTGACACCGACATTGGTGCTTTCATTGAGAGTTCCTCTTTGTCGTCGCCGTTAGGCTTGATGGCTCCTACGATCATCAATAGCGATGCGGTCCAGGGTGAGACTTTTCTCCCCGGACAGATCTTTGTGTTCGGCGGCTTCGCACTGCGGGCCAACTCGCTTGGCCATCTGGAGCAGATAAAAAGTTACGCCCCTGGCCACCAGGTCAGGTTTGGAAGCTTAAACTACACGGTCGACATCCGCGGAGACTTGATCTTCGACGGATTCGAGCCCCTGCCTTGTGCGCCGCATGGTCACGATGAATACGATTTTGCTCTATCATCGGACCGTATTCAGGAGATCGCACCGGCAACCGCTCCGAGCCTCAATTCGGAGCCAGTTGCGCCATCCATGGACGGGTGGATGGACCCCATCACGGAGGCCGTACCCTCAGCGGCTATCGAGCCGAATATCGACCTTACCCTTCATGAGAGCCGTGTTGCCAAACTGCCGGATCCTTCTCCGGCCATGAACTCCGAACCGCCTGCGCCCGTGCATGTCGAATCCGACTGGGCGATCATGGAGTTCACCTCTGTGGATATCTTTCAGCACTCGCCTTTCGGCGACATACTGAACTCATTAAGGTCTCTCTCCTTGTCAGGAGAGTCATGGCCGAACCATGTTCGGCAGGATTGGGATGCGGATGACGAAGAAATTCGCCGCCCACCCACCACCCACTTAGTAGCCACTATCGATGACTTAACCGACATGCTTGACTTCGACTCCGAAGACATCGATGGTATGGACGACGATGCGGGAGTCGAAGAGGAATCACTGCCCAGAGGGCACTAGACAGCCACCTCATCATATGATATATACATGGTGGACACACTCAAAGAAGGCAATGGCGACGAGACAACGGAGGATGACCCCTCCAGGAAGCAACCCAAGCACCGGCGTCAGCGGCGCCGCTCTAAGTCCCGCCAAGGCAAAAGTGGTGATACCGGCACCAGAGATAATAGCACTCCGGACAGTGCCGAAGACAACAACAATCCCCTCCAGCAAGATTTAGAGCAGGAGGAGGGAGGAGCCAGCTCTCCTAAGAGAGCGGCGGATGGAGAGGCGGAGGATGATAATTACATGCCTCCCTCCGAAGATGAGGCAAGCCTCGGCGATGACGAATTCGCCGTGCCAGAGGATCCCGTCAAACAGGAGCGCTTCAAGCGCAGGCTTGTAGCCACGACAAATAGCCTTAAGAAAAAGCAGCAGCAGCTTCAAGCTGATCAAGATCTGCTAGCTGACAGATGGACCGAAGTCCTGGCGGCCGAGGAGTATAAACTCGAACGCCCCTCCAAGAGTTACCCAAAGTGCAGGTTGCTACCCCGACTGGAGGAGGAAGCACCGAAACATACATCCCCGGCGTATGACGCGGATGATCGGCCACCTCGTGGCCGCGACAGAGAGTCATTCCAGCCAAAAGCTCAGCCCACACCCCGACATCATTCAAATAAAAAGGCAGGGAGAAATACGCCAGACCTGCGAGACGTATTGGAGGACAAAGCAAAACATGCAAGATCGATCTACGGATCAAGAGGGCGCGCCACTATGCGAGACGATAATCATCACACCGGATAGAGCAAAAGTAAGTCCAGCCGGGCCGAACACAGCGGATAACTCATTCGAGCTGAGTCACTATATAGCCCAGTACAGAGGCGCTGCACACCCCTTATGCTTCACAGACAAAGTAATGGACCATCAAATCCCAGAGGGTTTCAAACCCGTAAATATAGAATCATACGACGACACAACAGATCCTGCGGTGTGGATCAAGGATTTCCTCCTGCACATTCACATGGCCCGCGGTGATGACCTACACGCCATCAAATACCTCCCACTCAAACTCAAAGGACCAGCTCGGCATTGGCTCAATAGCTTTCCAACAGTGTCCATTGGCTGTTGGGAAGATCTGGAAGCCGCATTTCTTGACAACTTTCAGGGCACTTATGTGCGACCACCAGATGTCGATGACTTGAGCCACATAATTCAACAGCCAGAGGAATCGGCCAGGCAATTCTGGACACTGTTCGTAACAAAGAAAAATCAAGTCGTCGACAGTCCGGATGCAGAGGCCCTAGCAGATTTCAAGCACAACATCCGCGACAAGTGGCTAGCCCGGCACCTTGGTCAGGAAAAGCCGAAATCTATGGCAGCCCTCACGACACTCATGACCCGCTTTTGTGCGGGAGAAGACAGCTGGCTGGCTCGCAATAATAACATATCAAAGAACTATGGTACTTCGGATACCAAGGACGGCAATGGCAGGTCACATCGCAACAAATATAAGCGCCGCATTAACAGTGACAATACCAAGGATACGGCAGTCAATGCCGGATTCAAAGGCTCTAAACCCGGTCAGCGGAAAAAGCCATTCAAAAGAAGCACTCCGGGCCCGTCCAGTTTGGAACGTATACTCGATCGCTCGTGTCAAATACATGGCACCCCTAACAAGCCAGCCAACCACACCAATAGGGACTGTTGGGTGTTCAAGTAGGCCGGCAAGTTAAATGCCGAAAACAAAGATAAGGGGTCACATAGCGATGACGAAGAGGAGCCCCAGCAGCCAAACACCGAAGGACAGAAGAGGTTCCCCCCCACAAGTGCGGACGGTGAACATGATATACGCAACCCACATCCCCAAGAGGGAGCGGAAGCGTGCGCTCAGGGACGTATATGCGTTGGAGTCAGTCGCCCCAAAGTTCAACCCATGGTCTTCCTGTCCGATCACCTTCGATCGCAGGGACCACCCCACTAGTATCCGTCATGGCGGATTCGCCGCGTTGGTCCTCGACCCAATCATTGACGGATTTCACCTCACTCGAGTCATAATGGACGGCGGCAGCAGCCTGAACCTGCTTTATTAGGACACAGTGTGCAAAATGGGTATAGACCCCTCAAGGCTCAAACCCACTAAAACAACCTTTAAAGGCGTCATACCAGGTGTAGAGGCCCATTGCACAGGCTCAGTCACACTGGAAGTGGTCTTTGGATCTCCGGATAACTTCCGAAGCGAGGCGTTAATCTTCGACATAGTCCCATTCCGCAGTGGCTACCATGCACTACTCGGGCGAACCGCATTTGCAAGATTCAATGCGGTACCGCATTATGCATATCTCAAGCTCAAGATGCCAGGACCTCGGGGGGTCATCACAGTCAATGGAAACACAGAGCACTCTCTCCGCACAGAGGAGCACACTGCGGCCCTTGCATCAGAAGCGCAAAGCAGCCTCTTAAGGCAATCCACTAGTTCGGCGATTAAGGACTAGGACAACTTCAAGCGCGCCCGGAGTAATCGGCAACTAGACCGCCTGGCATGTCCCGAGCTCGCATAGCAATGCGGTCCCCACCCTGGCCCCAGCCAAATGGTGAAATCCGTGCCACGCGTACATAATTATGCAATAAAAATACCATGGGCACAGGCGGGGAGAGGGGCACGGCGGTGGCACACCCCAAGTCGCGGCTTAAACCACACTAGGGGCTTCCCGCTTTGTTATTTTTCTCTTTCAGGACTTTAATCTCCGAAAACCCTGTCTGGCAGCGTGATTGCCGAACACATGATGCAACAACCAAGGAGGCAGAAAGCTACGTCACACCACGGAACTCCCAGGTGGATTATGATAACGAGTAAAATATTTGTTTTAATACTATTCCTCAGCTTGCCCTTGGAAGGGACTTGTTAAATAGTCCTACTTTTTTCTTATCGCACTACTTGTATCATTCTGCTTTAATGCATCTTTTTGAATAAAAATGCATAGCATTAAGTCTATTATTGCATTCTTCTTTTATATATGTTCATTTATGACAACCAGCACCCGTACACTCTGGTATGGCCAATGCGCTAGGGGCTTAAGCATACCCCATAATACGGCATGAGAAGTCCGAACACTTTCGACAGTGCGGCACCCCGAACTTATAGCATTATATGCATCAGCTCCGAATCATGTCTTTGGTCAATAGTTGGGTTTGCCCGGCTCCCATGTTTTGGTACCTTACGTTCCGCTATATCGGCTAAGGTAGCACTGGGAGAACTACTACGATTGTGCCCCGGTTCTGCTGGGCTAAGCACCTCAGTAGAGAAAGCTAAAACTGACTCTCATGATAAGGCGAGAGACTAGTCGCTGTTCGAGAGGTTTTCGAGTCCCTAAAGACTTATGCCGCTTAGAGCGAGGAGTCGGCCCTGTCCGGCTTAAGGCGTGTATCGCGCCCCAAATTCGGCCTTCCGAATACTAGGGGCTTCGCCGAAATTTAAAATTATAGAATTCTATGGCTAAGTGAGAGTGATAACGCATTATAGTCCGATTGCCTTGTTCGTTGTGCTGAGCACCTCCCTCGAAGGACCCAACAATGGGAACAAGAGTGCTCAGGTTTATCCCGAACACCGCAGCACTCGTGGCGTGGGGGTAGAAGCCGACGACTAGCCATCTCTCAGATTTGATAAACAACCAAACAGAAGGTAATATTTTTAAATTCAAACAAGCGTTGCATAGCGCATATGAACAAGTTTTCATAAATATAGGATTACACGAGCGAGTTTACTTGAATATTATATCTTTCGTACACTCGTCCGCTACGAGGCGAGCACCCTTCAGGACACCCTCATAGTACATCTCGTGGTGGCGATGCTCCTTGCCCTGCGGCGACCCTTCCTTCACTAGCTTCACGGCGTCCATCTTGGCCCATTGCACCTTCACACGGATGAAAGCCCGGCGTGCACCTTCGATGCAGACGGACCGCTTGATGACTTCAAGCCGTGGACAGGCATCCACAAGCAGCCTCACCAGGCCGAAGTAGCTGTTGGGAAGGGCGTCGCCAGGCCACATCCGGACTATAAAGCCCTTCATGGCCTGTTCGGCCGCCTTGTGCAGCTCAACCAGTTGCTTCAGCTGGTCGCTCAGAGGCATCGGGTGTTCGGTCCCAGTATACTGAGACCAGAATAGCTTCTTCGTTGAGCTTCCCTCCTCGGCCTGGTAAAACTGTGCGGCATCCGACACGCTGCGGGGCAAATCTGCGAATGCTCCTGGAGAGCTCCGGATTCAGGTAAGTAACAAGTAATTCACTTTCACATGCTTGCTTTGCATATAGAATGCCTTACCCGCCGCTATCTTCTTCATTGCATCAATCTCCCGGAGGGCCTTTTGGGCTTCGGCCTTGGCACTCTTTGCGCTCTCGAGGGCCGCGGCAAGCTCGGACTCTCGCGTCTTCAAGTCAAGCTCCAACGCCTCATGCTTCATCACGAGAGCGTGGAGCTCTTGCTGCACCTCGCCCACCCGAGCCTCATGCCTCTTCCGCTCGGTGCGCTCCTTGGCCGCTTTGTTTTCGGCCTCGGATAGCGCTTGCTTCAGGGTCGCCACCACGGTCGTGGCCCCTGGCAAATTTACGATGATCCTGTCATTTTGCAATCGCATTCTTTTTATACATATCCATGGACTAGGTACTACTTACCTTTGTTCTCCTCGAGCTGCCTCTTTGCAAGGCCGAGCTCGTCCTTGGACCCTTTAAGGTCCTCCTTCAGTGCGGCGACCTCCGCAGTCAGTGCGACAGAGGCCAATAGCGAAGCCTTCATACGCATATAGACATACTTATATTAGACTCCTGCGATATTGTTTGATCCTCTGTTCGGCTTTTCTTTTTGAACACCGAACAGAGCATCAGGGGCTATTGTCTATGCGGTAATATTTTTCCTATATTTCAAAAACTTAGCTCAAAGCCTGTTAGAAGGCTGGCACAGGCTTCAGTCAGTCCGCTCTTGGCCGACTGAACCTTCTGGACCACCGCACTCATAATAGTGTGGTGCTCTTCGCCGATGGAAGCCCTGCGAAGCGCTCCCAACAGATTGTCCAGTGCCTCTGGATGGAAAGAGGTCACCGGCACAGGCGTTTTGCCCCTTTTGGAAGGAGGCCTACCCGAGTCCGGAACCACTGGGGGTTCCGTCGCGGTGTTCGACTGAGGGCCGAACTCGGAGCCCTCGGGAGCCTTGCTCCCTCTGCTCCCGGAGTCCGGAAGGTCGCCTTGAGGCGCCTCCGGGACTGTCTCCCCTCGGCCCGGTGCCTTTTGAGACAATACCTCGGTGTTGTCCGTAGGGCAAGGGGAGGTGGCGGTCGGAAGTGGATCGCTATCCATATCCGACGAGCCCAGGGAGTCGTCCGACGATACGTCGGTACGGGCTCGCGACGGTCTGCATAATCATAATTCGGCGTTAGGAGAGGCAGTGCGACAAAGGTATGCTATGAGTTATTCTGGCATCTGAATACTTACGACTTCGCCAGGGGCTTGGACCTGAGCAGCCACTCGTCTTCGCCTTCGGCGGCGGTGGTGGAATGGTCCGGAAGGAGAGTCCTTCCCTTCTTGGACCCTTCGGCCCCCCCGGTTGGGGTGGCCTTCCTTTTCTTGTCTCCCCCAACTGAAGGGGGAGCATCTTCTTCTTCCTCCTCGACTTCAGGGAAGGAGTGTGTCGCAGAGTTATCGGACGATGAGTCTGATAACACCTGGCGTCGGGAACTCTTTCGGGTTCCCTTGGCTTTCTTGGTCTTCTCCGGCACCTTATAAGGGGCCGGAGTCAGCATCTCCGTAAGGAGAGCGTCCGCAGTGTCTTCGGGCAGGGGGGCCGGACAGTTAATATGCCCCGACGTCTCCACCCAGTCCCGTCAAAGGCATGGAGATCAGACCCCGCACATGATTTGTCAGGAGTTTGGTGCGACATATGCCAACGGATGGCTTATCATGGTGGGGGCGAGTAGAACGTCGCCGGTGCCTGGAAACGGGATGAGGCGAAGACATGCACACCGGCGAATCTTACCCAGCTTCAGGGCTCTCCGGGGAGATAATACACCTACTGCTGCTCTACGGGGTCTCCGCATGATCACTATGGCCAAGTGTTTACACGGTTGCTCCTTGAGCTGGTTTCTTGGAGGTAGGAGAGGGCAAGGCCAGCTCTCTCCTTCTATCTGGTATGGTCTAGAGCTACTGGGTTCCAACCCTTTGCATGGGTGCCCTGGGGGGTTTATATAGGCCTACCCCCAGGGGTACAATGGTAATTCAACTAGGCGCGGGCCCAGCCGTCAGTGCCTCTGGCCTCCGATTTCTCCGCCGACTGCTGGGGCCCGTCGACCAGTGTGCCCTGCCGACTAGTTTGGTACGGAGCCGACAGGCCGCGTCCGCCGCGGGCGGGTCTTGCCTGCTGCTGATTACTGTAGCAGTGCTTCTGATGACGCGGGCTTGGTCATGGGGTCGTGGCAACAGTCCCGCCGCCTGGCGGGCAATCACTATTGCCACTCCCCATCACATCTTGATTAATGGTGCATGGGGCCCAAGGGAGGGCTCGGCCGACTCCCCGGGCCGACTCCTGACGGATCCGACTGGCGGTCCTCTCGCCGTCTCCTAGGGTCTCACTAACTGGTGGGACCTGCTGCCTCCGGGCCGTACAGACAAGCTGTCGTGGGCGCAGGACTCGGTCCTGTGGTGCTGATGTCAGGGACGGCAGGGCAGTAGTACCACGCCGCACGGAGATCTTCCTGGGTACGGCGTGCTGTGGCCATGCCTGCCCTTGGTAAGGGGCGGGAGTGGGCTTCACTGTAGCCACGCCCCTGCCCCGTCCCCTTCGATGAGGTCATGGGTTTGTTGGAGTTGCCGGCCGACTCCCCAAAGCCGGCTTCTCTGGAAGTCGTCCCTGGGACTCGGCCGTGAGCGGGCAGTCGGCCGCCTTGCCGTCGACTCCTCGGGAGACAGCTCTTCGTCTTGGGGTCTTGAGGGGCGCAGCCTGCCCCGATGTTTTGAAAGGTCATGGGACTCGGGTTGGCCTACCTGTGTCCCATTACTCCGACAGTAGTCCCCGAAGTTGGTGAGGCGCCGCGGACGATCGGCCGAGAAGCCTCAGCAGTTTCTCTTTCTGGATGCTCAGCACATGGTCTTTGATTGACTTCTGCCGGGCTGACTAGAAGGAGTCGGACTTGCTCAACTTGGACTCACTCAATTCCGACTTGCTCAGCATTTCGAACGTTGCGGCGGGATTTAAGTGGCGTGCTAGCTAAGTCTCCAGGACGCCGCCCATTCTTGGCCTGTCATGCGAGGGCACGTGGCCAGGCCGTCCTGCCAGCCTACGCGTGCGACGGGACAGGCCCATAGGCGGGGCCCGCCACTACCGTGCCTCGGTGCCCGAGCGGATCCGCTGCGGCCCCGGTGGACGGTTGGGATTCCCGTTGAGTTACTGCGCGCAGTAACTTTGTCGTGGATCGTGGTGGTCGTGGGGTTGTGGGCGCAGTAAATCCCCACGTCCGCCCCCTCGGCTTCGCAGCCCACGAGGCTATAAGTAGGGGGAAGAGGGGGGCACGCGCGCCCTTCCTTCCCACTACTCCTCGTTCTCTTCCTCCTTGCTGCTCCTCGCTCTCCTCCTTACTCTTCTCTTCTTCGCTCCGCCGCACGCCCAAGCTCTGGCAAACGCTGCGGCGACAGCTTGCGATGAGTTCTTCCTCCGCTGCCGCGCCTCCCCCAGTGCGCTCCGGCACCTGGGACGGTTCCGAAGTTCATGAAGACCACATTGAGTTCCTCCGCCGGACCTGTCGGCTTCCCGACGAGGATCGCGTGCAGGTGCGTCTTGCACCGGAGTGGGAGATTTCCCCCGCACCGTAGGAGGGCGAGCGGGTCATCTTCCCTCGCACTACCTGCACGGGCTGGGGCTGCCGGCGAGCAGTTTTTTCCGGTCCTTCCTGGAGTTCTACGGTCTCCAGCCGCACCACCTCACCCCCAACGCAGTGGTGTTGCTGTCCGCCTTCGTGGCCCTGTGCGAAGGCTTCTTCGGAGTCCTCCCCACCCTCGAGCTCTAGGGGGAGTTCTTCTTCTCCAAGCTCGTCACCCAGGCCGTGGGCGTGCCGGCTCAGTGCGGCGCCTTCATCGCCGTGCGAAGGTCGGGGGCCGACAATCCCTTCCCCTTCATCTAGCTAATATAGTCGATGAAGATGTGGCAGATATCCTACTTCTACGTCAGGAACTTCGCCACGAGGGGCGACTGGGTCAACCTGCCGGCTTTCGAAGCCGGCCCGCCGGCTGGGTGACTGCCCAACTGGTCGTACCGGGCCAGGTTGCTGACGCCTACGGGAGCCGGTGCTATCACGTGACTTTGAGTGCTGACGCAGTCGGAGGGTCTGAATGGTCCGGACCTGCTGGCCGCCTTTGTTTCACGTCGAGTTCTCCCACTTCAAGGCCGCCCTCATATGATATGCCAGATGAGCGGGCACCGCGACCCGAGTCGGATGTGCACCAAGGACATGCCTCACGAAGAGGTGGCCTTCATGGTGAACTACCTCTTGGACAGTAGGCTCCTGAAGGACTGGCAATTCGGCAAGGAGCCGTACTCCCGCGCCAACCCCCCGCCCGTGGTGAGTCGCCTTTCTTTTCTTTCTGTAGATTGTCTTCTTCTTGCCGAGTTTTGTTTTGACCAGTCAGCTTTGGTTAGAATCCCCTTCTTCACCCACCAGTCGGCACGTCGGGGCTGGCACGTGAGTTCCTCGCCGACCGGGCGGAGAGCAACATCGACGACCCTGATCTGGGGGCGGCGGCTCTGGAAGACGACGCCGAGGGAGGAGGACGGACAGCAGGCGACTTCAGGCCTTCGGCTACCTTCGCCGACTGGCCTGAAGACAACACCGAGGGAGAAGTCGCCCCTCGCCATGGGCCAGGAGCCAGCCAGCCTGGCGCGGGCTCTTCTGCCGCGCCGGGTGCTCCAGGCGGCGGGAAGAAGCGCAGGGCCGTGCCGACCTTGTTCTGCAGTCGGCTGAAGAAGCCCAAGGGCTCGGCTGCGGCGACCCGGCGGGATGAGGCAGCCGCGAAGGCCATCCGCTTCCGTAAGGAAGTGAAGAAGCCGCCGTTGGTCTCCGCGTAAGTATTCTGTCTTCAAAGATTTATTCTTTCTTCATGATTTGTCTGAGTCTCTGGTTGCCCCTCTTGCTTCAGGGTTCCCCTCTCTCTTGAGCGGTTCGACGCCGCCTCCGTCATGGGGTCAGCGGAGACGTCTGCCACCACTCGGCGGATTGACCCCGCTGCTGACCTCCGGGAGGCGACGGAGCGGAATGCGCAGGAGAAGCGCAACGAAGAAGAGGTCCTCCGCCTGGAGAAGGTGGAGGCCGACAGGGTGGAGGCCCCCGCTAAGAAAAAACTAGCGGAGGCCGAAGCCGCCACCGCGGCGAAGCAGCAGGCTGAGGAAGCCGCACGCCGCCAGTCGGCAGTGCTCGTCACCCCGTTGAACTCTGTGCCACCGCCTCCGGAGTTCGCGAGGCCGATTGGAGAAGCCGGCGGGGAGAACTCCCTCGAGGAGAGGGAAGGCGGCGACCCCTCTACTCCGGATGTGAACGTTCCGCCGCCGCCTCCGCCGTCGTCTGAAGGCGTGCAAGGCAAGCAGCCAGCGGACCCTCCGGTGCCGCCGACCGAAGACGAGGCCGTGGCGAGGCTACTCCTCCAAGTCAGCTCGCCAACGCACCATCGTCTGGAGAAGGCGACTTCGGCACCCCGCCCCCTGGAAGCCGGCAACGCCAGCTTGGCGACCCCAGACGCCGAAGCGACGAGCGCCGCACCTATTGGGTGGGTGCGAGGAGGCGGCACAGGGCCGCTGAACTGGGTGCTCCTGGACGTCCAGGCGAAGCTCCGTGCTGAGGGCGACGCTCTCCAGAGTTGCACCAAGGCGTTCCTAGCGTCGCGGGCAGCCGTCCGAGTATGTTTTTTCCTTTGGTCTTTGTTTTCTTGTTCCTCTCAGTGGGGGCGCGCCAGCGCACCCACTGGGTGTAGTCCCCGAGTTTCGGGCCGACTGCTGAGCAGGCGGCCCGGAACTCCAATTGATGAACTTCTGGGTACTAACTTTGTCTGAAATGCTTGTTGCAGGATTACCACAACCTCCGTGTCACTGCCTTCAACCGTAACGTTGAAGAGCTGGGCAAGCGGACCGCCAACTTGGCGGAGAGCCGGAGTAAGTCCTTTTTTCTTCTCTGCGGGGGCGCACTAGCGCACCCGCGGGCTGTAGTCCCCAAGATTCGGGCCGACTGCTGAGCAGTCGGGCCGGATCTCCCCGGCGACCTACTTTACTGACGACTGTTATCTTTCTTCCTTTTCTTCAGGAGCCAACGCTGCTCTTCAATAGCAGCTGAGCGAAGCCAACTCCGCCCTGCGCGCCAAAGGGGAGGAGTGCAGCAGGCTCGCCACAGAGCGCGATCTGCTGGCCACTCAGTTGGCAGAGTAGAAGGAGCTTCTTGTGAAGTCGCAGAGGGAGGCGGAGGAGACGGAAACCGCCCTCTTGGCCGAGTTCGCGAGCGAGCGCTCCTCTTGGTCTGACAGGGAGGCGCTGCTGTCCTCCGGCTTGCACGAGATTGAAGACATCATTGATGGTTTGTCTCTTTATTTTCTTTCTTCAAGCTGCCGATTTAAATCGTGCCGACTCCTAGTTTTTGACTAGCTTCTTCGTTTCTTTGCGTCTTTGCAGACTTCTTCCCTGGGCAGTCGCAGGCCGCCATCCAAGCCATCGAGGCTGACTGTGAAAGTCGGAGGGCGGAGGGCGCAGAGATCGCCTCCGATGCCCCCCAAACTCTTGACGAGCACATCCTGAGCATCGAGGCTCGCCTCTGGCTGGCTCACCGGATGCTGCGCCGGCTTCAGCGTGTCGGTGCCCAGGCGATTGCTGCCCTGTGGCCGGATGTGCAGGCTCCGTGCACCCCCAGCCTGACGGCCAACTGGCTGGAGGTCGCGGCTGGTCGTCTTGAGGCCTGGAAGGGCTCCTCGGCCCGAGCTGGAGCGCGCCGGTCCTTGGAGTTCGTCAAGGCGTGGTATCCAGGGCTGGATCTAAACCGGTTGGCCATGCTTCGGTCGGAGGCCCAGCCGGAGCTGGCGGCTGTGGAAGATGCCCTCGTCAAACGTGCTACGGCGACCGTCGAGTACACCGACACCAGCATCTTCGTCCCCGAGCGGTCTGAAGACGGCGAGGAGGTACCACCGGAGTGGTTTGGGATGAACCCAGACTACGGTGAAGACTCGGCAGAGGTGATTGGCTCCAGCGTCGAGGAGGAGGACGAGGCGGAGGATGGCGGCGAGGCGGAGGCACCAGAAGACGAAGCAGACGGCCAGCCTCAGCCTGACCGCGCCTCCAGCAACGAGCCGCGTGCGACTGAGTCGACTGCCGCCGGAGGTGATCAAGCCGAGACTAGCCAGCCGGCTGCCCCGACGCCTGACGCTGGCGCCTCCTCCGACCCTCTGAATCCGTCTGCTGCCTCCTAAGCTGCCGCTGTATCTTTTATTTTATCTGCTTCAGTAGTCTTTGAAGAACTTGTTAATTCGCACAATTCTACCTGTGGGGTGTATTTTGAACCTCTACTCAACAATTCGGCCAAGGGCCTATGTTATGTAAATATATATATATATATATATATATATATCTTTTCTTGCTCATTGTTCTTTTGGCTTTTTTCCTTTGCCATTTTCTCTTAGTTGCCTGCCTTGCCAATCGGACAGCCGCTCTGCGGATTGTTGCTGGATCAAGTGCTAGGCTACTTTGGGAAAGCAAGTACTTAGCCGATTTCAAGAATTTTTTTTTGAGCAAGTTGGATAGGAAGCGGCAGTTCGACTATCCGAGAGTCGGTTTGCGAGAAAGGCTGGAAGCCGTCTTGAGCTATGTTTTATGCTTTGAGTCCTTAGCCATTTTCATGCGAATGCCCATTCTACCTTACTGCTACCCACCGTACAGTCGCTCTGCGAGCTGCGGCTTCTGACAGGAGACGGTTTGGGCATTTACACACTACTTGTCCGACTGTAGGAAGCATTTCATAGTGCAAGGCGGCAAGTCCGCAGGCCGATTTGTCGAGCCCGGTGCCAAACGGCATAAAAAGGAGTAACATACTTGTAGTCATAATTTTTATCATACAGACAAAAGAGGGCAGTCCCCGAGCGCCTCGGGGGGCCCGAAGTCTTGGTACTTTAATACAAAAGGTAGCGTGGTACATACTGCATCAGCTGTAAAATCTTTGGAGGAGATTTGCATTCCATGGCCACTCTGTCTCCTTGCCGGAGTCGTCCCTCTTGCGTGCTCGGGGCTTCTGAGCGTCGATCAGGTAGTAGGAATCATTGCCCAGTACTTTGTTGATGATGAAAGGGCCTTCCCAAGGCGCCGACAGCTTGTGCTGGCCGGCTGTTCACTGGATCAGCCGGAGCACAAGGTCACCTTCTTGGAAAGATCTTGGCCTGACCTTCCTGTTGTGGTATTGGTGCAGGCTCTGCTGGTAGATGCTGGACCAGCTGACCGCCAACAGCCGGCCCTCTTCCAGCAGATCGACGCCGTCTTGTCGTGCTTCTTCTGCTTCCTCCTCGGTGTACATGGTGACTCGTGGAGAGTCGAACTCTATGTCCATTGGGATGACGGCTTCGGCACCGTAGACGAGGAAGAAGGGCGTGAAGCCGGTTGACTTGTTTGGAGTCGTGCGCAGACTCCAGAGGACGGCTGGCAGCTCATCGAGCCAACAACCAGCCGAGCGCTCCAGAGGCTCGATCAACCGAGGCTTGATGCCACACAGGATGAGGCCGTTTGCTCGCTCCACTTGGTCGTTTGACCGCGGGTGGGCGACGGACGCTAGGTCCAGTCGGATGCCCTATGTTGCGCAGAGACGGGCCAAGGCGCCTTTGGCAAAATTTGTGCCGTTGTCGGTGATGATGTTGTGTGGTATGCCGTACCGAATTGTGATATCGGTGATGAATGTCACGGCAGTCGGACCGTTCAGTTTCTTAATTGGCTTCACTTCTATCCACTTGGTGAACTTGTCCACTGCGACAAGTAGGTGAGTTAAACCACCTCGTGCTGTCTTGAATGGTCCCACCATGTCTAGACCCCAAACTGCGAGAGGCCAGGGAATGGGGATGGTCTTGAGTGCAGAAGCCGGCTGGTGCGGCTTGGAGCTGAACTTTTGGCTTCCTTTGCATTTTTGGACCAACTCCTTGGCCTCTTCCAAGGCAGTCGGCCAGAAGAAACCATGTCGAAAGGCTTTGGCGACGAGTGCTCTTGAAGCCGCATGGTGGCCGCATTCGCCTTGATGGATGTCTTTGAGAATCGCCTGGCCTTGCTCTGGCACTACGCAGCGCTGGTAGACACCAGTGACGCTGCGCCTAACCAGCTCTCTGTTGACTATGGTATAGGCTGCCGCCCGGCGTTGTACTTGCCAAGCTGAGGTCTCATCAGTTGGTAGCTCTTTGTTCACCAGGAATTTGAGGATGGACTGGGCCCATGAGGGTGCTGCTATTTCTTCGACTACCAGAACTGACTTGGACGAGGGCGGCTGGGCTGGGAGGCGGCGGGTTGGAGTCAACAGCCGCTTGCTGGGTTGATGAAGTTCCCAGGCCGACTGGCGCGGTCCTTGGGCCGAGTTCTGGAATCTTTGAGTCTGCCACCGCAGTCCCCGGGCCGGGTTTCGCAGTCCCTAGGCTAGCCTCGACGGTGGCGGCTCCGGAGTCATCTGCCGAGATCCCCGTGCCGCATGCCGGGGCTCTAGAGTCAGCTCCGACGTCTTCGGGAGGAGCCGGTACGAAGATGGAGTCTGATTCTGGTGAAGGCTTGACGGACGGCTTGAGAAGGCGTTGAAGGGCGACACCAAAAGGTATTGCTTGGCGGGTAGAGCCGATTCGTGCCAATGCATGTGCTTGGTCGTTGTCATTCCTTGGCACATGAATGAACTCGCATCCTTCAAAATACCCGCTGAGTTGCTGCACGAGGAAACAGTAGCTCGCCATGTTTGCATCTTTTGCGTCCCAGTCGCCGGATGATTGCTGGACCACTAAGTCTGAGTCACCATAACACAAGATCCGGCGGATGCCAAGCTCTTTGGCAAGCCGGAGCCCGTGAATGAGCGCCTCGTACTCGGCGACGTTATTGGAGGCGGCAAAGTGGATTTGCAGCGCATACTTGAGCTTGTCGCCTTTGGGAGAGGTGAGGACGACGCCGGCTCCCAAGCCAGTGCGCATCTTGGAGTCGTCGAAATGCATCCGCCAATGGGTGGAATCAGGTGCTGGAGGCAGGTACTGGGTCTCGGCCCAGTCGATGAGGAAGTCGGCCAGTGCTTGTGATTTGATAGCGGTGCGGGGCTGGTAGTAGATGGTGTAAGGAGCCAGCTCTATGGCCCACTTGGCCACTCGACCAGAAGCATCTCGGCTATCGATGATCTCGGCAAGTGGGGCCGTGCAGACCACCGTGATTGGATGCTCTTGAAAGTAAGGCTTTAATTTCTTGGCAGCAAAGTGTACGCCATAGCACATCTTCTGGTAGTGGGGGTAGTTCTGCTTGGAGGTCGACAGTACCTCGCTCAGGTAATATACTGGTCTCTGGACAGGCAGCGCCTTGCCTTCCTCCTTGCGCTCCACTACAATGACTGTGCGGACTACCCGCCTGGTGGCGGCGATGTACAGGAGCATAGGTTCCTTGGGAGTCGGAGCCGCCAGGACAGGCGGAGTAGTCAACATCTTCTTCAACTGGTGAAAAGCTTCGTCCGCCTTATGGTTCCACTCGAAAAAAGTGGTCTTCTTCATGAGTTGGTATAAGGGGAGAGCTTTCTCGCCCAGCCGACTGATGAACCGGCTGATGGACGCTAAGCAGCCGGTGAACTTCTGCACATCCAGCAGTCGGCTGGGTACCTCCATTCTCTAGATGGCCTTGATTTTTACTGGGTTGCATTCTATGACGCGTTCAGAGACCAGGAAACCTAGTAGCTGGCCGGCTGGTACTCCGAAGACACTTCTCGGGGTTGAGCTTGATCTGGAACTGGCGCAGGTTCTCAAAAGTCTCCTTGAGGTCTTCCAGCAGTGTTCCACGCTTTTCTGTTTTCACCACTACGTCGTCCACGTAGACGTGGGTGTTCCTGCCGAGCTGCTTGAGGAGACACTTCTACATGCAACGCTGAAAGGTGGCGCCGGCATTCCTCAAGCCGAATGTCATGGTGAGGTAGCAGAATGCTCCAAACGGCGTGATGAAGGCGGTCTTCAATCTGTCAGCCGGGTTCAGCTTGATCTGGTGATATCCTGAGTATGCATCCAAGAAACACAACAGCTCGCATCCGGCTGTGGAGTCTATCACCTGATCGATTCTTGGTAGAGCAAATGGGTCCTTGGGGCAGGCCTTGTTGAGGCTCGTGTAGTCAATACACATTCGCTACTGCTTGTTCTTCTTTAGTACCAGGACCAGATTTGCCAGCCACTCCAGAAAGAAAACTTCCATAATGAAGCTGGCTGCTAGGAGTTGAGCTATCTCTTCTCCGACAACTCTTCTCTTCTCTTTTGATAAGCGGCGCAGGGGCTGCCTGACCGGCTTTGTATCAGATCGGACATGTAACTTGTGCTCGGCGAAATCCGTCGGTACACCTGGCATGTCTTTGGGGGACCATGCGAAGATGTCCCGATTCTCACGGAGGAAATCGACGAGCTCGCCTTCCTATTTGCTGTCGAGGTTTGCACCTACGATGGCGTACCTCTCTGGGTGCTCCGGATCCAAGGGTATCTTCTTTGTCTCTTTGGCCGGCTTGAACGAACCCTCAGCCTCCGACTCTTTTGGGTTGGGCGATACCTCAGGCTGCTTGCCGGCCATGGCCACAACTCGCTCAAGGAGCCGCTTCTCAGCCGCGATTACCAGGGACTCGGCCAGCCGACTGCTCTCAGCTGCGCAAGCAGACGACTTCCGGTAGTCGCCTGCCACAGTCAGAATTCCCCTGGAACTGGGCATCTTCATCTTGAGGTAAGCGTAGTGGGGGACCGCCATGAACTTGGCCAAGGCGGGTCGGCCAAGTAGCGCATGGTAAGGGCTCTCAAGGTCCACCACCTCAAACTAAACAGACTCTCTTCGAAGTGATCTTTGTCCCCAAAGAGGACGTCCATCAGGATCTTGCCGATCGACGAGCAGGAAAACCCAGGTACAATGCCGTGGAAGACTGTCCGGCTGCTCTGAAGCTGTCTTTGCTTGATTCCTAACTTCTCCATGGTATCCTTGTACAGGATATTGATGCTGCTGCCCCCGTCTATCAGAACTCGCGAGAAACGTGCGGCCTGTTTGTCCGTAGCAAAGGTGGCGTCCAGGACCAAGGCGTAGGAGACCGGACTCGGCATCACTTCTGGGTGGTCAGCCCTGCTCCAGCTGATGGGCTTCTCAGACCAGTGCATGAACTCTGTCGTCTCTGAGGCTACTGCGTTCACCTCTTGTCACTACAGCCGCCTGCTGTGTCGATCATCAGCCATACTGGTGAACACCACATAGGCTCCGTGTTCTTTAGGGTATTCGTCTTGTACTGCGCCGACTGGCCTGGCTGCCGGCTGCTGGGGCGGAGGCGGAGGCGGCTGCCCAGCAGGCGGGGGTGGCAGGAGGCCATCTCCCTTGGCGATCCTGGTGAGCCAGTGGCACTTCCGGGTGGTGTGATTCGACGGCTTTGCGCCGCTGTGGAACTTGCAAGGTCCATCCAAGGTTTGCTCATAGGAGAAGGCCGGCAACCAGTTTGGCTTGCCGCCTTTCTGTCGCTTGGGCGGAGGCTGCTCTTCTGGTTGCTGGGCTTCAACTGTCGCGACCTGCCGGCTGCTGGAAGCCAGCTGCGGGGCCTTGTGCTTGTTGTCGCCCTGCTGTTGTCGCCGGCCGACGTCTGCCGCCGGAGTTCTTGGAGCTTGAGGAGCCACTTTGCCAGTTGTGCTGATTTGAATTTCCGCCTTCATGGAGGAGTCGGCCGTGGCGTACTTGTCCGCTATGATTAGCAGCTCGTCGAGGGTTTCTGGCTCGTCGCAGAGGAGCTTGTGCTTGAGGAGGGTGCCTTCTCGGCACCCGGCTGTGAAGTACTCGATGGCCTGCACCTCGTGCACGCCATCGCAGGAGTTCCGGAGCTCAGCCCAACGCGTGAGGTAGTCGCGAGTCGACTCGTCAGGACCTTGCACGCACAAGGAGAGCGGACGAGGCTTGGGAGGATGCTTGTACGTGCTGGTGAAGTTGTGGACGAACGCTTCGGTGGAGTCGACCCAGCTATTGATGCTGCGGGGCTTTAGGCTGTTCAGCCATGTCCGGGCCGTGCCATGGAGCATGAGCGGAACGTACTTTACGGCGATACGCTTGTTGCCGTTTGCTATGCTGACAGCCGTGGAGTAGTCGACTAGCTAGTCTTCCGGCTTCACGGAGCCGGTATACTTGGGCGTGTCTCTTGGGAGCGTGAACCCTCTGGGAAAGGGCTCGTCCCGAATGCGGGGCCCGGAATAAGGCGGACCCAGCTCGTCTTCTTCTTCCAGCGCCAGGGACCAGTGAAGTCGGTCGATCCGGTGGCAGGCGTCATTCTCTCCAACTCCCTCTCGGCGGCCAAGGCGGTCACCGAGAGTCGGATGGTCAACAGGCGGCAGGGAGACTCGCCTCTCCTTACGGGGAGGAGGAGGAGGACAGTCGTCCCGTCGTTCCACTGCTCTCGGGCGGCCATCTCGGTCGCGCTCTATGGTAATGCGAGTCCGACTGTGGCTGACAGCCGGCTCCTTGTCCTTTCTTCCTCGGGCACCGCCAGTCGGCGTCCAAGACGTCGCGCCTTGATCTCGGTGCGGGTCGTCGTTCGGCCACTGCGGCACCTCCGTGCAGCAGCCGGCCTCGTTTTGCGCGGCGGCCGCGTCAAGGAGCCGCTGGACTCGCTCCATCATGAGGCGGCGTTCTTCGCCCTCGAAATTGTCCATCTCATCCGCCGCTGCCTGGGCGGCTCGGATGTTCTCCGCTGGTGTAGCGTACACACGGCGGCTAGCCCCAAACAGGCTGGCGATGGCTACGCCGCGCTGCTGGACCGCGCCAAGGCGGCTGGGCCCTGCCGGGGCCGGCAAGCCGCCAACGGCGCGATCCATCTCCTGCTGGTAAGCTTCTGACAAGCGTCTCATGCTGTCCAGCTTCTTCGCGCCTTCAACGAGCTGAAGGCGGCGCGCTTCTAACGTCTCTGCGTCAGCATCTTCTGGAATGGGCGCAGTTAGGTCTTGCAGCGCCGCGCCGAGTGAGTCGGGCGCTCCTCCGCCAGGGAACTCGTCATGACTGATGACTAGCACCTCAGTGACGGTGCTTCCGTCGCTCTCTGCGTGGGGGAGAGGTTCGTCGTAGACCACCACGTTGGTGGGGAACGCATCGAGCGACGCGGTGTCGGAGTCGACCAGCATCGGGTCGGTGGAACCTACGGACTCCAAGTCTACGGCAGGCCCGCCGGAAACGTGGAGTTGATCAAGGAGGCCCGCGAGGAGGTTCTCGGGCCGCCCATGCCTGCGTCGGACGCAGGTTCGTCGGAGAGGCGGACCTCGCCGACAAGTTCGGCCAAGGAGCTGGCTACGCAGGCGATCTCAACGTCGTGCAGCATGTTGATGCAAACTTCATCTGGCGTGCCTGGCTGGCTGCGCTCGCCAGGGAGGAAAAGGGTTCCCGTCCAGAACAGATCTCCAGACGGCGATGCACCAGGCCCCACGGTGGGCACCAAATGTCGGGGGTTTGGTGCGACATATGCCAACGGATGGCTTATCATGGTGGGGGCGAGTAGAACGTCGTCGGTGCCTGGAAACGGGATGAGGCGAAGACATGCACGCCGATGAATCTTACACAGCTTCAGGGCTCTCCGGGGAGATAATACCCCTACTGCTGCTCTGCGGGGTCTCCGCATGATCACTATGGCCAAGTGTTTACACGGTTGCTCCTTGAGCTGGTTTCTTGGAGGTAGGAGAGGGCAAGGCCAGCTCTCTCCTTCTATCTGGTATGGTCTAGAGCTACTGGGTTCCAACCCTTTGCATGGGTGCCCTGGGGGTTTATATAGGCCTACCCCCCAGGGGTACAATGGTAATTTGACTGGGCACGGGCCCAGCCATCAGTGCCTCTGGCCTCCGATTTCTTCGCCGACTGCTGGAGCCCGCCGACCGGTGGGCCCCGCCGACTGGTCTGGTACGGAGCCGACAGGCCGCGTCCGCCGCGGGCGGGTCATGCCGGCTGATGATTACTATAGCCGTGCTTCTGATGACGCAGGCTTGGTCATGGGGTCGTGGCAACAGTCCCGCCGCCTAGCGGGCGATCACTATTGCCACTCCCCATCACATCTTGATTAATGGTGCATGTGGCCCAGGGGAGGGCTCGGCCGACTCCCCGGGCCGACTCCTGACGGATCCGACTGGCGGTCCTCTCGCCGTCTCCTAGGGTCTCACTGACTGGTGGGACCTGCTGCCTCCGGGCCGTACAGACAAGCTGTCGTGAGCGCAGGACTCGGTCCTGTGGTGCTGATGTCAGGGCCGGCAGGGCAGCAGTGCCACGCCGCACGGAGATCTTCCCGGGTACGGCGTGCTGTGGCCATGCCTGCCCTTGGTAAGGGGCAGGAGTGGGCTTCACTATAGCCACGCCCCTGCCCTGTCCCCTTCGATGAGGTCATGGGTTTGTTGGAGTTGCCGGCCGACTCCCCAAAGCCGGCTTCTCTGGAAGTCGTCCCTGGGACTCAGCCGTGAGTGGGCAGTCGGCCGCCTTGCCATCGACTCCTCAGGAGACGGCTCTTCGTCCTGGGGTCTTGAGGGGCGCAGCCTGCCCCGATGTCTTGAAAGGTCATGGGACTCGGGTTGTCCTACCCGTGGCCCATTACTCTGACATGATTAAGCTAGGGGAAATAAAATATCCTACCGGATGTATAGAACTCACCAAATGCGCTCGGCGCTTCGCGCTTAGCCCGCGGTCCTCGGTGAGGGTGGAGGGACCTCGGCGCCCTTGAACAGCACCTTCCAGACGTCCTTGTGCGTCGTGTTGAAGAGCTCGCTCAGAGTCTGGTGCTGGGCCGGTTCAAACTCCCACAAGTTGAGATCTCGTTGTTGACACGGGAGGATCCGGCGGATGAGCATGACCTGCACTATGTTGACAAGCTTGAGCTTCTTGGTTGCCATATTCTGGATACATTACTGGAGTCCATCCAGCTCCACCAATGAACCCCAGGACAGGCCCTTCTCTTTCCAGGAGGTGAGCCGCGTGGGGATTCCGGATCGAAACTTGGGGGCAGCCTCCCATTTGGCGTCGCGCGGCTCGGTGATGTAGAACCACGCCGATTGCCACCCCTTTATGGTCTCCACGAAGGAGCCTTCAAGCCATATAACGTTGGGCATCTTGCCCACCATGGCTCCGCCGCATTCTGCTTGTTGGCCGCCCACTACCTTCGGCTTGATATTGAAGGTCTTTAACCACAGGCCGAAGTGGGGCCGGATGTGGAGGAAAGCCTCACACACGATGATGAACGCCGAAATGTTCAGGACAAAGTTTTGGGCCAGGTCATGGAAGTCCAGCCCGTAGTAAAACATGAGACCACGGACGAATGGATGGAGGGGAAACCCCAGTCCGCGGAGGAAGTGGTGGAGGAAAACTACTCTCTCGTGAGGTTCAGGAGTAGGAACGATCTGCCCTGCAGCGGGAAGCCAATGCACGATATTCCCAGCTAAGTATCTGGCTCCATGCAGCTTCTTGATGGGTCCCTCCGTAATAGAGGAAGCCATCCATTTGCCTCCCGCTCCGGACATGATTGGAGAAGGTTGAGGGGAAGGATGTGGACTTGGGAGTTGGAGCTCGAGTGCGCAAGAATGGATGGGCAAGGAGGAAGAAGGCGTGGGTAGAAAAAGGTTATACCTTGTCCCTTTATAAGGGCGGCCGAAACTATGCACCCCCACTAGCCTGGTAAATCTCGCTTGTCCCCCAAGCGCCATAATCGATGGCGCGGTTGGGTTACCCACGCCCGTATTGATGAGAATCCCATGATAAGGGGGACACGATCTCTGCTTTGACAAGACGTGTCAAAAAACTGCATCGCGTTATGTGCGGGGCTAGTTAAAGGAAACGGTTTGAATAATCACTGGGCCATGGCATAATGTCATGTTGCCAAAACAAGTCAGCTGATTAGATTTGTGGAAATATTATTCTTGCTATGGTGGTATGTGGAACTTATTTTGCAGGGTCAGACACTATCCTTATATTCAAATTCTTCTGTGGTGTATTCGGGGGAGGAACCCGCCTTGCAATGCCGAAGACAATACTGCGTGCCGGACTCATCGTCATTGAAGCCTGATTCAGGGGCTACTGTGGGATTCCTGGATTAGGGGGTCTCTGGACAGCCGGACTATATCTTTTGGCCGGACTGTTAGACTATGAAGATTCAAGATTGAAGACTTCGTCTCGTGTCCGGATGGGACTCTACTTGGCGTGGAAGGCAAGCTAGGCAATACGGATATGTATATCTCCTCCTTTGTAACCGACCTTGTGTAACCCTAGCCCTTTTCGGTGTCTATATAAACCGGAGGGTTTTAGTCCGTAGGACAACATACAATCATACCATAGGCTAGCTTTTAGGGTTTAGCCTCTCCAATCTCGTGGTGGATCAACTCTTGTAATACTCATATCATCAAGAATAAATCAAGTAGGACGTAGGGTTTTACCTCCATCAAGAGGGCCCAAACCTGGGTAAAACATCGTGTTCCCTGCCTCCTATTACCATCCGCCTTAGACACACAGTTCGGGACCCCCTACCCGAGATCCGCTGGTTTTGACCCCGACAGTCATGATGTCCCATTGCTATTTACATATGGCCTCTCACCAATACATTGATGATATTTTGCTCATATCTTGATTTCATGCTTGTGATATGTCATGTGCATCATCCATGCTCACTGTTTGCACACACGACATGCTTGCCATGATTCCTTCTAGTATGTTGCATCTTCGCACTACTAGGTTTCTTGACTTGATCACTATGATTGCTTTCTTTGTCGCATCACCCATTTCCCACTCTTACTCGATTTCTTGGGTTGATGACATATATGCTCTTGCCTCTCACATGATTTATCTTGATCATTGTCCCTTGTCTCCATTAGTGGCTTCCTTCATATCCACTTGTATTGAGTGCCAACTTGCTATGCTTATTGATCATGGAGACTTGGACATATTACTTGTGATGCATGCTTGTTTCATTGAGCCTATTGTCTTTGGTTGTTCTCGCATCATATGCCTCCATACTATGAAATGCTCCCTTGTCCTTTCTCATGATGAGCATGATGCATACACTTGTTGGGTATCTTACCACACGAATGATAGGTTTTACACTTCCGCTAACCTCATTTGTTTTTTGAAGTGTTTGTCATGTTCCTTCATTTTGGAGGCTTCAGAAGGCGGTGCCGTTATGTGACAACTTGGTCATGCGAAGGCATACACGATGTGCACCACCAACATTTGCGTCAATCTCCTAAAGGTGAACTCCTTCCCTTTGAGCCATCCTCAAATATCTTGGATGGGTCATTCTTTTATTGTTGTCTCCTTCTTGTCTACATGATACATCTATTGGAGGGAGGACCGGCATTAAAGATTGGCCCTATGGACCTTCAAATTGAGGAGCACTCGGACTTATTGGAAGCACCTTCGAACCTCCACTCATGCCACGACATCGAGCATTGGTACACCAACACCTCCATATTTGTTGATTGTGCTCACACATGTCATGCTCATTGGACATATCATACACATGACAAATTTGCATCTTATGCATGGATTGACTCACATTATGATTGCCTTGTTGCATCTTGTATTCCCATGTCATCCATGATATATGACCTTGTGGACTTCCTTGGCAAATTTGTTGTGATCTTTCTTGATGGCATATTCATACATCATGATCATATTGCCTACCATCAATTGCATGATAACTTAGTAATGGCGCACTTTGCATAGGTGCGCCATTACTATGTCAAACTTAGTAATGGCGTACTTTGCATAGGTGCGCCATTACTATGTCAAACTTAGTAATGGCGCACCTACACAAAGTGCGCCATTACTAACTTTGACCAAGGTTTGACCAAGTCATACACATAGTAATGGCGCACTTTGTGAAGGTGCGCAATTACTAACTTTCTTTGCACCCCCACCCCCCGTGGACCGCCTTTTCAGTTTTAGAAAAATAAAAGAAAATGGTGAAATTGTCAAAAAAAGAAAATAAGTTTCCGATGTGATATGTGGTCTAGTTGTTGGGAAAATTTACAAATATGAATTTCGACTTTATTTGCAAAATCTCTTTGGAATTCAGTAAAATGGGCATAACTTTTGAATACGAATTCGGATTAAAAAGTTTTTTATATGAAAAATCATCTACTCGAAAAGTTACATCCGAATTCAACGGGGCAACCAAGTTGAAGATTTTCAGAATCCCCAAAAACCTAACAGAACAAAAGATACGGGGCTTTTAAGATCTAGAGGGGGGGAAATGGAAAAAAATTAAACTTAATAATGGCGCACCATTTGCTAGGTGCGCCACCAGTAACAGAAAAAAATTGGTTTCGAATTTTTTTGGAAAAAATGTTCAAAATATGATACGTAATATGACCGGGAAGTTTGAAATATTTTTTCAAAATTTCATCACACTCATGAACATGAACAAATTCATAGACATCAACAAGGTTTAACAGGATTGATATGATAGATATCTCAGAAAATTGCCTGTTAAGTGAGCTGGTGCTGGGGTTGGATAGAACTGCGAAGTTAAGCCTGCTCGGGCTGGAGTAGTGTGAGGATGGGTGACCTTCCGAGAAGTTTGACCCGCGAAGTGCGATTTGACTTAAGATTAAGCATATTGACCCGAGATTAAGCCATAGTGACTCGAGATTAAGATAAAAATTCTGAAAAAAAATTGAAAAAAAATTGTTAGTAATGGCGCACCAGATATGTGGTGCGCCATTACTAAGTCAGATAGTAATGGCGATCCATTGGACATAGTAATGGCGCACTATGTCACAGCCCTAGATTATTGCTTGTATTAGTTGCATCATAGAGCACTCATGCATCATGTCTAAATTTCTAAAACTTGGAATTGAGGAAAGTCGAAGCCTCAAAAACTTAAATAAAAGAAGGGCAAAGAACCCTGGAAATCTCATTCTTTGTTTCCAAGATGTCCTTTTGCAATGTTTGAGAATTTTGGCAAGAGCTATATATCAAACCAGAATTTAGGAACATTTTTAAGGATTTATTTTTGGGACTCTGAACTTAAATCATTAGCTATTTGAAATTGAGTTATATTCATATAACTAGAATATAATTTCAAATATCTTTGAAACATTTTATGTGCATTTGCAAATGTCCATTCTGCAACATAAAATTATTCAAAGGGTTTGTGTCACTGTTTTGAAATTGTTTTGAATTTTGAACAATGGCGGAATATTAAACAAATGAAAACATAACATAAATTAAAGGAGAGAGAAAGACTTACCTGGCCTCACCTGCGTAGCCACCTGGCCGGCCCAGCCAGCAGCCTAGCCAACTGGCCCAGCACTGTGGCTGAGGCCCAGCCCAACTCCTCACCGTCTTCAACCTCTGCCAGTAGGCAGAGGAGTGTCGACGCGCGCGTGCCCGAGCTCCACCTCCTGCTTCCACCTGGGGCCCCAATCCTTCCCCCGTTGCCACTCTGGACCCCTCTCTCCTCTCCCTCACTCGCTGCTCTCCCTCCCCTCCTCTGTTTCTCTTACGCGCAGTCGTCGCCACCAACGAGCACCGCCGTGGCCATAGCCACTGCCTTGCCTCGCCAATGCTCTCAGAGGCTCCGCCGCAACCTCTTCTCCCTCCTCGCCGAGCTACACGAGCCAGGACGGCCCCAAGACGACGCATGTGGCCTTCTTCCCCGACCACGGCCGCCGGATGCCACCGTTTGATTCACCGTCTCCAACGCCTCCCCGAGCCCGCTGATCTACTCTAAGTGTCCACTGTGAGACCCTGCGTCGAACCCCTCTCTCCACTCGCTCGTTTGCTTCCTGCAGCCGCAACGGCCATCATGGCCGAGAGCTTGGCTCCGCCGGCCATCCGCCGCCGTGACCACGGCCATGCAAGCTTGCAGCCGAGCACCCTAACGTGCTCAGGGCAGCCCTAGAATCCTAACTCGACCAACTGTTGCTCCATTCGTCCACCGTAGCACCGATCTCGTCGTTGTACGAACTCTGGCCGCCGCACTAGTCGTCACCGCCGTCGTTTTGGTCCACGCCGGCTCGAACCGATGGCACCGTTGGACGCGTACGAGCGCCAGCGTCACGTAGGTGGTCTCCGCCGGCCATTTGGTCACCAGAGCAAGAAACCCGAGCCACTCCAGTGCGCCTCCACCGTGTTTTGGTCGCCGCCGGCGTAACTCCGGCGAGGGTGACATGGCAGATTAGTTAGGGCTAATGACGCACTTAGTCAACACCTAGTGACATTGACAACAGGGCCCCACTAACTAATTAAACATAGATTAGTTTCTGCTTAGTATTAACTAATCACAGTGGCCCCACGCGTCAGCATTGACCATGCTGACGTGGCCATTGACTGGGTCCACATGTCAGTGAACCTAACTAGCACCGTGACACTGACCAGTGGGACCCACTTGTCAGGTTTGACCTGGACGGCTCCTGTTGATGTCAGCATGACCTAATGCTGATGCAGTAATACATTTTCTAGATTTATTAATAATCAGGAAATTCCAGAAAATATCCAAAACTTCAAAAATTCATAGAAATTAATCTATAGCTCCAAATGAAATAAATTATATATGAAAATTGATCAGAAAAATCCAAAGAATCTGTTTATGGCATTTGCATGCATGTTAGAGCAACTTATGTCCTCTTTTTAGGACAATTCAATTAAATGACATTTAAGAAAGCACATATGAAGTTTGAATTTGAAGCTAGTGTTCAAACCAACTCCATTTAACTTGTTGCTAGTTGCATTAGGCCAATCAACATCATATTGCCATGTCACATAATTGCATCATATGGTTGGATGGCATTGATTGTGTTTCTTCATTGTTTGTCGGTGGTTGTTCCCTCTCGATAGACGTGTTCCGACGACGTGTTCGATGACACCGATGAAGAGATATATTATCTTCATAAGTGCCAGGCAAGCAAAACCCTTTGTTCATTTCGATACAATCCCACTCTCTCGCTCCTGCTCTCTTCTACTGCATTAGGACAACAACGTTTCAACTGTTACATGCTGCAGTAGCTGAACTCCTTTCCTCTACATGACATGTCATTGCCACATTAAATAGATGAAACCCACTAGCAAGAGTAGGAGTTGTTTGAGCCCTGATGTGCCTACTCATTCATGCTTGTTTGTCTGCCTGCTACTACTTAGAGTTGAGTCAGGTCCGATTCATCGGGGATGAATTGGAATGTGGTGAACATGTCCTACTGTTGAGAGCTAAGCGTGTGAACACGATTTGGTAAAGGTAGCGGTCAGAGGCCATGTAGGAGTACATGGTAGGTTGTCTCATTGCAGCCGTCCTCAGGAACTGAGTTCTATGTTTGTGATCCATGAACAGTTACTACCACACATTGGGTTCCGGTAAATCGGCCCCTCTTGGCTTATTAATCAACTCGATCTCTCTCCAGGAGTTGCAACTAGTTTCTGGTGTTTGTAGGTAGTGTTAGTAGTCTACCAAGTGGCACCCGGTACAGGTGGGCATGGGACAGGCTAGGCAAAGTGGCACGGTGTACCAAGTGGCACCCGGATGGTGGGCTTGGGAACCCTACACACATCGTTTGGGGCCGTGAGCGACACCCCGGCCGGATCTCCTTCCGGATGGAACCCGAATAGGCGATAAACCTGGACGAGAGACTTGTGTGGTTAGTCAGGTCGTGGCCGACTCCCTCGCCCGGCTTCCGCTTGAAGGTTGCCGAGGTACATGACGTGTACAGGGCGATAAGTGGCGAGAGCGTGTGTGAAGAAGTACACCCCTGCAGGGTTATCACTATCTATTCGAATAGCCGGATTCCTCGGATATGGGAACTTGAACCCCTTGCATAGTTCATAGACAAGTGAAAGTGGATACTCTAAAATGCGCAAGATAAGCGTGAGAGCTATGGATGGCGTTCTTGTAGGGAGACAGGAGCGGATCCATAGTGGTGTATTGATATGGTGAATATGTGGACTCGTGTGCGCCACCGCAAAAGAGTTACTTGCAGTCGTAGTTCAGGATAGCCACCGAGTCAAAGCTGGCTTGCTGCAGTTAAACCCCACCATCCCTTTCTTGATAATGATGCATATGTAGTTAGTTCTGATGTAAGTCTTGCTGAGTACATTTATACTCACGTTTGCTTAATTTATGTTTTGCAGAGAGACTTCAGTCTCGCTAGTAGTTCCACGTGGACTTCGACATTTAGCTTGTTACCTCAGCTACGATCTTGTACCCTTGGGAGGGTCTTGTAGATAGTCAGGCTTCTCAGCCTTCTTCATTTGCAGTTGTTTGTACTCAGACAAGTTAAGCTTCCGCATGTGCTTGTTGCTTTTATGCTCTGTATGTTGGGTCATGAGACCCATGTTTGTATTATCTGGCTCTTCGGAGCCTAATGAATAAATACTCTGAGTCGTAGAGCCTTGTTGTGATGCCATGTTGTATTGCACATATTGAGCATATTGTGTGTATGATTGAAATGCTTGGTATGTGTGGGATCCGACAACCTAGTTGTTTATCCTTGGTAGCCTATCTTATGGGGAAATGTAGTCTTGTGCTTCCATGAGCCATAGTAGTCCGCTACAGCCCGGTTCACCGGAGTCCTGCTAGCCCAACACTACTGCTCCGGAACACTTGACTGGCCGGCATGTGATTCACTTCGCTCCTGTGTCTGTCCCTTCGGGGAAATGTCATGCGGTGACATCCGGAGTCCTTCCTAGCCTGCTACAGCCCGGTTCACCGTAGTCCTGTTAGCCCAGTGCTACAGCCCGGATTCACACGCTGCTGACCGACATGCTCGATGTTGATTCATGTATGCCTGTCCCCGTAATTTAGTGCCACTTTAGGTTCACGACAAGTCATGTCGGCCTGGGTTCTCTGTCATATGGATGCTAGCGACACTATCAAATACGTGAGCCAAAAGGCGCAAACGGTCCCGGGCCATGGTAAGGCGACACCCGTGGGGATACCGTGCGTGAGGCCGCAAAGTGATATGAGGTGTAACAGACTAGATCGGTGTGACTTAGAATCGGGGTCCTGACACACTATGTGGTGCGCCACTATTATCTGGTATACTAATGGCGCACCAGGGGTGCGCCATTAGTACTTGTTACTAGTGGCGTGATGATAGTGGCGCACCTATAGTGCGCCATTAATGCCCAAAATAGGTGCGCCACTAACAGGCCTTTTCCTAGTAGTTAACTACAAGTCCGTCCAAGACAATCGTTTCCATGGTGATGAGGATCACGATCCAAGGTCGGATCTTTCCCAAGGGGGGAGATGATGCGGAGCATCCTACGACCATACCCATCTCCACTTCGACCACTCCCCATGACCCAAGGATACAAAAGATGGGACCTCGACTATTCGCCATTGGACGCAAGGTGAACTCGCTCCTCTCTGAACCACCACTTTCTATACATGAGACATGGCTACTACCTCAAACATATGTGTTGTGCATGACTAGGAACCAAGAGGGAGACCATGGACAAGACGGCGAGTACACCAAGTGAGTGGAGCAAGAGAAGGAGCTACTTGGAAGCTTCAGCAACCGGACGACGCCAGACGTCCGACGCCTGGACACTCAGCCGGCTAGAACAACTTGTGCCGAGGCAACCTACAGCGCCCGAACGACCGATCGGGACCGGACGTCCGACGACCATCAGTGACCGGACGATCGACAGTCTCCGGAAATCCGACGATGGCTATCCCGATCCAAAACACCGCACGTCCGACAAGTACCGGACGACTGGACCCTCGCGAGCCACTGTACGTTCGGTACCTGTCGGACGTCCGACGCCTGTCTGCGCACAGTGTAGCGGGCCCGAGGCCCATGTACCCCTTCGCCCCTCACTTACCCCTTCGTGGCTCTAGACTATATATACTCCCCCACCTCCACCATTTGAGGGTTAGATAAGTAGTTTCTCATTTAGAGATAGAGCTTTGCTCATCCACATCAGATCTACTCCTTGAGAGAGACCGCAGTCCCTCTTCGGAGAAGATCCCTTTGGATTCAAGACCTCCTCGCGGAGAAGACCATCAAGACCTCCTTTAGAGAAGAACCGGTTACCGTGTATCATCCTTTGTTGATCGCGAATCTAGTATCTCCTCTCGTGTTTCGAGGATCTAGAATATGTGTGATCAATCTTATTGGTTTTAGTGTTTCTCTCATGTTTCCCCTCGTGTTTACCCTCGTGTTTCCCCTCGTGTTCTTCATGTTCTTCGCGGGATCCGCTCCTTTTGTGAAAGATCGACCATCTAGGGTTCCACCCTACATCAAAAAGGCATGGAACACTTTCCAAGAAGGAAAATTAAATTTCCTTATGAATCTATTATGAGAGCCACTTATGGATTGCATGCCAAAGATGATAATACTTAGATCTATTCGTGTTTTTATGCCTAGCTAGGGGCGTTAAACAATAGCGCTTGTTGGGAGGCAACCCAATTTTATTTGTGTCCTTGATTTTTAGGTCATGTTTTGCTTTGAATAAATCATCTAGCCTCTGGTTAGATGTGGTTTTGTGTTTTAGTTAGTGTTTGTGCCAAGTAAGACCTTTGGGATAGCTTATGGTAATAGTTGATTTGATCTCGCTAAAAAACAGAAACTTTTGCACCCAGGAGATTAGTTTTAATTTTTAACTGAAGCACAATAAAATGCTGATTCTATTTACAGAGTATTAATAAACAAATTATCTAGGACTTCCTAATTTCTCAAAATTTCTGGAGTTACAGAAGTATTCGAAATCTCCAGATTGCTACGGACTGTTCTGTTTTTGACAGATTATGTTTTCCGGGTGTTGTTTGCTTATTTTGATGCATCTATGGCTAGTATCAGGGGGTATGAACCATGGAAAAGTTGGAATGCAATAGATATTACACGAATATAAATAAATAATGAGTTCACAATAGTACCAAAAGTGGTGGTTTATTTTCTTATACTAATGGAGCTTACGAGATTTTCGGTTGGAGTTTTGTGTTGTAAAGTTTTCAAGTTTTGGGTAAGGATTTGATGGATTATGGAATAAGGAGTGGCAAGAGCCTAAGCTTGAGGATGCCCAAGGCACCCCAAGGTAATATTCAAGGACGTCAAAAAGCCTATGCTTGGGGATGCCCCGGTGATGTCTACTACACATCCTTCTTCTTGAAGACGTTGTTGGGCCTCCAGGTGCAGAGGTTTCTAGGACAGTAGCAAATTCCCCTCAAGTGGATGACCTAAGGTTTATCAATCTGTGGGAGGCATTGGATGAAGATGGTCTCTCTCAAACAACCCTGCAACCAAATAACAAAGAGTCTCTTGTGTCCCCAACACACCCAATACAATGGTAAATTGTATAGGTGCACTAGTTCGGCGAAGATATGGTGATACAAGTGCAATATGGATGGTAGATATAGGTTTTATAATATGAAACTACCAAAACAGCAAGGTAACTAATGATAAAAGTGAGCAAAAACGGTATTGCAATGCGTTTAAACAAGGCCTAGGGTTCATACTTTCACTCGTGCAAGTTCTCTCAACAATCATAACATAATTAGATCATATAACTATCCCTCAACATGCAACAAAGAGTCACTCCAAAGTCACTAATAGCGGAGAACAAATGAAGAGATTATTCTTTCCGATCAATTCATTGGGCTATTCCTATATCGTCACAAATAGCCCTAGAGTTCGTAGTAAAATAACACCTGAAGACACAAATCAACCAAAACCCTAATGTCACCTAGATACTCCAATGTCACCTCAAGTATCCGCGGGTATGATTATACGATATGCATCACAAAATCTCATATTCATCTATTCAACCAACACAAAGAACTTCAAAGAGTGCCCCAAAGTTTCTACCGGAGAGTCAAGACAAAAACATGTGCCAACCCCTATGCATAGATTCCCAAGGTCACGGAACCCGCAAGTTGATCACCAAAACATACATCAAGCGAATCAATAGAATACCCCATTGTCACCACGGGTATCCCACGCAAGACATACATCAAGTGTTCTCAAATCCTTAAAGACTCAATCCAATAAGATAACTTCAAAGGGAAAACTCAATCCATTACAAGAAGGTAGAGGGGGAGAAACATCATAAGATCCAACTATAGTAGCAAAGCTCGCGGTACATCAAGATCGTGCCAAGTCAAGAACACGAGAGAGAGAGAGAGAGAGAGAGAGAGATCAAACACATAGCTACCGGTACATACCCTCAGCCCCGAGGGTGAACTACTCCCTACTCATCATGGAGAGCACCGAGATGATGAAGATGGCCAACGGTGATGATTCCCCCCCTCCGGCAGGGTGCCGGAATAGGGTCTCGATTGGTTTTTGGTGGCTACAGAGGCTTGCGGTGGCAGAACTCCCGATCTAGGTTTCTTTTCGGGGTTTATGTATTTATCGGATTTTTTGGCGTTGCCTCGGGACTCTTTTGGTCCATAAAAAATCATCAAAAATTGGCACGTCAATTGGACTCCGTTCGGTATACCTTTTCTGTAAAACTCAAAAACAAGGAAAAAACAAAAACTGGCACTGGGCTCTAGGTTAATAGGTTAGTCCCAAAAATCATATAAAATAGCATATAAAAGTATATAAAACATCAAAGATGGATAATATAATAGCATGGAACAATCAAAAACTATAGATACGTTGGAGACGTATCAAGCATCCCCAAGCTTAATTCCTGCTCATCCTCGAGTAGGTAAATGATAAAAATAGAATTTTTGATGTGGAATGCTACCTAACATATTTATCAATGTAATCTTATCTATTGTGGAAAGAATATTCGGATCCATAAGATTCAAAACAAAAGTTTAATATTGACATAAAAACAGTAATACTTCAAGCACACGAACAAAGCAACCATGTCTTCTCAAAATAACATGGCCAAAGAAAGCTATCCCTACAAAATCATATAGTCTGGCTATGCTCTATCTTCATCACACAAAATATTTAAATCATGCACAACCCCGATGACAAGCCAAGCAATTGTTTCATACTTTTGATGTTCTTAAACTTTTTCAATCCTCACGCAATACATGAGCGTGAGCCATGGACATAGCACTATAGGTGGAATAGAATTGTGGTTGTGGAGAAGAAAAAAGGAGATGATAGTCTCACATCAACTAGGCGTATCAACGGGCTATGGAGAAGCCCATCAATAGATTTCAATGTGAGTGAGTAGGGATTGCCATGCAACGGATGCACTAGAGCTGTAAGTGTATGAAAGCTCAAAAAGAAACTAAGTGGGTGTGCATCCAACATTCTTGCTCATGAAGACCTAGGGCATTTGAGGAAGCCCATCGTTGGAATATACAAGCCAAGTTCTATGATGGAAAATTCCCACTAGTATATTAAAGTGACAACACAGGAGACTCTCTATTATGAAGATCATGGTGCTACTTTGAAGCACTAGTGTGGTAAAAGGATAGTAGCATTGCCCCTTCTCTCTTTTTCTCTCATTTTTTGTTTTCTCTTTTTTTGGGGCCCTCTCTTTTTTTGCCTCTTTTTTTATTTTTCGTCCAGAGTATCAACCCGACTTGTGGGGGAATCAGTCTCCATCATCCTTTCCTCACTGGGACAATGCTCTAATAATTATGATCATCACACTTTTATTTACTTACAACTCAAGAACTACAACTAATACTTAGAACAAAATATGACTCTATATGAATGACTCTGGCGGTGTACCGGGATGTGCAATGACTCAAGAGTGACATGTATGAAAGAATTATGAAAGGTGGCTTCGCCACAAATACGATGTCAACTACATGATCATGCAAAGCAATATGACAATGATGAAGCGTGTCATAATAAACGGAACGGTGGAAAGTTGCATGGCAATATATCTCGGAATGGCTATCGAAATGCCATAATAGGTAGGTATGGTGGCTGTTTTGAGGAAGGTAATGGTGGGTGTTATGGTACCGGTGAAAGTTGTGCCGCACAAGAGAGGCTGGCAATGGTGGAAGGGTGAGAGTGCGTATAATCCATGGACTCAACATTAGTCATAAAGAACTCACATACTTATTGCAAAAATCTCGTAGTTATCGAAATGAAATACTACGCGCATGCTCCTAGGGGGATATATTGGTAGGAAAAGACCATCGCTCGTCCCTGACCACCACTCACAAGGAAGACAATCAAAAAATAAATGATGCTCCGACTTCATCACATAACGGTTCACCATACGTGCATGCTATGGGAATCACAAACTTTAAAAGAAGTATCTCTCAAATACACAATTACTCTACTAGCATGACTCTAATATCACCATCTTCATATCTCAAAACAATCATAAAGAATCAAACTTCTCATAGTATTCAATGCACTTTATATGAAAGTTTTTTTATTATATCCCTCTTGAATGCCTATCATATTAGGACTAAATTCATAACCTAAGCAAATTACCATGTTGTTTAAGACTCTCAAAATAATATAAGTGAAGCATTAGAGTTCATTATTTTCTTCAAAATAAAACCACCGTCGTGCTCTAAAAAGATATAAGTGAAGCACTAGAGCAAATGACAAACTACTCCGAAAGATATAAGTGAAGATCAATGAGTAGTCAAATAATTATGCTACTATGTGAAGACTCTCTAACATTTAAGAAATTTCAGATCTTGGTATTTTATTCAAACAGAAAGCATATCAAAAAAAATAAAATGACGCTCCAAGCAAAACACATATCATGTGGTGAATAAAAATATAACTCCAAGTAAGGTTACCGATAAATGAAGACGAAAGAGGGGATGCCTTCCGGAGCATCCCCAAGCTTAGGCTCTTGGTTGTCCTTGAATATTACCTTGTGGTTCCTTGGGTATTCCCAAGCTTCGGCTCTTGCCACTCCTTATTCCATAGTCCATCGAATCTTTACCCAAAACTTGAAAACTTCACAACATATAACTCAGCAGAAAACTCGTAAGCTCCGTTAGTATAAGAAAATAAAATCACCACTTTTGGTACTGTTATGAACTCATTCTTTATTTATATTGGTGTAATATCTATTGTATTCCAACTTCTCTATGGTTCATACCCTCCGATACTACTCATAGATTCATCAAAATAAGCAAACAACACATAGAAAACAGAATCTATAAAAAACAGAACAGTCTGTAGTAATCTGTAATTACGGAATACTTCAGTAACTCCAAAAATTCTGAAATAAATTTTTGGACGTGAGGAATTTTTCTATTAATCTTATTCAAAAAGAATCAACTTAAAGGCACTCGTATGTAAAAAATGAAAGCTAATCTCGTGAGCACAAAGTTTCTGTTTTTTACAGCAAGATCACATTAACTTTCACCCAAGTTTTCGCAAAGGTTCTACTTGGAAATTTATTGAAAAAAATCTATAAAAAATGATTACTACATCATATTAATCATGTGGACACACAAAAATAGTAGGGGTAAATATTGGGTTGTCTCCCAACAAGCACTTTTCTTTAATGCCTACCTAGCTAGGCATGATGATTTTAATGATGCTCACATAAAAGATAAGAATTGAAACATAAAGAGAGCATCATGAAGAATATGACTAACACATTTAACCTAACCCACTTCCTATGCATAGGGATTTTGTGAGCAAACTATTTATGGGAACAAGAATCAACTAGCATAAGAAGACAAAACAAGCATAACTTCAAAACTTTTAACACATAGAGAGGAAACTTGATATTATTGCAATTCCTACAAGCATATATTCCTCCCTCATAATAATTTTCAGTAGCATCATGAATAAATTCAACAATATAACCATCACATAAAGCATTCTTTTCATGATCTACAAGCATAGAAAATTTATTACTCTCCACATAAGCAAAATTCATCTCATTCGGAATAGTGGGTATCATAAAAAACTCAAATACTATAAATTGTTTCCACATTAAAAGAGTAACGTTCAGAAAAAGGGTAATCATAATCATGACAAGTTGTATAAATATAATCATCACTACTTTTTATAACATAAGTATCATCACAATAATCATCATAAGTATTAACTTTGTTCTCATCATAATCAATTGAAACCTCTTCCATGATAGTGGAATCATTACTAAATAAAGTCATGACCTCTCCAAATCCACTTTTATAATTATCACAATAAGATTCAACATCCTCCAAAATAGTGGGATCATTACTTCCTAAAGTTGACACTCTTCCAAACCCACTTTCATCAATATAATCATCATAAATAGGAGGCATTCTATCATCATAATAAATTTGCTCATCAAAACTTGGGAGACTGAAAATATCATCTTCATTAAACATAGCATCCCCAAGCTTGGGACAAACATTAATTGCAGCAAATAAATTCTCAAACATGTCATTCTCATGAAACATAGCATCCCCAAGCTTGGGCCTTTTCATATCATAAGCATAATCACTCTCATCAATAATAGTATGGATAGCACCAATAGTATAGCAATTATCATCATCACAATGAGTAATAGGAGCAACATCATTTGGGAAGGATACATTTTTACCTTTGCTTCTCCGTCTTTCCTTTTTCTTCTTCACATTAAGTATGGTTTTAATCCTTTTTTTGGAGCTCCTTATTAATGAGATTGGTTGACTAGAAAGCTCCTCCTTGTTACCTGATTCATCATAAGAAAGAATAGGAGGATATTGGGAAATCTCTTCCCTTTCAATAGTATTCTCTTCATCTTCTATTTGTTTTCTTGTCTTTATGTAATTGGAAATATAAGGATTTTCAATGCAATTCACCGCACAATACATATAAATTTCCTCTAGATCAAAATCAAGAACTTTATCAAGGAAAAATTCTAGAATATCCTTGGTTATACATTTCATTTCTTCATAACCCACAAGCAAACTAAGTTCATTATGATGCGCAAGGGAAATCAAGTCATCACAATTTTTGGACACGATACGGTCATGAAACAATTTGGATTGGAGATTTAAATGATCATGTTCATTGCAAAGTTCACAAGGATGGCAAAGACATTTTAAATTTTCAGCACAAGCATCTAGCCTCTCTTGCAACCATTTAGTTTCTAAATACTTATGCCGCTTGCAAAATCTATCTTCCCTATTTGGTGTGTACTTGGAAACTCTATGCACTCCACAAAAATTGGCATGATTATAAGAGACATTTTCATCATGACTAGTGCAATCATCATTAGTACTATGGATACTCAAAGAGTTCATACTAACAACATTGCAATCATGCTCATCATTCAACGATTGTTGCCAAACATTTTATTGCATTCTTCTTCTAACATTTTGGCACAATTATCGGAATCCATTAAACAAGAAACTAAAGATTCAATTGCAAGATCTAAAGATATACCTTCAAGCACTAACCTCCCCTGCAACAGTGCCAGAAAAGAGCTTGATGTCTACTACACAACCTTCTTCTTGTAGACGTTGTTGGGCCTCCAAGTGTAGAGGTTTGTAGGATAGTAGCAAATTTCCCTCAAGTGGATGACCTAAGGTTTCTCAGTCTGTGGGAGGCGTAGGATGAAGATGGTCTCTCTCAAACAACCCTGCAACCAAGTAACAAAAAGTCTCTTGTGTCCCCAACACACCCAATACAATGGTAAATTGTATAGGTGCATTAGTTCGGCGAAGATATGGTGATAAAAGTGCAATATGGATGGTAGATATAGGTTTTTATAATCTGAAATTATAAAAACAACAAGGTAAATAATGATAAAAGTGAGAGAAAACAGTATTGCAATGCGTTGAAACAAGGCCTAGGGTTCATACTTTCACTAGTGCAAGTTCTCTCAACAATCATAACATAATTAGATCATATAACTATCCCTCAACATGCAACAAAGAGTCACTCCAAAGTCACTAATAGCGGAGAACAAACGAAAAGATAATTGTAGGGTACGAAACCACCTCAAAGTTATTCTTTCCGATCAATCCATTGGGCTATTCCTATAAGTGTCAGAAACATCCCTAGAGTTCGTAGTAAAAAAACACCTTAAGACACAAATCAACCAAAACCCTAATGTCACCTAGGTACTCCAATGTCACCTCAAGTATCCGCGGGTATGATTACACAATATGCATCACACAATCTCAGATTCATCTATTCAACCAACACAAAGAACTTCAAAGAGTGCCCCAAAGTTTATACCGGAGAGTCAAGACGAAAATGTGTGCCAACACCTATGCATGGATTCCCAAGGTCACGGAACCCGCAAGTTGATGACCAAAACATGCATCAAGTGAATCAATAGAATACCCCATTGTCACCACGGGTATCCCACGCAAGATATGCATCAAGTGTTCTCAAATCCTTAAGGACTCAATCCGATAAGATAACTTCAAAGGGAAAACTCAATCCATTACAAGAAGGTAGAGGGGGAGAAACATCATAAGATACAACTATAGTAGCAAAGCTAGCGGTAATCAAGATCGTTCCAAATCAAGAACACGAGAGAGAGAGAGAGAGAGATCAAACACATAGCTACTGGTACATACCCTCAGCCCCGAGGGTGGACTACTCCCTCCTCATCATGGAGAGCGCCGAGATGATGAAGATGGCCACCGGTGATGATTCCCCCTCCAACAGGGTGCCGGAACGGAGTCCCGGTTGGTTTTTGGTGGCTATAGAGGCTTGAGGTGGCGGAACTCCTGATATAGGTTTCTTCTCGGGGGTTTCTGTATTTATAGGAATTTTTGGCGTCGGTCTCACCTGAAGGGGGTCTCCGAGTCATCCACGAGGCAGGGGTCGCGCCCAGGGGGCTAGGGCGTGCCCTCCACCCTCATGGATGGCTCGGGGCTCTTCTGGCCCAACTATTTCACTCTGGGGGCTTCTTTTGGTCCATAAAAAATCATCAAAAATTGGCACGCCAATTGGGCTCTGTTTGGTATTCCTTTTCTGTAGAACTCAAAAACAATGAAAAACATAAACTGGCACTGGGCTCTAGGTTAATAGGTTAGTCCCAAAAATCATATAAAATAGCATATACATGCATATAAAACATCCAAGATGGAGACATATCACCCAGGAAGGCATCCCCTCTTTCGTCTTCGTCTATCAGTAATTTTACTTGAGGCTATATTTTTATTCACCACATGATATGTGTTTTTCTTGGAGCGTCTTGTATGATTTGAGTCTTTGCTTTTTAGTTTGCCACAATCATCCTTGTTGTACACACCTTTTGAGAGACACACGCATGAATCATGATTTATTAGAATGCTCTATGTGCTTCACTTATATCTTTTGAGCTAGGAAAAATTAGCTTTAGTGCTTCACTTATATCTTTTTAAAGCACGGTGGTGGTTTTATTTTATAGAAATTGATGCACTCTCGTACTTCACTTATATTATTTTGAGAGTCTCTAAACAACATGGTAATTTGCTTTCGTTATGAAATTAGTCCTGATATGATAGGCATCCAAGAGGGGTATAACAAAAACTTTCATATAAAGTGCATTGAATACTATGAGAAGTTTGATTCCTTATGATTTTTTTAGATATGAAGATGGTGATATTAGAGTCATGCTAGTAAGTAGTTGTGAATTTGAGAAATACTTGTGTTAAAGTTTGTGAGTCCCGTAGCATGCACGTATGGTGAACTATTATGTGATGAAGTCGGAGCATGATTTATTTTTTGATTGTCTTCCTTATGAGTGGTGGTCGGCGACGAGCGATGGTCTTTTCCTACCAATCTATCACCCTAGGAGCATGCGCATAGTACTTTGTTTTGATGACTAATAGATTTTTGCAATAAGTATCTGAGTTCTTTATGAGTAATGTTGAGCCCATGGATTATACGCACTCTCGCCCAAGGCTGTCAGAATCGCAACTCTGTTATACGATTCTATGACTTTACGATCCAAAATAACCCCTATTATTCTACGATTTTAGTTCATAGAATATACGTTTCTACAATCATGATAGTGAAGATTCTATTATTTGTGATCCTACCATCGGAGCTCCGATCCGATTCAAAATCACGATTCTGAAAACATTGATCTCACCTCTCCGCCATTGCTAGCCTCTCTAGTACCACGCAACTTTTGCCGGTACCATAAAACCACCACACATCCTTCCTCGAAACAGGCACCATACCTACCTATTATATCATTTCCATAGCCATTCCGAGGTATATTGCCATGCAACTTTCCACCGTTCTGTTTATGATGATATGCTCCATCATTGTCATATAGCTTTGAATGATCATGTAGTTGACATCGTATTTGTGGCAAAGCCACCGTTCATCATTTATACACGTCGCTCTTGATTCATTGCACATCCCGGTACAGAGCCGGAGGCATTCACATAGTCATATTTTGTTCTAAGTATCAAGTTGTAATTCTTGAGTTGTAAGTAAATAAAAGTGTGATGATCTTCATTATTAGAGCATTGTCACATGTGA
Organism: Triticum urartu; assembly: GCF_056163025.1. NCBI lineage: Eukaryota > Viridiplantae > Streptophyta > Magnoliopsida > Poales > Poaceae > Triticum > Triticum urartu. The sequence goes on from NC_141874.1 coordinate 347,165,695, forward strand.
GGAAATGATAATGGAGACTATGATTCCCCCACAAGTCGGGATGAGACTCCGAATGAAAAAAAGAGGCAAAAAAATAAGAGAAGGCCCAAATAAAAAATGAGAGAAAAAGAGAGAAGGGACAATGTTACTATCCTTTTTACCACACTTGTTGATGTAGGGTGGAAACCCTAGGGCCCGATCTTTCATGAAAGGAGCGGATCTCGCGATGAACACGAGAGGAAACATGAGGGGGAAACACAAAGGGGCACAAAGAGAAACACTCAAACCAACAAGATTAAGTCACACATGTGCTAGATCCTCGAAACACGAGAAGAGATACAAGATCCAAAGTCAACAAAGGACGATACAAACGGTAACTGGTTCTTCTGAATGAGGAGGTCTTGAATCCACAAGGGGATCTTCCCATGAGGGGTCTTGAATCCAACATGGATCTTCTCCGAAGAGGGGTCGCGGTCTCTCTCAAGGAGTAGATCCATATGGATGAGCGAAGCTCTGTCTCACATATGAAGCGAAGCTCTATCACACAATGCTAACCCTAGCTAGGATGAGGAGTATATATAGTCAAAGTACATGAAGGGGTAAGTTGGGGATACATGGGTTGAAACCCCTGTTGTCGGTGTCAAAACTGGCGGATCTCGGGTAGGGGGTCTCGAACTGTGCGTCTAAGGTTGATGGTAACAGGAGACAGGGAACATGATGTTTACCCAGGTTCGGGCCCTCTCTATGGAGGTAATACCCTACTTCCTGCTTGATTGATATTGATGAATATGAGTATTACAAGAGTTGATCTACCACGAGATTGTAATGGCTAAACCCTAGAAGTCTAGCCTATATGACTAAGGTGTTGACTATATCCTTTCCGGACCTCACCCTCAGGTTTATATAGACACTGGGGGATCTAGGGTTACATAGAGTCGGTTACATAAGATGGAATATTCATTGTTGTTCGCCAAGCTTACCTTCCACGCCAAGGAGAGTCTTATCCAGACACGGGTACAGTCTTCGGACTTCATATCTTCATAGCACATCAGTCCGGCCCATAGATAACATGCCGGATGCCCGAGGACCCCTTAGTCCAGGACTCCCTCAGTAGCCCCTGAACCTGGCTTCAATGACAAGGTATCCGGCGCGTAGTGCTATCTTCGGCATTGCAAGGCGGGTTCCTCCTTCCGAACTCCCGAATAGTCTCCAGACGAATTGATCGTGTCCGGACTTGTAACACACACCACACACAACCGTAGAGAGAAAATAATAACACACAAGTCCAAGTTGCTGACAACTTTAGTAATGCGACGTCACGCCTGTCCGGTCATAATTTCGAACCGTTTTTCGCCCATGTTTTGAGACGCGGTTGTCATTGGCACGTCTTGTCAAAGAAGAGATCGTGTCCCCTTATTACAGGATTCTCATCAATACGGGCGTAGGTAACCCAACCGCGCTGTTTACACAGCCCTTGGGAGCAGGTGAATTTTAAGGCGAATGGGGGGGCGTTCGACATTCACCGCCCTTATAAAGAGATAAGATTCCCCTTTCTTCTCCCATGCTTTCTTCCTACCTCTCCGCTCTTCAACTCCAACGCCCAAGTTCTCATTTCCCTGTCTCGAGAAAGCACTCAACCATGTCCGGATCCGGAGGTCAAGGCAAATGGATGGCCTCCTCTGTGAAGGAGGAGGACATCGCCGAGCTTCGGGCGGCCGGGTACCTGGTGAAGGAAATTGCCCACCGTCCTCTAGCCCAGGGACAAATCATCCCCACACCGAAGCCCAATGAGAGGGTAGTGTTCATCCCACATTTCCTCCGCGGGCTAGGTTTCCACTCCACTCCTTCGTCCGCGGGATAATGTTCTACTACGGAATAGACTTCCACGATGATGAGGACATCAATACCATTGTTACACCCACAGCCCCTGCGGCTATACATACTGGACCAATTACTAGAGCTCGCGCACGCCAATTGAATTATCAGGTACTTTCGTTTCTTGGTAACGATTCTAATGTTCATGAGAATATGATGCTGCCTAAATTGGATACATTTCTTTTGCTTACAAATGAAGGGCCTAGCTTGGACAATAAAGATGAACCTTGGAGCAAGTTCAAGCATGGAGATGATGGCATGCGCAAGGGGATCAAGAACGGAGTTACAAGTAATGATTTCAGGACTTTGAAGCCACCATAAGGAGTGCATAAAGCCTTGGACGAAATATACAAGATGCTACTTCATAAATTTTGTCCAGAGGCTATTTTAGGTGCTGCGTCACCTTATTATTGGGCCAGGCCCATGTATTTTCGAAATACTTAAGTATAGGCTGGTTTTAGAGTCCGTATGTGTGGGGAAACAAGAGTTAGGGTTGGTTTCGGACCCCTCCTCCATGGGCCACGAAATCCTCCCCTCTTCCTCCATATATACAGCCCTTAGGGCGTCGTTTATACTTTGGGTTTTGTTTAGATTAATAGTTCGCCATAGCTGCAACTTCGCGTACTTCGTTTGTGTCCAGCGACCAGACCAAGATGTCAAAGAACCCCACCTTGATCAATAAAGCTTTCATCTTATATTCTCAATATCCAGATTGCAAGCTCAGTTTCTTGCTTGTTCTTCATTTGCTCGTAGGAAACAGGCCCTCGTGGTCAGGTTGATTGTGCTCCGGCGTGGTCAATAACCCCTCGGAGTTGGTTTAGCGATTGCTAAGGCATGACGTCCTCGCACGTTCGTAGTCGGATCGTCAAAGTCGACTTCCTCTAAACGATAGCCACCATCTCATCGAAAGACGGGACTCCTTTGCCTCTATCACACGATCTACCCCCGAACTCCTTCCTCAATATCTCAGCGTTCATCGTCGTGTGCGAGGCCTTCCTCTGCATCCACCCCCACTTCGGGATGTGGCTCAAAACCTTCAACGTGAAGCCCAAGCTGGTGGACGGACAGCAAGCAGAGTGCGGGGGCACCATGGTGAGCAAGCTCACCAATGTCTCTTGGCCAAAAGGCACATTCGTGGAATCTGTCAAGGAATGGCAGAAGCTATGGTTCTACATCACCGAACCCCGTGATGCCACTTGGGCGGCGGGGCCGAATTCAACTCCGGCGCCCCCGTGTGGCTCACCTCCTGGGTCGAGAAGAGCCCAAACTAGTGTTCGTCAGACAAGCTGATTGCGCTGCAAAAGCGTATCCAAAGTATGATCGATAGGGACATCAAGCTTGTCGACATAATCCAAGTGATGTTGGTGCGCTGAATCCTTCCCTGCCAGAGCCAAAGCCATCCTCTATGGGATTTCAACCCGAAGAAACACCATACCCTGGTGAGGCTTTTCGAAACGACTCATGAAGATGCCCGGAAGTTGCTTTTCAAGGGCAACGAGATACCGCCGGCCACTGGCTTGGACCGGGGTCACGACATAAATCACCTCCCCAACGAGGTATGTCGTTTTCAACACATCCCTTACTTGCTTGTTTCGAGGATGATATCTAAGCTTCCATTACCATCGCTTTTTTAGTATTGGTTGAAGAAGGCGAAGCAGATCCGGTGTCCGGCTCCCTTGCCCGAGGAGCTAGTCATACCACGCTTAGCAAAGATGCTGGAGCCGGCACCTTATAAGGCACCAGAGCAGAAGGCAACAAGAAAGGCCAAGGGGGCCCGGAGCGGCCCCCGCCGCAAGGGTACCTCCGACATGGCGTCCGAAGACAAGGCCCATTCCCCCGCCGCCGAAGACGACGCTGAGGAGGAGGAGGAGGAGGAGGAGAGCGACTCTCCCCCTGATGGGGGGAGGAAGAAGAGGGCGGCCTCCGCAACTCTGGAGCCGGAGGCGCCCAAAAGGGAGAAGGGCTCCCTCGTGGATAACTCTGCATGGGACGTCGATGACAGTCCGGAGAGACGCCCCGTGCTAAGCCTCGGGCCGCATCGTAAGTACTAATACCATATCCGCCCATGGAACCCTCCTCATTGTATTGAGATGATTGGTTATGTTATTGTAGTCTGGCCCACAATAGTCCTCCGTGATCCTCGTCAGGAGGATCGCTGGATTACAATGCAATGGCAAGCGACTCCCCGCCAGCCGCACACTCCCCCAAGACCAAGGATGATGCGGAGGTGCTGTCCCGAAGGACTGTTCCCGGTGGGGGAGAGGCTCAGGAGGTGCCCGAAGGCGAAACCCCCGTCGCTAGACACCAAAGGGAATCAATCCCCCCGAAGACTGGCGGGGAGGGCCATATACAATTCGGCCCTCAACAGGACTCCATTCCGGAGACCGAGGCGGCTCCAAAATCCATCACGCACCCTCCTTCGAAAGAAGGGGGGATGCATGTTCCGCCGGTGGCCCCTGTCCAACCAGGGGCAGCGGATAGTCTGTTGGAAGCGCTGCGAGGCACTTCCATTATGGATGAGCACCGTGTCCTTATGGGCACGGTAATTGAAAGGGTTCAGTCCACCAAGAGCGGACTAACCGAGGCATGCGGCAACCTGCTGACAGGTTTTGAGGTAAGTGATGCCAAAAGGAGAGAATCCCAATGTAGACAGTAGCCCCTGAGACATTGTCCGGTGTTCGAAAAGAAAAAACCGGACAGAGGATCAATCTCCTATGCCAGGAAACTAACTAAATTGTTCTTAAATACAGGCGTCATCGCTGGCCGCGGCCTCGCATACGGCCGAAGTTTCCGGACTAAAGCAGAAACTGGCGGAGACGAGGGAGAGCTGAGGCAAGTGAAGAGGCAGCTTGAGAAGAAGCAAGGTAAGCAATATCCTGCTATATATTCGGAAAGAAGAACATGATATGCGATGACCAAAATGCCATGATTTGTATAGAAGCCACGACCGAGGTCGAGGCCCTGAGAATGGCCCTGGCCGAAGCCGAGGGGAAGGCTGTCCAACAGCAAGCCGCCCGTAAGAAGCTCAAGGCCTGGGCCGGAGAGGTCCAGCAGGAGCTCCAGGACGTGGTGAAGAGGTGTGAAGCCTTGGAGCGCGTGGCGTCGGCTCGAGAGGCCAAACTTACCAAGGCTCGTCAGAGCACGGAGGCGGCACGCAATGAGGCCTGGGACGCTCTATAGGAGATCCAGGAGGCAAAGAAGATCACAGCGAGTAAGGCATTTAACATGCAAAGCAAGTATGCGGAGAGGAAGTACCTTTTACTAACCCGGATTGGGAGTTGCCCAGGGGCTTTTGTGGATCTGCCGCGCAGTGTATCCGATGCTGCGGAGTTCTTCTGAGCCAGGGAAGGGGATTCTCCGGAGAAGCTGTTCTAGTCGCAGTATGCTGTGCCGGAACATCCGGTGGCCTTTGCCGATCAACTAAAATAGTTGGTCGAGCTGCATAGGATGGCCGAACTGGCCATGAAGGATTTAATAATCCGACTATGGCCAGCCGAAGCTATACCTAGTAGTTATTCTGGCCTCGTGAAGCGGGTGGCAGAGGATTGTCCACGGCTAGACATCGTCAAGCAATTAGTCTGCATCGAGGGTGCCCGCATGGCCTTCGCTCGTTGCAAGATGTGGTCGGCGAAGATGGATGCCGTCGAGGTGGCCCGGGGGCCGCTGGAGGGCAAGGAGCACCGCACACCCGAGCGATATTTTGCGGACGTCCTGGAGGGATCTCGACTTGTAACAACGCAGTGCGGGAAGGACATTATTCTCAAATAAGTACATTCATATTTTGCCTTGTATGATGAAAACAAATCTGCTTTGTAATAATTTTTATTATGTTTTAATTGTATCCTCCTGTGCGGCCGTGTTGTATGAAATCTGAGGGTTAGCCAGTCGTCGGCTTCAGCCCTCACGTAGGTAGTACGGAGGTGTTCGGGTTGGTATCTAAACAGTCTTGATCCAATTATATGGTCCTTGAAGGAATTGTTTAGCGCAATGAACCAGGCAACCAGACTATACGGCTTGAACACCCTCACTTAGCCATAGGAGTTTTATAATAAAACATAGGCGCAGCCCCTGGTATACGAACCAGGGTGCTATTAGGGTCTGATCGGGAAGTACCGATCCTTCGCATAATGCGGAAAAATCTCCAATGATTTGAGACCTCCGAACAGCTGACCGACTCTCGCCGCATCATGACAGTCAGTTTTCGGCTTTCTCTACTGAGGTGCTCATCCGGTTTAGACTAGGTCACAATCGCAGTAGTTATCCCTTTACTATCCTAGCCGATGTAGCGGAATGAAGGATAGCAAGCACAAGAGCCGGGCAACCCAACTATTGACCAAAGAGATGATTCGGAGCCAATGCATATAATGCTAAATTCGAGGTGCCGAACTATACTTACAAGAAGTGTTTGGAATTTTGTTGCCGTAATGTGGGGTGCTATAAAACCCCTGGCAAACATCAAAACGTACCAAAGTGTACGGGTACTACCTGATGGGATTATCCACAGGGAAACTAAAAAAATAAAGAAAAGAGAGAACGAAAACAGAAAAGATGTAAAGGTAAAAAGCTGGGGTCCTACAACTCCAGCTACAAACTGTTTTCATTGTAATGTAATTAGTACGTCAAGGCGCATTGATACATGTAGTGCAATAAGCAGCAGGCTATTAAACATGCCAAAACCAAGGAAGAGTTGCATGTGGGTCCGGGAAGATAGGTAGAGTTATCGTTAACGGAATCACCTAAAAAGTCCCCGTATGTCTGCGCTCCTCGCCATCTTGGTGTGTTTATCCTTCAACAGGATCGATAACCAAACCACCCGATGGGGTCTGTGGAATTAAAACCTGAAATAAAACAAGCAAAAGTGAAAGTATGTGTGTATCCGATGTCGGTTGAGCCATGCTGTGGACCACAAGCTAGCTATTCCTCCGTCGATGCCCATGGAATTTTGAGTGCGTAGTTATGTATGTGCGGCACGCATGCCACCGCTTGATCGGGACTGAGACGGAGGCCGGATTGCTAGTCGAGCTCCTGACGAGCCGAGCTCTCCTGCTGCAGAGTAGTCCGGACCCTCTTAAGGGTGTCCGAGGGCTCGGCAGCCGAATGAAGGTTCTGCTTGAGAAGGCCGCTTTGTACTTCTACTGCTAGGGTAGCTGTGTGCTCTTATGTATGGAGAGAGTGTTTCATATTGCCATTGACTATTATGACGTCACGTGGGCCGGGCATCTTGAGCTTGAGATAAGCATAGTGTGGCACTGTGTTAATCGAGCAAACGTTGTTCGTCCAAGCAGTGCATGATAGCCGCTATGAAATGGGACGATATCAAAGACTAAATCCTCGTTTCGGAAGTTGTCCAGAGATCCGAAGACAACCTCTAATGTTATTGAGCCCGTACAACGAGCCTCTACGCCTGGAATGACTCCTTTAAAGGTGGTCTTTGTAGGCTTGATCCTTGATGGGTTAATGCCCATTTTTCGCACTGTATCCTGATAGAGCAGATTGAGGCTGCTACCGCCGTCCATGAGCACACAAGTCAGGTAGAACCAATCAATTATTGGGTCTAAGACCAGCGCAGCTGAGCCTCCGTGACGGATGTTGTTCGGGTGATCCCGACGATCAAAGGTGATCGGGCATGATGACCATGGATTGAATTTTGGGGCGACTGGCTCAATCGCGTAGACGTCCCTGAGCGCACTCTTGCGCTCCCTCTTCGGGATGTGGGTAGCATATATCATGTTCACCGTTTTGACCTGAGGGGGAAACTTCTTCTGTCCCCCTGTGTTCAGTTGTCGTGGCTCTTAGTCATCGTCCTTGCTTTGCGGTCCCTTTTCCATGTTCTCGACGTTTAATTTGCTGGCCTATTTGAAAACCCAGCACTCTCTATTTGTATGATTAGGAGGCTTGTCGGGGGTGCCATGAATCTGGCATGGACAATCAAGTATGCGGTCCAAGCTGGATGGGCCCGAATTGTTCTTTTGGAACGGCTTCTTCCGCTAACCGGACTTAGAGACACTGAATCCGGCGTTCACCGCCATATCCTCGGTGTTGTCACTGTTGTTTCGGCGCTTGTATCTATTGCGTGGAGACTTGTCTTTGTTGCTTTTAACTTCAGGGGTGCCGGCATCGCTTGCATTGTTTTTGCTACGGGCCAACCAACTGTCCTCGCCCGCACAAAAGCAGGTCATGAGTGCCGTGAGGGCTGCCATGGATTTTGGCTTTTCTTGGCCGAGGTGGCGAGCGAGCCATTTGTCCGGACAGTCGACAATTTGGTTCTTTTTAGTTAAGAACCTTGTCTAGAATTTCCTGGCGGACTCTCCAGGCTGTTGAACTATATAGCTTAAGTCATCAGCGTCCGGAGGTCAAACATATGTACCTTGGAAGTTATCGAGGAAAGCCTCTTCCAAGTCCTCTAAACTACCAATGGTTCATGCAGACTGTTTAGCCAATGCCGAGCTGGCCCTTTGAGTTTTAGAGGGAGGTATTTTATGGCGTGGAGGTCATCTCCGCGGGCCATATGGATGTGGAGAATGAAGTCCTCGATCCACACTACGGGGTCCGTGGTTCCATCATATGATTCTATGTTCACGGGCTTGAATCCTTCAGGGAATTCGTGATCCAGGACCTCATCAGTGAAGCAATGATGGTGTGTGGGGCCTCTATATCGAGCCGTATCGTGACGCATCTCTGATAGAGTCAGTCTGCGGTGATCGCCCCCCGCATGACTGGGTTTTTCACGTACGAATATGTAGCCGTGGTCACGTGTCGAGGCGCGTCCTCGCGATCCATAGATTGATCTTTTATGTCCTTCTTTATTGTTCAGGTTCCGTTGGAGGTCATATGCATGGCCGTGGGCTAATTTACCTCTGCCTGAGTGATGAGGCAAGGCGGGTTGGTGTTCAGCATGAGTTGCCGTTTTGTCCCGACCACGTGGTGGTTGGTCGGCCGTATTGTGCGATGGTGGTATGTACTCTGGTGCCTCCTCGTCGAACTGAGGTAGCAATTTGCGCTTTGGGTAGCTTTTGGTTGGGCGCTTGAGGCCGTATTCTTCGGCTGCTAGGACATCAGTCCATTTATCATTGAGCAGATCTTGGTCAGCTTGAAGCTGCTGCTGTTGCTTCTTTTTCAGGCTCCTTGTCGTGGCTATTAGCTAGCGCTGGAAGCGCTCCTGCTCAAGAGGTTCCTCGGACACAATGAAATCTTCAGTGCTGAGGCTCGCCTCATCTTCGGAGAGCGGCCAGTAATTATCGTCCTCCGAATCTTCATATGTGGCCTGTTTAATAGGGCTAACCTGCTCATCTTCCCGTTCATCTTGTTTGTTTGCTTTATCGACGGGGTCTTCGTTGTCTTTGGCACCTTTCGGAGTGTCATCTTCTCCTGTGCTGGTGTTGCTGTCTTTACTGCCGCGTGACTTAGAGCGGCGCCGCTGACGCCAGCACTTGGACTGTATTTCGGAAGGTTTATCCTCAACTGGGTCTTCCTTATCGTCGCTGCTTTTCTCCTTTGGTGTATCCACCATGTATACATCATACGAGGAAGTGGCCGTCCAGCGTTCGGTGAATGGCGGGTTCTTGGCCTCTTCTTCGCCGGCATCGTCATCCATACCATCGATATCCTCAAAGTCGTAATCAAGTTCGTTGGTCAAATCCTCGATCGTGGCTATAAAGTGGGTGGCGGATGGGAAGTAAAATTCTCCATCATCAGCCCCTAGTTCAAGCCGGATATAGTTCGACTGAGAGTCCTCCGCCAAGGACAGGTTTTTTAATGAGTTTAGCACATCACCCAAAGGCGAGTGCTCGAAGATTTCGGCGGCGCTGAATTTGAAGATCGATGAATGATCAAGCTCGGTGTCCATGGGCTCGCGTGGTTCGGAACCTACGGCCGAAGACGAGTCTGGCGTTCCGGTGGCATAGACATCGTGTGAGACCAGGTCCATGTGCGGCTCCCATGCCGTGGAGTCTGCATCCTCCGAGGTCGGGTTAATCCTCCCCTCTTTGGATGGCGCAGCTTGCTCCGGCTCTAGGGCCAGAGCGGTTACAGGAGCGATCTCCCGGATGCGGCCCGATGACAGATTTAGGTCATGATCATCGGGGTGACCGGGAGCGGCCACCGCGGTATCGAATCCGGCAAAGATCAAGTCTCCACGATGTCCGCGACGTAGTTCAAGCTCCCGAATCTGACCTGATGGCCAGGGGCGTAGCTTTCGATCTTCTCCAGATGGCCAAACAAGTTGGCCCATAGTGCAAAGCCGCCGAACATGAAGATCTACCCGGGGAGGAAAGTTTCTCTGCAGACAGCGTCATTATTGACGATTGAAGGGGCCATCAAACCTTTCAGCGACAGCACAGAGGAACTCTTAATGAAAGCACCAATATCAGTGTCAAAACCGGCGGATCTCGGGTAGGGGGTCCCGAACTGTGCATCTAAGGTTGATGGTAACAAGAGACAGGGAACACGATGTTTACCCAGGTTCGGGCCCTCTCTATGGAGGTAATACCCTACTTCCTGCTTGATTGATATTGATGAATATGAGTATTACAAGAGTTGATCTACCACGAGATCATAATGGCTAAACCCTAGAAGTCTAGCCTGCATGACTAAGGTGTTGAGTATATCCTTTCCGGACCTCACCCTCCGGTTTATATAGACACCGGGGGATCTAGGGTTACATAGAGTCGGTTACATAAGACGGAATCTTCATTGTTGTTCGCCAAGCTTGCCTTCCACGCTAAGGAGAGTCTTAGCCGGACATGGGTACAGTCTTCGGTCTTCATATCTTCACAGCCCATCAGTCCGGCCCATAGATAACAGGCCCGACGCCCGAGGACCCCTTATTCCAGGACTCCCTCACCTATCACTTCACACAGGCAGGGCGGTTGTACTGGTCATGGGGCGGTTGTATCGCTGGGAGCTTAGGTACTAGTTCTTCGAGGCGTTTCCGGATGTGCTCAGCGGTTGTACCGGTCAAGTGGCTGTTGCAGGGATAAACCGGTGTTGTACCGGCCTTGCACCGCTTGATGTCAGAAGCATGACCAGTGGTCGAGCGGTTGTACCGCCCGGGCGGTAATTGGGCGGTGCATGGGCAGTTGTTCTGGGACTTCTGAGCTGGGAAGATGTTCTTCATGCTCTTGGTGTCCATCTTGCATCGTAACTTCTCCTTTGTTGCTTACATGGTACCTAAGCACACAAAACATCTCCGTTTGAGGTAGTATCCATGTCTCATGTGGGTCAAAGGGAAATTCAACAAGGAGAGAGTTAACCTCGTTCTCAATGGCTCTCGCACGGGCTCTTGTCATTGGTCCGAGTGGTGTTGTGGGAGATGTAGGTAGGTCCACGGGGATGACCTTGGGATGCTCCGCATTATCTCCCCTCCCTTGGGAAAGATCGGACCTCGGATCAAAATCTTCATCACCAAGGTAGGGCGAGAGGTCCTCGACATTGAAGATGTCGCTCACGTTGTACTTGTCGCGTGGGAGGTCGATCTTGTAAGTATTGTTGTTGTAGCGTGCGAGCACCTTGAAGGGTCCATCCGCTCAAGGTAGAAGCTTGGACTTGCGTTCGTTGGGGAAGCGGTCTTTGCAAAGGTGTAGCCACACAAGGTCACCAATGTAGAATACCATGGGATGCTTGTTGATGTTGAGCTTGGTCGCAAGTCGTTGTACTTGGCGCTCAATGTTTTTCCTTGTATCTTCATGCACCTTCTTGAGATGGTTCACACGTGCACTTCCGTCCATATTGATGTGCTCTTGTAGTGGTAGAGGAAGAATTTCGAATGGGGACAATGGGTTGAATCCATAGACGACCTCGAAGGGCTACTTGTCGGCGATAGGTAGACACTCCTCCCACTCCTTGATGTTTTTCTTGATGAGCACGCGAAGTAGAGTGGAGAGTGTGCGGTTGGCCACCTCCGTTTGGCCGTCGGTTTGTGGATGATATGCCGTGGAGAAGAGTAGCTTGATTCCGAGCTTGGTGCATAGGGTCTTCCAAAAGTAGCTTAGGAACTTGACGTCGCGGTCCGAGGCGATTGTCTTGGGTACTCCATGTGGACGTAATATTTCCCTACAAAAGAGATTGGCAACATGTGAAGCATCGTCTATCTTGTTGCAAGGAATGAAGTACACAATGACAAATACCGAGTCCTTCCCATTTCTAGTCCTAGGCACGCCAAGTACAAAATCCATGCTAATATCTTCCCATGGTTGATATGGAATTGGGAGAGGCATGTAAAGGCCATGGGATTGAGCTTTAGACTTAGCTTTGCGACATGTAGAGCATTAGTTGGTGAAGCGGTTGATGTCGCGAAACATCTTGGGCCGAAAATAGTTCTTGGAGAGAGTAGAAAATGTCTTGTCGCATCCAAAATGTCCCATTAGTCCCCCTCCATGAGATTCCTGCAAAAGCAACAAATGGAGAGAAGACTCGGGAATGCAAAGCTTGTTAGCTCTCATAAGATATCCATCTTTGATGTAATAGCGTTCCCAAGATGTATGCGTCAAACATTTGGCATAAGGAGTAGCAAAAGTAGGATCATGCTCGTACAAGTCTTTTATATGCTCAAAGCCAATGACATCCAATTCAAGTTGAGTAACAAGCATGCATATGCGGGAAAGAGCGTCCGTCACAACGTTTTCCTTACCTTTGATGTACTGGATGACATTAGGAAATGAATCAGTAAATTTATTCCATTTAGCATGACGATTGTTCAACTTGGTTTGGCCCTTAAGGTACTTGAGTGTTTCATGATCGGTATGAATGATGAATTCATGAGAGCGAAGATAGTGTGCCCATTCATGCAAAATGCACACTAAAGCATATAGCTCTTTTTCATAGATGGGGTAATTGAGTTGCGCTCCGAAAACTTTCTCACTAAGCAAGAGAACGACGCAAGAATGGACGAGATTCGTGCTTTGTTGCTCAACCGCTCTTCTTCCACTTCCTCCTCATCAAGACGGAGCCGCTCAAGTTGACACTCCGACTTTACCCTCTCCGGCTCAAGTACACCGACATCAAACAATTTTCGACGTGCCGCGCACATCAATCGTCAAGCAAGCCTCAATCCTCTACGCGACACGGACTCTCAAGAGCATCGACAACGTCAAACCCAAGAGGCTTTCGCACTAGCACGAGATTGGCAACAACAATGCCAACATGAAGAGGAAGAGCAAGCGCGTGCACACCAAGTTGCACAAGATGCCGAGGCACAACGTCAAGAACAACAACTCCATGATGCTCAAGCACTTGAGGCACAAAAAGCCCTCCAAGATTCAAGTCGAGCCGTAGCCAACCGAGGCCGACAAGCTCGTGAACATGAAGAAGCACTTCGCGAAGAAGCTCATGAACGAAGATATCAAGCTCGCGTGCATCGTCAAGTTCCTCAAGTTCCTCCTCGAGCTCGACAAGCCCCTCCACAAGCTCCTCAAGGACATCAAGTTCACCAAGAGCACGACGACAATGGGAATCCTCCATGAACAAGAGCAACATGAGGCTGACAACCCTCCTCACTAAGAGAAACACGAGTTTGACGATCATCAACCACATGGGCGTCATCATCCTCAACCCCAACACAATGAAGAGCAATGCTACGGAAAGCTAAAGTTCAAAATGCCCAAGATTAATGGAACCAACGATCCCGAAGAATACCTTTCATGGGCATTGAAGGTCGACAAAATCTTCCGTTTGCACAACTATGAAGAAGAGAATAAGATCGCAACGGCATCCCTTGAGTTCCAAGACTATGTCCTCATTTGGTGGGAACAAGTAATCGAGCGCCATGAGGCAAGAGGTGAACCACCCATCACTACTTGGGCGCAAATGAAGGATGTCATGATAGCACGCTTCGTGCCTACCTACTACAACCGCGACCTCTTCAAGAAACTTCAACTACTCAAGCAAGGAAGCAAGAGCGTTGAAGAGTACTACAAGGACATGGAGATTGCCATGATAAGAGCCAATGTCACGGAAGACGATGAGAAAACTATGGCACGTTTCTTGAATGGACTCAATCATCCTATCAAGAAGATCGCCGACTTCCAACCATACTCGAACCTCATCGAGCTAGTGCATCAAGCTACCAAAGCGGAACGCCAAGTACAAGATGATTACAAGTATGCCAAGTTCTCATCCAAGACATACGGCTTCTCCAACACCCAAGCTTAAACGACTCCAACACCGTCTACCAAGCCTTCTACAAGCAACATCGACAAGTCGAGTCACAAGAAAACTTCGTCAACCCCAAGTCATCCTCCTACAACGAGCAACTTCAAGCCGAGAGCTTCATCCTCATCCACCCCAACTGATGAGACCGTCAAGACAAGTTCCTTCAAATGCTTCACATGCGGAGGCCGAGGCCACAAGTCCTATGAGTGTACCAACAAGCAGACCATGATCCTCAATGACAACGACACTTATGACTCAATGAGTGAAGGAGAAACGGATGCACTTGAGCAAGTTGCCATGCACCGACAAGTGAACGATGAAGCGGAACAAGTCTTTTGCGATGAAGATTCAAGTCCCGCTCTAGTTGTCTCCAAGGTCTTTACTCTTCATCATCACCAAGAAGAAGACCAAAGATGCCATATCTTTCATACCAAGGATGGCATCAATGGAAGTTTCGTCAAGGTCATCATCAATGGAGGGAGTTGTCATAAACTCGCGAGTGAAGAACTTTGCTACAAGCTCCAATTGCCCAAGATGAAGCATCCACATCCCTACAAAGTTCAATGGCTTAGCGACTCCGGCACTATCCAAGTGGAGCATCGAGTACAAGTCTCCTTCAAAATTGGCGCCTACGAAGACACTTTGGAGTGTGACGTCGTTCCTATGACTGTTTGCCACCTTCTTCTTGGACGCCCATGGCAATTTGATAGATGTGTCATCCACAACGGCCGAACAAACCACTACATCTTCAAGATGAAAGGAAACGAGTTCGTACTTCGCCCCATATCTTCAAGCCAAGTAATCACCGATAAGCAAGCCACCCATCGTGGAGAGAATAATGAGAGAGCGAGCCACCGAAAAGAGAGTGAGCGCCATAAGCCCAAATCGAGTGCCTCCACGATGAGTGACAAGAAGAACTTAGTCCTATTTGCCACCAAAAGTGAGCTAAGAGGAGTGTGTGAGAACCCATATAGTGTCCTACACTATGTCCTTTTGTGCTAGGACAATGCAACACAGGCTAACACCTCTCACGCTCTACTTCTAGTGTTGTCTTCTCTTTTGCAGGAATTTCAAGATGTTTTCCCCGATGAGCTTCCTCCGGGACTACCTCCACTATGAGGCATCAAGCACCGCATCGACCTCATCCCCGGAGCACCTCTTCTGAACAAAGCTCCCTACCACGTCAACCCCGAAGAAACCAAAGAAATACAAAAGGCAAGTAAAGCATCTCATAGACCATGGACATGTGCGTGAAAGTTTGAGCCCTTGTGCCGTCCCAGTAATTCTTGTGCCAAAACGAGATGGTAGCTTTTGCATGTGCTTCGATTGTAGACCTATCAATGCTATCACCATTCTCTATAGGTATCCCATTCCACACCTTGATGATATGCTTGATGAACTTAGTGGTGCCACTATATTCTCCAAAATTGATCTTAAAAGTGGTTACTATCAAATCCGCATACAAGAGGGTGACGAATGGAAAACCTCTTTCAAAACCAAGTTTGGGTTGTATGAGTGGTTAGTCATGCCTATGGGTCTACCGGAAGCACCGGGTACTTTTATGCGTCTTATGAATCATGTATTTCACCCTTACATTGGTGTGTTTGTTGTGGTCTACTTCGATGATATCCTTATTTATAGTAAATCTCTTCAAGATCATGTCACCCATGTTCGAACTGTTTTACAAACTCTTCGAAAAGAGCGTCTCTATGCTAACATGGAAAAGTGCCTTTTCGGCGTTGATAAGCTCGTTTTCTTGGGTTTTGTTGTATCTTCTACGGGTGTTCATGTAGATGAGTCCAAGATTAATGCTATTAAGACATGGCCCCAACCAACCAACTTGCAACAAGTGCATAGCTTTCTTGGCCTTGCGGGTTTCTATCGTTGCTTTGTGAAAGATTTTAGCACCATTGCTTCACCTTTGCATGCTTTGAGTAAGAAAAATGCGCCTTTTGTTTGGGGACCATCCCAAGATACCGCTTTCAATGAGCTTGAGAATTTTCTTACTCATGCTCCCGTACTTGCATTACCTAACTTTGACAAGCCCTTTGAGATTCATTGTGATGCTAGTGGAAATGGCATAGGAGGTGTGTTAACGCGAGAGAAGCGCCACATACATCTACGTCGTGCATTGGACTCTCCCTGGTAATCGCTCTATCCAAGCTTTGAGAGTTTTGACTACGACGGTTGCCGATCACCGCCTGCTGCGGGGTAAGAACTGGTAAGAATTTGAGATTTGCTTGACGGATTTGTGACACCCACCACCACCTCTTGTTAGTAGTCTGTAGGATCATATTCTTGTGTGTTTCTATTGCTGCTAACAATGGCAGGATCACAAGCCGACGATACTGACTGGGAGAACATGATGAATAAGGAGTTGCATGATAAATTTCAGCAAATGATGAGTGGACAGGTGCAAGATGTGCTAAACAGATTTGAAGAGGCCATGGAGAAGATAGATGGCATGGAGAAGACGTTCGAAACAAAGCTCGATAACAATTTTAATGAATTGCTCGCGCGTCTTCCACCACCACCACCGGCTGCACCTAACGCAACTCTACAGTAACACACCTTCCAAATCAAGTGGGACGAGCATAGCGCGTTCCCATTGACCGTGGGCAAAATTCTGGGGCCGCTGTTGATGCTTCTGTAGCTCCTGCTGCTACTGTAGAGGTGGAGGACCATTACGAGGATGAGGTTGATCAAAATCAGAACTACGTGCAACCACCAGCACCACCACCACCAGGTCGTCCTCAGGTATATCATCGCAACAGTAGGCCTGCACCACAACATGAGGTACGAGATCATGACCATCTTCCTAAACTGAAATTGAATATTCCACCATTTGAGGGTAGATATGTTCCTGATATATATCTTACTTGGGAGTTAGAAACTGAACGACGTTTTACATGTTTACAATATCCTGAGGAGAGACGTGTTCCTGCTGTTGTTTGTGCTTTCACTAGCTTCGCGTGTGTTTGGTGGTCTGAACATTGTAGATTATATCCTATTCCAACTACTTGGGCTGCTTTGAAAACTGCTATGCGTACTCGTTGAGTTCCACCATATTATCAATGTGAATTACTTCCAAAATTGCAGCGTTTAAGACAAGGAAAAAATTCTGTAGAAGAATATTATCAGGAATTACAAACTGGCATGATTGATTGTGGTATTGTTGAGGAGAATGAAGCTATGCTTGCATGTTTTATGGGTGTATTAAATAGAGAGAGTCAGACCATTCTAGAGTATAAGGAGTATACTAATATCACTCGTTTATTCCATCTTGCTTGTAAAGCTGAACATGAAGTGCCGGATCGACAGGCATTGGCGCGAACTAACTTTTCTTCAGGTCGATCTTCATCATGGACACCACGTGCATCCTCTACTTCCACTGCACCAGCATCTCCATCATGTGCCACCTCCAGCCGTGATACAAGAAAGCAAGCACAACCACCACTATCTGCCAAGAGCACACCTGTCGGGCCTGCACAGAGCTCTTCTTCTTCCATGGCATCAACAGGGCACACAAGTGATATTATTTGTCGTCGTTGTAAGGGAAGAGGACATTTTGTGAGAGAATGCAAATCTCAGCGTGTGATGATTGCTACTGAGGATGGTGGGTATGAGTCCACTAGTGACTATGATGAGGAAACTTTGGCTCTTATTACACATGAAGAACATGACGGAGATGATTCTGATCATGAGACGCAATATATGGCTGCTGAAGATACTGACAGGTATGAATGTTTAGTTGCTCAACGTGTTTTGAGTGTGCAGGTTACACAAGCTGAGCAAAATCAGAGGCACAATTTGTTCCATACAAAGGGAGTTGTGAAGGAACGTTCTGTTCACGTCATCATAGATGGAGGGAGCTGCAATAACTTGGCTAGCATGGAGATGGTGGAGAAGCTATCTGTCACCACAAGACCACATCCACATCCTTACTACATCCAATGGTTCAACAACAGCGGCAAGGTTAAGGTAACGCGTACTGTTCGTGTGCATTTTAGTATCTCTGCATATGCTGATTATGTTGATTGTGATGTGGTACCTATGCAAGCATGTTCCTTATTACTTGGTAGACCATGGCAATTTGATAAAAATTCTGTACACCATGGTAGAAACAATCAGTATACTCTTATTCATAAGGATAAAAATATTACTTTGCTTCCTATGATTCCTGATTCCATTTTGAAAGATGATATTAATAGAGCTAATAAAGCAAAACAGGAGAAAAATAAGAGTGAAAATCAGATTGTGGCAAAAGAATTTGAGCAACAAATGAAGCCTAATAATAAACCATCTAGTGTTGTTTCTGAAATTAAATTGAAAAGTGCATGTTTACATGCCACCAAATCTGATATTGATGATCTCGATTTTAGCAAATCTGTTTGCTATGCTTTTGTGTGCAAAGAGGCATTATTTTCATTCGAGGACGTGCCTTCCTCTTTGCCTCCTGCTTTCACTAACATTTTGCAGGAGTTCGTTAACGTCTTTCCACAAGACGTGCCACCGGGATTACCACCTATTCGAGGGATTGAGCATCAAATTGACTTAATTCCTGGTGCATCATTACCCAACCGTGCACCATACGGTACCAATCTAGAGGAGATGAAGGAGATTATGTGTCAAGTACAAGAACTGCTCGACAAAGGTTACATATGCAGATCCCTTAGTCCTTGTGCTCTTCCTAGCATTTTAGTGTCGAAAAAAGATGGTACGTCGCGCATGTTCGTTGATTGTAGAGACATTAATAATATTACTATTCCTTATCGTCATCCTATTCCTAGGCTAGATGATATGCTTAATGAATTGAGTGGCGCTACAATATTCTCCAAAGTTGATTTGCGTAGTGGATACCATCAAATTCGTATGAAATTGGGAGATGAATGGAAAACATCATTTAAAACTAAGTTTGGATTATATGAGTGGTTAGTCATGCCTTTTGGGTTAACTAATGACCTAGTACTTTCATGAGATTAATGAACAAAGTTTTATGTGCTTTCATTGGACGATTTGTGGTAGTTTACTTTGATGACATATCGATTTATAGCAAATCTTTGGAGGAACATTTGGAACTTTTACGTGTTGTTTTTATTGCTCTATGTGATGCATGTTTGTTTGGTAACCTTGGAAAGTGCACCTTTTGCACCGACCGAGTATCTTTTCTTGGCTATGTTGTTACTCCACAGGGAATTGAAATTGATAAAGCCAAGATTGAAGCTATTGAGAGTTGGCCGCGGCCCAAAAGGGTCACACAAGTGAGGAGTTTCCTTGGCCTTGCTTGTTTCTATAGGTGTTTTGTGAGAGATTTCAGCACCATTGTTGCACCTCTCAATGAGCTTACAAAGAAGGATGTGCCTTTTGTTTGGGGTACCGCACAGGAAGAAGCCTTCACGGTATTGAAAGATAAGTTGACACATGCTCCTTTACTCCAACTTACTGATTTTAATAAGACTTTTGAGCTTGAATGTGATGCTAGTGGAATTGGATTAGGAGGTGTGTTATTACAAGATGGCAAACCTGTTACATACTTTTCTAAAAAATTGAGTGGGCCTAGTCTGAACTATTCTACGTATGATAAAGAATTATATGCTCTTGTTCGGACCTTAGAAACATGGCAACATTATTTATGGCCCAAGGAATTTGTTATACATGTTGATCATGAATCTTTGAAACACATTAAAAGTCAAGCAAAACTGAACCGTAGACATGCTAAATGGGTTGAATTCATTGAGACTTTCCCTTATGTCATTAAACACAAGAAGGGTAAAGAAAATGTTATTGCTAATGCATTGTCTCGTCGTTAAACTATGCTTTCACAACTTGACTTTAAGATATTTGGTTTGGAGACCATCAAAGATCAATATGTGCATGATGCTGAATTTAAAGATGTATTGCAGAATTGTAAGGAAGGGAGAACTTGGAACAAGTTCGTTCTTAACGATGGATTTGTGTTTCGTGTTAACAAGCTATGCATTCCAGCTAGCTCTATTCGTCTTTTGTTGTTGCAGGAGGCGCATGGAGGAGGATTAATGGGACACTTTGGTGTCAAGAATACGGAGGATATACTTGCTACACATGTTGAGCGTTTTCTTGCTCGCTGCACTACATGTCAAAAAGCTAAGTCACGACTCAATCCTCGTGGTTTATATATGCCTTTGCCTATACCTAGTGTTCCTTGGGAGGTTATATCTATGGACTTTGTTTTAGGTTTACCTCGAACAAAGAAGGGGAGGGATAGCATATTTGTTGTCGTGGATAGGTTCTCGAAAATGGCACACTTTATACCATGTCATAAAAGCGATGATGCTGTTAATGTTGCTGATTTGTTCTTTCATGAAATTATTTGCTTGCATGGTGTGCCAAATACTATTGTTTCAGATTGTGATACTAAATTTCTTAGCCACTTTTGGAGATGTTTATGGGCTAAGTTGGGGACTAAACTGATTTTTAGTACTACTTATCACCCCCAAACTGATGGACAAACTGAAGTAGTCAATAGAACATTGTCTACTATGATTAGGGCTGTTTTGAAGAATAATAAGAAAATGTGGGAAGAATGCTTGCCTCATATTGAATTTGCTTATAATCATTCATTGCATTCTACTACTAAGATGTGCCCTTTTGAAATTGTGTATGGTTTTCTACCTCGTGCACCTATTGATTTGTTACCTCTTCCATCTTCGGAGAAGGTTAATTTTGATGCTAAAGACGTGCTGAGTTGATTTTGAAAATGCATGAGTTAACTAAGGAAAACATTGAGCATATGAATGCTAAAAATAAACTTGCTGGAGGTAAGGGTAGAAAACATGTTGTATTTGCACCTAGAGATCTTGTTTTGTTACATTTGCGTAAGGATAGATTTCCTAATTTGCGCAAATCAAAGCTAATGCCACGTGCTGCTGGTCCTTTTAAGGTGTTAGAGAACATAAATGATAATGCATATAAACTTGAGCTGCCTGCAAATTTTGGGGTTAGTCCTACTTTTAACATTGCAGATTTGAAGCCTTATTTGGGTGAGGAGGATGAGTTTTCGTCGAGGATGACTTCATTTCAAGAAGGGGAGGATCGTCAAAGTCGACTCCCACAGAAAACGATATCTATCTCATCGAAACATTGGGACACCTTCGCCTCTATCAATGCCTATGTTCAGGATCATTGCCTTAGTTATCATCATAACTTTGCGCTTTTATATCAATTGCTTGGCAGTAATTTTTTCACCCACCATAACAACTTCTATCTTGAGAGAACCCTCTAGTGAAACCTATGGCCCCGGGGTTTATTTTACATCATATTAGTTTCCCGTCAACTTGCCGATTTCTGTCGTCGTTCCCTTACATTGCAATGTTTTACTTTCCTTTCCATAAACCAAAAATACCAAAAATATTACTTCACCATTTATCCATCTCTATCAGATCTCACTTTGCGAATAACCGTGAAGGGATTGACAACCCCTTTATCGCGTTGGTTGCAAGTTGGTGTTTATTTGTGCAGGTATTCGGTGGCTTGTTGCGTAGTCTCCTACTAGATTGATACCTTGGTTCTCAAAACTGAGGGAAATACTTACGCTACTTTCCTGCATCACCCTTTCCTCCTCAAGGGAAAAACCAATGCAAGCTCAAGAGGTAGCCATACCGATGTATGCGGTCCGATGAGTGTTGAGGCATGCAGCGGGTATCATTATTTTCTAACCTTCACAGAGTATTTGAGTAGGTATGGGTATATCTACTTGATGAAACACAAGTCTGAAACATTTGAAAAGTTCAAAGAATTTCAGAGTGAAGTGGAGAATCATCGTAACAGGAAAATAAAGTTTCTATGATCTGATCACGGAGGCGAATATTTGAGTTATGACTTTGTAGCGACCTGACCCGAATGGATCACGTCTACTGTGCTACGGTGTCATCCTTGGATCAGTAATGCTGACACCACACAGTACATCGAGGTTTTATAGCAGAGTTGCAATCACACACTTATTACATCCATGGCTCAAAAAGAACTTATTACAATAAATATGGCTGAAGGCCATCTAATATCGATAACAGCGGAAGACTCGGAAGATAAATGGGTCCATCAACTCCAGCGGCATCACTGAGTATAGGGCCACGACCTAAACACCTCAATCGTCGTCTGAAAAGTCTGCAACATTAACGTTGCAGCCCGAAAACGGGTCAGCACATGGAATATGTTGGCAAAGTAACACATAGAGAGTAATGGAATGAAACAGCTATACTATATGCATATATGGCTGGTGGAAAGCTCTATGGTTACAGTTTTGCGTAAAGCCAGTTTTTCCCTACTGCAAAGGAATAAATTTATTTAACTATCATGGTGGTTGTGAAACATTGAGAATGGTTGACAGCATTCTCAATCCCAATTAAAAGTACAATTAAAACCCAACAACATTAATTAGAGTAACATGTTGAGATTCACAATGACATTCAAGTACTAGATACTCAAGTTGTCCATAACCGGGGACACGGCTAATCATGATTAGTTTGTACACTCTGCAGAGGTTTGCGCACTTTTCCCCACATGAATTGATCGCCTCCGTTTGTTTTCTCGCACTACATGGTGTTTGAGAAACGGATGACTGAGACATAGTCTTTCAGAAGCACTAGCACCTTACATGTGGGGTAGACCGGTACACCTACATCCCCTACATCTTCTAGTCCACCCCGTAAGAGTTCGCACAACTTAGTCAACTATGCCAGAGCCCATAGTAGCATGTGGCTGCACACGGAAGTTTCTAGCATGAAAGATCTTATGATCCCTTTGAGCCTGGGTGGCGGTCCAAAAAAAACAGGCAAGTCCTGCTAGACATCAGGTGCCTCAATCCACCCAGATGTGTGTTTAAGGTGCCACCTTAGATAAACCATTAAAATTATCAATCTCACATCTGTCATGGATATCACTCACCCAATCCACATCTACTAGCATAGCATGGCATAATAAGCAAACGTAGAGTAACTCCCAACGGTTTCATAATAATACAGGTAATAGGTACTACCTCATCTACTTCCCATCCCACAATTTAATTAGATCCTAATCATGCAATGTGTGAGGATTGATCTAATGCAATAAAACATGGGTCGTAGAAAAGGTATGATCAAAGTGTTACTTGCCTTGCTGATGATCCGCGAGTCCTAGGGTTTCGAAGTAACAAGCGGCGCAATCCGGGTAATCTATCGCAGACAAACAACAAGCATACAATAAGTACTCATCTAATGCACAGGTAAAACTCGAACAAGAGAACGAACCAAGTAGTTCAACTTAAGAACTCCGGTTGCAAAGAAAGAACGAAAAACAAACGGCGGAAGAAAACAACTCGGTTCTAGCAAGTTGAAACTAGGTCAAATTTTACTGTAGCAAAAACTTGTTCAAGTTGATTAGACGGAACGGCGGTTTCGAGACGAAACTCCAGGCGCTTGAATCACCTGATTCCGATAAACGAGCGAAAAGAAAGACTAGAAAGAAGATCGGATCTGAGATCGCGATCGCGGAATAAATCCGACGAAAAGAAAAAGAAGAACGGTTAAACGAACGGACGTCGTTAACCTAGAAGAATCCGGTGATCACGTTCGTTAGGACGAACGGTCCGGCGAACGGTCCAAAGGCAACTAAATCGGAGAAGAAAACGAATCCGACCTAGGGTTTTGGAGAAGAAAACCGAACGAAAAACCGATCTAGAAAACCGGAACGGTTTAGAGAAGAAAAGAATTGGAACGATTAGAAGAAAACGATCCGAGAAAAAGAGACGCGGGGCAACCTCGGCGAGGTCTCCGGTGAGGGGCTCCGGCGGCGGCGGCGAGGTACGGCGGCATGGGCAAGGTGCGGCGGCGGCGCGGGTGTGGGGTGGCGGCTTAGGGCGGCGCGGCGCGGGGTGTGGTGGAGCTCTAGGCTTTAGGTTTGATGATTTAGAGGGGGGGTGCTTGGGTATTTATATGGGGAGAGGAGGAGGTTTACTTGGGGTAGGGGACAAGAATTAGACTAGGAATAGGAATAGAAAAAAGGAAAGGAAAAGATCTAGAAATAGAAAAGGAATATACGGTAGTAGGACAAAAGTCCTACTACGATTCCATTTAGAGCAAGAGGCGAGGCGGCGGCCTCCTGCGCCAGCGCTAGGCGCGCGCGGCTCCCTGGGGGCGGTGGCCTTGGCCGTAGCCTTGGCCGGCTGGGCCTTTGGCCCAAGGCGCTGGACTTTGATTTTTTTTTAACTGGTTCTCGTGCAGAAAAAAAAACAAAAAGAGATCTAAACGAACTCCGAAAAATCTAAAGTAATTTTCCCCGACTCCTAAAACTGAGCCGAACAAAATGAACTTTTCTCCGGACCTAAAATGCAATTTTCAAAAACGCGCATTTTTCCCTATCCAAATAAACTGCAAATAAACACCAGAAAACAAAAATTGATCTATTTATTATATCTTCATTTTTTTCCTAAATTTGGGAAAGTCATATTATTCCCTCTCTCATATATTTTAACACCGGAAAATAATTGAAGATAAAATAAATAAATCAAATGATCCTCTTTTCAAAATTTGAGAAAACTCAAATATGAAAATAACGAAATCTCCAACTCTCTCCGAGGGTCCTTGAGTTGCATGAAATTTCTAGGATCAACCAAAATGCAAGAAAAATATGATATGCATGATGATCTAGTGTATAACATTCCAAATTGAAAATTTGGGATGTTACAAACCTACCCCCCTTAAGATGAATCTCGCCCTCGAGATTCGGGTTGGCTAGAAAATAGGTGAGGGTGGTCCTTGAGCAAATCTTCTTCTCTTTCCCAGGTGGCTTCATTCTCTGAGTGGTGGTTCCACTGAACTTTGCAAAACTTGATAACCTTGCTGCGAGTAACTCTACTGGCAAACTCGAGAATCTTGACTGGCTTCTCCTCATATGTTAAATCGTCCTTCAACTGAATCGCTTCTAATGGCACTGTATCTCTTAGCGGTACCTCCGCCATCTCGGCGTGACATCTCTTCAGCTGAGAAACATGGAATACATCATGAACTCCTGACAGTCCTTCTGGTAATTCCAACTTATAAGCGACTTCTCCCATACGTTTCAAGATCTTAAATGGTCCAACGAAATGCGGTGCTAACTTTCCCTTAACTCCAAAGCGCTTAACTCCTCGAAGTGGGGATACTCGGAGATAAACTCTGTCTCCGGTTTCGTAAACTATCTCCTTGCGTTTTGAATCTGCGTAGCTCTTCTGCCTGGACTGGGCTACCTTGAGGCTATCGCGAATCAACTTAACTTTCCGTTCAGACTCCTTAATCAAATCTGGTCCAAAGAATTGACGGTCTCCAACTTCGTTACTGTTGTCATGGGACGAAACTGTTATCTGATACGATATTCCTCGGAACTCCATGCAAACAAATGATTCTAGTCATGTATATCTTTGCCAACTTAGCACTGGTGTAAGTGGTCTTAACTGGAATAAAATGTGCTACCTTTGTCAAACGATCAACTACTACCCATATCGAGTCATAGCCTGCTTTCGTCCTGGGTAGTCCTGTGATAAAATCCATGCCTATCTTATCCCACTTCCATTCGGGTATCGGCAATGGTTGTAACAATCCGGCTGGCTTCTGATGCTCTGCCTTTAATCTCTGACATACGTCACAAACTGCTACATATGCTGCAATATCCTTCTTCATTCCGGTCCACCAAAATGTTTCCTTTAAATCCAAATACATCTTGGTATTCCCTGGGTGAATCGAATATGGTGAATCATGTGCCTCTTGCAAAATCAACTTCCTGATCTCCGGGTCATTGGGCACATAAACACGGTCTTCAAACCATAGGGTATCGTGCTCATCCTCACGAAATCCCTTAGCTTTTCCTTTGCTAAGTTTCTCCTTTATAGCAGCAATCTCTTTGTCAGATTTCTGAGCTTCTCTGATCTTATCCATCAATGTTGACTGAATCTCCAATGCTGCTACATAGCCTTTCGGAACTATTTCCAAACATAGCTCACGAAGGTTTTCTGCTAACTCCTTGGGTATACTTCCTGTCATTATCGTATTGACATGGCTCTTATGGCTCAATGCGTCAGCTACTACATTAGCTTTTCCGGGATGGTAATGCAATCTCATGTCATAATCCTTGATGAGCTCCAACCATCTCCTCTGTCGGAGGTTCAACTCCTTCTGAGTGAAAATGTACTTCAAACTCTTATGATCCGTGTACACCTCACAATGATTTCTAATGAGGAAATGTCTCCACGTCTTCAATGCATGCACTATGGCTGCTAACTCCAAATCATGCGTGGCATAATTCAACTCATGAGGCTTCAGTTGTCGTGAAGCATAGGAAACAACTCTCCCTTCCTGCATAAGCACTGCTCCAAGTCCTCGACGTGAAGCGTCGCAATACACCTCATAATCCTTGGTCTGATCTGGCAAAATCAATACCGATGAGGTAACCAATCGTTTCTTCAACTCCTGGAAACTAGCCTCACACTCCTCAGTCCATTTGAACTTAGTATCCTTATTCAACAATTCAGTCATAGGCTTTGCAATCTTTGAAAAGTTCTCAATGAATCTCCGGTAGTATCCTGCGAGTCCAAGAAAACTCCGGATCTCTCCAACTGTTGTTGGTGCTTCCCATTCGGTTACGGTCTCAACCTTTGTGGGGTCAACTGCTATACCTTCTCCGGATATAACGTGTCCGAGGAATCCAACTTCCTTCAACCAAAACTCACATTTGCTGAATTTGGCATATAACTGATGTTCTCTTAGTTTCTCCAAAACCAAACGCAAATGTTCCTTATGCTCCTCTTCATTCTTTGAATAAACCAAAATGTCATCGATGAACACTACGACGAACTTATCCAAAAACTCCATAAACACTTTGTTCATCAGGTTCATAAAATAGGCAGGTGCGTTAGTCAATCCAAATGACATAACAGTATACTCATACAGTCCATATCTTGTGGTGAATGCTGTCTTAGGTATGTCCTGCTCTCGAATCTTCAACTGATGGTACCCTGATCGCAAATCGATCTTGGAAAACACTTTAGCTCCTTGCAACCGATCAAACAGATCGTTGATCATTGGCAGTGGGTACTTGTTCTTGATGGTTACTTCATTCAATCCACGATAATCAACAACCATCCTTAATGATCCATCCTTCTTTTCCACTGGAAGTACGGGTGATCCCCAAGGTGAAGAACTTGGGCGAATGTAACCTTTATCCAATAACTCCTTAATCTGATTCTTAATTTCCACCAAATCCTTTGCGGGCATCCGGTACGGTCGCTTCGATATTGGGCCTGTACCTGGCAGTAACTCAATCAAAAACTCAATGTCTCTATCCAGTGGCATGCCTGGTAATTCCTCAGGAAATACAACAGGAAAATCCTTTACCATTGGTACTTCCTCCTGCACAACTCCTGTTAGGAAATTCACTTGTGTCCTGTTTGGCACATGCCAGGATACATACTTGATCCTTCTTCCTTCTGGTGTGGTAAGCAAAATTGTCTTACTGGCGCAATCGATGTTTCCTCCATACATTGACAGCCAATCCATACCAAGAATCACATCCAGACCTTGGGATTCCAGAATAATTAAATCCGTTGGGAATACATGCCTTCCTATACTCAATGGTACTTGAAAACATCCTTGTCTGGCCATGTATTCTGCTCCTGGCGAGCTTACTAGCATAGGTGTTTTAAGAATCCTAGTGGGCAGGCTATACTTTTCCACAAATCCCCTTGATATGTATGAATGCGATGCACCAGTATCAAAAAGAACGAGTGCAGTAAATGACTTAACCAAAAACTTACCGATTACTGCATCAGGTTGATCTTCAATCTCCTCCACATTAACGTGGTTCACCTGTCCCCTATTGAAAGGGTTCGGCTTCTTCCCAGAGCTTCCATTGCCATTTCCATTCTGGCCTTCGGGACATTCATTGGCATAATGTCCGGTCTTCGAACACTTGAAACAGGTGACTTGACTCAGGTCTCTCTTGGTTGGGGTCGATGGGGTGGTCCGGTTCTGGTCGTTGCTTCCTCCATTCCCATTACCATTCTTGTGGCCATTATGGTTGTGCGAGCTACCTCCTCCATGGGTATGCTGAAACTGAAATCCCGGTTTAGGGGTAAAACGGGGCTTCTGCTGGGCTCCAGAGTTATACTTCCCCTGTCCATACTTCCTCTTACGGTTCTCAATCTGCTGTTGCTTCCCTTCAATCATGATGGCACGATCTACCAACTCCTGGTAGTTGTTGAAACTCGCTACCATCAACTGCATGCTTAGCTCATCATTCAGTCCTTCCAGAAACTTCTCCTGCTTAGCTGCATCCGTAGCAACGTCATCTGGGGCATAACGGGCTAGCTTACTAAACTCCTCCACATACTGGCCAACAGTCCTTCCTCCTTGGCGTAAGTTGCGAAACTCACGCTTCTTTATGGCCATAGCTCCTGCTGAAACATGGGCAGTGCGGAAAGCTTGCTGAAATTGATCCCATGTGACAGTGTCAACTGGGTAAGTGGCTATGAAATTCTCCCACCATGCTGCCGCGGGTCCGTCAAGCTGGTGTGCAGCAAACTTCACTTTCTCACCATCCGTGCATCCTGCAGTGGTCAACTCCCTTCCTATCTTACGGAGCCAGTCGTCTGCTACTATCGGCTCGGTGCTACTGGAAAACACCGGCGGATTCAGCCTAAGGAAACGGGCTAAGTGGTCAACAGGTGGTGGTAGTGGTGGGTTGTTGTTGTTGTTCTGTTGGTTCTGAACTAACATCTGCATCAATTGATTCTGCTGCTGGATCAACTGAGTGAGCTCCGGTGGAAATCCATTGTCACGTCTCGGAGGCATCTGAGGGTTTAGAAAAGACGAGATATAAGAATAGAGGGGGTCTAAAGGGAAAACACTACCCATATGCACATGAGCAAATGCGCACAAAATCACTTCAATCAATCAAACAAGGGCTTACAAACGGTCTATCTATCGCAAAAGTGCTCGACTATATTGTGTTTACATGGGGGAATACTACTACTATCTGGTGGTCATCTAGAAATTTGAACCAGTGGAAGACTCCATGATATCTACTCCAACTTCGTCTTCGAAGTCGGGTTCACTTGGATCCGAATCGGTGTCGTCGATGATGATGTAGTTGTCCGGACATGTGACGTACTCGTCGTCCTCCTGGGATGCTAACTTGCTCTTGAGTTCTTCAATCTCCTGCTTAAGATCGCAATTGTGCCTTGCTAGAGCTACGATCTCGTCCATGTAGTCCTTGCGTGTAGACTTCAGTTCTCCTTCTAGCTCGATGATCCTTGCCTTCGCATTCTTCAACTCTACCATATCATTGCACATCTGGTTCTCGTGGCGTCGAATGTGCTGGTTTAACTCCTGGATGAAAGATGCAATGGATCTATCCTTCCTGGTGCTGACTAACTCCCATTGTTCATCACGGCGTCCACAAATCTGGTAGATAGTGTCCTTGAGGTCTTCTTGGTAAACTTCTCCAATGCGTCCTATGGTGATATGAGCGGCCATGCTCCTTCCCAGACTCCAGGTTGGTGCATTGAAAACACTATCTATGGGCTTCGTGATTGGCGCGAATGTTCTTCCCGGAACGTGAGCTTGAATCTTCCAGCGCTCCTCTTCAGGCAGAGTGGCGTTGAAGGTTCCCGTGAAGCTTGGTAATCCAATGTTCAGGTACTTGGTGACTTCCTTCAGGTGAAAACCAAAAGGTGTGCCTTCATCCGGTTGAACGTACTTAATCTTCGCATCCTTCATCCTAATAGAGTAGAAAAGATGAGGAGTAGAAAATGAGAAGAGAATGGTGATCTATGGCTTTAACTTAGTGGTCGTGTCCTACAGTCAGCGTGTGCTCTGATACCATCTCTGTAGCGACCTGACCCGAATGGATCACGTCTACTGTGCTACGGTGTCATCCCTGGATCAGTAATGCTGACACCACACAGTACATCGAGGTTTTATAGCAGAGTTGCAATCACACACTTATTACATCGATGGCTCAAAAAGAACTTATTACAATAAATATGGCTGAAGGCCATCTAATATCGATAACAGCGGAAGACTCGGAAGATAAATGGGTCCATTAACTCCAGCGGCATCACTGAGTATAGGGCCACGACCTAAACACCTCAATCGTCGTCTGAAAAGTCTGCAACATTAACGTTGCAGCCCGAAAACGGGTCAGCACATGGAATATGCTGGCAAAGTAACACATAGAGAGTAATGGAATGAAACAGCTATACTATATGCATATATGGCTGGTGGAAAGCTCTATGGTTACAGTTTTGCGTAAAGCCAGTTTTTCCCTACTGCAAAGGAATAAATTTATTTAACTATCATGGTGGTTGTGAAACATTGAGAATGGTTGACAGCATTCTCAATCCCAATTAAAAGTACAATTAAAACCCAACAACATTAATTAGAGTAACATGTTGAGATTCACAATGACATTCAAGTACTAGATACTCAAGTTGTCCATAACCGGGGACACGGCTAATCATGATTAGTTTGTACACTCTGCAGAGGTTTGCGCACTTTTCCCCACATGACTCGATCGCCTCCGTTTGTTTTCTCGCACTACATGGTGTTTGAGAAACGGATGACCGAGACATAGTCTTTCAGAAGCACTAGCACCTTACATGTGGGGTAGACCGGTACACCTACATCCCCTACATCTGCTAGTCCACCCCGTAAGAGTTTGCACAACTTAGTCAACTATGCCAGAGCCCATAGTAGCATGTGGCTGCACACGGAAGTTTCTAGCATGAAAGATCTTATGATCCCTTTGAGCCTGGGTGGCGGTCCAAAAAAAACAGGCAAGTCCTGATAGACATCAGGTGCCTCAATCCACCCAGATCTGTGTTTAAGTTGCCACCTTAGATAAACCATTAAAATTATCAATCTCACATCTATCATGGATATCACTCACCCAATCCACGTCTAATAGCATAGCATGGCATAATAAGCAAACGTAGAGTAACTCCCAAAGGTTTCATAATAATACAGGTAATAGGTACTACCTCATCTACTTCCCATCCCACAATTTAATTAGATCCTAATCATGCAATGTGTGAGGATTGATCTAATGCAATAAAACATGGGTCGTAGAAAAGGTATGATCAAAGTGTTACTTGCCTTGCTGATGATCCGCGAGTCCTAGGGTTTCGAAGTAACAAGCGGCGCAATCCGGGTAATCTATCGCAGACAAACAACAAGCATACAATAAGTACTCATCTAATGCACAGGTAAAACTCGAACAAGAGAACGAAACAAGTAGTTCAACTTAAGAACTCCGGTTGCAAAGAAAGAACGAAAAACAAACGGCGGAAGAAAACAACTCGGTTCTAGCAAGTTGAAACTAGGTCAAATTTTACTGTAGCAAAAACTTGTTCAAGTTGATTAGACGAAACGGCGGTTTTGAGACGAAACTGCAGGCGCTTGAATCACTTGATTCCGATAAACGAGCGAAAAGAAAGACTAGAAAGAAGATCAGATCTGAGATCGCGATCGCGGAATAAATCCGACGAAAAGAAAAAGAAGAACGGTTAAACGAACGGACGTCGTTAACCTAGAAGAATCCGGTGATCACATTCGTTAGGACGAATGGTCCGGCGAACGGTCCAAAGGCAACTAAATCGGAGAAGAAAACGAATCCGATCTAGGTTTCGGAGAAGAAAACCGAACGAAAAACCGATCTAGAAAACCGGAACGGTTTAGAGAAGAAAAGAATTGGAACGATTAGAAGAAAACGATCCGAGAAAAAGAGACGCGGGGCAACCTCGGCGAGGTCTCCGGTGAGGGGCTCCGGCGGCGACGGCGAGGTGCGGCGGCGTGGGCAAGGTGCGGCAGCAGCGCGGGTGTGGGGTGGCGGCTTAGGGCGGCGCGGCGCGGGGTGTGGTGGAGCTCTAGGCTTTGGGTTTGATGATTTAGAGGGGGGTGCTTGGGTATTTATATGGGGAGAGGAGGAGGTTTACTTGGGGTAGGGGACAAGAATTAGACTAGGAATAGGAATAGAAAAAAGGAAAGGAAAAGAGCTAGAAATAGAAAAGGAATATACGGTAGTAGGACAAAAGTCCTACTAGGATTCGGTTTAGAGCAAGAGGCGAGGCGGCGGCCTCCTGCGCCAGCGCTAGGCGCGCGCGTCTCCCTGGGGGCGGTGGCCTTGGCCGTAGCCTTGGCCGGCTGGGCCTTTGGCCCAAGGCGCTGGACTTTGATTTTTTTTAACTAGTTCTCGCGCAGAAAAAAAACAAAAAGAGATCTAAACGAACTCCGAAAAATCTAAAGTAAATTTTCCCCGACTCCTAAAAATGAGCCGAACAAAATGAACTTTTCTCCGGACCTAAAATGCAATTTTCGAAAACGCGCATTTTTCCCTATCCAAATAAACTGCAAATAAACACCGGAAAACAAAAATTGATCTATTTATTATATCTTCATTTTTTTCCTAAATTTGGGAAAGTCATATTATTCCCTCTCTCATATATTTTAACACCGGAAAATAATTGAAGATAAAATAAATAAATCAAATGATCCTCTTTTCAAAATTTGAGAAAACTCAAATATGAAAATAACGAAATCTCCAACTCTCTGCGAGGGTCCTTGAGTTGCGTGAAATTTCTAGGATCAACCAAAATGCAAGAAAAATATGATATGCATGATGATCTAGTGTATAACATTCCAAATTGAAAAGTTGGGATAATACAGACTTTGGCCATCATTTAAAACAATGTGGAATTGTTCCACAACTCATGCCACCTGGAACACCACAACATAATGGCGTGTCTGAACGTCGCAACCATACTTTATAGGATATTGTGCATTTTATGATGTCTCTTACCGATTTACCACTATCTTTTTGGGGTTATGCATTAGAGACAGCCGCGTTCACTTTAAATACGGCACCGTCTAAATCCATTGAGATGACACCATATGAACTATGGTTTGGCAAGAAACCTAAGCTGTCGTTTCTTAAAAGTTTGGGGATGCGACGATTGTGTCAAAAGGCTTCAGCCTAACAAGCTGCAACCCAAAGTGGAGAAGTGCATCTTCATAGGATACCCTAAGGAAACAATTGGGTACACCTTCTACCACAGATCTGAAGGCAAGACCTTTGTTACCAAGAATGGGTCCTTTCTAGGGAAGGAGTTTCTCTCGAAAGAAGTGAGTGGGAGGAAAGTACAACTTGATGAGGTAATTGTAACTTCTCTTGTATTAGAAAGTAGCACATCAGAGAAATTCATTCTCGTGATGCCTACACCAACTAGAGAGGAAGATAATGTTGATGATCATGAAACTTCAGATCAAGTTACTACTGCACCTTATAGGTCGAACAGAGCAC
The DNA here is from genome assembly GCF_056163025.1 of Triticum urartu. Classification (NCBI taxonomy): domain Eukaryota; kingdom Viridiplantae; phylum Streptophyta; class Magnoliopsida; order Poales; family Poaceae; genus Triticum; species Triticum urartu. The sequence goes on from NC_141874.1 coordinate 347,199,037, forward strand.
GTTCCGCAACAGACTGGTATGGTAATCCTATCCTGGAAGTCATGTTAGTAGACCATGGCGAACCTACGAACTATGAAGAAGCTATAATGAGCCCAGATTCTGATAAATGGCTTGAGGCCATGAAATCTGAGATAGGATCCATGTATAAGAACAAAGTATGGACTTTGGTGGACTTGTCCGATGATCGGCAAACCATAGAAAATAAACAGATCTTCAAGAAGAAGACTGATGATGATGGTAATGTTACTGTCTACAAAGCATGACTTGTCGTAAAAGGATTTGTTCAACAAGTTCAAGGGGTTGACTAAGATGAGATTTTCTCACTCGTAGCGATGCTTAAGTCCATCGGAATCATGTTAGCAATTGCCGCATTTTATGAAATCTGGCAAATGGACATCAAAAATGAATTCCTTAATGGATGTTTTAAAGAAGAGTTGTATATGATGCAACCAGAATGTTTTGTTGATCCTAAAGGTGCTAAAACATGTGCAAACTCCAGTGATCCATCTATGGACTAGTGGAAGCATCTCAGAGTTGGAATATATGCTTTGATGAGGTGATCAAAGCATGTGGTTTTATACAGACTTATGGTGAAGCCTGTATTTATAAGAAAGTGAGTGGGAGGTCTGTAGCATTTCTGATAGTATATGTGGATGATATACTGTTGATTGGAAATGATATAGAATTTATGAATAGCATAAAAAGGGATACTTGAATAAGAATTTTCAATAAAAGACCTTGGTGAAGCTACTTATATATTGGGCATCGAGATCTATAGGGATAGATCGAGACACTTAATAGGACTTTCACAAAGCACATACCTTGACAAGATTTTGAAGAAGTTCAAAATGGATCAGTCAAACAAAGGGTTCTTGCATGTGTTGCAAGGTGTGAAGTTGAGTAAGACTCTAAACCCGACCACGGAAGAAGATAGATAGAGAATGAAAGTCATTCCCTATGCCTCAGCCATAGGTTCTATAAAGTATGACATGTTGTGTACCAAACTTGTTGTGTACCTTGCCATGAGTTTGGCAAGGGGTTATAATAGTGATCCAGGAGTAGATCACTGGACAGCGGTCAAAATTATCCTTAGAGGACTAAGGAAATGTTTCTCAGTTATGGAGGTGATAAAGAGTTCATCGTAAAGAGTTACGTTAATGCAAGCTTTGACACCAAAGATCCGGATGACTCTGAGTCTCAATCTGGATACGTATTGGAAGTGGGAGCAATTAGCTAGAGTAGCTCCCTGCAGAGCATTGTAGACACGGAAATTTGCAAAAATACGTACGGATCTGAATATTGCAGACCCGTTGACTAAACCTCTCTCACAAGCAAAACATGATCACACGTCAGTAATCTTCAAGTGTTAATCACATGGCGATGTGAACTAGATTATTGACTCTAGTAAACTCTTTGGGTGTTAGTCTCATGGCAATGTGGACTATGGGTATTGAACACATAGCATTGTGAACTAGATTATTGACTCTGGTGCAAGTGGGAGACTGGTGGAAATATGCCCTAGAGGCAATAATAAAATGGTTATTATTGTATTTCCTTAATCATGATAAAGGTTTATTATTCATGCTAGAAATGTATTGACCGGAAACTTAAATACATGTGTGGATATATAAACAAATACCATGTCCCTAGTGAGCCTCTACTAAGACTAGCTCGTTGATCAAAGATGGTTAAGGTTTCCTAACCATAGACATGAGTTTTCATTTGATAATGGGATCACATCATTAGGACAATGATGTGATGGAAAAGACCCATCTGTTAGCTTAGCATAATGATCGTTCAGTTTTATTGCTATTGCTTTCTTCATGTCAAATACATATTCCTTCAACTATGAGATTACGCAACTCCTGGATACTGGAGGAATGCCTTGTGTGCTATTAAATGTCACAATGTAACTTGGTGATTATAAAGATGCTCTACAGGTATCTCTGAAGGTGTTTGTTTAGTTGGCATAGATCGAGATCAGGATTTGTCACTCCGAGTATCGGAGAGGTATCTCTGGTCCCTCTCGATAATACACGTCATAAGAAGCCTTGCAAGCAAAGTGGGTAATGAGTTAGTTACAGGATGATGTATTACGAAACGAGTAAAGATACTTGCCAGTAACGAGATTGAACCAGGTATGAAGATACCGAGGATCAAATCTCAGGCAAGTAACATACCGATGGACAAAGGGAATTACATATGATGTCATAACGGTTTGACCGATAAAGATCTTCATAGAATATCTGAATATGCAGGTGCCAATATGGGCATCGAAGTTCAACTGTTGGTTATTGACTAGAGAGGTGTCTCGGTCATGTCTACATAGTTCTCGAACCCATAGGGTCCGCACGCTTAACGTTCATTGACGATATAATGTTATATGAGTTATATGTTTTGGTGACCGAATGTTGTTCAGAGTCCCGGATGAGATCACAGCCATGGCGAGGAGTCTCTAAATGGTCAAGAGGTGAAGATTGATATATAGGACTATGGTATTTGGACACTGGAAGTGTTTCGGGACTTGCCGGGAAGGAATCGGATCACCCGAAGGGGTTCCGGGCATCCCCGACAAGATATGGGCTTTATGGGCCAAAGGAGGGGAGAGACCAGCGCACAAGGGGGCTGGTGCGCCCCCTCCATTGTTTGGCCAGCCCTAGGGAAGGAAAAGGGGGAGGGCTAGCCCCTCCCGCCTTTCCATCTCATGGGAGAAAGGAAAGGGGGGCGCCACCCTCCCTTGCCTTTCCCCGCACTCCAAATAAGGAAAGGGGCGCGGCTTGAGAGGGACCCCAAGTAGGATTTCTCCTACTTGGGCGCCTCCTTTGGCTGCTCCTCCCTTCCTCCCACCTATATATATGTGGGAGGAGGGCGCCTAGCACACAATAGAAAATTTTCTGGATCACTTTCGTAGTGCTTACGCGAAGCCCTGCGGAGATCACTTGACCATCACCGTCACCACGCCGTCGTGCTGACGGAACTCATCTACTACCTCCACGTCTTGCTGGATCAAGAAGGCGAGGGACATCACCGAGCTGAACATGTGCAGAACGCGGAGGTGCCCTACTTTTGGTACTTGATCGGTTGAAACCCGAAGAAGTTCGACTACATCAACCGCGTTGTCAAACGCTTCTGCTTATGGTCTACGAGGGTACGTAGACACACACTCTCCCTCATTGCTATACATCTCCATGGATAGATCATTGCATGTGGGTAGACAAATTTTTTGTTTTCCATGCAACGATTCCCATCACTTCTATGACGTATTTTCGTTTGCAATTTTCTCATCCATTCGTCAGTGTTACCATGTTCTTGCGAGAGAGGTTCACCTTGTATTTCCATGTTCCAAAACACAACCGATCGCTATTTATTTTTTGTGTTTTTGAACATGGAAATACAAGGTGAACCTCTCTCGCAAGAATTTTTGAACTTCCCCGGACAGAGCACTTGAACTTCTTTCAACAAACCTTTTAAGCTTTTTTTTTCTATACTTTTATTCTCACCTGATATGCATTCCTTGTAGTACTTGAACTTCTCGTTGTTTACACTATGAACTTCTGTCATATTTTTGTGTATACGTCGAGTTACACACAATTGAAGGTTAGACGTTATGTTTGCCATTTTAAAACATGTAATTGGAGGTCGGATGTCCCGCAATATAAATTTTGAACCATGCACAGAGGTGTGCATGAACTTCTTGCAACAAATCTGAGTTTTTTATATACTTCGAACTTCTCTGTTATTTTACTTTCAACTTCTTAGTGCAGATCCATGTCTGTGGCGCGCGGTTGGCCAAATTCGTGGAGGAGTAGGGGCTCCGACCGATGTAGCTGACAACAACTGCACCACCGACATTTTTCTTCTACAAACTTCAAGCGTTCTCATATTACTTGAACCTGTAAAATTATACTTATTGAACTTCATGTGGTTTTTGCAAAGAACTCCCTAGCATTTTTTGTTTTGTTGAATTTCATTTTGCTTTCTAAGGCTTTTTTAAACATACGAACTTTACTTGTTTTCAATGAGTTTTTGGATTACAACAAGCACCCATGGAGCATGCGCACTTTGCACAACCAATTTTGAACGAAGTGTTATTTTTTGTGCACTTTTAAAATACATATAACATGGAGCCAAACTACAGAAAAATACCAAATCCAAACTGCTCTCGTATACATTACCAAGCTGAACCTCAAGCATGGAACCTCAAGTACGGCCAAACATCAAGACCAATAGTCAAGAACCTAAAGGAAATGCACTGCGTGAAGTAGTTGAACTTCTGGGGCATGTCTGTTTGAACTTCACTCTGTTTTGGACGTACTATTTTTTGCTCGTAACTCCCAAATCACTTACTGGAATTGAGAAAATGATATTCCGATGGAAAGTTGTTGAAAACACGCAACTTTCTCGTGTTGACCAGTTTTTCATACTTGCGATGGTTCAAAAGAATTCTTTGAATCCATAAAAACGTGATTTAGACAGTATACATGAAAATCTTAAACCGTTCATAGAAATGTAGCACATAATATACCGTTGGAAAGCTTATGAATAGCGGCAAGTTTTTCATGTAGACAGGTGTTACAATTTCGTTGCGGTTTGAGAGCAGTTTTTAAAATGGCAAAAACAACATTGTTTTTTGGCCTTTTTTCAACATGTAAATGAATGACGGACGTCTCCCACATGAATTTTGAACTATGCTAGCAGGAGCACGTGAACTTCTTGCAACAAACCTTTTAAGCTTTTTGTTTTCTATTCTTATATTCTTATGTGAAATGCATTCCGTGTAGTAGTTGAACTTCCCAATGTTTTCACCTTGAACTTCTGTCACATATTTTTGTTCAACCTCTCTCAAAAGAATTTTTGAACTTTCTCGGGCCGAGCACTTGAACTTCTAGCAACAAAACTTTTAGCCTTTGCCTTTTCATTTTTTTCATACAAAATGCACATCGTGTAGTACGTGAACTTCTGGCAGTTATTAACCTAAACTTCTCTCGGCGATGTAAAATTATCAGAGTTTTAATATACATTGAACCGCTCTACCCTTTTTATTTGAACTTCATTGTGTATTTTTAGAAATGTGAAAATTGGAGTTTTTTAGAAACATCTAACTTCTTAGTTATTTGAAATTGAACTTATTGGTTTTATTCTTTAGTAACTAGAAAAATCTTATTTTTCAAATAAATATCAAACTGCTCTGCTTTTTTCAATTGAACTTCTTGGTTTTAATCTCTAGTAACGTGAAAACCTGAGTTTTTTTATGTACATTGAACTACTCCATTTTTGAAATTGAACTTCTTGGCTTTAATCTTTAGCATTGGGGAAAATCTGATTTTTTTAATAAAAATTAAACAACTTCATCTTTTTTAAATTTTGGGCTTCTTGGTGTTATTCATTAGTAATGGGAAAAGTCCTAGTTATGTAATATATATCAAACTGCTCAATTATTTAAAGTTGAACTTCCAGGTCTTATTCTTAAAAGCAGGAAAAAACTATTTTTATAAACTTATTGAATCGCTCGGTTTTTTCAATTTGATCTTCTTGATATTATAATAAACGATGAACTTCCCCATTATTTAAATTTGAACCTCTAGGTTTTTAATAAAATGGGGAAACTCCATTTTCTCTAGAAATTTTGAGAGAGTCCTTTTTATATTTATTTTTTGAACTTCTCTATTTTTCAATTCAAACTTCTTGCTTTCTTAGTATAGAAACGATGAAAATCCGCTTCTAAGTGGTCTTTTATTTTTGAACTACTTTTTTTAACTTCCGATGATCTTCTTGTCAGCGGATTTGAATTTCTTGATCTTTTATACGTCGAACTAGTGTGTTATTTTATTTTGAACTTCTTGTATCCATTCTTTAGTAACGAGGAAATCTGAATTTTGTATAATCATCGAATCGATCCTCTCTTTTAATTTGGACTTCTTAGTTTGTTTATTTTAGTTACAAAAGAATCCTAGTTTTTGAATAAACATCAAGGCACTCCATTTTTTAAATTTGAAATTTAATGTTTTTAACCTTTTAGGTACATTTTTTCATTGGCGGGTTTAATTTTTTAGAACCCCTCGAATTCGGTTATATTATATGTATGAACTGTTCTGGAGGACAATACTTGCATTTCTTTTGTTATCATTATGTTACGTGTGAGCTCTATGTTTATACTCCTCGGGGGCGACCATGTAAGCATCATGAATTAACGAACATGTACTTTTCAGTACATATTTTTTAGAAATGCATGTTTTTAGTCGATACGAACTTCAACATTTTTTATACATGAACTTCATGGTGAATTAGCATTTTATTTATGCACGTGAATTTCATAGATGAACTTTTTTATCATGTTACATATTTTGAAGTTTTTCATTTCTTATATTTCAACTTCTTTCTCTTTCTCTTATATACACAAAATTAAAACCACTCATTTTTTGCATGAACACACGCACAGAATGCATGCACACATAGGGAGAGGAAGGCTCGTCGCGGCGATGTTTGGGGCGGTGACTAATGGAAAGAATCAAGTAGAAGTGGCTCCTGCGGACATCCTCGTGAAAATTTTTGAATGGAATGCCTGGAGGAACAGAAATACAGAAACCACTCAACCAGAGTAACCAGAGTAACCATCCTAGTCAAGCTCGTGCATTTTTTCCTGATGTTATGGATTAATTTAATTCCTAATGTAAACCTATAGCTAATTCGGACCAAATAGAATAGTGTTAACCTTCTCACATGATAATCTGCCAGTGTTGATGCACCCAGATAACCATGAGGCAGCGAACTTTGTATTAGTTAAAAGAGAGTTTTTTTAGCAAACTCACTACATACTTTAAGCATTCCTAGTATGGCCTTTGAACACGGTTACAATAGTCAGCCGCTTCGGCGGCCCGAACTTCCGAAGAATAAAAAAATGATGTATGTGAAATACTGTAACAAGTGTTAATTTTTTCCAACAATAATAAAGGTGAACTTCATGGTTTTCTGTTCTGAACTTCTCTTGTTGTTTTTAGCACCTAATTGAACTCCTACAATTCATCAAAAACCAATCAAATGAAAAAGCCTACTCTCATAAGCATAACAACAAACAGGTGCAGTGCACTTAATTACAAACATAATACATCCATTGTTTTTACTTTTCTTGCTCATCAAACAAGTTATTTCTCATGGGATTTGTTCTCGCACCATAGTAGCATGTATAATTGGGACAATTTGCATAAGATGGTAGCAATACCTTCAAAGAGGACGAGCGCCCACACGGTGGCCACCTAGAGGAGAGAACGGATGGGGCAGGGAACGTGAGGGAGGACACAATCATGGACATGTCGCGCACAGGGATAGAGGAGCCTGCCGGAGACACACCACCTCCATGCGTGTGAGATGCGTCCTGGAGGATTCATCCTACTGTTGTTGCACGAAGTGGACTGCAGCAACCAACATTTTTTGTTGACACATCAGCGAGGAGGAGGTGAGCAGCATGAGAGGTCGGGGCATCAGCCGATAGACGGACGAGCGGCATGGATCTGCCGGTGTTGCGATGCATCTGGTGGTGGCTGGCTATGGTCGGCAGCCAGATCCCTAGTAGGAGACGGTCGGTGCTGCAGCTACCAGCGAAGGTGGGGGAGACCAGGTGGTGTCTGGAGCTAGGAGCCATACTGGGGAGCCGTTACCAACGAACAGTGGGCGGCGGGTCGTTTGGGGCGCCGTCTCCGGTGGTCGGTGGAGGCAGCTCCGGCGGTTTGGCACCGTCTCTGGTCGAAGGTGGGGAGGCATGCTCGGTTCGGCACCTTCGCTGGCGAGGGTGGGGCGACGGGCCGTGCGGGATGTGGTAGGTGCCAGATTGGGGAGGAGGAGGGACGCCGGCCACGGGGAGGGGCGTCAGCGACGTGGGTCGTGGGGCCTGGCGGTGTTGCGATTGCGGGTAGGGGCTCCGGTGGCGGCGTAGTTGGAGGTCAGCGCGGGGGCAGCTGTAGCCAGGTGGATGGCGGCGCAGGGCGGTTGAGTGCGGTGGGTGCGGCAGCAGAGGTGGATCTGGGTTGGGGGAAAGATGCGCGAGGTGGGGGCATATTCCTTTTTGCCATGAGGTGGGGGCAGTTTCTGGTTTTTCTAAAAAATCTCAGGAACAACTCGATCATCCCTATATACGCTCGGTGTGATCAGAATACTATTCTGATCCTATGATCAGAATAGTGTTACTCTCTCTGTCCCTATATATATACTACTCTGTTACTAGTAACAAAATAATATTATGTTACCCATCGGCCCTATAAGGGCGCGTCGCGCCTACACCATAGAATGTCCCCGACCCAGCCCGAACCCAACACACCTCCTTCCGCCGGAGGCAGCCGTCGTGGTCGAGTGAGCAATGACGTCAGCCGAAGCGAGGGAGCCCGCAGCGCTGTGACTGGCTGCCGACGGATCCACCGCCGCCATCCCCTTCCTCGCTGGCAAAGCAACGACGGTGTCGTGATCCCCGCCTCCTGACTCCCTCCCTCGCTGGGGCCATGCCTCCCCCCACCTCACCAGAGCTTCTTCGAGGGATCCGTGATCTCCGCCACCAGCCTCCCCCTTGCAGCAGCTCCTTTGGCGAATCCGTGATCTCTTCCACCAGCCGCTGCCTCCCCGGACCTCGTCACCAGAGCTCCACCACAAGCAGGAGCGCCGTCGTCTCCCCAAGCTCCTTGCCTGCATCAATGGTGCCGCCTTCCAAGATTATGCTAGTACTCCACCAACAAGAGGAAGAAGAATACATCAGATCCAAGAACATGCCATTGCAGGTGATGTCTGCTTCCCACACTAATTTTCCTCCAAATTGAATCTGCCTGATTGCTACTGAAGCACAAACGATCAGTTCAAAAAGTGTTTTCAGATATGGGTTTGCCAGAAGAAAAATACCACGTTTGTGTCAGTTCATTAGTCCTGCTATGCAAAAGATTCAATTTAAAATTGGACACACTATGCTCTGCCTACATGTTACACAATTAGATTCGTCAGTACTACATGTGTGCTGCATCAGTGACACATGTCCCTATTATGCAGAAGCAGATAGTACAATGCAAATGCTTGCATCAGTTCATTACACCCCTGCCACTTGATGCACAATTTGGATGTCGAGGTTACTTTCAGTACCTCTAATATGCTAGCTTCAGTTCAAGTCAAAAAACATAAACTTATGCATCAGTCCAAGTAGCTACTACGCCTTATATAAGGTTCAGCTATCTCTACAAGTTGTATGTTGTTATTTCTAATAGTACATGTCGTGTAGTTGCGTCAGTTCGAACGAGTAAAAGACTGTTGTTGAAAAAATATACACTTGTTACACAGTAAGTTCAATTATATATAAACTAGTAGTACTTCTAATGTAGATGCATAAGCTGTAAATGAAAAAAGAGAAGACATGAACGACGGACGTCTCCCACATGAATTTTGAACTATGCTAGCAGGTGCACGTGAACTTCTTGCAACAAACCTTTTAAGCTTTTTGTTTTCTATTCTTATATTCTTATGTGAAATGCATTCCGTGTAGTAGTTGAACTTCCCAATGTTTTCACCTTGAACTTCTGTCACATATTTTTGTTCAACCTCTCTCACAAGAATTTTTGAACTTTCTCGGGCCGAGCACTTGAACTTCTAGCAACAAAACTTTTAGCCTTTGCCTTTTCATTTTTTTCATACAAAATGCACATAATGTAGTACGTGAACTTCTGGCAGTTATTAACCTAAACTTCTCTCGGCTATGTAAAATTATCAGAGTTTTAATATACATTGAACCGCTCTACCCTTTTTATTTGAACTTCATTGTGTATTTTTAGAAATGTGAAAATTGGAGTTTTTTTTAGAAACATCGAACTTCTTAGTTATTTGAAATTAAACTTATTGGTTTTATTCTTTAGTAACTAGAAAAATCTGATTTTTCAAATAAATATCAAACTGCTCTGCTTTTTTCAATTGAACTTCTTGGTTTTAATCTCTAGTAACGTGAAAACCTGAGTTTTTTTATGTACATTGAACTACTCCATTTTTTGAAATTGAACTTCTTGGCTTTAATCTTTAGCATTGAGGAAAATCTGATTTTTTTATAAAAATTAAACAACTTCATCTTTTTTAAATTTTGGGCTTCTTGGTGTTATTCATTAGTAATGGGAAAAGTCCTAGTTATGTAATAAATATCAAACTGCTCAATTATTTAAAGTTGAACTTCTAGGTCTTATTCTTAAAAGCAGGAAAAAACTATTTTTATAAACTTATTGAATCGCTCGGTTTTTTCAATTTGATCTTCTTGATATTGTAATAAATGATGAACTTCCCCATTATTTAAATTTGAACCTCTAGGTTTTTAATAAAATGGGGAAACTCCATCTTCTCTAGAAATTTTGAGAGAGTCCTTTTTATAATTTTTTTGAACTTCTCTATTTTTCAATTCAAACTTCTTGCTTTCTTAGTATAGAAACGGTGAAAATCCGCTTCTAAGTGGTCTTTTATTTTTGAACTACTTTTTTTAACTTCCGATGATCTTCTTGTCAGCGGATTTGAATTTCTTGATTTTTTATACGTCGAACTAGTGTGTTATTTTATTTTGAACTTCTTGTATCCATTCTTTAATAACAAGGAAATCTGAATTTTGTATAATCATCGAATCGATCCTCTCTTTTAATTTGGACTTCTTAGTTTGTTTATTTTAGTTACAAAAGAATCCTAGCTTTTGAATAAACATCAAGGCACTCCATTTTTGAAATTTTAAATTTAATGTTTTTTAACCTTTTAGGTACATTTTTTCATTGGCGGGTTTAATTTTTTAGAACCCCTCGAATTCGGTTATATTATATGTATGAACTGTTCTGGAGGACAATACTTGGCATTTCTTTTGTTATCATTATGTTACATGTGAGCTCTATGTTTATAATCCTCGGGGGCGACCATGTAAGCATCATGAATTAACGAACATGTACTTTTCAGTACATATTTTTTAGAAATGCATGTTTTTACTCGATACGAACTTCAACATTTTTTATACATGAACTTCATGGTGAATGAGCATTTTATTTATGCACGTGAATTTCATAGATGAACTTTTTTATCATGTTACATATTTTGAAGTTTTTCATTTCTTATATTTCAACTTCTTTCTCTTTCTCTTATATACACAAAATTAAAACCACTCATTTTTTGCATGAACACATGCACAGAACGCATGCACACATAGGGAGAGGAAGGCTCGTCGCGGCGATGTTTGGGGCGGTGACTAATGGAAAGAATCAAGTGGAAGTGGCTCATGTGGACATCCTCGTTAAAAATTCTGAATGGAATGCCTGGAGGAACAGAAATACAGAAACCACTCAACCAGAGTAACCAGAGTAACCATCCTAGTCAAGCTTGTGCATTTTTTCCTGATGTTATGGATTAATTTAATTCCTAATGTAAACCTATAGCTAATTCAGACCAAATAGAATAGTGTTAACCTTCTCACATGATAATCTGCCAGTGTTGATGCATCCAGATAACCATCAGGCAGCGAACTTTGTATTAGTTAAAAGAGAGTTTTTTTAGCAAACTCACTACATACTTTAAGCATTCCTAGTATGGCCTTTGAACACGGTTACAATAGTCAGCCGCTTCGGCGGCCCGAACTTCCGAAGAATAAAAAAATGATGTATGTGAAATACTGTAACAAGTGTTAATTTTTTCCAACAATAATAAAGGTGAACTTCATGGTTTTCTGTTCTGAACTTTTCTTGTTGTTTTTAGCACCTAATTGAACTCCTACAATTCATCAAAAACCAATCAAATGAAAAAGCCTACTCTCATAGGCATAACAACAAACAGGTGCAGTGCACTTAATTACAAACATAATACATCCATTGTTTTTACTTTTCTTGCTCATCAAACAAGTTATTTCTCATGGGATTTGTTCTCGCACCATAGTAGCATGTATAATTGGGACAATTTGCATAAGATGGTAGCAATACCTTCAAAGAGGACGAGGGCCCACACGGTGGCCACCTAGAGGAGAGAAAGGATGGGGCAGGGAACCTGAGGGAGGACACAATCGTGGACATGTCGCGCACAGGGATAGAGGAGCCTGCCGGAGACACACCACCTCCATGCGTGTGAGATGCGTCCTGGAGGAGTCGTCCTACTGTTGTTGCACGAAGTGGACTGCAGCAACCAACTTATTTTGTTGGCACATGAGCGAGGAGGAGGTGAGCAACATGAGAGGTCGGGGCATCAGCCGATAGACGGACGAGCGGCATGGATCTGCCGGTGTTGCGATGCATCTGGTGGTGGCTGGCTGTGGTCGGCAGCCAGATCCCTAGTAGGAGACGGTCGGTGCTACAGCTACCAGCGAAGGTGGGGGAGACCAGGTGGTGTCTGGAGCTAGGAGCCAGACTGGGGAGCCGTTACCAACGAACAGTGGGCGGCGGGTCGTTTGGGGCGCCGTCTCCGGTGGTCGGTGGAGGCAGCTCCGGCGGTTTGGCACCGTCTCTGGTCGAAGGTGGGGAGGCATGCTCGGTTCGGCACCGTCGCTGGCGAGGGTGGGGCGACGGGCCACGCGGGATGTGGTAGGTGCCAGATTGGGGAGGAGGAGGGACGCCGGCCACGGGGAGGGGCGTCAGCGACGTGGGTCATGGGGCCTGGCGGTGTTGCGATTGCAGGTAGGGGCTCCGGCGGCGATGTAGTTGGAGGTCAGCGCGGGGGCGGCCGTAGCCAGGTGGATGGCGGCGCAGGGCGGTTGAGTGCGGTGGGTGCGGCAAAAGAGGTGGATCTGGGTTGGGGGAAAGATGCGCGAGGTGGGGGCATATTCCTTTTTGCCATGAGGTGGGGGCAGTTTCTGGTTTTTCTAAAAAATCTCATGAACAACTCGATCATCCCTATATAGGCCCGGTGTGATCAGAATACTATTCTGATCCTATGATCAGAATAGTTTTACTCTCTCTCCCTATATATATATATACTATTCTGTTACTAGTAACAAAATAATATTCTGTTACCCATCGGCCCTATAAGGGCGCGTCGCGCCTACACCATAGAATGTCCCCGACCCAGCCCGAACCCAACACACCTCCTTCCGCTGGAGGCAGCCGTCGTGGTCGAGTGAGCAATGATGTCAGCCGAAGCGAGGGAGCCCGCAGCGCTGTGACTGGCTGCCGACGGATCCACCGCCGCCATCCCCTTCCTCGCTGACAAAGCAATGACGTTGTCGTGATCCCCGCCTCCTGACTCCCTCCCTCGCCGGGGCCGTGATCCTCACCTCTCGCCTCCCCCCACCTCATCGGAGCTTCTTCGAGGGATCCGTGATCTCCGCCACCAGCCTCCCCCTTGCAGCAGCTCCTTCGACGAATCCGTGATCTCTTCCACCAGCCGCTGCCTCCCCGGACCTCGTCACCGGAGCTCCACCACAAGTAGGAGCGCCGTCGTCTCCCCAAGCTCCTTGCCTGCATCAATGGTGCCGCCTTCCAAGATTATGCTAGTACTCCACCAACGAGAGGAAGAAGAAGACATCAGATCCAAGAACATGCCATTGCAGGTGATGTCTGCTTCCCACACTAATTTTTCTCAAAATTGAATCTGCCTGATTGCTACTGAAGCACAAACGATCAGTTCAAAAAGTGTTTTCAGATATGGGTTTGCCAGAAGAAAAATACCACGTTTGTGTCAGTTCATTAGTCCTGCTATGCAAAAGATTCAATTTAAAATTGGACACACTATGCTCTGCCTACATGTTACACTATTAGATTCGTCAGTACTACATGTGTGCTGCATCAGTGACACATGTCCCTATTATGCAGAAGCAGATAGTACATTGCAAATGCTTGCATCAGTTCATTACACCCCTGCCACTTGATGCACAATTTGGATGTCGAGGTTACTTTCAGTACCTCTAATATGCTAGCTTCAGTTCAAGTCAAAAAACATAAACTTATGCATGAGTCCAAGTAGCTACTACGCCTTATATAAGGTTCAGCTACCACTACAAGTTGTATGTTGTTATTTCTAATAGTACATGCCGTGTAGTTGCGTCAGTTCGAATGAGTAAAAGATTGTTGTAGAAAAAATATACACTTGTTACACAGTAAGTTCAATTATATATAAACTAGTAGTACTTCTAATGTAGATGCATAAGCTGTAGATGAAAAAAGAGAAGACATGAACGACGGACGTCTCCCACATGAATTTTGAACTATGCTAGTAGGAGCACGTGAACTTCTTGCAACAAACCTTTTAAGCCTTTTATTTTCTATTCTTATATTCTTATGTGAAATGCGTTCCGTGTAGTAGTTGAACTTCCCAATGTTTTCACCTTGAACTTCTGTCACATATTTTTGTTCAACCTCTCTCACAAGATATTTTTGAACTATCTCGGGCCGAGCACTTGAACTTCTAGCAACAAAACTTTTAGCCTTTGCCTTTTCATTTTTTTCATACAAAATGCACATCGTGTAGTACGTGAACTTCTGGCAGTTATTAACCTAAACTTCTCTCGGCTATGTAAAATTATCAGAGTTTTAATATACATTGAACCGCTCTACCCTTTTTATTTGAACTTCATTGTGTATTTTTAGAAATGTGAAAATTGGGTTTTTTTTAGAAACATCGAACTTCTTAGTTATTTAAAATTGAACTTATTGGTTTATTCTTTAGTAACTAGAAAAATCTGATTTTTCAAATAAATATCAAACTGCTCTGCTTTTTTCAATTGAACTTCTTGGTTTTAATCTCTAGTAACGTGAAAACCTGAGTTTTTTTATGTACATTGATCTACTCCATTTTTTGGAATTGAACTTCTTGGCTTTAATCTTTAGCATTGGGGAAAATCTGATTTTTTATAAAAATTAAACAACTTCATCTTTTTAAATTTTGGGCTTCTTGGTGTTATTCATTAGTAATGGGAAAAGTCCTAGTTATGTAATAAATATCAAACTGCTCAATTATTTAAAGTTGAACTTCTAGGTCTTATTCTTAAAAGCAGGAAAAAACTATTTTTATAAACTTATTGAATCGCTCGGTTTTTTCAATTTGATCTTCTTGATATTGTAATAAACGATGAACTTCCCCATTATTTAAATTTGAACCTCTAGGTTTTTAATAAAATTGGGAAACTCCATTTTCTCTAGAAATTTTGAGAGAGTCCTTTTTATATATTTTTTTGAACTTCTCTATTTTTCAATTCAAACTTCTTGCTTTCTTAGTATAGAAACGGTGAAAATCCGCTTCTAAGTGGTCTTTTATTTTTGAACTACCTTTTTTAACTTCCGATGATCTTCTTGTCAGCGGATTTGAATTTCTTGATTTTTTATACGTCGAACTAGTGTGTTATTTTATTTTGAACTTCTTGTATCCATTCTTAAATAACGAGGAAATCTGAATTTTGTATAATCATCGAATCGATCCTCTCTTTTAATTTCGACTTCTTAGTTTGTTTATTTTAGTTACAAAAGAATCCTAGTTTTTGAATAAACATCAAGGCACTCCATTTTTTAAATTTGAAATTTAATGTTTTTTAACCTTTTAGGTACATTTTTTCATTGGCGGGTTTAATTTTTTAGAACCCCTCGAATTCGGTTATATTATATGTATGAACTATTCTGGAGGACAATACTTGACATTTCTTTTGTTATCATTATGTTACGTGTGAGCTCTATGTTTATACTCCTCGGGGGCGACCATGTAAGCATCATGAATTAACGAACATGTACTTTTCAGTCCATATTTTTTAGAAATGCATGTTTTTACTCGATACGAACATCAACATTTTTTATACATGAACTTCATGGTGAATTAGCATTTTATTTATGCACGTGAATTTCATAGATGAACTTTTTTATCATGTTACATATTTTGAAGTTTTTCATTTCTTATATTTCAACTTCTTTCTCTTTCTCTTATATACACAAAATTAAAACCACTCATTTTTTGCATGAACACACGCACAGAACGCTTGCACACATAGGGAGAGGAAGGCTCGTCGCGGCGATGTTTGGGGCGGTGACTAATGGCAAGAATCAAGTGGAAGTGGCTCCATTGGACATTCTCGTGAAAAATTCTGAATGGAATGCCTGGAGGAACAGAAATACAGAACCACTCAACCAGAGTAACCAGAGTAACCATCCTAGTCAAGCTCGTGCATTTTTCCTGATGTTATGGATTAATTTAATTCCTAATGTAAACCTATAGCTAATTCAGACCAAATAGAATAGTGTTAACCTTCTCACATGATAATCTGCCAGTGTTGATGCATCCAGATAACCATCAGGCAGCGAACTTTGTATTAGTTAAAAGAGAGTTTTTTAGCAAACTCACTACATACTTTAAGCATTCCTAGTATGGCCTTTGAACACGGTTACAATAGTTAGCCGCTTCGGTGGCCCGAACTTGCGAAGAATAAAAAAATGATGTATGTGAAATACTGTAACAAGTGTTAATTTTTTCCAACAATAATAAAGGTGAACTTCATGGTTTTCTGTTCTGAACATTTCTTGTTGTTTTTAGCACCTAATTGAACTCCTACAATTCATCAAAAACCAATCAAATGAAAAAGCCTACTCTCATAGGCATAACAGCAAACAGGTGCAGTGCACTTAATTACAAACATAATGCATCCATTGTTTTTACCTTTCTTGCTCATCAAACAAGTTATTTCTCATGGGATTTGTTCTCGCACCATAGTAGCATGTATAATTGGGACAATTTTCATAAGATGGTAGCAATACCTTCAAAGAGGACGAGCGCCCACACGGTGGCCACCTAGAGGAGAGAAGGGATGGGGCAGGGAACGTGAGGGAGGACACAATCATGGACACGTCGTGCACAAGGATAGAGGAGCCTGCCGGAGACACACCACCTCCATGCGTGTGAGATGCGTCTTGGAGGAGTCGTGCTACTGTTGTTGCACGAAGTGGACTGCAGCAACCAACTTGTTTTGTTGACCCATGAGCGAGGAGGAGGTGAGCAGCATGAGAGGTCGGGGCATCGGCCGATAGACGGACGAGCGGCATGGATCTGCCGGTGTTGCGATGCATCTGGTGGTGGCTGGCTGTGGTCGGCAGCCAGATCCCTAGTAGGAGACGGTCGGTGGTGCAGCTACCAGCGAAGGTGGGGGGACCAGGTGGTGTCTGGAGCTAGGAGTCAGACTGGGGAGCCGTTACCAACGAACAGTGGGCGGCGGGTCGTTTGGGGCGCCGTCTCCGGTGGTCGGTGGAGGCAGCTCCGGCGGTTTGGCACCGTCTCTGGTCGAAGGTGGGGAGGCATGCTCGGTTCGGCACCGTCGCTGGCGAGGATGGGGCGATGGGCCGCGCGGGATGTGGTAGGTGCCAGGTTGGGGAGGAGGAGGAGGGACGCCGGCCACGGGGAGGGGCGTCAGCGACGTGGGTCGTGGGGCCTGGCGGTGTTGCGATTGCGGGTAGGGGCTCCGGTGGCGGCGTAGTTGGAGGTCAGCGCGGGGGCGGCAGTAGCCAAGTGGATGGCGGCGCAGGGCGGTTGAGTGCGGTGGGTGCGTCAACAGAGGTGGATCTGGGTTGGGGGAAAGATGCGCAAGGTGGGGGCATATTCCTTTTTGCCACGAGGTAGGGGTAGTTTCCGGTTTTTCTAAAAAATCTCAGGAACAACTCGATCATCCCTATATACGCTCGGTGTGATCAGAATACTATTCTGATCCTATGATCAGAATAGTGTTACTCTCTCTCTCCCTATATATATACTATTCTGTTACTAGTAACAAAATAATATTTTGTTTCCCATCGGCAATATAAGGGCGCGTCGCGCCTACACCATAGAATGTCCCTAACCCAGCCCGAACCCAACACACCTCCTTCCGCCGGAGGTAGCCGTCGTGGTCGAGTGAGCAATGACGTCAGCCGAAGCGAGGGAGCCCGCAGCGCTGTGACTGGCTGCCGACGGATCCACCGCCGCCATCCCCTTCCTCACTGGCAAAGCAACGACGGTGTTGTGATCCCCGCCTCCTGACTCCCTCCCTCGCCGGGGCCGTGATCCTCACCTCTCGCCTCCCCCACCTCGCCGGAGCTCCTTCGAGGGATCCGTGATCTCCGCCACCAGCCTCCCCCTTGCAGCAGCTCCTTCGACGAATCCGTGATCTCTTCCACCAGCCGCTGCCTCCCCGGACCTCGTCACCGGAGCTCCACCACAAGCAGGAGCGCCGTCGTCTCCCCAAGCTCCTTGCCTGCATCAATGGTGCCACCTTCCAAGATTATGCTAGTACTCCACCAACGAGAGGAAGAAGAAGACATCAGATCCAAGAACATGCCATTGCAGGTGATGTCTGCTTCCCACACTAATTTTCCTCAAAATTGAATCTGCCTGATTGCTACTGAAGCACAAACGATCAGTTCAAAAAATGTTTTCAGATCTGGGTTTGCCAGAAGAAAAATACCACGTTTTTGTCAGTTCATTAGTCCTGCTATGCAAAAGATTGAATTTAAAATTGGACACACTATGATCTGCCTACATGTTACACTATTAGATTCGTCAGTACTACATGTGTGCTGCATCAGTGACACATGTTCCTATTATGCAGAAGCAGATAGTACATTGCAAATGCTTGCATCAGTTCATTACACCCCTGCCACTTGATGCACAATTTGGATTTCGAGGTTACTATCAGTAACTCTAATATGCTAGCTTCAGTTCAAGTCAAAAAACATAAACTTATGCATCAGTCCAAGTAGCTACTACGCCTTATATAAGGTTCAGCTACCACTACAAGTTGTATGTTGTTATTTCTAATAGTACATGTCGTGTAGTTGCGTCAGTTCGAACGAGTAAAAGACTGTTGTTGAAAAAATATACACTTGTTACACAGTAAGTTCAATTATATATAAACTACTAGTACTTCTAATGTAGATGCATAAGTTGTAGATGAAAAAAGAGAAGACATGTATACTGCTCCGAAGTTCAATGTTTAGTTTACAAGCAGTGTACCAAATGTTTATGCATCAGTTATAGGGAAAAGATATAAAAAAATTGTGCATAACAGATGCATCAGCGCTAAAATCGGTACATTAGTGTTGAACATGTTCATTCATCAATTCGGCTGAAACTACATCAGATACAAAATAAACAACAAAGTTTAATAATGCCCAGCGATGCAAGTTCAACTTGTATGTTACCTTCAGTGCATGACATGTTACCCATATCAGGTATACGAGAAAATGCAAAAAAGATTAATCCCAAAACTGTTGAATGTCATTGCAGAAACATGCAAGGTGGCACACGCAGGGAGAGTTTGATGAGCCAAGGAGATATGGGGCACCGCCTAGTTGGGTAACACCAGAAATAGCAACAGGATACTTCAACAATACAGGCAGATTTCAAGCTACACCAGAATCATCAGAAGCACGGACTGGTTCTTCTATGCAGCAAACACCGGTATCTGGGAATACAAGCTTTAACACTACTAGGCTGCAACAAGGTCAACAATGTCCCCAACAACAAATGTTTTCCTTCCCTAGTGCATGCAGAAAGGCAAGGACACATACGCTTCCACCAGTCGATCCGTCAACGTCAATCATCCGTGCTGCAAAAGCGGTTGCGACGGTAAGACGAGGCCAAAGAGACAGGAATGTTCGCCACTCTAGCAGGGTGCAAAGCAGAAGATATGAGCCATATAGACAGGAGCAACCTCACAACGAATCTGAGGGAAGACGGTCGTACAATGAGAGTCGGAGAGCTTCATCAACATTGCTCCCTCCAAGAGCATGTGCCGAGGGTGAAACCATCCTCTCCCATACACCAGGGTGAACAACAAACACCGGAGGCAGCACAGATCTATACACATGTAAGTATCCATTCAGAAAAAACATACAAGCACAGTCCATACCCTAGTACCGTGATAACCCCATCTAACATTTTCATCACTATGTTTTTGTTTGCTCACTGTTGCGTGCAGCCACCTAACATTGAAGCTTACATTCTGCCAAGGCTAGAGATGCACTCTGAAACTTTCAAAGAAGCAAAGAGCTTCTACAATGTCTATGCAAAGCACGCGGGTTTGCTGTCACGGAAGGCTCCAAGGTTAACATGAGAGTCTACCTTTATTCCACGTGCTATGGAGTCTATGAATCGAAGGTGTTAGAAGCAAATACACAGCGGAACAAGACCACAACCAGGACTAACTGCGGGGCTAAAAGGATGCTGGAGAGGGAAAAGGATGGAACACTTGTTGTAAAAGAGATAGTTTGGGAACACAAGCACAGGCTACAGCTCTCCCCCCAAATGCTTGTCTTCTTGCACTCCCACAAAAACTTTGACAAAACAATCTTGGAGTACGTCAAGTACCTGCAGTTCAAAGGCATTGAACACGCGCACATCATGAGCATACTGGGCGGTGATGACCCGGTAGCTACTTCCTCGAAATGAATGCCAAAGACCTGATTAACATGTAAGTACAAACTTGTTCTCCTCCCAGAAACCCCCTCTGTCTTTTTTCCACTGTCAGTACAAACATATTACACAACGCATGACCTGATGCCAGTTCAACATGCATTTTTGAATGACTGTTCACTTTTAATATATAGCAAAGCAAAGAATTCAAGGATGGATGATGTGGACGATGTCCTAAAGATTGTCAACCTCTTTAGGGAGATGAAAGCGATAAACAAGGAATTCTGCTACGACATACAACTTGATGAGTCCAACAAAGTGAAGAACATATTCTGGGTGAACACAAGCTGCCGAGAGGAATATCAAGAATTTGGTGACTGCGTAACGTTTGACACCACATATAAGACCAACAAATACCATATGCCACTTGGGGTGTTTGTGGGTACTAACAACCACTTACCTACTACATTCTTTGCTTTCGCCCTGATAAGAGATGAGGATGCAGATTCATTCAGATGGCTATTCAAAACATTTTAAGGTGCATGAGAGGGAAGGCTCCTACATGCATCCTCACAGGTACAACCGCCAAACACCCCCCCCCAAAGGAAAATAACATAGTAAAATTGTTATGTCAGTTCTATTTGTATATATGCACTACCATTTGTTGATCACTCCACGTCTCTTTTCTCATTACCAAACCAGTGCCTGACAATGGCTTTGGTGATATCAAATGCTTTCCGGATACAGTACACAAGCTATGCCGCTGGCACATTATGAAGAAGTACAGGGAACACCTCACATACCTGTACAACCTCCACAAAAGACTTTAAGGATGAATTTACAACAATCCTCAACTGGCCCCTCATGCCAACTGAGTTTGAGGTTTCCTGGAAAGCACTCATGGATTAGTACAACCTCCATGATGATGCCACGATGGTGGCAATGTGAACCGAGCGCGAGAAATGGATATCAGCTTACTTCAAAGAAATTTTATGTGCCAAAATGACATCCACACAACGGAGTGAGAGCATGAACTATGTGCTCAAGAAGAACTTCGTAAGTGAAAAACAAAACATGCACCAGTTTGTCAGCCAGGTAAATCCCGCATCAAAACCAGGAGGCAGGCAGAGAACCAGGAGACAATGGGTAACCGGGTATAGCTCTGTCACCTGTCGTAAGACAAATAACATGCTTACTAAAATAAATATTTCTTAGTTAGACAAGTTTTTGCTGCGAGAAAACTAATAATTTGTTCATCACTCTTGCTAGCGTAGAAGGAACAAAACATGCTAACCTTCTATGGGTTTGACACTGAGATGGCAAAGCTTTACTCATGAGCTGTGTACAGCAAGATAAAAAAGGCTAAAACTGAGCACCCTCTTCACGGTGATAGAGACGGAAGAGCCCACAAAGTACCTTGTGCGCTACAACCAACCGCAAAAACTGTTTGCGTGGTCTCAGCACGCGTTCCAGGTGGTTGCAGACCCTGTGGGAGAAATACTTGACTGCGAATGCAAGCTGTGGGACCACATAGGTGAGGACTAAAAAAGATGTTACATACTGTAGTACTTATTTTTGCAAAGTTTTTGTTCGAATGAAATGACAGAAAACATGCACGTCTTCCAAAAAACAGGTATTTTCTGCCTGCATGTCCTGTGCAGGATGCAGACAATTAAGGCTAATAGCGTTCCAGAGAAATACATCCTCAGGAGATACACCAAACACCCGAACATCCAGCCAACATTCAACAAAAATGACTTGAGGACAGTAGCGTCAAACAAGGCCTCCCAATACTACATTGAAAGCACACTACTGCAGCTGAACATGAGGTTGCACAGAAAAATCTTGAGAAGCCAAGAGCAAATGGCGCGGTCATGGGTCGTCATGGAAAGACTTGACCAAGAACTCAACGCCACGCATTCTGCTGAAAACGGCAATGTCGCGGACAACAAAGCCATTGAGCAGGATATTGCTACAATCTTATCCGAGATGAACCACATGGCAGCTATTGACCCCTGCGACAACGGGGAAGAGGAGCAACAGCAACCAGAGCTTGCCCATGTGAACAGTCAAGAGCAGCAACATGCTCACGTGCAAGATCATGAGCTTGACGGTGCTGTAGGCGAATGACATGACAACAGGAGACCCTGCCAGCAGCAACAGGAAAGGGTAATTAAACCACCCATATTCTCAAACACAAAGGGGAGGAAGAGTGAGACGCAAGCAGCAAAAGTAGAAGCCAAAAAGCCGCCATGCGCCATCAGATGCGTGGAATTCGGCCCGAACGGCAAACCTCTCGGGATAAGGGCATGCGGATTCTGCAACGTGGTGACCAATCATAATTACCACACATGCCCACTCCACACATATGCCATTGTCAACAAGCAAAAGCTGTAGAAGCAGATTGGAGCCGCCCAGGTTTCTACCAATGGAGACGACACACGTAACAACTACATTTGCAGCAAGTATGGGGGGACTGACGGACATAATTCCCGCACATGCAAAGTGGGCAAGGAGGTCAGTGGTGCTGAACAGAAACAAGGCAAGGTCCAGAGTTCCAAAAAATCAAAAGAAGAGGATGAAGAAGAAGAGTTTGACGAGAATGACGACCAATCAGACAAACACAATGAAGATGACAGTATTGGGGATGAGGAAACTGAAACTGGCGATGAAGTTGCCAAGGCTCAAGAAAGAAAGGACGCCGACAAGGGACAACATTTGAGGTCAGTTAGAAGGAGCTCAAGACTGAAGAATCCATAGTGATTATGCCGCTGCGTCAATTCAAAAATAAGTTTGTACTCTTGGTTGCCTCAGTACACAATGAGGAATCATATCAGAAACACTACCATTACCAAAACTTATTTAGCTTCATCATCGATTTCTCGATCAGTACTATAGTTAAGATATAATTTGTGATTTGTGCCCGCTGGACCAGTGACATTATTATGTAAACCATTTGATAAACCTTTTGAATGCAGTCACAAATATATTTGAAAAAACTGATCTGGATTTATGTAACGTCAATACTACTGTCGACCAGTAACTCATCAAAATTATGTTAAGGAGAATTTAAACTCTTATAGTACATCAGTACTGATAATTCTCACTCGTCAATACAAAGCAGAGTAACCAAACACACCCATGAACACCTCACACAACATTATTTTAAAACAAGCTATGACTGTTTCTGCCAGTCCTAGTTCAGAAAGTCCGTCAGTACATAAAAATAATTACCTCAAGCAAATAGAAAAAATTGAAAGTGCACATATAATACACCTGTACTGATGAAAAACTAATTTATCTATAAACATACTTTCAAAGATTATGTTGATATAGACAATCCTTTCAAAAACAAAAAAAAATAAAAGATTAGCATGACACACATAGTCTGAACTTGTATTTGGTAAGTTCAATTACACTTCAATCACTAGTCCAAGTACCCACAGTAGAGGAGTACAAAGCGCCATCATCACCAACCCTGACACGTGCAAGTGGGATAAGCAGATGATAAGTACAGCTTGACTAGACGGATCGGTGTGATAGTAAAAAAACCTGAGTATAAGACATCGGTGCAAAAAAAAACAAGACTTAACCTCCACACTGAAAAACATCACAAAGTATACGTCTCTTAAACAGTACAAAATGCCAGCATCACTGACCCTAAGACATGCAAGTGGGATAAGCAGCTGATAAGTACAACTTGACAAGACTAGTCAGTGTGACCAGTAAATACCCTAGCAAAGAAATTGGCTTCGACGGTTGGTTCTTCCAGGCCACCGACCGCGGCACCCACTGGGTGGTTGCCACGACGGACTGCAACTGCGCCCCACGAACACTACCCCCACATCCCCGACGAACCGCCTCCCACACATCCCCGTCCAGACACTTGAAATAACCCATTGTCTTCCATTTCTACCTCATTTCGAGAACCACCATTGCCACTTCTTTCTCCACTACAAACAACCCAGAAACTTCTCTCTGCCAAGCCCACAGTCACCGAAGGAGAGCAATGGTGGAGGAACCATCTGCCAAGCATCATCATGGTGAGACGTCTGACCAAAGCAGCAACCTCAACGACGTTCACATCCCCGACGAGAAGCGCGAGTACACCCGAACCCTCACAGGGGTTGATCTCCACGATAAGGAGATGCTGGAGATCGTCTGCACTAGCGAACCAGACAAGGCCGACAAGATGATCAACAAGCTCTGGAAGAAGGCTGGCGGCTTGTATCCTAGGTTCATCGGCATTGATGTGGAGTACACCAAGGAAGACGAACCTCCACAAAGAGCAGCAGTTTTGCAGTTGTGCATGGAGGAACTCTGCCTGGTGTACCACATCGCAGCAGCCACAAAATGGTGAACCATCCTACTCATTTGCCCTATTTGGTTCATCTGTTTAATTAGTACTATATCCTTGAAATTTCATTAAACTTGCTTCCCAACTAGATGTACTAGTGTAGTTTGTGAAAGTGGATGCACTACTGCACTTTCTCAAGTAGATGCACTATAATGTATTTTTGAACCTGATGCACTAGATTACTATTTGAAAATCTCATAGAAGATTAATTTCTGAAGTTGATGTACTAGTATAGTTTGTGATCTTGATCCAATAGTCTAGTTTCTGTACTTGATGTATTAAAAAGATGTTTCTAAACTTGATGCAGTGAAGTAGTTTCTGAAGTTGGTCTACTATTATTTTCATAAGCAAAGAACTAAGAACTTGGTGAAGCACTGGTATGTGTTGTTCTATTCAACAAAAGTACACTAAACTAGTACTAAAGCAGCACATACATCATTGACTCAAACTGTATATATTCCAAAAAGAAAAATAACACGGTGTACTTGAATTTAATTTCAGAACTTTGTTTACTAGTTTCTGAAGTACATTCATCCATTAATTATACTATATAAGCATCTACTTCATGGATGCATCACTTGTAAAACAAAAAAAACTGAAGAATTCAAACATCAAAATAATACTAATCTTCAATATGTCTCTCCCCTTGCAGGCCCAAGCGCCTCAACGACATGCTAAAGCATGAGAAGTTGTTCACATTTTCTGGTTTCAGCATTGAAGGTGACAAGAGAAGCTGAAGATATTTGGTTTGTTGATCAACCCCATCAAGTACATCGACATTCAGTGCAACTGGAGAGTTCCATGCACCGGAAAAGACTACGACTCCTTGGCTGATGTTGCAGCCATCGTCATCCACCCATTCTACAAAGACATGAAGAAGAAGATCGACAGAAAGGAAGACCATAAACTGTGGGGGATCAGCCCGCTGCCAAATTACCTCATCGAGTACGCGGCGATAGATGCGTATGCCACCTACAAGTCATGGAAGATAATTGACAACATCAAAACAGGTTTGGAAATTTCAAAAGAGCAGGAGGCTGACCCCTACTACCACTGCCACTATGTGGGCTGAAGAGACATCAAAGTCTGTCGTCATGTTGCTTGCGCTTGTGCTTGCCTTTTATCTTGTTGTTTCAAATTCGTAGTTTGCTCTTGTTAGGTCAAACCAGTTTGCTTATGTCTTGTGTGTCAGGGTTGAACCAATTTGCTTATGTCATGCTTGTCACGGTTGAACAAGTTTGCTTATATCATCAAGTACATTGTTTGCTTATCTTGTTATATAAGTTTGGTAGCTTCATATTTTGTTTATGATTCAAAGTAGCTTGTGAATGGAACTTTGTGGCGGCTCTTCAGTACTAGTTATGAAGCAACTAATCACACAGGGATGTTCCATGTGTAGTTTTGATTCAGTATTGTACGGAAAAACATAATGTTGAAAACAATCAGTAAAATTTGAGTTGCTAAACAACGCTTCAAAAGTTGAAGCAAAAAATCTTAGTACTTCATGTACTGTTCTCATCCATATATAGCTGCTAGAAAATTAACAAGTACTACAACAAAAAAAGTTAAGAAGCATCAGCACACACTTATATTGGTCACTTGTAGACTAAGAATGACAATACTAGTACACTTGAACAAACAGTACATATTTACTAAAATGGAAAGTACAAAGAAGCATCAGTTCGCAATCCCTCAAAAAAATAAATGTTAGACTAAGCACATAAGTGCTACTATGAATGAACTCTCAGTATAACTTAGTTTACACGCAAGTACAATAGTGCTAAAAATGATACCAGAAGACCCTTGAGAATAATCACGAAAACAAACACAAAAACAAGGCAAAAAGTCAATGAAAAGATCACACTTCCACAAAACTCACAAGAAGTACAAAAAAAGTATCAGTCCACATTACTAGTGGAGTCAACTACTAGATTCAAACAAAAAATAAATAAAAATTGACTGCCCGAAGACAAGCAGGCCCTGACGTAGCTAGATACTTGAACTCGAATCCATGGTGGAACCGTTAGCGAATCCCTAGTAATCGGCACAACGCAGGGCCAGCCAACCAGGGCCCACAGGTCATGAGAGAGAGCATCGTGTATAACTGCTTAGGTAAGTATTCAGAGGAGTTCGGCCAGTAGAACTTAGCGGCGCTTATAAACAGGTCGAGAGCCCCCTCCCTTAGCAAGGTGGGACTAAACCCAGAGCACACACACATCCAGCAGTCCTCAAATCGCCCGCGCGGACCATTTGGGCCGGAAAAGGGCCCAATAGCCTCCGTTATCTCCAAACAACCCACCAATAAGGCCAGTTGAATAAAGTAGAGCGCGGGGCAAAGAAATATAAACTACAAAAAATGTTGAAAACTGAAAATAGAAAAGTTCAAATACTTGTTCACAGGCAATAATTTTAAATACAAAAATAAAAATAATTTTAGCTTTGCACCACGGATGATGAAAAAAGGAAAAATATGATACAAAAATAATGAAACTTTAAAAAGCGGAGAACTTAATAGGCTATCTGTTAAATGTACATAATTTAAAACAGTGAATTAAATATTACTTTCAAGTTCAACTACTAAAATGCAAGAAGTTCAAATAGATATTGTTTGTCAATTCTGCTAAGTTTCTTATTTATATAAAATCTGACTGCTCAGTTCAAACATACTATGACACCAATTCTGCTAAGTTTCTTATTTCATCGTAAATAATCTCAATCCCAAAAAAAACTCAGTTCAAACATACATATGACACCAGTACTCCAAAACCAAGAATGGTCATGCCACTCACGCTACA
Organism: Triticum urartu; assembly: GCF_056163025.1. Taxonomy (NCBI): domain Eukaryota; kingdom Viridiplantae; phylum Streptophyta; class Magnoliopsida; order Poales; family Poaceae; genus Triticum; species Triticum urartu. The sequence continues at coordinate 347,226,508 of NC_141874.1, forward strand.
TCCACACACCACTATGACACCAATTTTTCAAAACCTTACAATGTATGAAATTACGATTCAATACCCACAACACTAAACCATAAGTACACTAAAAAGAGAGTACAAAAACTATAAAGGCCTAACTTAGGTTGGGACAGATGAAAATAAAATAAGTCTCAGTTTTGAGCAACAACTCACAATGCACTGAAAAAAGTTTTCAGATCAACTAGTGTATAAGACTTAAGTGCAAAAATAAGACTTAACCTCCACACTGAAAACATCACGAAGTATACTTCACTTAAACAGTACAAATTGCCATCATCACTGATCCTGAGACGTGCAAGTGGGATAAGCAACTGATAAGTACAGCTTGACAAGACGGATTAGTGCGACAGTAAAAGCCCTTGGCTTGGATGGTTGGTTCTTCTAGGCCACCACCCGCGCCACCCACTAGGTGGTTCCCACGAGGGACTACAACAGCGACCCCATGACCACTACCCCCACGACTGGGAAGAACCGCCTCACCCACGTCCCAAACCACGCGCTTTAAAAGCCCCAAATCGACTCCATCCCTGCCACATCTCCAAAAACTACCATTGCTGCTTCCATCTCCACTACAAACATCCCAAAAACATCTCTCTTCCGAGCCCACAGTCGCCGGAGGAGGGCAATGGCGGAGGGACCATCTGCCAAGCGTCATCGTGGCGAGATGTCTGACCAGAGCAGCTGATGCGGCTTGAAGCTACTGATACGTCCATTTTGCATCATGCTTTTATATCAATATTTATTGCATTATGGGCTGTTACACATTATGTCACAATACTTATGCCTTTTCTATCTTATTTTACAAGGTTTACATGAAGAGGGAGAATGTCGGCAGCTGGAATTCTGGGCTGGAAAAGGAGCAAATATAAGAGACCTATTCTGCATAACTCCAAAAGTCCTGAAACTCCACGAAAGTCAATTTTAGAATATATAAAAAATATTGGGCGAAGGAACCACCAGAGGTGGGCCACCTGGAAGTCCTCTAATGCCCACCTTCTGGTATAAGGTGTCTTTTGCCCTGGAAAAAATCAGAAGGAAGCTTTTGATATGAAGCACCGCCGTCTCGAGGCGGAACCTTGGCAGAACCAATCTAGGGCTCCGACGGAGCTATTTTGCCAGGGAAACATCCCTACGGGAGGGGGGAATCGTCACCATCGTCATCACCATCAATCCTCTCATCGGGAGGGGGTCAATCTCCATCAACATCTTCACCAGCACCATCTCCTCTCAAACCCTAGTTCATCTTTTGTATCCGATCTTTGTCTCAAACCCTCAGATTGGTACCTGTTGGTTGCTAGTAGTGTTGATTACTCCTTGTAGTTGATGCAAGTTGGTTTATTCGGTGGAAGATTATATGTTTATATCCTTTATGCATATTAATACCCCTCTGATTATGAACATGAATATGATTTGTGAGTAGTTATGTTTGTTCCTGAGGACATGGGAGAAGTCTTTCTATAAGTAGTCATGTGAATTTGGTATCCATTCGATATTTCGATGAGATGTATGTTGTCTTTCCTCTAGTGGTGTTATGTGAATGTCGACTACATGACTATTCACCATTGCTTGGGCCTAGGGGAAGGCATTGGGAAGTAATAAGTAGATGATGGGTTGCTAGAGTGACAGAAGCTTAAACCCTAATTTATGTGTTGCTTCGTAAGGGGCTCATTTGGATCCATATGTTTCATGCTATGGTTAGGTTTACCTTAATTCTTCTTTCGTAGTTGCGGATGCTTGCGAGGGGGGTTAATTATAAGTGGGATGCTTGTCCAAGGAAGGGCAGTACCCAAGCACCGATCCACCCACATATCAAATTATCAAAGTAACGAACGCGAATCATATGAGCATGATGAAAACTAACTTGACGATAATTCGCATGTGTCCTCGGGAGCGCTTTCCTTTATATAAGAGTTTGTCCAGGCTTTTCCTTTGCTATAAAAAGGATTGGGCCACCTTGATGCAGCTTTTTTACTTTTGTTACTTGTTACCCGTTACGAATTACCTTATCACACAACTATCTGTTACCGATAATTTCAGTGCTTGTAGAGAATACCTTACTAAAAACTGCTTGTCATTTCCTTCTACTCCTCGTTGGGTTCGACACTCTTACGTATCGAAAGGACTACGATAGATCCCCTATACTTGTGGGTCACCAACACTCTTTTCTGGCGCCGTTGCCGAGGAGTGAAGCACCTTTGGTAGGTGGAATTTGGTAAGAAAAAAATTATATAGTGTGCTGAAATCATTTGCTAGCCACAAGAAATTTTTATGCTCGGCTTTGTATTAATAGTTCTCTGAGATAGTAGTTTCTTTCTGTGAATCATTTGCTACTCATGTTGATCTCCCTAAGGAGAAGTGGTTTAAATGTCATCCTCCCATTGAAGTAAAAGTAGTCGAACCTATTAAAGTTGAAGAAAATACTATCACTTATAATGTTGATCCTATTGTTCCTACCGCTTATGTTGAGAAACCACCTTTCCCTATTAGAATAAAGGATCATGCTAAAGCTTCAACTGTGGTTCGTAAGAGTAATGCTAGAACACCTACACCTCCTGAGAAAATTAAGGTTGAACCTAGTATTGCTATGGTTAAAGATCTCTTGGTCAATAATATTGATGGGCACGTTATTTACTTCTGTGATGAAGCTGCTAGAATTGCTAGACCCAGTACTAAAAATAAACATAGACCTGTTGTAGGCATGCCTATGTTTTTTGTTAAAATAGGACATCATTGCTATCATGGCTTATGTGACATGGGTGCTAGTGCGAGTGCAATACCTCATTCCTTATACGAAGAAATTATGCATGATATAGCACCTACTGAGATAGAAGGTATTGATGTTACAATTAAGCACGCCAATAGAGATACTGTTTCACCAATTCGGATTGTTAGAGATGTTGAAGTCTTGTGTGGGAAAGTTAAATATCCTACTGATTTTCTTGTTCTTGGTTCCCCACAAGATGACATTTGTCCCATTATATTTGGTAGACCCTTCTTGAATACTCTTAATGCTATGATAGACTGCAAAAAGGATATTGTTACTGTTGGTTTAGGGGATATGTCTCATGATTTTAATTTTGCTAAATTTTGTAGACAACCCCATGATAAAGAATTGCCTAGTAAAGATGAAATTATTGGTCTTGCTTCTATTGCCATGCCTCCTAATGATCCTTTAGAACAATATTTGCTACACCATGAAAATGATATGTGTATGAATGAAAGAAGGGAAATAGATGAAGTATTATTTAAACAGGGACCTATTTTGAAACACAACTTTCCTGTTGAAATTCTAGGGGATCCTCCTCCACCCAATGGTGATCCTGTGCTTGAGCTTAAACAATTACCTGATACTCTTAAATATGCTTATCTTGATGAAAAGAAGATATATCCTGTCATTATTAGTGCTAACCTTTCAGAGCAGGAAGAAGAGAAATTATTGAAAACTCTGAAGAAGCACTATGCTGCTATTGGATATACTCTTGATGATCTTAAGGGCATTAGTCCCATTCTATGCCAGCACAAAATAAAATTGGAGAAAGACGCTAAACCGGTTGTTGATCACCAATGACGGTTAAATCCTAAGATGAAAGAAGTGGTAAGAAATGAAATACTAAAGCTTGTGGAGGCAGGTATAATTTATCCTGTTGATGATAGTCAGTGGGTAAGTCATGTCCATTGTGTCCCTAAGAAGGGAGGTATTACTGTTGTTCCTAATGATAAAGACAAATTGATCCCACAAAGAATTGTTACAGGTTAAAGAATGGTAATTAATTTCCGCAAATTAAATAAACCTACTAGAAAGGATCATTACCCTTTACCTTTTATTGATCAAATGCTAGAAAGATTATCCAAACGTACACATTGTTGCTTTCTAGACGGTTATTCTGATTTCTCTCAAATACCTGTGTAGAAAGAGGATCATGAAAAGACCACTTTTACTTGCCCTTTCGGTACCTTTTCTTATAGACGTATGCCTGTTGGTTTATGTAATACACCTGCTACCTTTCAAAGATGTATGACTGCTATATTCTCTGACTTTTGTGAAAATATTGTTGAGGTTTTCATGGATGATTTCTCCGTGTATGGAACTTCTTTTGATGATTGCTTAAGCAACCTTGATCGAGTTTTGCAGAGATGTGAAGAAACTAATCTTGTCTTGAATTGGGAGAAGTGTCACTTTATGGTTAATGAAGGTATTGTCTTGGGGCATAAAATTTCTAAAAGAGGTATTGAAGTTGATAAAGCTAAAGTTGATGCTATTGAAAAGATGATGTGTCCCAAGGACATTAAAGGTATAAGAAGTTTCCTTGGTCATGCCGGTTTTTCTAGGAGGTTCATTAAAGACTTCTCAAAAAATTCTAGGCCTCTGACTAATCTCTTACAAAAAGATGTTCCTTTTGTCTTTGATGATGATTGTGTAGAAGCATTTGAAATACTTAAGAAAGCCTTGATTTCTGCACCTATAGTTCAGCCACCTGATTGGAATTTACCCTTTAGAATTATGTGTGATGCTAGTGATTATGATGTAGGTGTTGTTCTAGGACAAAGAGTTGATAAGAAATTAAATGTTATCCAATATGCTAGTAAAACTCTAGACAGTGCCCAGAGAAATTATGCTACTGCTGAAAAAGAATTTTTTGCATTTGTATTTGCTTGTGATAAGTTCAGACCTTATATTGTTGATTCTAAAGTAACCGTTCACACTGATCATGCTGCTATTAAATATCTTATGGAAAAGAAAGATGCTAAACCTAGACTTATTAGATGGGTTCTCATGCTACAAGAATTTGATTTGTATGTTATTGATAGAAAGGGAGCCGAGAACCCTGTTGCAGACAACTTGTCTTGGTTAGAGAATGTTCTTGATGACCCACTCTCTATTGATGATAGTTTTCCTGATGAACAATTAGCTATCATAAATGCTTCTCATACTGCTCCATGGTATGTTGATTTTGCTAATTACATTGTTGCTAAATTTATACCACCTAGTTTCACATACCAGCAAAAGAAAAAGTTTTCCTATGATCTAAGACATTACTTCTGGGATGACCCACACCTTTATAAAAAAAGGAGTAGATGGTGTTATTAGATGTTGTGTACCTGAGCATGAATAGGAACAGATCCTACGCAAGTGTCACTCTGAGGCTTATGGAGGACACCACGCTGGAGATAGAACTGCACATAAGGTATTGCAATCCGGTTTTTATTGGCCTACTCTTTTCAAAGATGCCGTAAGTTTGTCTTGTCTTGTGATGAATGTCAAATAATTGTTAATATTAGTAGACGTCAAAAAATGCCTATGAACTATTCACTTGTTATTGAACCATTTGATGTTTGGGGCTTTGGCTATATGGGACCGTTTCCTTCCTCTAATGGATATACACATATTTTAGTTGCTGTTGATTACGTTACTAAGTGGGTAGAAGCTATTCCAACTACTAGTGTTGATCATAACACCTCCATTAAGATGCTTAAAGAAGTTATTTTTCTAAGGTTTGGAGTCCCTAGATACTTAATGACTGATGGTGGTTCACATTTTATTGATTGTGCTTTTCGTAAAATGCTTGCTAAGTATGATGTTAATCATAGAATTGCATCTCCATACCACCCACAGTCTAGTGGTCAAGTATAACTGAGTAATAGAGAGATTAAATTAATTTTGCAAAATATTGTTAATAGATCTAGAAATAATTGGTCCAAGAAACTTGATGATGCATTATGGGCCTATAGAACTGCATATAAAAATCCTATGGGTATGTCTCCGTATAAAATGGTTTATGGAAAAGCATGTCACTTACCGCTCAAACTAGAACATAAGGCATATTGGGCCATTAAAGAGCTCAATTATGATTTCAAACTTGCCGGTGAGAATAGACTATTTGATATTAGCTCACTTGATGAGTGGAGAACCCAGGCCTATGAGAATGCCAAATTGTTTAAAGAAAAAGTTAAAAGATGGCATGACAACAGGAACAAAAGCGTGAGTTTAATGTAGGTGACTATGTTTTGTTATACAACTCTCGTTTAAGATTTTTTGTAGGAAAACTCCTCTCCAAATGGGAAGGTCCTTACATTATCGAGGAGGTCTATCGTTCTGGTGCAATAAAATCAACAACTTCGAAGGCACAAATCCAAAGGTGGTGAACGGTCAAAGAATCAAACATTATATCTCAGGTAATCCCATAAATGTTGAAACCAATGTTATTGATCCCGTAACCCCGGAGGAGTACATAAGGGACACTTCCAGAATGTTTCAGACTCCGAAAAGGAATAGGTATGTGGTACGGTAAGTAAACCGGCTACAAAACAGTTCTAATAGCAATTTTTCTCCGTTTTGGAATATTTAAGGAAATAGGAAAATAAGAAGTAGTCCGAAAGGGACACGAGGCATCCACGAGGGTGGAGGGCACGCCCTACCCCTTGGGCATGCCCCTTGCCTCGTGGGCACCTCGTGTGCCCTTTGGACTCTGTTTTCTTGCATGATACTTCTTTTGGTCGGCAAAAATTCATTATATAATCTCTCGAAGGTTTTGACCACCGTACCACGACACAATCCTCTGTTTTCATTTTGAGTTGTTTTCTGCTAGAGTTTCCAAGGCCAAGCATTATGTCGTCCTCCTCCTCCAACAACGCGGACGGCGATGCTTGGTTGATGCAGATGGAACTTAGGAGGGAGGATTTCGAGGGAGCCATGATGGAGCAGGATGAAGGAGATTCACTTGAGGAACAACCTCCGGCTTTGGAGAGGGGTACTTTGGCGGGCATCTCCACTATTCCGAATCCCCATCAAGTAATAGAAGCTACAAACAATCATGAAGGCCAAGAGGTTCGAGAAGGGCTTCCCCCTAGGAGGCCCTTGCATAGGTTACATTAGAACAACTTTCATAATTTGGTTCATAATTACGGAGTGGAGAACACCCCTCGTACAGATATACCCTCCAATTGGGACATATCCCGTCCAAGTGAAAGCAATGCATGGAAGAGTTCTTGGGGGCCGGAAAATAAGCATCATAGGGAGGAAATTCAGAAGAATGCAAATATGCTCCAACGTGTGCTCCAAGAACTACAAATCCTGAAGGGTGCAGTATTGAAGCTGACTACATCATCAACAACTCCAACATCACCAGCTCTGAAGAAAGAGACATAAATACATGGGTATGGGCACTCCCCTTGGCAACTGCCAAGCTTGGGGGCAGTGCCTCAGTATCGTATCACCATCACACTTCTATCTTTACAGTTTTTCTTAGTTCGATCCTTTTGGTTATATCTTGATCTACTAGAATGAAGTTTAGTATGATCTAGCTTTGAGTTTTTGTGTTGATCCTTATCTATGTAATCGAGTCTGTGAGCTATATATAATAAAGATTAGTATTGAGTCGAGGGCTTGGTTATCTTCTATGATCTTGAGGGAATAAAAGAAAAAAATAAAGAATAAAAAGAAATAAAGATATCATATTGATCTTATGTAGAGTAATGACTTCACATATAAAGAGTATGATGAATAAAAGTTGTTGAGAGTTGACAAACATAGTTTTGGTCATCGTTGCAATTAATAGGAAGTAATAAATAAAAAGAGGTTTTCACATATAAATATACTATCTTGGACATCTTTTATGATTGTGAGCACTCAATTAAATATGACATGCTAAAAAGTTGATGTTGGACAAGGAAGACAACGTAATGGGTTATGTTTTCTTATATCCAAAATAAATTATATTGTCATGGATCATCCAACATGTTGAGCTTGCCTTTCCCCCTCATGCTTGCCAAATTCTTTGCACCAAGTAGTGATACTACTTGTGCTTCCAAATATCCTTAAACCTAGTTTTGCCATGAGAGTCCACCATATCTATCTATGGATTGAATAAGATCCTTCAAGTAAGTTGTCATTGTTGCAAGCAATAAAACTTGCTCTCTAAATATGTATGATCTATTAGTGTGGAGAAAATAAGCTTTATACGAGCTTGTGATATGGAAGAAATAAAAGTGGCGGACTGCATAATAAAGGTCCCTATCACAAGTGGCAATATAAAGTGACGTTCTTTTGCATTAAGATTTTGTGCATCCAACCATAAAAGCACATGAAAACCTCTGCTTCCCTCTGCGAAGGGCCTATCTTTTATTTTTGTCTTATACCTTATACAAAAGTCATGGTGATCTTCACCTTTCCTTTTTACACTTTATCCATTGGCAAGCACTATGTGTTGGAAAGATCCTGATATATATAGTGCTTGAGTGTTAGCAATTGTGAAAGACTAAATGATAGTTGAGTATGTGGACTTGCTGAAAAGCTCTTATATTGACTCTTTCCGATGTTATGATAAATTGCAATTGCTTCAATGACTGTGATTATAGTTTGCTAGTCTTTCAATGAAGTTTCTGATTCATACTTGAAATTGTGAATAGATTGATACTTTAGCATAAGAAATCATATGACTATATATATATATATATATATATCTGTGTGTGTGTGTGTTGCTATTCTAAGAATGATCATGATGCCCTCATGTACGTATTTTATTTTATCGACACCTCTATCTCTAAACATGTGGACATATTTTTCGATATCGGCTTCCACTTGAGGACAAGCGAGGTCTAACCTTGGGGGAGTTGATACGTCCATTTTGCATCATGCTTTTATATCAATATTTATTGCATTATGGGCTGTTATTACACATTATGTCACAATACTTATGCCTTTTCTCTCTTATTTTACAAGGTTTACATGAAGAGGGAGAATGCCGGCAGCTGGAATTCTAGGCTGGAAAAGGAGCAACTATTAGAGACCTATTCTGGACAACTCCGAAATTCATGAAACTCCACGAAAGTCAGTTTTGGAATATATAAAAAATATTAGGCGAAGGAAGCACCAGAGGTGGGCCACCTGGAAGCCCCCTGATGCACATCTTCTGGTATATGGTGTCTTTTGCCCTAGAAAAAATCAAAAGGAAGCTTTCGGGACGAAGTGCCGCCGTCTCGAGGCGGAACCTTGGCGGAACCAATCTAGGGCTCTGGCGGAGCTATTCTGCCGGGGAAACATCCCTCTGGGAGGGGGAAATCATCACCATCATCATCACCATCGATCCTCTCATCGGGAGGGCGGCAATCTCCATCAACATCTTCACCAGCACCATCTCCTCTCAAACCCTAGTTCATCTCTTGTATCCGATCTTTATCTCAAAACCTCACATTGGTACCTGTGGGTTGCTAGTGGTGTTGATTACTCCTTGTAGTTGATGCTAGTTGGTTTATTCGATGGAATATTATATGTTCAGATCCTTTATGCATATTAATACCCCTCTGATTATGAACATGAATATGATTTGTGAGTAGTTATGTTTGTTCCTGAGGACATGGGAGAAGTCTTACTATAAGTAGTCATGTCAATTTGGTATTCGTTCGATATTTTGATGACATGTATGTTGTCTTTCCTCTAGTGGTGTTATATGAACATCGACTATGTGACATGTCACCATTGTTTGGGCCTTGGGGAAGGCATTGGGAAGTAATAAGTAGATGATGGGTTGCTAGAGTGACAGAAGCTTAAACCCTAGTTTATGCATTGCTTTGTAAGGGGCTGATTTGGATCCATATGTTTCGTGCTATGGTTAGGTTTACCTTAATTCTTCTTTCATAGTTGCGGATGCTTGCGAGGGGGGTTAATAATAAGTGGGATGCTTGTCCAAGGAAGGGCAGTACCCAAGCACTGGTCCACCCACATATCAACTTATCAAAGCAACGAACGTGATTCATATGAGCATGATGAAAACTAGCTTGACGATAATTCCCATGTGTCCTCAGGAGCGATTTCCTTTATATAAGAGTTTGTCTAGGCTTGTCCTTTGCTATAAAAAGGATTGGGCCACCTTGCTACACCTTGTTTACTTTTGCTACTTGTTACCCGTTATGAATTACCTTATCACACAACTATTTGTTACCGATAATTTCAGTGTTTCCAGAGAATACCTTACTAAAAACTGCTTGTCATTCCCTTTTGCTCCTTGTTGGGTTCGACACTCTTACTTATCAATAGGACTACGATATATCCCCTATACTTGTGGGTCATCAGCTACGTCGGTATTTCCCCAAAGAGGAAAGGATGATGCAACACAACATCGGTAGATATTTCCCTCAGAGTGAAACCAAGGTTATCAAACCAGTAGGAGAACCAAGCAACACAATGTAAACAACACCTGCACACAGATTACTAATCCTTGTAACCCGACGTGTTAAAGGGGTTGTCAATCCCTTCCGGGTACGTCGCCTCAAGATAGGCAAACGGATGTGAGATAAATTGTAGTAGATTGATAGATCGAACGCCAAATAAAATAAATAAGATTAAATTGCAGGAAGGTATTTTTGTATTTTTAGTTTAATAGGTCAGAAAATAAAAGCAAAGGAAAATAGATCGCAAAGGCAAATAATATGAGAAAGAGACCCGGGGCCATAGGTTTTAGTAGTGGCTTCTCTTGAGAAAAATAGAAAACGGTGGGTGAATAAATTACTGTTGGGCAATTGATAGAACTTCATATACTCATGACGATATCCAGCCAATGATCATTACATAGGCATCACGTCCAAGATTAGTAGACCGACTCCTGCCTGCATCTACTACTATTACTCCACACATCGACCGCTATCCAGCATGCATCTAGTGTATTAAGTTCATGGAGAAACGGAGTAATGCAATAAGAACGATGACATGATGTAGACAAGATCTATCTATGTAGAGATAGACCCCATCGTTTTATCCTTAGTAGCAATGATACATACGTGTCGGTTCCCTTTCTGTCACTGGGATCAAGCACCGTAAGATCGAACCCACTACAAAGCACCTCTTCCCATTGCAAGATAAATTGATCAAGTTGGCCAAACAAAACCCAAATATCGGAGAAGAAATACGAGACAATAAGAGATCATGCATAAAAGAGATCAAAGAAACTCAAATACTTTCATGGATATAAAAAGATAGATCTGATCATAAACTCAAAGTTCATTGATCCTAACAAACACACCGCAAAAGAGTTACATCATATGGATCTCCAAGAGACCATTGTATTGAGAATTCAGAGAGAGAAGGAGAGAGAGAGAGGGAGAGAGAGAGCCATCTTGCTACGAACTACGGACCCGAAGGTCTACAAAGAACTACTCACACATCATCGGAGAGGGACGAATGGAGGTGGTGTACCCCATTCGAGATGGTGTCTAGATTGGATCTAGTGGTTCTGGACTCTGCGGCGGCTGGACGAATATTTTGTCGACTCCCCTAGAGTTTTCGGAATATTGCGGTATTTATAGAGCAAAGAGGCGGTCCGGGAGGCACCCGAGGTGGGCACAACCCACCAGGGCGAGCCTAGGCCTCCTGGTGCCCTGGTGGGTTGTGCTCTCCTCGGAGCACCCCCCAGGAGCAGCCAGGGCCCATTACGTCTCTTCTGCTCCATAAAAAATCTCTGTAAAGTTTTGTGGCATTTGGACTCCGTTTGGTATTGATTTCTGCGATGTAAAGAACATGGAAAAAACAGCAACTGGCAGTTAGCACTATGTCAATAGGTTAGTACCAGAAAATGATATAAATGACTATAAAATGATTATAAAACATCCAACATTGATAATATAACAGCATGGAACAATCAAAAATTATAGATACGTTGGAGACAATATCAGCATCCCCAAGCTTAACTCCTACTCATCCTCGAGTACGTAAAGTGATAAAAACAGAATTTTTGATGTGAAATGCTGCCTATCATGTCATATCATATTTCTGTTCTTTATAGCATGGACATTTGGGATTTTATATTGTTCAAAGCAATAGTCTAGTTTTGACATGATAATTTAAATACTCAAGCATATCAACAAGCAACCATGTCTTTCAAAATATCAACGCTAAAATAAGTTATCCCTAGCCCATCATGCTCAATCATTGATCCATTCATGAAACACAGTCGCATATTAACTACACCCAGTACTCAAGTACGATCATATTGCCTCCTAGTTTTTGCTTTTGTAAGAGAAGATGGAGACTCAAATTCAAAATAAAAATTGCATAAAGTAAAAGAAAGACCCTTCGTGGAGGGAAGTAGGGATTTGTAGAGGTGCTAGAGCTCAAAGCGAAAAACTTGGAGATAAAAGAACATTTTGGGAGGAGTATCCTTCCCATCAACGAAAACGACTTAGAGTTCCCAATACTTTCCATGCTTAGATATATCATAGGTGGTTCCCAAACTGGAAATAAAGTTTATTCCTTTTTCAACCATAATTTCACTTTCCATGGCTAGCCGTATCCACGGTTGCCCTCCATACCAACACTTTCCAAGGAATTTATTATTTGACAACACAAAGTAAATTCATTTTTCATTTCGGGACTGGGCATCCCTAATACATTTGCCTTACTCTCGTGCAATGAAAAGTGAATAAACACTCATCATGAGAATAACACATCTAGCATGGAAAATATTAGCCACCCCTCACCGCTCCGCGAGTGAAACGAACACACAAAAGAGAAGTTTATTTTGAAAATTAGAGATGGCACATGCAAATTTGCTTAGAACGGCAAAAGAATACCGCATATAGTGGACTCATGTGGCAAAACTGGTTTAAAGGTTTTTGGATGCACAAGTAGAGATCATACTTAGTGCAAATTGAAGGGTAGCAAAAGATTGAGAAGTGACCAACCAAGAAACGAATAATCTCATAAGTGAGAATTAAGCATCATTAACACCAAATAATGCACCACAAGTAGGATATAATTTCATTGCATAATTATTGACTTTCGTGCTTGCATAGGGAATCACAGACCTTAACACCTATTCTTACTAAAGCATAATTACTCATCAACAGAACTCACATATCACATCATCATATCTCAAAACTATTACTAAGAATCAAGTTTATTTTGTCTAATGATCTTCATGAAAGTTTTTATTATATCCTTCTTGGATATATATCACTTTGGAACTAATTTTTATGTGTTGCTTTTGACAAGCTCAAACAAATATAAGCGAAGATCATGAGCATAATATTTCTTTCTCTGGAATTAATTTAAGTGAAGCAAGAGAGAATTTGTTGAAAATTTTACTAACTCTCAAATAAATCTAAGTGAAGCAAGAGAGTATTTTTCAAAAATACTAAAGCACACCATGCTCAAAAAGATATAAGTGAAGCATTAGAGCAAGTCCATAGCTCATAAAAATTTAAGTGAAGCATAGAGAGCAATTCTAACAAGTCATGACATAATTTTGGCTCTCTCAAATAGGTGTGTCCAACAAGGAATCAAGACTTAAAACACAAAATAAAACAATCAAAGACTCATATCACACAAGACGCTCCAAGCAAAACACATAGTATGTGATGAATAAAAATATAGCTTCGAGTAAAATACCGATGGTCGTTAGAATAAAGAGGGGATGACACTCGGGGGCATCCCCAAGCTTAGTTGCTTGCTCTCTTTTGGATAATAGTGGGGGATGCTAGGGAATCCCCAAGCTTAGGCTATTCTTACTCCTTATTCCTTCATCCATCGTAAGATAACCCAAAACTTGAAAACTTCAATCACACAAAACTCAACAAAAGCCTTCGTGAGATCCATTGGTATAAGAAAATAAATCACTACTATAACTACTGTATCAAACCAATTCATATTTTGTTCTTGCATTATATCTACTGTATTCCAACTTTTCTATGGCAAAAACTCCTCAAAGAAGTCCATAGAGCCATCAAAACAAGCACACAACGCAAAGAAAACAGAATCTGTCAAAACAGAACAATCTGTAGCAATCTGACTATTTCGAATACTTCGGTAACTCCAAAAACTCTGACACATTAGGACGACCTGAGAAATTTGCATATTAATCTACTGAAAAAGGAATGGGTACTTTATCGCTCTCTAGTTAAAAATGAAAATTATTATCGCGAGCATAAAAGTTTCCGTTTTTTCAGCAAGATCAAACAACTATCACCCAAGAAGATCCTAAAGGCTTTACTTGGCACAAACACTAATTAAAACACAAAAAACACAATCATAACAGTAGCATAATTGTGCTAACACTCAAAAACAGGAAACAAAAAGAAAAAAATATTCATTGGGTTGCCTCCCAACAAGCGCTATAGTTTTACGCCCTTAGCTAGGCATAAAGTAAGGATCTAAGTTTTGTCATCCTTCTTCTTAATTCCTTTGGAGGTGTTCTACTCATGGGGTTTTGTAAAAACAACATAATACATATTATCCATAGAAACCTTAGCATTATTAAGTTGCCCATTATCATAACCACGTTCATTTCCAGCAACAATCCAAGAGTAATGTTGATTAACATTATTGAAAACTTGTTGGATTATATCTAAAACGGGGACTTCCTTTTTAAGATTATTATCAAAGAGTTCATTATTCCCAAGCAACTGTCTTAATGCATAATCGCTATTGTAAAGGATTTCATCTATCACGGGCTTTTCACGATTCATACCATAAAAATCAAAGATTTCCCTAGCTTCCCGTATGATATAGTCAAACTCATTCATAAGAATGAGAGTGGCCAACTTTTTAGCCTTAGGATTCTTAATAACGGGGAGCTCAAAAAACAATCTTTGAAAAGTAGGATGAGTACGGATAAATTTAGTCTCAAGTTTCAGAACTAGTGCTGAAATAGCATCTGCATAAGATCTAGTCGTTTTAAGTATAGGAGCATCATCAAGAGTTAAATTTCCAACGCCATTAAAAATTCTTGAATACGTTCTTTTCCCATTACATTCCCTTGCCCCAAGATAAAAGTTTTAGCATCCAAATTGCCCGTACATCCAACTTTAGGATTTAGGCCATCACCTATTGGTGCCATACCGAAATCACTCATGATTGCAAGCAAAGGATAGATCTGACAAGAAAATGGCGAACGAAAAACAGAGGCGAATAAAACGGCATTTTCTGTGAAGTGGGAGAGAAGAAATGATAGGCAAATGGAAAATAATGGAAATTGCGAGGAGTTGAGATTTTTGATTAGGAACCTGGTATATGTTGAAGATCCTCCCCGACAGTGGTGCCAGAAATTCCTTTTGATGCGGCTTGAAGCTACGTCGGTATTTCCCCAAAGAGGAAGGGGTGATGCAGCACAGCAGCGGTAGGTATTTCCCTCAGATGTGAAACCAAGGTTATTGAACTAGTAGGAGAACCAAGAAACACAACGTAAACAGCACATGCACAGAGATAACAAATCCTCGCAACGTTAAAAGGGTTGTCAATCCCTTCCGGGTACGGCGCCTCAAGATAGGCAAACGGATGTGAGATAAATTGTAGTAGATTGATAGATTGAACACCAAACAAAAAAACTAAGAATAAATTGCAGCAAGGTATTTTTGTATTTTTAGTTTAATAGATCTGAAAATAAAAGCAAAGGAAAATAGATCGCAAAGGCAAATAATATGAGAAAGAGACCCAGGGCCGTAGTTTCGCTAGTGGCTTCTCTTGAGAAAAATAGAAAACGGTGGGTGAATAAATTACTGTTGGGCAATTGATAAAACTTCAAATACTCATGACGATATCCAGCCAATGATCATTACATGGGCATCACGTCCAAGATTAGTAGATCGACTCCTGCTTGCATCTACTACTATTACTCCACACATCGACCGCTATCCAGCATGCATCTAGTGTATTATGTTCATGGAGAAACGGAGTAATGCAATAAGAACGATGACATGATGTAGACAAGATCTATCTATGTAGATATAGACCCCCATCGTTTTGTCCTTAGTAGCAATGATACATACGTGTCAGTTCCCTTTCTGTCACTGGGATCATGCACCGTAAGATCAAACCCACTACAAAGCACCTCTTCCCATTGCAAGATAAATAGATCAAGTTGGCCAAACAAAACCCAAATATCGGAGAAGAAATACGAGGCTATAAGAGATCATGCATAAAAGAGATCAAAGAAACTCAAATACTTTCATGGATATAAAAAGATAGATCTGATCATAAACTCAAAGTTCATCGATCCCAACAAACACAGCGCAAAAGAGTTACATCATATGGATCTCCAAGAGACCATTGTATTGAGAATTCAGGGAGAGAAAGGAAGCCATCTAGCTACTAACTACGGATCTGATGGTCTACAAAGAACTACTCACGCATCATCGGTGAGGCACCAATGGAGGTGGTGAACCCCATCTGAGATGGTGTCTAGATTGGATCTGGTGGTTCTGGACTCTGCGGCGGATAGATGAATATTTCGTCGACTCCCCTAGGGTTTTGGGAATATTGGGGTATTTATAGAGCAAAGAGGCAGTCCGGGCGGCACTCGAGGTGAGCACAACCTACAAGGGCGCGCCTGGGCCTCCTGGAGCGCCCTGGTGGGTTGTGCTCTCCTCGGAGCACCCCCAGGCGCAGCCAGGGCCCATTACATGTCTTCTGCTCTGTAAAAAATCTTCGTAAAGTTTCATGGCATTTGGACTCCGTTTGGTATTGATTTTCTGCGATATAAAAAACATGGAAAAAACAGCAACTGGCACTTGGCACTATGTCAGTAGGTTAGTACCAAAAATGATATAAAATGACTATAAAATGATTATAAAACATCCAAGATTGATAATATAACAGCATGGAACAATAAAAAATTATAGATACGTTGGAGACGTATCAGCAGCAACCTCGACAATGTTCACATCCCCGGCGAGAAGCGCGAGTACACCCGAACCCTCATAGGGGTTGAGCTCCACGGTGTCGGTGAAAACAGATAGGGGTATATGTTTTCCCCTAACTCGTGCGCGGACAAGCCAAGATCGAGCCAAGATGCACAAGGAACCAAGAGCATCGAAGGATCAACATGCGGACTAGAGGGACCAAGATCAAGCCAAAGAAGCAAGACACCATCGAAGGAAAGGCCTCCCTTGCCGGGCAGGCGAGCCCGGCAAGGGGCGAGGCCACACTTAGAAGCTGACAGCCAAGGCATCCTGGCAGGGCCTTCCGGGGCTCACGGAGGCAAGACCACCTCACCTACCATTCCACCATGACTCACGTCGTCGATCAGTGCGGTGTCAAGCTGCAGACTAACTAAGTGGCAGCCATTCGCCACATGGCAGCCTCTCCCTACAGGAAAAACCCACAGATGACACCCATCCTGCGACATTTCAAGCAAGCAGGCGTGTAGCTAGCACGACGGCCTCTCAAGCCTTGTCGGGCGACCAATGATGTGACATTGAGTGGTGCATTTAATGCGCCCTGTCAGTCCATAGAGTTAGGTATGATAGCACTGTTTGCTATCTTATTAGTGCATAGTGACTATTTTGCCATTGTGGTAACCCCTTGATCTATAAAAGGAGGCCCATGACAACCGTAGAAAGGGTTAGAAGGTTGGATAACTCACACCCCATACGTTCCACCACCTTTCCACCATCAATCCACCAAAGCAGGAGTAGGGCTTTACGCCTCATGGCGGCCCGAACCTGGGTAAAACTGCCTGCGTGATCTCTGTCGTGCTGCCCCACGCTTGTCTGCTCTTTGTGCAACGCAACGTCCCCTTGCCAAACCACCAAGGAGCCTCTTGGTCCCATAGGTGATCCTGGTTTCCGACGACATATTTGGCGCGCCAGGTAGGGGGCTCGCTTGCGCGAACCTGAAGGCGGGTGCAGCACACCTTGTCCATGGACGCCCGCTTGAAGCCTCTGGCGTTCGCGGTGCCCACGAAGAGACAAAAGCAAAGCGGGGGCATCCTTGCACCATTTTTATTGCTCTCCACGTCCCGCCGTAGCCACGGTTATGGCAAAGATCACTGTGGGTGGCAATATGCTCGTCTCGGCGGCCCGTATGGCGTACCCCACTATTCAGGCACCGTTCGGAGAAGGGGCACAAGACATGCGGGCGCGAGCTCCCTCCTTCCCATTCCTTCCCTCAGTCAGCAGTCGAACAGCTTTAGCCCCGGTGTCATCGATGTCAACGATTACCGTGTGACGCTCGATCCAGTATTTCCCCTATTTTGGGTAATCCTGAGCAAAACGCTGGTATGAGTCCGTCGATTAATGCCCCGACAAGCATGCTTTGGCAAGGCTGCCTGCATCGGCATGAACCATGCAACGGCAGCCGCCGGACTGACTCGAAGGGAATGGAGGAAAAGGGAGTGGGACCAGAGGAGCCCGACACTATGCCCCGATGCCTGCCAGCCACAAGAAATACATGTCGGTCCCTGTCAGGAACAAAGAAACCACCTGATTGTCTTCTGCTCCTCCAAGTGTCGCGGGCGCACTCGGCGCGCGCGGCCCGGCATAGGAGAAAGGGGCTCGAAAGGAAAGATAAGTTTACGATATCACCTCTTGTTGATACATTTCAGATTTTTGCAATCATTTATCCCTTAACTCTAGTGAGCATTCGTATCGTGAAAGCCCTCGTGCGATGGAACCTTGGCTAGTTTCTTTGACCGCACCATCGTCCTGTCCAGAGCCATGCTTGCATGTCGAGAGGCTGCATTGAGAGCTACCTAGGAAACACTTGCTGAGACACATCCATGCCAAGATGACTGTTAAGGGCTGGACCCTTACGACAATCGCGACAATATGATATCGGCAGGTATCCAGAGCATACATAGGAATTGATTATATGAATGCAAGCATATAGGGATCAAAGGGATAAACACACATTTAAAATCCAGCTAGGAATATTAGTTTCGTGCAAATACTAGAGATAGAATGACTAAACACGAAATAAATATCGTGTTTCATTGCAGGGCAACGCGAAAACGACAGCGGCCCGATACTTGGTCTGACGGCCAGGTGAAATAGCTCAAACTTGAAGAACCCTGTCAGCCCGGGAGTAGCCTTCTCCTTGGCGGATGCGATGTCGGCACCCGCTGGCGGCTTCTTGAATCCGTCGTCAAGGTCAAGATCTGGGTCGCGGCAGGCAATATTGCTCAAGACCATGAAGAGGGCATCGCGGGCAAGCTTCCGGGACTTGGTCGCAAAATGCTCATCCCTCCCCTCTTCATGCACCTTTAGATTCTCGATCAGCTCGTTGAAGAAGAGCCCCAGCTTGACGCTCAGGACCTCCTGCTTGCCGGCTAAGAAGACTGGGCCGTCCATGCCCATCACCGTAGCTTGGGCACCAAGGCGCTCGGAAATGTCGATCAGGCTCTTGATCTAGAGGTTAATCAGATCGACCTAATTCTTTAGTTTGTCCTCTGCATCTTGCCGAAGATGTTGGACGGTGTCCAACTCCTTGGACAGCAACTACTGGCGAGAATCAAGGGACTCCGTCGAACGCTCCAACGTGCCGATCCTTGCCTTCATGTCAGAGATGTTGTCGTTGGAGTCTCAAGGCTCTGGGTCTTGGAGGAAAGCTACGACTGCACATCAGCCAAGTGGACCTCCGCCTGCCGTGCCCCCTCTTTGAGTGCCTCCACCTCCTTGGCGCCCCTGGCGAGATCCTCATTCAGCTTAGCCACCTGTTGGTCAAGGTCAGTCTTGGCGGCAGACACGGCATCCAGATCTTCAGTAAGCTTCTTCAGCTGAGCAGAATGGTCAGTGGCAAGGGCGCCCAGGGCGGCTCCGTGCTTGTCCTCCAGTTCCTTGGTGCGCTACCACACAAGAACTTCCAGATCCTCATCCTTGGCGCGGAGGGTAGCTTCGAGTCCCTCCTCCCGGAGGGAGATCTCTCGCTCTCTAGCGTCCAGAGATGCCTTGTGGTCCGCCAGGCGTGCCTCCCAAGCCATGACATCCTCCCTCGTCATCATAAGGGTCTCTTGCTGCCTCATGAGCACCTTGAACTGCTTGTCGTTCCACTCGCGCAACTCCAGGCACTTGTCCTTCAGCTTCTGGTACATCTTGTTGGCGGACTCACACTGCTCCTTGAGCGCCTGCCAATTCTAGTTGTGCCGTGCCTGCATCTCCTTCACACCGACCACCATGGATTCCATGAAGGACAAGTCCATGGTGACGACGGCTGAGTCATCGGCCTCTCTAGCTCCTTGATAAAGCGGAGCTAGGAGACGCTGAAGCTCTTCATCAAGTTCGGCGTCCATCGTCAGGGACGGGCCGGAAAGCTCCAGCTCCGGGTGAAAGCAGCACCATGGCCAATGCGCTCGAGGAGGACGAAGAGCCTCAGCAATGATTCCGGTGGAGGGGAGTGGGTCCATAGTCTGAAGCGGGATCTTCACCTCGACGACCACTTCCTCTATTGGGGCGTCCTCCGAAGAATGCTCCGTCACTGCCAAAGAGCCCTATGCATCCCAGGCAGCAAGATCCTACCCCTCGGCAGCAGCAGTCTCCATGGCCTCATCCGCGGCGGCCCTTCCTATATCAGCCACCACCTCCAATAGCTCTAGTTCATCGGCTTGAGGGGCTGCACGTGAAAGGGCCGGTGAATAACAGAGAAAAGGAAGTCTTAAGCGAATGGAGAAACCAAGAGAAACATCTGGAGCAAGAAATAAAAGAAGAAATAATTAAGATACCTGGAGAAGTCTGTCGGGTAGGAACCCCTATTTCCCCGGCAGCGGCTATTGCCGAGCTGCGAGCTTCGCCCTCTGCCATGGAAGTCTTGGTAGCCTTCTGCGTAGCCTCATCCACGGAAGGTTCCGTGGTGGTTTCCTCAGCTCGAGCGATGGGGGAAGCATGCCCCTCGGAGAGGGGCTCACCCCGCGTCGTCTCACCTCCCCCTTTGCCACGGGAAAGGGGAGGCTGTTCCCATCGCCTCCAGTGGATGGGACCACATCTCCGGTCTCGAGCCGAGGTACGGACTGGGGGCTCGGCACGAGTCCTCTGCATCACCCCCCGCCAACGCCGAGCCCTCTGTGCATTCCAATGACCCGAGATGCTGGAGCCTCTTCCGAGAACGGTGGATGAGGGTCTTTTTGTCCTCCTCCACTTCCCTGCCGGCAATGACAAGAGCAAGTGGTCAGTCAGCAAAAATTACCAGATATGCACAAGCTATCCACGAAAGGAAAAATCCTCCTTACTCTTATGCAATGAGACTGGAGTTCAAGTTGAACTCCATGGGAGGTGGATACTCCCGTCCTCGCTTTAGAGGCGGAGGGGCAGAGCTCCCCGGCAGCTTTGGTGCTTGCCGTGGCGCCAGGAGCTCCGGGGAAAGATGAGATTTGCGAGGAGCTCGAGCCGGAGCGAGGGCTGGACTCCGCATCCACGTCTGTCGGCCGCTCGGCGGAGGAGGCCTTGGCCTGAGCAAGATGAGGAGACTGGTGGCATGCCACCTCTGCCTTGGTGGCATTGGTAGTGGTCTTCTTCACCGTCTCGGCAGCTGGCACTGGGTTAGAATTCACCGCCCCATGAGCAGCGGCGTGCCTGCGGGTCCGTTAGTCTGGGTCTGGCTCAGGGGTTTGCGGCCCAGCCGCAAGCCACTCTTTGTCAGGATCCGCCACCACACCAACATCCTCCTCCTCCTGAAGCTCCGTTGCAACCATGGCTAGGGCCTCTTTCCCGGCAAAGTTATCCCTGGCAAGCTCTTCGCCGGCAGCTCCTTCCGTGGTTTTTGCCTTGCTGCCGCCGTGGGAAGAAATCCCGTCCTCAGCTTTCCCTTTTCCCTTCCCGGCCGTTGCGGCCTTCTCCATCTCCGCGAGGCGGGCGAGCTTGTCCTCCTCGACCCTCTTCAGGATATACACCACCTCCACAACAGAGGTGCGTTTATACATTCCATTTTCAGTCCTGGTGGCCCTCTCCACCAGGGTGCTCGACCACTGAAGCTCTTCATCCAGGGTGGGTAGCTGCCAAGTGCTTGCTACCCCCTCGGCATTGCAGACCGGCATCCATTTCAGTATTTGGTCTCGGGCAGAATTGATATTCAAAGGGATGACGGTTGTCGGGAGCTTGAACAACTTTAAGCGACCATCGGTTGGTCGCACAACCAGCCATGGTCGTAAACTGATAAGTTATTGGCCAACCCTGGGAGCAGCCGCATCCTATCCGCAGCATCACCATACAGCCACGCGGATCTGTCCCTTTCCTGCAGCGGTGAGATGCGGTGGAGAAGAAAGTCTACCCCCACATGCTCAATGGTTAACCCGTCAGTCAACAAACGGGTGATCCTATTAATTTAAGGGCGCAACCTATCCTCAGTGAGGCCTTTGGCACTCCAATCCTTGCCGCACTCGACACATTCCTTCCGTGCTTCATAGAACTCGGGGGCTTCCTTATCTTGGATCCAGCAGCAATCCCCTCTCCATTCGTCCCACCTCTCACGCTGGTACCCAGGGAGGTAATCCCAGATTTTCCTCGCCACGCGTGGCATCCAGCTAATGATTCCAGAGTGGTTAACTTTGCTCTCCACCCATGGAACAAAGTATTGTCGGAACAGATCCACATTGGGCCCAACTCCGATGAAATTCTCGCACAAATGCGTGAAGATGGCCATGGTCGCCATTGCATTTGGCGTGAAATTGAGGAGGTGGAATCCTTAGATATTCATGATTGCCTCAAAGAACTCGGAGAAGGGAGGACAAAGGCCACAGATGAAGTAAGCACAGAAGAATCAATAAGAATCCAGCGGATCTTCCTTCCCCGCCACATAAACTATGGGTGCTCCATGCCCTTTCTCGACGGGCCTCCCCCACAGATACCCATACCTCGCTTGAAGGACTAGGCCGCTCAAGTTCGATGGGATGAAGACGACATCTTCACTCCGCTTCTTGTTCACCTCCGCCCCTCTCTTGCTTCCCTCGGCGGCTGCCTCCTTCGCTGCGGCCGTCTGCTTCCTCTTCTCCGCGGGTTTCTTCCCCATTCCTGTGGCAGCGATGCGGAAGGGAGAGGGGTTCGATGGGAAGGGCGGCGGCGGAGGAGAGAGCGAGAGAAGGAACTGTCGCTTGGCTTGCGGAGGAAGAAGCTGGGAGAGGGCAAGAGATAGGTGAATCGTGCCACTCTGTTTTCCCCTACTCTTAAGGGGAAGAGTGGAATAGGGGCTCGATGCTTCAGAAAGTTACCATTTTACCTTAACTACAACAGTCTCACGACCCCACGACGTGCAGTAATTGCGCAAAGTGGACGTTGGATTGACTAGTCGCCATGACTAACCGGCGTGCGCAGCCCACTCCTGCCATGTGTCCGCGCACTGTTTGGGGACTAACCAACGTGCCATGCGACACGTATGGCTCAGGACCGAGGGCTTATGTCAGGGAAAACAGATAGGGGTATATGTTTTCCCCTAACTCGTGCACGGACAAGTCAAGACCGAGCCAAGATACACAAGGAACCAAGAGCATCGAAGGATCAACATGCAGACTAGAGGGACCAAGATCAAGCCAAAGAAGCAAGACACCATCGAAGGAAAAGGCCTGCCTTGCCGGGAAGGCGAGCCCAGCAAGGGGCGAGGCCACACTTAGAAGCTGACAGCCAAGGCGTCCCGGCAGGGCCTGCCGGGGCTCACGGAGGCAAGACCACCTCACCAACCATTCGACCACGACTCACGTCGTTGATCAGTGCGGTATCAAGCCGCGGAGCGACTAAGTGACAGCCATTCGCCACATGGCAGCTACTCCCTACAGGAAAAACCCACAGATGACACCCGTCATGCGACGTGTCTAGCAAGCAGGCGTGTAGCTGGCCAGATGCCCTGGCAAGCCCTGCCAGGCGACCAACAATGTGACCTTGAGCAGTGCATTTAATGCACCCTGTCAGTCTGCAGAGTTAGGTATGATAGCACTGTTTGCTATCTTATCAGTGCATAATGACTATTCTGCCATTGTGGTAACCCCTTAATCTATAAAAGGAGGCCCATGGCAACCGTAGAAGCATTAGAAGGTTGGATAACTCACACCCCCATACGCGCGTAGTCACTGCTGCCTTGAGGCAACCCTTGCCGGGCGATTGTACTACGCTCCACCACCTTTCCACCATCAATCCACCAAAGTAGGAGTAGAGTTTTACACCTCATGGCGGCCCGAACTTGGGTAAAACTGCTCGTGTGATCTCTCTCGTGCCGCCCCACGCTCGTCTGCTCTTTGTGCAACGTGACATCCCCCTGCCGAACCAGCAAGGGGTGATGAGGACATCAATACCATTGTTACACCCACATCCCCTGCTGCTATACATACTGGACCAATTACTAGATCTCGCGCACGCCAGTTAAATTATCAGGTACTTTTGTTTCTTGGTAATGATTCTAATGTTCATGAGAATATGATGCTGCCTAAATTGGATACATTTGTTTTGCTTACAAATGAAGGGCCTGGCATGTATAAGAGGGATGAACACTGGAGCAAGACCAAGCATGGAGATGATGGCATGCGCAAGGGGATCAAGAACGGAGTTACAAGTGACGATTTCAGGACTTTGAAGCCACCATAAGGAGTGCATGAAGCCTTGGACGAAATATACAAGATGCCACTTCATAAATTTCGTCCAGATGCTATACTAGGTGTTGCGTCACCTTATGATTGGGGCAGGCCCATGTATTTTCAAAATACTTAAGTATAGGTTGTTTTTAGAGTCCGTATGTGTGGGGAAACAAGAGTTAGGGTTGGTTTCGGACCCCTCCTCCAAGGGCCACGAAATTCCCCCCTCTTCCTCCATATATACAGCCCTTAGGGCGTCGTTTAGACTTTGGATTTTGTTTAGATTAAAGCTCACCATAGCTGCAACTTCGCGTACTTCGTTTGTGTTCAACGACCAGACAAAGGCGTCACAGAACCCCACCTTGATCAATAAAGCTTTCATCTTATATTCACAATATCCAGATTGCAATCTCAGTTTCTTGCTTGTTCTTTGTTTGCTTGCAGGAAACAGACCCACATGGTCAGGTTGATCGTGCTTCAGCGTGGTCAATAACCCCTCGGAAGTTGGTTTAGCGATTGCTAAGGCGCGACGTCTCGCACGTTCGTAGTCGGATCGTCAAGGTCGACTCCCACAGAAAATGATAGCCACCATCTGATCGAAACATCGGGACACCCTCGCCTCTAGCAAGTGGTATCAGATTTCCAGGTTGCTCTATGAGATTTTACACTTTTTTGTAGTTTAGATCGAGTCTGTTCTTCATACCTACAGTCCATGAAGAAAGCCAAAAAATAGGGTTAATTCATCATATCTGAACCAATCTGAGCCTTTGCATAGTCTTTTTAGAGTTTTGCTTTGTTGAATTTGCGGTTGCATCGTCGTGTCGAGTTGCTGGTTTTAGCATCTAGTCCCTTAGAGTTTCGAGTTCTGTTCACAGGTTGTCACGCCGCCGCCGCACCATCGTCGTCATCATTGCCATATACCACCACCCCACCATATACATAGCCGCTGCCATATACAACCACCAATCCGAGTCCACATATACCATCGCCATATACAACCACCAATCCGAGTCCGCATATACCATCGCCATATACCACCACCAATCCGAGTCCAGATACGCCATCGCCATATACAACCATCAGTCCGAGTTCCACCTGATTCATTGCCGCCACCAGTCCGAGTTCCACCAGATTCATCTCTGCCACCAGTCCTAGTCCGAGTCCAGTATTTGTTGCTTTGTTTTCGGTTTCCAGATCACGCTATACTTCAAGTCGTGACCAAGTCAGACTCCCCAACTTTCGCGCTACCCGCAATAGAAAAATAGTTCCAAACTCAAAAAAAACTAAATCTGGAAAATTCTGGCTAGGCAGTTTTGAGACTATTTGTAGACTTTTTCGAAAAAAAAAAATTTGCGGAGCAAAAAAAAGTGAAAAAAAGAAAAAAAAAAAGCAGAGCATGCTCCTCCCTTGTTTACGTGCAGCGTCGTGATTTTGTTAGTCTTCTAGGCTCGCGTCTCTAGCATGGTCTAGCCTAGGACCAGCACAGTACCGTTGTTGAGCGTTTATTCAACTTTGCATCTCTGAATTGATTGTTGTTGACCCTTTTTGCTACCATATTATAAGCCTTCCAAGCTCCATATACATCTACGTCGTGCGTTTGACTTTCCCTGGTAATTGCTCTATCCATGCTTTGAGAGTTTTGACTACAACGGTTGCCGATCACCGCCTGCTGCTGGGTAAGAATTGGTAAGAATTTGAGATTTGCTTGACGGATTTGTGACACCCGCCAGCACCTCTTGTTAGTAGTCTGTAGGATCATATTCTTGTGTGTTTCTATTGCTGCTAACCATGGCAGGATCACAAGCCGACGAGACTGACTGGGAGAACATGACGAATAAGGAGTTGCATGATAAGCTTCAGCAAATGATGAGTGGACAGGTGCAAGATGTGCTAAACAGATTTGAAGAGGCCATGGAGAAGATAGATGGCATGGAGAAGACGTTCGAAACAAAACTCGATAACAAGTTCAATGAATTGCCCGCGCGTCTTCCACCACCACCACCGGCTGCACCTAACGCACCTCTACAACAACAACAACAACAACAACAACAACAACAACAACAACAACAACAACAACAACAACAACAACAACAACAACAACAACAACGACGACGACGACGACGACGACGACGACAACGACAACAACAACAACAACAACAACAACAACAACAACAATAACAATAACAATAACAACAACGACTACTACTACCTCCACATCGCGAAACAACCCTCCGCCGAGCGAGCCGTCTCCCTCTTGCGCCTGGCCAAACTGTTGGTGCTATTGTTGATACTTCTGTGGCTCCTGCTGCTGATGCGGAGGAGGATGATTTTGCGGGAGATTACAAGGATGAGGTTGATCAAAATCAGAACTACGTGCAACCACCAGCACCACAACCACCAGGTCGTCCACATGCAAATAATGGTAATGGTAGGGCTCCCCCTCAGGTACGATCATGACCATCTCCCTAAACTAAAATTGAATATTCCACCATTTGAGGGTAGATATGTTCCTGATATATATCTTACTTGGGAGTTAGAAACTGAACAATGTTTTACATGTTAAAATATCCCGAGGAGAGACGTGTTCCTGCTGCTGTTTGTGCTTTCACTAGTTTTGCATGTGTTTGGTGGTCTGAACATTGTAGATTATATCCTATTCTAGCTACTTGGGCTGCTTTGAAAACTGCTCTGTGTACTCGTTGGGTTCCACCATATTATCAACGTGAATTACTTCAAAAATTGCAGCATTTAAGACAAGGAAAAAATTCTGTAGAAGAATATTATCAGGAATTACAAACTGGCATGATTAGATATGGTATTATTGAGGAGAATGAAGCTATGCTTGCACGTTTTATGGATGGATTAAATATAGAGATTCAGACCATTCTAGAGTATAAGGAGTATACTAATATCACTCGTTTACTCCATCTTGCTTGTGTAAAGCTGAACGTGAAGTGCAGGATCAACAGGCATTGGCGCGAACTAACTTTTCCGCATGTCGATCTTCATCATGGACACCACGTGCATCCTCTACTTACACTGCACCAGCACCTCCATCAGGTGCCACCTCTAGCCGTAATATAAGAAAGCAACCACAACCACCACTATCTGCCAAGAGCACACCTGCTGGGCCTGCATAGAGTTCTTCTTCTTCCATGGCATCAAGAAGGCACACAAGTGATATTATTTGTCGTCGTTGTAAGGGAAGAGGACATTTTGTGAGAGAATGCAAATCTCAGTGTGTGATGATTGTTACTGAGGATGGTGGGTATGAGTCCGCTAGTAACTATGATGAGGAGACTTTGGCTCTTATTACACATGAAGAACACGGTGGAGATGATTCTGATCATGAGACGCAATACATGGCTACTGAAGATGCTGACAAGTATGAATGTTTAGTTGTTCAATGTGCTTTGAGTGTGCAGGTTACACAAGCTGAGCAAAATCAGAGGCATAATTTGTTCCATATAAAGGGAGTTGTGAAGGAACGTTCTGTTCGCATCATCATAGATGGAGGGAGCTACAATAACTTGGCTAGCATGGAGATAGTGGAGAAGCTATCTCTCACCACAAGACAACATCCACATCCTTACTACATCCAATGGTTCAACAACAGCGGCAAGGTTAAAGTAACACATACTGTTCGTGTGCATTTTAGTATCTCTACATATGCTGATTATGTTGATTGTGATGTGGTACCTATGCAAGCATGTTCCTTATTACTTGGTAGACCATGGCAATTTGATAAAAAATCTGTACACCATGGTAGAAACAATCAGTATACTCTTGTTCATAAGGATAAAAATATTACTTTGCTTCCTATGACTCCTGATTCCATTTTGAAAGATGATATTAACAGAGCTAATAAAGCAAAACAGGAGAAAAATAAGAGTGAAAATCAGATTGTGGCAAAAGAATTTGAGCAACAAATGAAGCCTAATAATAAACCATCTAGTGTTGCTTCTGAAATTAAATTGAAAAGTGCATGTTTACTTGCCACCAAATCTGATATTGATGATCTAGATTTTAGCAAATCTGTGTGCTATGCTTTTGTGTGCAAAGAGGCATTATTTTCATTCGAGGACGTGCCTTCCTCTTTGCCTCCTGCTGTCACTAACATTTTGCCGGAGTTCGCCGACGTCTTTCCACAAGACGTGCCACCGGGATTACCACCAATTCGAGGGATTGAGCATCAAATTGACTTAATTCCGGGTGCATCATTACGCAACCATGCACCATACCATACCAATCCAGAGGAGATGAAGGAGATAATGTGTCAAGTACAAGAACTGCTCGACAAAGGTTACCTATGCGAATCCCTTAGTCCTTGTGTTGTTCCTATCATTTTAGTGCCGAAAAAGGATGGTACGTCGCGTATGTGTTTGATTGTAGAGGCATTAATAATATTACTATTTGTTATCGTCATCCTATTCCTAGGCTAGATGATATGCTTGATGAATTGAGTGGCTCTACAATATTCTCCAAAGTTGATTTGCATAGTGGATAGCATCAAATTCGTTTGAAATTGGGAGATGAATGGAAAACAACATTTAAAACTAAGTTTGGATTATATGAGTGGTTAGTCATGCCTTTTGGGGTAACTAATGCACCTAGTACTTTCATGAGATTAATGAACAAAGTTTTACGTGCTTTCATTGGACAATTTGTGGTAGTTTACTTTGATGACATATTGATTTATAGCAAATCTTTGGAGGAACATTTGGAACATTTACGCGTTGTTTTTATTGCTCTACGTGATGCACGTTTTTTGGTAACCTTGGAAAGTGCACCTTTTGCACCGACCGAGTATCTTTTCATGGCTATGTTGTTACTCCACGGGGAATTGAAGTTGATAAAGCCAAGATTGAAGCTATTGAGAGTTGGCCGCAGCCCAAAACGGTCACACAAGTGAGGAGTTTCCTTGGCCTCGCTGGTTTCTATAGGCGTTTTGTGAGAGATTTCAGCACCATTGCTGCACCTCTCAACGAGCTTACAAAGAAGGATGTGCCTTTTGTTTGGGGTACCGCACAGGAAGAAGCCTTCACGGTATTGAAAGATAAGTTGACACATGCTCCTTTACTCCAACTTCCTAATTTTAATAAGACTTTTGAGATTGAATGTGATGCTAGTGGAATTGGATTAGGAGGTGTGTTATTACAAGATGGCAAACCTGTTGCATACTTTTCTGAAAAATTGAGTGGGCCTAGTCTGAACTATTCTACCTATGATAAAGAATTATATGCTCTTGTTCCGACCTTAGAAACATGGCAACATTATTTATGGCCCAAGGAATTTGTTATACATTCCGATCATGAATCTTTGAAACACATTAAAAGTCAAGAAAAACTGAACCGTAGACAAGCTAAATGGGTTGAATTCATTGAGACTTTCCCTTATGTCATTAAACACAAGAAGGGTAAAGAAAATGTTATTGCTGATGCATTGTCTCATCATTATACTATGCTTTCACAACTTGACTTTAAAATATTTGGTTTGGAGACCATCAAAGATCAATATGTGCATGATGCTGAATTTAAAGATGTATTGTAGAATTGTAAGGAAGGGAGAACTTGGAACAAGTTCATTCTTAACGATGGATTGGTGTTTCGTGCTAACAAGCTATGCATTCCAGCTAGCTCTGTTCATCTTTTGTTGTTGCAGGAGGCACATGGAGGAGGATTAATGGGACACTTTGGCATCAAGAAGACGGAGGATATACTTGCTACACATTTCTTTTGGCCAAAGATGAGATGGGATGTTGAGCGTTTTGTTGCTCGCTGCACTACATGTCAAAAAGCTAAGTCACGACTCAATCCTCATGGTTTATATATGCCTTTGCCTGTACCTAGTGTTCCTTGGGAGGATATATCTATGGAATTTGTTTTAGGTTTACCTCGAACAAAGAAGGGGAGGGATAGCATATTTTTTGTCGTGGATAGGTTCTCGAAAATGGCACACTTTATACCATGTCATAAAAGCGATGATGCTATTAATGTTGCTGATTTGTTCTTTCGTGAAATTATTCGCTTGCATGGTGTGCCAAATACTATTGTTTCATATTGTGATACTAAATTTCTTAGCCACTTTTGGAGATGTTTATGGGCTAAGTTGGGGACTAAACTGCTTTTTAGTACTACTTGTCACCCCCAAACTAATGAACAAACTGAAGTAGTCAATAGAATATCGTCTACTATGCTTAGGGCTGTTTTGAAGAATAATAAGAAAATGTGGGAAGAATGCTTGCCTCATATTGAATTTTCTTATAATCGTTCATTGCATTCTACTACTAATATGTGCCTTTTTGAAATTGTGTATGGGTTCCTACTGTCGGGGTTCTGGGAACGGGGGTCCCCAGACTTGCCTGCCTGCGGCCCGCGGCGTGGCGGAGCCAGCGGGCTGTATGACCCATCTTCACCAACAAAGCATCCAAGACCCTCGCGAGGCGGACAACGCAAGACCTCCTCTGGAGTGGCCTAGCTAGGCAGGCTCACGAGGGGCGGAGATATCAAGGCGAGGCGAACCTCACGAGGCTCTCGTGACGTGAGCCATGACGATCGACACCAGGCGGGCGCCAGGCGGGTGCCAGCGCATGCAGCGTCCTTGTTTCCTCTTTGGTGCAAAGGAGGCAAGCGCAGCCGCGGAGTACCGAGGCCTCAGGCAAAGGTTGCCATTTCGGTGCACCAAGACCAAGACCAAGGACTGCAAGATGGAGGTCATCATGGAGCCCAAGACGGCGTCACCACCAGAGCTTTGTGCAGGCGAAGACCGCTTTTGTCAGGATAGCTTGTACTAGCTGCCCCCCTTAAACTTAGCCCGCCATTGTTGGCTCCCTTCCCGCTCGATATTTGGGAAGAGGACCAGGGCCTCTATAAATAGGACTAGACACCATAGTAGAGGGATCTGACCAGAGGGAGAGAGAGATCATCAGATCCAGAGGGATCATTGAGGCCGCCCCCACACACACAAGCTCAGCGAGCTCAAGAAAACCTCAACCTCAGGAGGCAGCTCTCCCCTAGTACTGTTCATCATCATCCCAAGAGGCAATCCACCACCACCACACTGGAGTAGGGTATTACACCACAACGATGGCCCGAACCAGTATAAATCCCATGTCTTTCTCTGTTGTGAGTTCGTCGAGTTTTTCCGCAAGATCTTAGCGAGCTAGAGCATAGATCGGTAGGAGGGGAAGACTTTGCGCGCACCGTAGTGTTCGAACCTTAAGGGTTAGCAGGAGCCCCACATCCAACACCTACCTCGTGCACCTATTGATTTGTTGCCTCTTCCATCTTCGGAGAAGGTTAATTTTGAAGCTAAAGAACATGCTGAGTTGATTTTAAAAATACATGAGTTAACTAAGGAAAACATTGAGCGTATGAATGCTAAATATAAACTTGTTGGAGATAAGGGTAGAAACATGTTGTGTTTGCACCTGGAGATCTTGTTTGGTTACATTTGCATAAGGATAGATTTCCCAATTTTCGCAAATCAAAGCTAATGCCACGTGCTGATGGTCTTTTAAGGTGTTAGAGAAAATAAATGATAATGCATATAAACTTGAGCTGCCTGCAGATTTTGGGGTTAGTCCCACTTTTAACATTGCAGATTTGAGGCCTTATTTGGGTGAGGAAGATGAGCTTCCGTCGAGGACGACTTCATTTCAAGAAGAGGAGGATGATGAGGACATCAATACCATTGTTACACCCACATCCCTTGCTGCTATACATACTGGACCAATTACTAGAGCTCGCGCACGCCAATTAAATTATTAGGTACTTTCGTTTCTTGGTAATGATTCTAATGTTCATGAGAATATGATGCTGCCTAAATTGGATACATTTGTTTTTCTTACAAATGAAGGGCTTGGCATGGATAAGAGGGATGAACACTGGAGCAAGACCAAGCATGGAGATGATGGCATGCGCAAGGGGATCAAGAACGGAGTTACAAGTGATGATTTCAGGACTTTGAAGCCACCATAAGGAGTGCATGAAGCCTTGGACGAAATATACAAGATGCCACTTCATAAATTTCGTCCAGAGGCTATACTAGGTGATGCGTCGCCTTATTATTGGGCCAAGCCCATGTATTTTCAAAATACTTAAGTATATGTTGTTTTTAGAGTCCGTGTGTATGGGGAAACAAGAGTTAGGGTTGGTTTCAGACCCCTCCTCCAAGGGCCACGAAATTCCCCCTCTTCCTGCATATATACATCCCTTAGGGCATCGTTTAGACTTTGGGTTTTGTTTAGATTAAAGTTTGCCATAGCTGCAACTTCGCGTACTTCGTTTGTGTTCAACGACCAGACAAAGGCGTCACAGAACTCCACCTTCATCAATAAAGCTTTAATCTTATACTCGCAATATCCAGATTGCAATCTCAGTTTCTTGCTTGTTCTTTGTTTGCTCGCAGGAAATAGACCCACGTGGTCAGGTTAATCGTGCTCCGGCGTGGTCACGAACCCCTCGGAAGTTGGTTTAGTGATTGCTAAGGCGCGATGTCTCGCACATTCGTAGTCGTATCATCAAGGTCGACTCCCACAGAAAACAATAGCCACCATCTCATCGAAACATCGGGACACCCTCGCCTCTATCAAGGGGCCTCTTGGTCTCATAGGTGGCTGTGGTTTCCCGTGACACACAGCAAGGAGACGCTGGAGATCTTCTGCACCAGCGAACCAGACAAGGCCAACGAGATGATGATCAGGCTCAGGATGAAGGGCGACGGCTTGTATCCTAGCTTCATCGGAGTTCATGTGAAGTTTACCAGAAAAGATGAACCTCCCCAGATGGCAGCAGTCCTGCAGTTATGCGTGGAGGAATTCTGCTTGGTGTACCACATTGCAGTGGCCACAAAATGGTGATCCATACTACTCTTCATTCATTTGTTGTATTAGTACTACTCGCTAAAAATTTCAATAAACTTGTTTCCCAACTAGATGAGCTACTATAGTTTGTGAAGTGGATGCACGAGTACATGTTTCTCAAGTAGATGCACTATAATATATTTTGAAACTGATGCACTGGATTAGCATATGAAATTGTTTCACCAGATTAATTTCTGAACTTGATGTACTAGCATAGTTTCTGATCTTGATGCACTAGTATAGTTTATTGAGTTGATGTATTAAAAGATGTTTTTGAACTTGATGTACAAAAGTAGTTTTTGAACCTGGTCTGATGTTATTTTCAACAGCAAAAAATAAAGTAAGAACTTGGTGAAGCACTATTATAGGTCTTTTATTCAACAAAAAGAAAACTAAACTTGAAGCAAGAAGCACATAGATCATTTACTCTGGTTATAGGTTCTTGAACTTAGTGAAGCATTTGGTGAAGCACTGAAGACAGCAAAAAGAAAATTAACACGATGTACTTGAATTTAATTTCAGAACTTTGTGTACTAGTTTCTGAACTACATTCATCCATGACTTATACTATATAAGCATCTACCTCATGGATTATCACTTGTAAACCAAAAACCAGAAGAATTAAATCTTCAAAAAAGAACACTAATCTTCAATATGTGTCTCCCCCCTTGCAGGCCCAAGCGCCTCAAAGAGTTCCTGTGGGAGTAGAAATTGTACACATTTGCCGATTTAGGCATTGAAGGTGACAAATAGAAGCTGAAGATGTCTTGTTTGGAGATCAACCCCAAGAACTTCACCGACATTTAGCGCAACTAGAGAGTTCCAGGCAACGGAAGAGAGTGTGACTCCTTGGATGATGTTGCAGCTAGCGTCATCCACCCATTGTACAAAAGCATGAAGAAGAAGATTGATGAAGGACACCCTACCACAAACATGCCCGATATACAAGTCATGGTGAATACACCGGTCAATGACAAGGGGCTACAAGCGACTGTGGCAGTCGTCGACAAAGGGATGCAAACGATGGATATTATGGATGAGACGACTATAGTGCAAGTCGGCGAGGCGGATGTGAGGAAGTTAGTTAACCAAGACAAGGATCATAAAATTATAGAGGAAATGACACATCTTAGCAAAGGAAGAGATGGGCACCTGCGTATATTATGTGGTCCGGGCTTTCTGCCAATAATACAGAAAGGAGGAGTTAATGTTAACTATGAGAGGATTTCTATATTTGATGAGTCCATACAAGTGCATGCATGTACAAAACCTGGAAGGTATTTGTTTCCTAACCGAATTGCAAAACAGTACCATGCATGCGTTTGTAGAGATAAGAGGACCTGGAGAACCTGGAGAATTAAAAGGAAAGAGACTAGATGCGACATATTTGTTAGTGTTGCTACTTCACGGAATATACAAACCACCAATCTGCATGTCCTAGGAAATAGGAAGGGAAGGAGTCTGCGCGTACATGCAAATATCAATCGGCTAGTTGTGTACGTTTGGAAAAGCAAAACCAAAGTAGAAGATCAAAACAATTACGGCAACAAAATCAGTTGCACCACAAGTCACGCAGGGGTTGGTAAATCTTGCACGTAGTATGGCCTGCGTGCCTTGTTTAGGACGAACTCATATGAGTCGGTTTGTATCTAGGCTATATATAGTTTTGGCCATCAAGACTCTATTTGGATTAGGTTATTTTTCTCTAGAGTTTAGACAGACTATGAAGCAGCCCTCTGGGCGCTCATATTGTTTATTTGTGTGAGATTTTCTATTCAAAAGATTACACTTTGGTGAGAGGATTCTCGTGATTGAGAATTTGCTAGCTATTGGTCTGAGGTCCGTCCCGGCAACGGATTACGTGCCGGTTACTTCTACTCCGACGGGAGGTGCCTTGTTTGTCGAGGTATTGCTTGTCAGTTGTTGTTACCACAGTTTCAGGTTGCGTGTATAGCTCATGTAATTGGGAGCTTTATCAGTGAAATTTAGTCGCGGCTGTTTCATCGTGAAAGATCGGGCCAAATTAGCGGTGTGTCCGAGGTCGTACCATCATCAGTTGGTATCAGATAACTGGGTTTCTCACAGTGCAATTTTTCAAAAAAAAACTTGATTGAGGATGTACGGTGACACTGACTATTATGGCTACAAGTCCCACAATGACAAGTTGAAGATGCAAAAAATGACAAGGTGGTTGGAAAGTGATGCTACATCGACAGAGTATAAATCATGGGAAAATAGGATGGAACATATGTTTGACAATCGTGCTTTCACAGGATCCTAATTTTGATGAGTTTATTACTTTGGATCTTGCACTAGAATGTGTCGATGATGTGTTGTATGAGTTGTGGCGTCAAGAGAAACGCGACAAGAGGTTACATTACTCGACAACTATTTGGAAGGATTTTCGGAACTTTTTAAGGGCAGAATTTTTACCTTCTCAGCGCGACAATATTATGGTGCCCGGGATGAATACCGTGGTGGTAGCTTCAACGAAGGCACATAGTCAGAAAATTAAAGTCATGGAGAACAATGCAAAAAATTGATAAGGTGGTGGTGAAGGGAGCCAATAAGTCAACGACAATGGTGATTCCTCCAAATGAGAAGGAAAAAATAGTACCTGATCTTCACAAGGTTTCAGATGCGCATGTGGACATGGCGATAAAAGAGGAAGCATCAGCACCAATGAGTGGGCTGAGCGTACAACTCAAGAGGGTACTCGACGGCAACAATAATAAGGTGGATAAAGGTCAGCGTTGGAGTTTATTTCAGACTCAATGCGACATCAAGGGAATGTCGTGTAAATTGATTATTGATGGAGGTAGTTGTACCAATGGGATCAGCAATACGTTGGTGGAGAAACTTGGCTTATCCACATGGCGATACAATGAACCACATCGTTTGGAATGGTTGAATAACTGTGGGCAGTAAAAATTACACATAAGGTGCGTGTGCCATTTAAGGTTGGGCAGTATATTGATGAGGTGGAATGCGATGTTTTACCATTAGAAGTTTGTGGTTTATTGCTTGGACGACCATGGCAATACGACCGCAATGTAACACATGCTGGGAGGATGAATACATATACTTTTCTTCATCATGGGAAGCAAATGACACTAAAGACAATGGAAGAGCAATCAATTTGCTCAGATGTGGTGTTGACAATACGCAAGGAGAAAACTTTGAAGGTCAAGTCGAAACCGAGGACGGTTTCCTTTCAAGAGAGGGAGAATGATGAAGCACACCCTACCACAAACATGCCCAGTATACAAGTCATGGTGAATACACCGGTCCATGACAAGGGGCTACAAGCGACTGCGGCGGTCGTCGACAAAGGGATGCAAACGAAGGATATTATGGATGAGACGACAATAGTGCAAGTTGGCGAGGCGGATGTGAGGAAGTTAGTTAACCAAGACAAGTATCATAAAATTATAGAGGAAATGACACATCTTAGCAAAGGAAGAGATGGGCACTTGCGTATATTATGTGCTCCAAGCTTTCTGCCAATAATATAGAAAGGAGGAGTTAATGTTAACTATGAGAGAATTGCTAGATTTGATGAGTCCATACAAGTGCATGCACATACAAAACATGGAAGGTATTTGTTTCCTAACCCAATTGCAAAATAGTACCATGCATACATTTGGAGCGATAAGAGGATGTGGAGAACCTGGAGAATTAAAAGGAAAGAGACTACATGTGGCAGATTTGTTAGTGATGCTGCTTCACGAAATATACAAACCACCAATCTGCATGACCTAGGAAATAGGAAGGGAAGGAGTCTGCGCGTACATGCAAATATCAATTGGCCAGATGTGTACATTTGGAAAAGGAAAACCGAAGTAGAAGATCAAAACAATTACGGTAACGAAATCAGTTGCACCACAAGTCACGCAGGGGTTGGTAAATCATGCACGTAGTATGGCATGCGTGCCTTGTTTAGGCTATATAGAGTTTTGGCCATCAAGACTTTATTTGGATTAGGTTATTTTTCTCTAGAGTTTATACAGACTATGAAGCGGCCCTCTGGGCGCTCATCTTGTTTATTTGTGTGAGATTTTCTATTCAGAAGATTACACTTTGGTGAGAGGATTCTCGTGATTGAGAATTTACTAGCTATTGGTTTGAGGTCCGCCCCGACAACGGATTACATGTCGGTTAGTTCTACTCCGACGGGAGGTGCCTTGCTTGTCGAGGTATTGCTTGTCAGTTGTTGTTACCACAGTTTCAAGTTGCGTGTATCGCTCGCGTAATTGGGAGCTTTATCAGTGAAATTTAGTCGCGATTGTTGCATCATGAAAGATCGGGCCAAATCAGCGGCGCGTCCAAGGTCGTGCCTTCATCAACGATCGACAAGGAGGAAGACCACAAACTGTGGGGGATCAGCCCGCTGCTAAACAAGCTCATCGAGTACGCAGGAATAGATGCGTACGCCACGTACAAGTGATGGAAGATAATTGACAACATCATAAGAGGTTGGGAAATTTCAAAAGAGCCGGAGGCTGACCCCTACTACCACTGCCACTATGCAGGATGAAGAGACATCAAAGTCTGCCTTCGTGTTGCTTGCGCTTGAGCTTGTCCTTTATCTTGTTGTTTCAAATTTGTAGTTTGCTTTTGTTAGGTTGAACCAGCTTGCTTATGTCATGTGTGTCAGGGTTGAACAAGTTTGCTTATTTCATCAAGTACATCATTCTCTTATGTCGTTGAACAAGTTTGCTAGCTTCCTATTTTGTTTATCCATCATTTGAAGTTGAAGTAGGCTATGAATGAAACTTTGTGGCTGCTATGCAGCACTAGTCATGGAGCAACAAATCACACATGGATATTTTCACAAAAAATAGTGGCAGACTAAGAACAACAGCAAATAGTAGCCTTGGACGCTCACTATGGCTTAGTCCTATACGATAGTACTATCAAACTAAAAATTAGTTTTTAGTTTCAGAAGAACACTAAAAAGACTAAGTTGCAGCCGAGGACAACATTCAGTACTAACATCATCATGCTTATAGTCGTTAGAAAATTACTAAGTACTACAACAGGAAAAGCAAAGAACCATCAGTACGTATTTCATAGTCACTAGCATACTAGGAGTGGAAGTACTGGTACACTTGAACACACAGTACATCCATTCTACAAAAATAAAAAGGAACAGGAAGCGTCAGTTTGCATTCCCTAAAACAGTGACACACTAAGAATAACAGTGCTGGTACAATTGAAATCTCAGTACAACTTAGTTTATACAGCAAGTACTATGATGATACTAAATAATGCCTTTAGAATAACCACAGCCTAGAAAAAAGAAGGCCAAAACTAAATCAAAAATATATCAGTTCGACCAAGGAGAAAAATCACAAGAAAGAAAACAGAAGCATCAGTCCACATTGACCAGTGAGGTACTAGTTTCAAACAACAAGAAATAAAATGATCACAGTGCTAGTACAATTGAATTCTCAATACAACTTAGTTTATACGGTAAGTACTATGATGATACCAAACAATGCCTTGAAAAAGAAGGCCAAGACTCAATCAAATAGACTACAGTTCAACCAAGGACAAAAACTCACAAGAACAACCAACAGAAGCATCAGTCCACATTGACCAGTGAGGTACTAGTTTCAAACAACAACAACAAAATGATGACCGCCCAAGGACAGACCAGCCACTCACAGGAGGACACACTTGGACTCGAGCTCACGGCGGAACTGTTGGCGAATCCATAGTAATTGAGACTGTGCGGGCCAGCCGTCAAGGGCCCACGGGTCATGGAATAGAGAGCGAGCGCCGTGTATAAGCGCCCAGGTCAATATACAGAGGAGTTCGACAGGCAAGGCACGACAACGCTTATAAACTGGTCGAGAGCCCCCTCGGCTAGCGAGGTGGGACTAAACTCAAAGCGCACGCACAACCAGCAGTCCACAGTCGCGCGCATGGGCCATTTGGGCCGAAAAAGGGCCCAATACGACTGCTACTCCCTCCTCTCCGAACTCTCCTCGCTCCACCCCATAAGGCCCGCTGAATAAACCAAAGCGCGTGGCAAAGAAAATATAAACTAGTACAAAAATGTTCAGAAACTAAATATAGAAACGCTCACATGCATGTTTGCAGGAAAAATAATTCTAAATTCAAATATAAAAATAAAATAAATTTACCTCTTCAGCATAGATAAAAGGATTAAAAATATGCTACAAAAACAATGATACTTTGAAGTTCAACTATATATGCTGCAAGAATAATTATGAACTTAATATGGCTATCTGTTAAATGTAGCTAATTTAAATCGGTGCTCTAACTTTTACTATGAGGTTCAACTATTAAAATGCAAGAAGTTCAAACATATATTTGGCTCTCAATGTTGCTAAATTTCTTATATTTAAATAAAATCTGGCTAGAGATCATGTAGCAATTTCGTCGTAAATAATTTCAATCCCAAAAAACCTTTAGTTCTAATACATTATATGAGATCAGTTCTACATAACAAGAAAGTGTAACTCCACTCACGCTAGATCTAGAAAAACTATTGTGACACCAAATTTTAAAAGCCTTACGCTGAATAAAATTACAATTCAATAGTCACAGAACTATACCATAAGTATAAGAAAAGAGGGTACAGAAACTATAAAGGTTCAACTTAGGTTGGGACAGATGAAAATAAAATAAATCTCACTTTTTCGGCAACAACTCGTAATGCACTTGAAAAAAATTGTTTCAGTTCAACTAGTGTATAAGACTTCGGTGCAAAAAATAAAACTTAACCAAAACAAATTCCCGATAAAACATACACAAGTAAAACAGTTGTTCAACCACATTCTCATCATGGAAAAAAGTTTGTAAAATGTTGTGCCACACTTAAAAACAGCACAAAGTATACCGGTTATTACCTAGTTGACAAGACATCCAAACACTACATACAGAGCCTACAATGCGTTCAAGACATAAATCACACAAATATCCCATTCACTACGCAAATGATAACCATTTCTTCTATGCACCAGGAGCCAAAGCCTGAACCTCCTTCGGAAGCCCCACCACCATAACCTGGTTATTCCGGTTGAACACAACTATATATAGATCATCAGCATTCCAATCAACAATATGCGGCTGCAAAACAATAGAACAAATTATCAAAAATCATGACACATATAGAAAGAATAGACAATCAGTTAAACACAGAAAGTGAAAGCTGAACTAGAACCCGCATCATTATTTCGAATGTTCTCAATGATCTTTTCACCATCAGAGGTTCCCGCATACTTTAGAGTATAATCTCCACATTCATTCGGCCCTTGAAGTGGAACCTTGACAAATGTTGGTTTCTTTGCTAAAAC
The DNA here is from genome assembly GCF_056163025.1 of Triticum urartu. Lineage (NCBI taxonomy): Eukaryota > Viridiplantae > Streptophyta > Magnoliopsida > Poales > Poaceae > Triticum > Triticum urartu. Next base: position 347,266,971 of record NC_141874.1, read on the forward strand.
CTCCCATTTGGGCTGCTTGGTCGCATTATATTGAGCATCACCATACACAGCCTTCACTACTTGGACCAATCTAGAGATCTGTAAAAAAAGAAAAGAAACCACACATTTTCAGGTCTCAGAAAAGCAGAAACAAGAGGAGGAAAAATTAATCTAGTACAGATAATAAATGTCACTAAAAATCCTCTCGCAGTCTTTGTGATAGGTGTTTTTTGAAGGCTGATGGTTCTTCCCATAAGGTAAAGGGTCAAGGATGTCAACGGTACTTCGGTACCGATTCATGACATATAAGGAAAAGTGTGGCACTTTCAAATCCTTTGTTAAAACCATAGGTTTGTATAGAGGCATCATGACCTAAAAACAAATGACCAAAAAAGGATATTAAATATTCAAAATAAAAACCAGCATCACGGCGAACAAATAAAACCAAAAATCAGCTAGTAGATCTCACAAGGTCGGCACTGAGCAAGTCTTCCCCATCTTTAACATAGCTCTTGAAATCTCTCGCTGCACTCTCCACATTAAACTCTTTATCTTCATCACCGTAAAACGAACAGTCAAGCACAAGCTGAGAAAAGCCAAAAAGAAATAGACAGGGGAAAAGGATCAATAAGGAAAGTATTTTTAAAACTCGTAAAACAATAGGCAATCTTGTTTCATAGAAACAAACGATCTGATTCATTACCTGATGAAATATCAACATTTCTCTCGGGATCTCGCTTCCAATCATCAATGAGGAAGCCCATTACATCACCCTCCATCAACTGTCTAGGTGCAAAAACTTCCCAGATGCGTTTGCCAGTGAAGGTAGTTACATTGTCATCGGGCTGAGGTGTCATTGAGAACGCAGTCCTGCAGCACACACAAGAACAAAAAGCAGGGGAAGCAAGATAAGGCATTCATAACATTTCAAGTTATATAAAAATGAGCATTTCATGTCATATTTATCTAGCAGTTAGAAACAACAGAAGAAAAGAAGAGGAAACATAATGAGAGATACTCACTCGACATACTTCTCACGTCCTTCATCACTAAGCAACAAATTATACAACTTGCGAGCCTTGTCCAGGTGAAGGAATTTATGAGGGTGAAGCTGCTGCACAGGGGAGCAAAACTTTATAGGAGCTCTGGGTGCATGCTTCGTGCTTGTAACATTGCCATACTTCAAAGCAGGATCCTTCCTAGCAACACCAACTCTATGGCCCACTATTCCAGCAAGGGAGATACACCCTGTAGTGACCAGACCTCAAACGGTCCAATCTCTATGCTCCAGTGTCATCCCTGGATCAGTAATGCTGACACCGCACAGTACTTGAAGGATTTATAACAGAGTAGCAATCACACACTTATTACAACGAGTGCCTCAAAAGAGAACTTATTATAATTAATATGGCTTAAGGCCATCTAATAACGATAACAGCGGAAGGCTTGGAAGATAAGTGAGTCCATCAACTCCAACGGCATCACTGAGTATAGAACCATGACCTAAAAGGCTCCTTACTCGTCGTCTGAAAAGTCTGCAACATGAACGTTGCAGCCCGAAACGGGTCAGCACTTGGAATATGCTGGCAAAGTAACACATAGAGAGCAATGAAAGAATAAGGCTATACTACATACATATTTGGCTGGTGGAAAGCTCTATGGTTACAGTTTTGCGTAAAGCCAATTTTTCCCTACTACAAAGGAATAAATTTTATTTAACAATCATGGTAGTTGTTAAACATTGAGAGTGTAGACACCCTCTCAATCCCAATTAAGCATCATCATTAAAACCCAACAAAATTAATTAGAGTAACATGATGAGATTCACATGATAATCCAAGTACTAGATACTCAAATTGTCCATAACCGGGGACACGGCTAACCATGATTAGTTTATACATGCTCTGCAGAGGTTTGCGCAATTTTCCCCACAAGACTCGATCTCCTCCGTTGGGTGTAACGCCCTCGATGCGGCTATATCTCCCACATGTCGAAGCACGACTTAGGAGCATAACCGCATTGAAAGCAATGTCGCAAGTGAGGTAATCTTCGCAAACAACCCATGTAATACAATAAGGGAAAAGATACATAGTTGGCTTACAATCGCCACTTCACACAAATACATGAATAAAGCATTACATCATCCAAATACAATCAGGGCCCGACTACGGAGCCAAAATGAAAGAAGACTACGCCAAATGCTACACAGATCCCCGATCGACCCCAACTGGGCTCCACTACTGATCAACTAGAACGAAACAACACAAAGGGCAAGATCTTCATCGAGCTCCTCCTTGAGCTTGGTTGCGTCATCTGCATGGTTCAACGGGACCTGCAAGCTGGTTTTGGAAGTATCTGTGAGTCACGGGGACTCAGCAATCTCACACCCTCGCGATCAAGACTATTTAAGCTTATGGGTAAGGTAAAAGGTATGAGGTGGAGCTGCAGAAAGCGACTAGCATCTATGGTGGCTAACATATGCAAAAGAGAGCGAGAAGAGAAGGAAAAGCACGGTCGATAAAAGTATGATCAAGAAGTGATCCTAGAACAACCTACGTCAAGCATAACTCCAACACCGTGTTCACTTCCCGGACTCCGCCGAGAAGAGACCTTCATGGTTACACACGCGGTTGATATATTTTAATTAAGGTCAACTTCAGGTTTTCTACAACCGGACATCAACAAATTCCCATCTGCCCATAACCGCGGGCATGACTTTCGAAAGTTCAAATCCCTGCAGGGCTGTCCCAACTTAGCCCATCACAAGCTCTCACGGTCAACGAAGGATATTCCTTCTAGCGGGAAGACCCGATCAGGCTTGGAATCCCGGTTACAAGACATTTCAACAATGGTAAAACAAGACCAGCAAGACCGCCCGATGCCCCGACATCCTGATAGGAGCTGCACATATCTCGTTCTCGGGGCAACACCGGATGAGCGCTCCGTACAACTAAAACCAGCCTTCAAGTTTCCCCGAGGTGGCGCTGCAAAGGACTCTAGTTCGGACCAACACTTAGACAAGCACTGGCCCGGGGGGGTTAAAATAAAGATGACCCTCGGGATGTGTGACTCCCAAGGGAAAAAGGCTAGGTGGCGAATGGTAAAACCAAGGTTGGGCCTTGCTGGAGGAGTTTTATTCAAGGCGAACTGTCAAGGGGTTCCCATTATAACCCAACCACGTAAGGAACGCAAAATCCGGGAACATAACACCGATATGACGGAAACTAGGGCGGCAAGAGTGGAACAAAACACCAGGCATAAGGCCGAGCCTTCCACCCTTTACCAAGTATATAGATACATTAATTAAATAAGAGATATTGTGATATCCCAACAAAATATATCCATGTTCCAACACGGAACAAGCTCCAATCTTCACCTGCAACTAACAACGCTATAAGAGGGGCTAAGCAAAGCGGTAACATAGCCAAACAATGGTTTGCTAGGACAAGGTTGGTTAGAGGCTTGGCTTAGCAATATGGGAGGCATGAAAAGCAAGTGGTAGGTATCGCAGCATAGGCATAGCAAAAGAGGGAGCAACTAGCAAGCAAAGATAGAAGTGATTTCGAGGGTATGGTCATCTTGCCTGAGATCCCGCAAGGAAGAAGAACGAGTCCATGAAGAAGACAAACGGACGTAGTCGAACAGATCCTCACAAACGTGATGTTAACGGAACTAACCCGAAGAAGCAACACCGGAAAGAAGCAAACAACATGGTAAACAACCAACACAAGCATGGCATGATGCACAACCAAGTATGATGCATGTCCGGTTTAAAGAAGCATGGCATGGCAAAGTACAACAAACAACACCACAAATTAAGTGGAGCTCAATATGCAACGGGTTGCATATTGACGGAACACCACATCAATTATTTAGTTCTCTCTCAGTTATGTACTCACCAATATTAAATGTTGTTAAGCATGTCAAGAGTTGATACATAACAAAACTATACCATCTAAACAATGTAAATGGGGCCGGGTATAATAAACAACAAACCCGGTAAAACCCCATATGCCTTAGTAATTTAAAGCAACAACAATTTAAACATTTTAATTATTGTTATCATGATGCAGATGACATGAACAAGTTTTATGCAATTTTTATTAAAAGTTGACAAGATCATTATGAAGCATTTGTCATCGTGGCGGAAATGAAAAGGGGTGCCACACAACGATAACGAAACGTTGCCACGGCAACGATAACAAAACGGTGCCACGGCAACGTCCCGGTTTCCGGTAACTCAGTTGAGATGCGGGTGCAAAAGGAAAAGTGATGGGGCCGTGTCATGCAAGGATGGTGGGGTGCTCCCGGATACCGGGTCCCCACGGGTTAGCGGCAAAAGAGGAGGACCGAGCAAGTGACAACTCGGACGCGGTGCAGACAACGGGTGCATCTCAAACATCGCAAGCATTCGTTCACGGACGTCGTCTCGGGGTTATACCTTCGGAGCGTGCAAAGGGGACGGCTCTCATTCATAGAGGGAAGTAGGCGTTCTCGCGATGGCGGTAGTGGAAGTAGTCATTCTCGCTTCGTAGATGGTCACACTCCGTAGGTGTTCGGGGTCAACAAGGAACTTGCCGTCCACGGGTCTTCGAGGGTCGACGGTACATGTTCTGTAAACGTTCGAGCGACGGTAGTGGTACACATTCACAGAGTAGGTCGTACACGTCGACGGTCTTATCGGAACCTCGTCAACGTTCGCGATCCACCTTGGCGATCCGAAGGGGTACTTGGCGTCATGGTACTTGGGTCTTCGGACTTGCTGGTCTCGGTTCTTGCGATGGTAGTTGTACAAGGTCGTCGTGGGAGGTAGTGGTACTCGCGAACTTGTCGGATCCACGGTGACGGTTGTGGAACCTCACGGATTCGTGGTCTCCGGGCGGTCCCGTTCTTGATGGTGGGGTACATGACGCATCCCGGATATGTAGTCGTACACGGTGTTACATGTAGCCGAACTTGAGGTGGTCTTGGCGTCGGACTTGCGGTGTTGGACAGAACCATGGCGAGGTTCAACAGCTACCCCACGTCCATGACGAAAAACGAAGCTCGGGCAGAGAGTCGAAGCAGCTAGCAGGGGCGTGTGTGGAGCAACAACATAACACCAGCAAAGGCCATGGCGACATGGAGCCTTGGGCGCCATCGGGGTGGAAGGATGCGGTTCCTGCCAAGCTCTCAGAGGGGCCGGCCATCGAGGCAGGAAGGTGACGACGCTGGGGATCGATGCTGGGGCTCCGGCGAACTCCGGCAACGCAGACGACGAAGGGAGCGAGCGGCGCGAGGCTCCTGCTGGGCGCTCGAGGTGGGGCAGGCACGCCGGAGCCACCGGACAAGATGCAGGTCAACGGGACGTTCGGCAGGGGCGCGATGGCCATGGAGGTGGGGTGCAGCACGGCGGCAGAGCGGCGGCGGCTGCAGGGCGCCGGCGGCGGGGCGCCATGGCCGCCTGAAGAGGAAGGAGGGCGGCGCAGGTTGGTAGAGGAGGGCGGCTCGCGTCCTCGGGGTTCCCTGCTCGCGAGCACAAGGGCACAGGAGGATGGCCGGGGTGCACGAGGGCATCGGGTGCAGGCGCGAGATCGAGAGGAGAGGGAGGGGATCGTGGGAGAAGGGTGGCTGCGGAAGGGAAGCGAGGAGGAGATGGGATCGAGAGAGGAGTCGGGGCAGCGGTCTCCCTGGCGGCGCTGGGAGAGATCGAGAGGGACAGGTATGGGCATCGAGGGAACGGGCTCAGGAAGGCTAGGGTTAGGAAAGGAGACTGGGCCTTAGGAAAATGGGCCGAAGCGGTGGAGGGCGCTGGTTGTCCGGCCTAGTAGAGCTGGCAGGGACGCTGGGCTCTCCACTCCCTCTCTCATCTCTTAAACTCTCCTTTTCCATTTAAAAACAAAACAGAATAGAGAAAGAAAAGAAAGAGGAGGAAGGGTTGGAATCTGGGCATGGGGATAATATTCCCGGACTCGCAAAAATGTGTATGATCCAACAAAAATGGAGTGGCCATTTTTCAAAGTTTAAATTCATACTCATTTGATTTGAATTCAAATGGTTCGAATAGGAAGTGAGGGTTAGGAAGGTCCAAAAATGTTCGGATTTTTGGTGGAGCTCCGGAAAATGATGAGAGAATATATGGCAAGGTTTGAGGAGCAACTCGAAGCAGAAAAGACTTGAGAGTTACATTACAAGTGCGTCGTGGTAACTCCACAAGAATGGAAATATTTATAATAGCTCCCTAATATCGGGAGGATATGTTATAAAGAGAATCACCATGTGAATTCCCTCGATTTAAATGGACCGAAAATCCATGCAATTTATTTAGTGAGATGCAAAAGACTTATGACATGATGACATGATAACATGATGCAATGCACAAATACAAGGGCGGGCACAAATGAAACACACGTCGAAACCCGGAACACATAGAAGTCTTCTCAAGCATCGGTCTCGGGGCGTCACAACACCCCGCCACTACAAGAGGATCTCGTCCCGAGATCTAGAATGGCACCGGAGGGAAAAACGGAAGAGAAAGAGAAGAGGTATAACTAAGTTGCTTCTTTGACAAATGAGTGAAACCACGAGCCTTGAGAGGTTGAAAAAATTGAAATAAAGAATGCAACGAGAAAGAGCGAAGTTGAAAGCACTCCATTAGGAAAAAGAACAAGGAAGAACAAATTCGAACAGCACTCCGGTTGGAAAGATATGCAAGGCTTGATAAAATGAAAGAACTTGAGCAGAGGACACAACACTCCGGTTAAATGGATAAGCACGAAAAGAACATGATCTTTGACAAACGAGATGATGGGTTGAAAAGAGCAACATCACAATGCCTCCGGAACGAAAGAATAGAATATAGATAATTGAAATAAAAGAATGGAGAAGCAAGTGCCAACTTCTGTCACAAAAAGAGTTTGAGAAGGCATCCTTAGGAGAAGGGTCGAACGGAGTTGTTGGAACACCAACAACGAAAAGAATAATCTTGATATGGTCTTATGGCATACATCTCAAATTATGAGGTGACAACCTGCCACTCACGGGAAGAAGAATTGGATTGATATGAACAAGGAGACGAGAAAGCTTATTCACCGGAAGGATAAAAGAAGAACTTGGGTCATTTATAAGCACCATAAATAGCAACAATCCTTAGGGAAAGCTTTAGGTGAAACATGACACCAGATAACTCCAACGAAGAGGTTGGTGGATTTGAATTACCTCATTCTCAACAACATGTGAATCATGAAACATAAACTCAAATTATCAAGAATGACATACTACCAGCTCCAATGATACGATTGAAAGAATTGCACTCTGGATAGCAAGATGAAGAAAACTTGAGCTCCTCAGAAAAGAATCTTGGTGAACACTTCGAGAAGGAATTAATCCTTGATGAACCATCATGTAGAACCTTCATGAAGAACTCCGGTAAACAAAAGGAATGATCAATCGAAAAGAAAGGCCTTGCAATGATTAGATGAAGCTTTGCGACGAGATAAAGTGGAAACTTGGAACTCTGGAAAGAAAGACAAAGCATCTCAAACCAAGAATGTGGTATGATGAACCACTCCGGAATAAAGAATTAATCCCTTGGATGAAACAATAATAAGGATTACGTTATGCGTATCCTTCACCAATTTAGATTGATGACAAGCAACGGATTTTGCACACTACTTATTCTCGTAGAAAGGATTAAGATAGATATAGCACAAACTTGGGAAAATCTTCAACGAACCACCGGTAGAATTGAAAACAACAAATGAATTGATATGATAACAAGGTAAGAAGAATCTTGAACGAACCACCGTAAGAATTGAAAAAGAACGAATAAAAGATAACGAAACACCAGGAAGAATTTGCAAATGAACGAAGATGCTCGAGAGAATCTAGATACATGAGAACGAAGGGATCACGAACTGATTAGAGATCACTTGAACGAAGCACCGATAAGATTTGGAGAACCATAGCTGAAAGCTGAGAATGAATAAATTCTGAGATGATGGGCTCCGAAGAAACAAACTGAAAAGAATCTTGAATTGCTCCGGATGGGTGCAAAGAATTCTCACGATCAAAACAATTATGAGAGGATGGCATCACTCTAGAACCATGAATCTTTGAGAGAATAGATAAGATATGGAGGAAAAACTCTTCTTCGGTCTTCAAAATCCGAGAATGACGAGGAGAAACACCACCAAGAATTGTTGAGATACTCCAGGAGAATGAAAAGCGAAGAGGTAGAGCCAACAATGAAAAGAATTTGAAAATGATCTTGGAGAAGGCATTTGACTCATGATAAGTCATTCTTACATCAAACTTCAAAAAGAATTTAGGATAGCTCTGGGAAAATAAGAAGAGTCAGGTAAGATCCTGGAAAAAAACCAGTGGGTTAGGGCCCACTGAAAAGATACACCATTGAAATGATTTACAAGATAGATTGCGCCGGTTGAATTAAATGGCTTGAATGAGATAACATCCTCGAAAGATCTTGACTGAAAGCAGAGTAGAGACATGAATCTTCATAATATCTTGAGCACTACGGAACAAAAGAATAGCAAGAAGTGGATGATTAAGAGGTGCACCGGCATGAGAAGGTATTTGAAACGAGGAAAAAGGGGTATGATCAACAAAGCTTGACATGGATCCACCGGAGAAGAAAAGAATGAATAATGGTGAACTAGAAGAACACCTTCAAGGGAACCACTGGGTAAGAATAATGATAGAAAAGAATGGAGAGACTTCGCATCAATAAGATGGATACTTGATTAAGAAATCTTAGTCCTCAAAGAAAAAGGGAGGGTGGGCGGGAAAACAAAGGCATCTTGGACACGAATGAAACAAACACCATTGAGAAGACTTGAGTTGATCTTGTGGATGTTGAAATGATCGGATCCACTTGAAGAGAAACACGCCGGTTGAAAAGGATTGACATGACACTCTCAATTATCATGAAGGATTTGTATTCACATCGGAGTAGGAGAACACCGTTTACGAAAAGTATGGAATCAACACTTCACTTCGAAGCAACTCGAATACCACAACTCGAAACAACACAAAGGATTGGCTTGCAAAATAAGCTGGAACAAACATATGATAGAGATTTCGTCTGAAGTTTTCGTGGTGGGGCTTACACAGGCTCAATCGTACAGCACCATCATGTACAAGGCAGTGCACATGACATACAAAGCGTCCCCGAGTCGGCATAGCCAAGGACTCTTTAAGACACCACGAGACCACTGTAAAACCAACCGTGGATAGGCGGACCACTAGACGTCGAACCCCAATTTCATACCATACATCTGTCGGAAAAAATATCCTAAGAGCTACTTGAATTCCCACTTATAAACTCCCGAAACTTTCCGGTTATGCAATCAGGTGTTGGGGATACAGGGGAAGCATAATATCTCACCCAAAACTAGAAAATCCTACATCCAGCTGTATCCATCCTTCAACACATAACCAAGAAACCTTCGGAAATCGTCTACCTCAACCTTCAAAAAGCATCCCTTATACGAGTTATGGCAATACTCCCGAACTCCCGCCCCAGTACTGGGTGGCGTCGAGGTTATCTCACCAACAACTGCATAAAAGAGATTTTTTTTGTCGGGGAAACTAAACTCGGGTATTCCAGAACTGCAACGATAAAATTGTGACGACAACACCTCGGAGCTCAACTCCCCGGGACACTGCCACAACCCCTAAATGACAGGAGGCACCAAGAACAATGTTCTTGTCACAAAACCATGGAAACGATTACAAGATACCCGCGTGATCCTAAAAAAAAATTGTGAAAATTTGAGAAGAGAAGAGTCAAAACTCAACGTCAGGATGCCTCACCAGAGCGACGAAGGGACTGAGGAGTAAAAAGAATTCCTAACTCTCTGATATATATAATCCTAAATGACTCAAAACATTTTTCTAGACTCAACAACGCCAGCTATTCGATCAAGCAGGGGGCTCCTAAGGTCGGGGAAGGCTCTGATTACCAACTTGTAACGCCCTCGATGGGGCTATATCTCCCACGTGTCGAAGCACGACTTAGAGGCATAACCGCATTGAAAGCAATGTCGCAAGTGAGGTAATCTTCGCAAACAACCCATGTAATACAATAAGGGAAAAGATACATAGTTGGCTTACAATCGCCACTTCACACAAATACATGAATAAAGCATTACATCATCCAAATACAATCAGGGCGCGACTACAGAGCCAAAATAAAAGAAGACTACCCCAAATGTTACACAGATCCCCGATCGACCCCAACTGGGCTCCACTACTGATCAACTAGAACGAAACAACACAAAGGGCAAGATCTTCATCGAGCTCCTCCTTGAGCTTGGTTGCGTCATCTGTACGGTTCAACGGCACCTGCAAGCTGGTTTTGGAAGTATCCGTGAGTCACGGGGACTCAGCAATCTCACAGCCTCGCGACCAAGACTATTTAAGCTTATGGGTAAGGTAAAAGGTATGAGGTGGAGCTGCAGCAAGCGACTAGCATATATGGTGGCTAACATACGCAAATGAGAGCGAGAAGAGAAGGCAAAGCACGGTCGATAAAAGTATGATCAAGAAGTGATCCTAGAACAACCTACGTCAAGCATAACTCCAACACCGTGTTCACTTCCCGGACTCCGCCGAGAAGAGACCTTCACGGTTACACACGCGGTTGATGTATTTTAATTAAGGTCAACTTCAGGTTTTCTACAACCGGACATTAACAAATTCCCATCTGCCCATAACCGCGGGCACGGCTTTCGAAAGTTCAAATCCCTGCAGGGCTGTCCCAACTTAGCCCATCACAAGCTCTCACTGTCAACAAAGGATATTCCTTCTAGCGGGAAGACCCGGTCAGGCTCGGAATCCCAGTTACAAGACATTTCGACAATGGTAAAACAAGACCAGCAAGACTGCCCGATGCGCCGACATCCTGATAGGAGCTGCACATATCTCGTTCTCAGGGCAACACCGGATGAGCACTCCGTACAACTAAAACCAGCCCTCAAGTTTCCCCGAGGTGGCGCTGCAAAGGACTCTAGTTCGGACCAACACTTAGACAAGCACTGGCCCGGGGGGGGGGATAAAATAAAGATGACCCTCGGGATGCGTGACTCCCAAGGGAAAAAGGCTAGGTGGCGAAAGGTAAAACCAAGGATGGGCCTTGCTGGAGGAGTTTTATTCAAGGCGAACTGTCAAGGGGTTCCCATTATAACCCAACCGCGTAAGGAACGCAAAATCCGGGAACATAACACCGATATGACGGAAACTAGGGCGGCAAGAGTGGAACAAAACACCAGGCATAAGGCCGAGCCTTCCACCCTTTACCAAGTATATAGATGCATTAATTAAATAAGAGATATTGTGATATCCCAACAAAATATATCCATGTTCCAACACGGAACAAGCTCCAATCTTCACCTGCAACTAACAACGCTATAAGAGGGGCTGAGCAAAGCGGTAACATAGCCAAACAATGGTTTTCTAGGACAAGGTTGGTTAGAGGCTTGGCTTAGCAATATGGGAGGCATGAAAAGCAAGTGGTAGGTATCGCAGCATAGGCATAGCAAAAGAGCAAGCAACTAGCAAGCAAAGATAGAAGTGATTTCGAGGGTATGGTCATCTTGCCTGAGATCCCGCAAGGAAGAAGAACGAGTCCATGAAGAAGAAAAACGGACGTAGTCGAACGGATCCTCACAAACGCGACGTTAACGGAACTAACCCGAAGAAGCAACACCGGAAAGAAGCAAACAACATGGTAAACAACCAACACAAGCAAGGCATGATGCACAACCAAGTATGATGCATGTCCGGTTTAAAGAAGCATGGCATGGCAAAGTGCAACAAACAACACTACAAATTAAGTGGAGCTCAATATGCAATGGGTTGCATATTGATGGAACACCACATCAATTATTTAGTTCTCTCTCGGTTATGTACTCACCAATATTAAATGTTGTTAAGCATGTCAAGAGATGATACATAACAAAAGTATACCATCTAAACAATTTAAATGGGGCCGGGTATAATAAACAACAAACCCGGTAAAACCCCATATGCCTTAGTAATTTAAAGCAACAACAACTTAAACATTTTAATTATTGTTATCATGATGCGGATGACATGAACAAGTTTTATGCAATTTTTATTAAAAGTTGACAAGAGCATTATGAAGCATTTGTCATCGTGGCGGAAATGAAAAGGGGTGCCACGCAACGATAACGAAACGGTGCCACGGCAACGTCCCGGTTTCCGGTAACTCAGTAGAGATGCGGGTGCAAAAGGAAAAGTGACGGGGGCGTGTCATGCAAGGATGGTGGGGTGCTCCCGGATACCGGGTCCCCACGGGTTAGCGGCAAAAGAGGAGGACCGAGCAAGTGACAACTCGGTCGCGGTGCAGACAACGGGTGCATCTCAAACATCGCAAGCATTCGTTCACGGACGTCGTCTCGGGGTTATACCTTCGGAGCGTGCAAAGGGGACGGCTCTCATTCGTAGAGGGAAGTAGCCGTTCTCGCGACGGCGGTAATGGAAGTAGTCGTTCTCGCTTCGTAGATGTTCACACTCCGTAGGTGTTCGGGGTCAACAAGGAACTTACCGTCCACGGGTCTTCGAGGGTCGACGGTACATGTTCTGTAAACGTTCGAGCGACGGTAGTGGTACACATTCACGGAGTAGGTCGTACACGTCGACGGTCTTATCGGAACCTCGTCAACGTTCGCGATCCACCTTGGCGATCCGAAGGGGTACTTGGCGTCATGGTACTTGGGTCTTCGGACTTACTGGTCTCGGTTCGTGCGACGGTAGTTGTACAAGGTCGTCGTGGGAGGTAGTGGTACTCCCGAACTTGTCGGATCCACGGCGACAGTTGGGGAACCTCATGGATTCGTGATCTCCGGGCGGTCCCGTTCTTGACGGTGGGGTACTTGACGCATCCCGGATATGTAGTCATACACGGTGTTACATGTAGCCGAACTTGAGGTGGTCTTGGCGTCGGACTTGCGGCGTTGGACAGAACCATGGCGAGGTTCAACAGCTACCCCACGTCCATGATGAAAAACGGAGCTCGGGCAGAGAGTCGAAGCAGCTAGCAGGGGCGTGTGTGGAGCAACAACATAACACCAGCAAAGGCCATGGCGACATGGAGCCTTGGGCGCCATCGGGGTGGAAGGATGCAGTTCCTCCCAAGCTCTCGGAGGGGCCGGCCATGGAGATGGGAAGGTGACGACACTGGGGATCGATGCTGGGGCTCCGGCAAACTCCGACAACACAGACGACGAAGGGAGCAAGCGGCGGGAGGCTCCTGCTGGGCGCTCAAGGTGGCGCAGGCACGCCAGAGCCACCGGACAAGATGCAGGTCACCGGGAGGTTCGGAAGGGGCGTGATGGCCATGGAGGTGGGGCGCAGCACGGCGGCCGAACGGCGGCGGCTGCAGGGCGCCGGCGGCGGGGCGCCATGGCCCCCTGAAGAGGAAGGAGGGCGGGCGCAGGTTGGTAGAGGAGGGCGGCTCGCGTCCTCGGGGTTCCCTGCTCGCGAGCACAAGGGCGCATGAGGATGGCCAGGGTGCGCGAGGGCATCGGGTGCAGGCGCGAGATCGAGAGGAGAGGGAGGGGATCTTGGGAGAAGGGTGGCTGCGGAAGGGAAGCGAGGAGGAGATGGGATCGGGAGAGGAGTCGGGCAGGGGCTCCCTGGTGGCGGTGGGAGAGATCGAGAGGGAGAGGGATGGGCATCAAGGGAACGTGCTTAGGAAGGCTAGGGTTAGGAAAGGAGACTGGGCCTTAGGAAAATGTGCCGAAGCGGTGGAGGGCGCTGGTTGTCCGCCCTAGTAGAGCTGGCAGGGACGCTGGGCTCTCCACTCCCTGTCTCATCTCTTAAACTCTCCTTTTCCATTTAAAAACAAAACAGAATAGAGAAAGAAAAGAAAGAGGAGGAAGGGGTGGAATCTGGGCATGGGGATAATATTCCCGGACTCGCAAAAATGTGTATGATCCAAGAAAAATGGAGTGGCCATTTTTCAAAGTTTAAATTCATACTCATTTGATTTGAATTCAAATGGTTCGAATAGGAAGTGAGGGTTAGGAAGGTCCAAAAATGTTTGGATTTTTGGTGGAGCTCCGGAAAATGATGAGAGAATATATGGCATGGTTTGAGGAGCAACTCGAAGCAGAAAAGACTTGAGTGTTACATTGCAAGTGCGTCACGGTAACTCCACAAGAATGGAAATATTTATAATAGCTCCCTAATATCGAGAGGATATGTTATAAAGAGAATCACCATGTGAATTCCCTCGATTTAAATGGACCGAAAATCCATGCAATTTATTTAGTGAGATGCAAAAGACTTATGACATGATGACATGATAACATGATGCAATGCACAAATAAAAGGGCGGGCACAAATGAAACACACGGTGAAACCCGGAACACATGGAAGTCTTCTCAAGCATCGGTCTCGGGGCGTCACATTGGGATTCTCCCACTACATGGTGTTTGAGAAACGGATGACCGAGACATAGTCTTTCAGAAGCGCTTGCACCTTACGAACGGGTAGACCGTACCAACATACATCCCCTACATCTGCTAGTCTACCACTGTAAGAGTTCACATGACTTAGTCAACTATGCTAGAGCCCATAGTAGCTTGTGGCTGCACACAGAAGTTTCTAGTATGAATAATCTCATGATCCCTTTGAGCCTGGGTGGCGGTCCAAAAGAAAAACAGGCAATCGCTGGAATACCCAGGTGCCTCAATCCACCCAGATGTGTGTTTAAGTTGCCACCTTAGATAAACCATTAATTTAACAATCTCACATCTGTCATGGATACACTCACCCAATCCACGTCTACTAGCATAGCATGGCAATAAGCAAACATAGAAATAACTCCCAAAGGTTTGATAATAAAACATGTAATAGGTACTACCTCATCTACTTCCCAAAACCCACAATTTAATTAGATCCTAATCATGCATTGTTTTGGGATTGATCTAATGCAATAAAAACTGGGTAGTAGGAGGTATGATCAAAGTGTTACTTGCTTGCTGATGATCCGCAAAACCTAGCGATTCGAAGTAGCAAGCGGCGCACTCCGGGTACTCTATCGCAAACAAACAAGTATACAATAAGTACTCATCTAATGCACGGGTAAAACTCAGATAAGAGATCTAACCAGAAGGTTCAACTTAAGAACTCCGGTTTGCAAAAAGAATCAAATTGAACGAAGCAACGAAAAACAAGCGGCAAAAGAAACAAGCTTCGTTTACTAATCTGGAACTAGGTCAAATTTTACAGAGGCAAAAACTTGTTTAATTTGGTTAAACGGAAAGAGGGTTTCGAGACGAAACTCCAGGCGCTTGAATCGCCTGATTCCGACAAACGAGCGAAAAATTATACTAGAACGAAAAACGGATCTGAAATCGCGATCAGAAAAATCGCGGAAAAATCCGAGAAAAAGAAAAATGACGAACAGATTAACGAACGAACGTTCGTTATCTGGATCTAAACGATGACGCGTTCGTTAAAACGAACGAACGAGCGAACACTCGCTAATTAACCTAAATCGAAAAAAACCGATCTAATAAAAAAGGATCTAAAAAACCGACGAAAAATCGGCAGAAAAACTGAACGGTTTTTCTAAAAAAACGGCGGTGGGGTCAACCTCGGCGGGCGGTTCCGGCGGCGGCGGCTGCGGCGCGGGGCGGCAGCGGTGGCTTGGGGCGCGGGCTAGGGTTTCCTGGGGCGGCGGCTTGGGCTAAAGCGGCCCGGGGTGGCGCTATTTAAAGGGCCCCGGCCAGAGGAGTCCTGGCCGATCCCGGCCCGTAGTCGGTTCATTTTTTTAAATAATTACGCACGGAAAAACAAATAAAAGAAATACTAAACAGACTCCAAAAATCCTGAAATAAACTTTCCCCGGCTTCTAAAATCAAGCCGCACAGGATGAACATTTATTTGTGGCCTAAATGCAATTTTGAAAAACGCACATTTTTCCTAAATTCAAATAAAATAGCAAATAAAACCAAAATAAAATCTTATTTGATTTTATTATTAAATCCTCAATATTTCTTTATTTTTGGGAAAGTCATTTTATTCCCTCTCTCATATTTTTATGATAGAAATAAATGAAGATAAAATAAATAAAATCAAATGATCCTATTTTCAAAATTTGAGAAAACTCAAATATGAAAATAATGAAATCCCCAACTCTCTCCGAGGGTCCTTGGGTTGCATAGGATTTCTAGGATAAACCAAAATGCAATAAAATATGATATGCAATGATGATCTAATGTATAACATTCCAAATTGAAAATTTGGGATGTTACACACCCGTGGCAGCAGTGCTCCTGGTGACTCTTCCCATGCCAGTGATCTTGTCAAACGCATCATCATCACTGTCTATCAATTGCACAATGGGGTTCTTGCGTGTAGAGGAGCTCTCTGCACAAGAAACCGTAGAACCTTTCAGAGCTCCCAACGGCCCCTTCATAACACCGGATCTTGTCTTTTCGGGAGAACGCCCCTTGCTCAAATCAATAGCTACACGCTCGAGCTCCGAGAACTGGCTGCCAAAGATCCTGTAGTTATGCTCACCAAGATCCAGCCACTCACCTGCAAATAAAAAAAAGGAGCGCAAAAAGGGTAAGCTCAAATACAGAAGTCGTGACAGTACTAGTAAAGAAGTAGAAGCTGGAAACAAATACAAAAGGTCATTCATACGTACAGCGTTCGATGCCAAACAAACCCTGGAAGTCAACATCAAACACATCGTCAGTCACGCAGGTATACAGCAAAGTCTTTCTAATGTGAAGAATGTCTCCATGGCTGTAATCCAACATTTCAATCACACCATCCTCCCGGCAATGATACGTCTTGCAGTTTTGTAGTATAAAGAAGCCACAATCATGCCTGTTAACAAAAGAAAAAAAAGGGTACATTACAAATTCAAAATACAGGAATACAGCCAGAAAATTGGAAAACCATGCATTCCGGCAACAAAATCAACTAATAAAAATCATTAAAAACAGATACTCACGTGTTTTGCTGCTGCGACACACGCACAAACTCGCAAGAGAAACCATCAACATGCGCCGGCGAGAATGGTTTAGCCCTGTCTACGCTGGACTCCCTCTAAAGCTTCTTTATATTTTCTATCATAGTCCTTAAGAATCTAACTGCATCACTCCAGGTTTCATCAAGAAGTGAATCGAGACACTCGGAACAACGGAACCTCAAATTCAGAACAACCAAGCACCAATGCCCAGATTCATGAGTAGGCTTCATGGCAGCCGCAAATGACGACGGATCAAAAGTAGGGAAAAGAAGCTGACAAAAAAATTGCAAAGGAAAAATGAATTTAAGAACCATAATTATAATGAAACAATAAATAAAAGTGACAAAATTGAAATTGAGAAGTCTAAACAGATCAGATAATCATAAGTTCTAATTGAGTAAGCAACTCAGTACAAAAAAGGGGCACTGAAGTTTATATCCACTGTCCAAACTTTTAAGAAACACACCAGTTCGACTTTCTTGCTACAAGAAGTTCAGCTTAAAATAAGAGCACGCATCATTCCTAAGTGCTGGGAAAAACAACAGGCTACTGAAGTTTATTCCCACCATTATTACTTGCAAAAGAAACATGACAATTATAGTTCATGAGTACAATAAGTTTAGATAATAGCATGCATATTTCATCAATACTCAGGAAAAACATAAAACAGCATGAGTCACGTACATGGTCGTAACCATCAGCCCCTGATCTTGTGAACACTGCCGCACATTGTGTAACGCCCCGGACATACCCGCCAGTGGTCGTCACTCCCGGCAGGATCTAGACTGGCCCCACAGATCAATACTAGTCTTTTCTGCGCACTTTGTCCTCACTCGTGCGCACCCGGGAGCAACTTCCCGGTCGGTCACCCATCCTGACACTACTCCAAGTTGAGCACGCTTAACTTTGGAGTTCTGTCCGAATGGGCTCCCGGAAAAGAAGGAATTCCTTATTGATATGAGTAGTCTATCATCCCTAATAAGCCAGGCTATCACATACACCCCCACTCAGAGGAACCGACGTCCTCGTCGGGCCACAGGAACGTTCCCTCTTGGCACAAACGTCTGTGCTTCTAGTCCGGTACATGTGACATGCCGGGTGCCACGACGGGTCACAAACGTCATGAACAACATGACCACGCACCTGTCTGCAACCATCCGTGTAACCGCGAGGGTCGGCTCTGATACCAACTTGTAACGCCCCGGACATACCCGCCGGTGGTCGTCACTCCTGGCAGGATCTAGACTGGCCCCATAGATCAATACTAGTATTTTCTGCGCACTTTGTCCTCACTCGTGCGCACCCGGGAGCAACTTCCCGGTCGGTCACCCATCCTGACACTACTCCAAGCTGAGCACGCTTAACTTTGGAGTTCTGTCCGAATGGGCTCCTGGAAAAGAAGGAATTCCTTATTGATATGAGTAATCTATCATCCCTAATAAGTCAGGCTATCACACATTGGCATCAAGATTTCCATCACGGATCTTGGTCTGTTGTACAAAAAGAACAACAACAATTCGAAAATAGCCAAATAACTTATCATCCTATGTACAAAGCAAAAAAAAACTGACTGTGACCCATCTCGGAACAATCAACTTGTCAGTGTCTCGGTACTTCTCACGTAGAGAATATAAAAACACATCAGCACTATCTGAGTTGTGTATGCCAGTGGGGACAAGCACTTTATCAATAGAACCAACACTGGCATCACATTCGCTATTTTGAAACATCGGCTTTTCACTAGGGAAAAACACAAACATGAGAGCAACTAAACTACCATAGTGACAAAAATAATCATATGAGAGAAAAAGGAAAGTAGACAAAAATGAACCGTGCAAAAATCAAAAACTAACCGTTTCCAATGGTTCGTCCGCAACCTCATAATAGCAAAGAAAAACGAATCAACCTTAGCAACGTTAGCACCTTCTGCTTTCAGAAAAAAAAACAAAATAAGTTCAAGAACAACAAGATAACATTGCCACCATGCCATAACTGAGAAGTACGCCTCATTTACAAGTCCTTACCTGCACTTTCAGAGTTTGACGACGGGAGTTCCTATGATGACAGCAATATGTTTGCAGTTTCAAGGTTTGACGACGGAAGATCCTATGAAGACAGCAATATGGTTGCGCTTTCAGGGTCTAAAGAAAGAAAATCCTGGGATGACAGGAGCGCCTCCTATGTCAAGGGGCTTGAAGAAATCAATAGAATTAAATCATCATCCTCAGATGGCACCTCCTCCATGCTAGACATGTCGGCGTCTTGCAATGCATCACCATAATCAAGCCCTCCAGGCGGGAAATTTTCCGGCAGCAAATCATCAGAATCAGAAAGATTATCATTCTCAGCAATACCAACACCAGAGGATTTGGCATCAAGTATGCTGGCAGCACCAACATCCTCATCGGCAACTTTGCTACCAACATAGCGCCCACTGCTCAATGGAACACCACAAGCATCATCTTCAACAGTAATGGCAGCCTCGCGCTCAACACCAGTCATCTGAAAAAATAAAAATTCAGAAAGTGAAGGAAATGAGCAAAACTAACAATCAAAAAAGCTAGCAAGAGGTGTATAGGCTAACTTTTACAACTACAAAGAAATAGTAGCAAAAACTGCATATAAAATTAATGCAAACACAGAAAAACAAACCTTAGCAGCATCCACAACAACATCACTGATATTGCTTCTACTAACATTCAAAGGAACATCACCGATGGTCGAACAAGGCTCATCACCAACAACAGGATCCTGATTCATAGTAATGAAACAAAAAACAATGCTATTATTAGCAACGACACACAAAGAGTTAAACTACACTAACAAAAGGTAGATATCACCTACAAATTCTTAACGGTGTGGGAGAGAAAATGAACATGTAAGGCACAGTGGTGCGCATGAAAATTCAAGAATATATACACACAATAAAAAATAAAAATAACCTTGCTCTTATCAGTAGATGGATCATTAACTCCACAGTCAACAGCAGCATCAACATCATGACTGGTGTCCTGCATGAAAAAAAATTAATAAACAGATGAACACGAGAAAGTTCAACAATACTGACAGTAGAACAACATAGTAAAAAATGCAAACATCAAGGACTGACTCACATCAACAATAGGGGACTCCAACTAACATCATTCGTATGGTGGTCAGAAACATTAGCCTCAATACCATCACCAGCCCTGCTGGCAATGGAAGCCGCCTAATCCTGCTCAATCTTCCTGATAACAACAGTGACACTTTCTTCATATGGCTTGCAATGAGAGTGATGCGGAGCATCCCATGTTCATCCCCATGTACACTCCAACTACTCTCCAAGCCCCAAGGATACATAAGATGAGACCTCGATTATACACCATTGGACACAAGGTGAACTCGCTCCTCTTCGGACTTTCACTTTCCACATGTGAGACAAGGCTATTGATACGTCTCCAACGTATCTATAATTTTTGATTGTTCCATGCTATATTATATTCTGTTTTGGACATTATTGGGCTTTATTGTACACTTTTATATTATTTTTGGGACTAACCTATTAACCGGAGGCCCAGCCCAGAATTGTTGTTTTTTTGCCTATTTTAGGGTTTCACAGGAAAAAGAATATCAAACGGAGTCCAAACGGAATGAAACCTTCGGGAACGTGATTTTCGGAACAAACATGATCCAAAGGACTGGGACCCTACGTCAAGAAATCAACTAGGAAGCAACGAGGAAGGGGGTGCGGCTGCCCCCCTGGGCGCGCCCTCCACCCTCGTGGGCCCCCTGTTGCTCCACCGACATACTTCTTCCTCCTATATGTACCTACGTACCCCCAAACTACCAAATACGGAGCCAAAACCCTAATTCCACCGCCGTAACTTTCTATATCCAAGAGATCCCATCTTGGGGCCTTTTCCGGAGCTCCGCCGAAGGGGGCATCGATCACGGAGGGCTTCTACATCAACACCATAGCCTCTCCGATGAAGTGTGAGTAGTTTACTTCAGACCTACGGGTCCATAGTTATTAGCTAGATGGCTTCTTCTCTCTTTTTGGATCTCAATACAAAGCTCTCCCCCTCTCTTGTGGAGATCTATTCGATGCAATCTTCTTTTGCGGTGTGTTTGTTGAGACCGATGAATTGTGGGTTTATGATCAATTTTATCTATGAACAATATTTGCATCTTCTCTGAATTCCTTTATGTATGATTGGTTATCTTTGCAAGTCTCTTTGAATTATCAGTTTGGTTTGGCCTACTAGATTGATCTTTCTTGCAATGGGAGAAGTGCTTAGCTTTGGGTTCAATCTTGTGGTGTCCTTTCCCAGTGACAGTAGGGGCAGCAAGGCACGTATTGTATTGTTGCCATCGAGGATAACAAGATGGGGTTTATTTCATATTGCATGAGTTTATCCCTCTACATCGTGTCATCTTGCTTAAAGCGTTAATCTGTTCTCTTGAACTTAATACTCTAGATGCATGCTAGATAGCGGTCGATGTGTGGAGTAATAGTAGTAGATGCAGGCAGGAGTCGGTCTACTTGTCTCGGACGTGATGCCTATATACATGATCATACCTAGATATTCTCATAACTATGCTCAATTCTGTCAATTCCTCAACAGTAATTTGTTTACCCACCGCGAATACTTATGCTCTTGAGAGAAGCCACTAGTGAAACCTATGGCCCCCAGGTCTATCTTCCATCATATTAATCTTCCAATACTTATTTATTTCCTTTGCCTTTTATTTTACTTTGCATCTTTATCATAAAAATACCAAAAATATTATCGTATCATATCTATCAGATCTCACTCTCGTAAGTGACCGTGTAGGGATTGACAACCCCTTATCGCGTTGGTTGTGAGGATTTATTTGTTTGTGTAGGTGCGAGGCACTTGTGCGTGGCCTCCTACTGGATTGATACCTTGGTTCTCAAAAACTGAGGGAAATACTTATGCTACTTTGCTGCATCACCCTTTCCTCTTCAAGGGAAAACCAACGCAAGTGCTCAAGAGGTACCAAGAAGGATTTTCGGCGCCGTTGCCGGGGAGGTTCGCGCAAAAGTCAACACACCAAGTACCCATCACAAACCCTTATCTCCCGCATTAAATTATTTGCTGATAGAGGTGAAGGTGTCCCGATGTTTCGATGAGATGGTGGCTATCGTTTTCTGAGGGAGTCGACCTTGACGATACGACTACGAACGTGCGAGACATCGCGCCTTAGCAATCACTAAACCAACTTCCGAGGGGTTATTGACCACGCCGGAGCACGATCAACCTGACCACGAGGGTTTGTTTCCTGCGTGCAAACAAAGAACAAGCAAGAAACTGATATTGCAATCTGGATATTGCGAATATAAGATGAAAACTTTATTGATCAAGGTGGGGTTCTGTGACGCCTTGGTGTGGTCGTTGAACACAAACGAAGTACGAGAAGTTGCAGCTATGCCGAACTTTTAATCTAAACAAAACCGAAAGTCTAAACGATGCCCTAAGGGCTGTATATATGGAGGAAGAGGGGGGAATTTCGTGGACCTTGGAGGGGTCCGAAACCAACCCTAACTCATGTTTCCCCACACATACAGACTCTAAAAACAGCCTATACTTAAGTATTTCGAAAATACATGGGCCTGGCCCAATAATAAGGTGACGCAGCACCTAAAATAGCCTCCGGATGAAGTTTATGAAGTGGCATCTTCTATATTTCGTCCAAGGCTTCATTCACTCCTTATGGTGGCTTGAAAGTCCTGAAATCATCACTTGTAACTCCGTTCTTGATCCCCTTGCGCATGCCATCATCTCCATGCTTGAACTTGCTCCAAGGTTCATCTTTCTTGTCCAAGCTAGGCCCTTCATTTGTAAGCAAAACAAATGTATCCAATTTAGGCGGCATCATATTCTCATGAACATTAGAATCGTTACCAAGAAACGAAAGTACCTGATAATTCAATTGGCATGCGCGAGCTCTAGTAATTGGTCCAGTATGTATAACAGCAGGGGCTGTGGGTGTAACAATGGTATTGATGTCCTCATCATCCTCCCCTTCCTGAAATGAAGTCGTCCTCGATGGAAGCTCATCTTCCTCACCCAAATAAGGCTTCAAATCTGCAATGTTAAAAGTGGGACTAACCCCAAAATCTGCAGGCAGCTCAAGTTTATATGCATTATCATTTATTTTCTCTAACACCTTAAAAGGACCATCCGCACGTGGCATTAGCTTTGATTTGCGCAAATTAGGAAATCCATCCTTACACAAATGTAACCAAACAAGATCTCCAGGTACAAACACAACATGTTTTCTACCCATTCTCCAGCAAGTTTATATTTAGCATTCATACTCTCAATGTTTTCCTTAGTTAACTCATGCATTTTTAAAATCAATTCAGCACATTCTTTAGCATCAAAATTAACCTTCTCTGAAGATGGAAGAGGCAAAAAATCAATAGGTGCACGAGGTAGGAAACCATACACAATTTCAAAAGGGCACATCTTAGTAGTATAATGCAATGAACGATTATAAGCAAATTCAATATGAGGCAAGCATTCTTCCCACATTTTCTTATTATTCTTCAAAACAGCCCTAAGCATAGTAGACAATGTTCTATTGACTACTTCAGTTTGTCCATCAGTTTGGGAGTGACAAGTAGTACTAAAAAGCAGTTTAGTCCCAAACTTAGCCCATAAACATCTCCAAAAGTGTCTAAGAAATTTAGTATCACGATCTGAAACAATAGTATTTGGCACACCATGCAAGAGAATAGTTTCACAAAAGAACAAATCAGCAACATTAACAACATCATTGCTTTTATGACATGGTATAAAGTGTGCCATTTTCGAAAATCTATCCACGACAACAAATATGCTATCCCTCCCCTTCTTTGTTCGAGGTAAACCTAAAACAAAGTCCATAGATATATCCTCCCAAGGAACACTAGGTACAGGCAAAGGCATATATAAACCATAAGGATTGAGTCGTGACTTAGCTTTTTGACATGTAGTGCAGCAAGCAACAAAACGCTCAACATCCCGTCTCATCTTTGGCCAGAAGAAATGTGTAGCAAGTATATCCTCCGTCTTCTTGACGCCAAAGTGTCCCATTAGTCCTCCTCCATGTGCCTCCTGCAACAACAAAATATGAACGGAGCCAGCTGGAATGCATAGCTTGTTAGCAGGAAACACAAATCCATCGTTAGGAACGAACTTGTTCCAAGTTCTCCCTTCCTTACAATTCTGCAATACATCTTTAAATTCAGCATCATGCACATATTGATCTTTGATTGTCTCCAAACCAAATATTTTAATGTCAAGTTGTGAAAGCATGGTATAACGACGAGACAATGCATCGGCAATAATATTTTCTTTACCCTTCTTCTGTTTAATGACATAAGGGAAAGTCTCAATGAATTCAACCCATTTAGCATGTCTACGGTTCAGTTTTGCTTGACTTTTAATGTGTTTAAATGATTCATGATCAGAATGTATAACAAATTCCTTGGTCCATAAATAATGTTGCCATGTTTCTAAGGTCCGAACAAGAGCATATAATTCTTTATCATAAGTAGAATAGTTCAGACTAGGCCCACTCAATTTTTCAGAAAAGTATGCAACAGGTTTGCCATCTTGTAATAACACACCTACTAATCCAATTCCACTAGCATCACATTCAAGCTAAAAAGTCTTATTAAAATCAGGAAGTTGGAGTGAAGGAGCATGTGTCAACTTATCTTTCAATACCATGAAGGCTTCTTCCTGTGCGGTACCCCAAACAAAAGGCACATCCTTCTTTGTAAGCTCGTTGAGAGGTGCCACAATGGTGCTAAAATCTCTCACAAAACGCCTATAGAAACCAGCGAGGCCAAGAAAACTCCTCACTTGTGTGACCGTTTTGGGCTACGGCCAACTCTCAATAGCTTCAATCTTGGCTTTATCAACTTCAATTCCCTGTGGAGTAACAACATAGCCAAGAAAAGATACTCGGTCGGTGCTAAAGGTGCACTTTCTAAGGTTAGCAAACAAACGTGCATCACGTAGAGCAATAAAAACAACACATAAATGTTCCAAATGTTCCTCCAAAGATTTGCTATAAATCAATATGTCATCAAAGTAAACTACCACAAATCATCCAATGAAAGCACGTAAAACTGATTATTTCAACCATGGTGTACAGAATTTTTATGAAATTGCCATGGTCTACCAAGTAATAAGGAACATGCTTGCATGGGTACCACAACACAGTCTACGTGTCCGAAGGTACTAGGAAAGGTGGTTAAACCAAGATAATAATGCCCATCCGATAAAACCATCCATCTCAAACAGTCAAGTGGTTGGGTACAATGGTCGTTCCTAATCAGCATATGTCGATATACTAAAATGCACACGAACTATATGTGTTACCTTAACCTTGCCGCTGTTGTTGAACCATTGGATGTAGTAAGGATGTGGATGTGGTCGTGTGGTGAGAGAGAGCTTCTCTACCATCTCCATGCTAGCCAAGTTGTTGCAGCTCCCTCCATCTATGATGACGCGAACAGAACGTTCCTTCACAACTCCCTTTGTATGGAACAAATTATGCCTCTGATTTTGCTCACCTTGTGTAACCTGCACACTCAAAACACGTTGAGCAACTAAACATTCATACCTGTCAGCATCTTTAGGAGCCATGTATTGCGTCTCATGATCAGAATCATCTCCACCGTGTTCTTCATGTGTAATAAGAGCCAAAGTCTCCTCATCATAGTCACTAGCGGACTCATACCCACCATCCTCAGGAGAAATCATCACACGCTGATATTTGTATTCTCTCGCAAAATGTCCTCTTCCCTTACAACGATGACAAATAATATCACTTGTGTGCCCTGTTGATGCCATGGAAGAAGAAGAGCTCTGCGCAGGCCCGACAGGTGGGCTCTTGGCAGATAGTGGTGGTTGTGCCTACTTTCTTGTATCACGGCTGGAGGTGGCACCTGATGGAGGTGCTGGTGCAATGGAAGTAGAGGATGCACGTGGTGTCCATGATGAAGATCGACCTACAGAAAAGTTAGTTCACGCCAATGCCTGTCGATCCTGCACTTCACGTTCAGCTTTACAAGCAAGATGGAATAAACGAGTGATATTAGTATACTCCTTATACTCTAGAATGGTCTGAATCTCTTTATTTAATCCACCATAAATGTGCAAGCATAGCTTCATTCTCCTCAACAATACCACATCTAATCATGCCAGTTTGTAAATCCTTATAATATTCTTCTACAGAATTTTTTCCTTGTCTTAAACGCTGCAATTTTTTAAGTAATTCACGTTGATAATATGGTGGAACCCAACGAGTACGCATAGCATTTTTCAAAGCAGCCCAAGTAGCTGGAATAGGATATATACAATGTTCAGACCACCAAACACATGCAAAGCTAATGAAAGCACAAACAGCAGCAGGAATACGTCTCTCCTCAGGATATTGTAAACATGTAAATCGTTGTTCAGTTTCTAACTCCCAAGTAAGATATATATCAGGAACATATCTACCCTCAAATGGTGGAGTGTTCAATTTCAGTTTAGGGAGATGGTCATGATCACATACCTGAGGTGGTTGTGCAGCCCTACCATTGCGATGATATGCATGAGGACGACCTGGTGGGGGTGGTGCTGGTGGTTGCATGTAGTTTTGATTTTGATCAACCTCATCCTTGTAATGTTCCTCCACCTCTGCAGTAGCAGCAGGAGCTACAAAAGCATCAACAGCGGCACTAGAATTTTGACCAGGCTCAAGGGGAATGCGCAGTGCCCGTCCCACTTGATTTGGAAGGCGATGTTGTTGTTGTTGTTGTAGAGGTGCGTTAGGTGCAGCCGGTGGTGGTGGTGGAAGACGCGCGAGCAATTCATTAAACTTGTTATCGAGCTTTGTTTCGAAGGTCTTCTCCATGCCATCTATCTTCTCCATGGCCTCTTCAAATATGTTTAGCACATCTTGCACCTGTCCACTCATCATTTGTTGAAATTTATCATGTAGCTCTTTGTTCGTCATGTTCTCCCAATCTATCTCTTCGGCTTGTGATCCTGCCATGGTTAGCAGCAATAGAAACACACAAGAATATGATCCTACAGACTACTAGGAAGTGGTGGTGGTGGTGGTGGTGTATCACAAATCCGGCAAGCGAATCTCAAATTCTTACTAGTTCTTACCCAACAGTAGGTGGTGATCGGCAACCGTCGTAGTCAAAACTCTCAAAGCTTGGATAGAGCGATTACTAGGGAGAGTCAAACACACGAAGTAGATGTATGTGGAGCTAGGAAGGCTTATAATATGGTAGCAAAAAGGGTCAGCAATAATCAATTCAGAGATGCAAAGTTGAATAAACGCTCAACGACGGTACTGTGCTGGTCCTAGGCTAGACCGTGCTAGAGATGCGGGCTTAGAACACTAACAAATTCATGGCGCTGCACGTAAACAAGGGAGGAGCACGCTCTGATTTTTTTTATTTTTTTTCACTTTTTTTCCTCTTTTTTTTGCTCTACAACAAATTTTTTTCGAAAAAGTCTACAAATGGTCTAAAAACTGCCTATCCAGAATTTTCCAGACTTAGTTCTTTTTAAGTTTGGAAGTATTTTTCTTTTGCGGATGGCTCGAAAGTTGGGGAGTCCTACTCTGTCATAACTCAGAGTATCGCGTGATCTGGAAGTCGAAAACAAAGCAACAATTACAGGACTCAGACTGGTGGCGGAGATGAATCTGGTGGAACCTCGGACTGGTGGCGGCGCTGAATCTGGTGGAAATCGGACTGGTGGCGAATATATGTTGCAGGTGGACTCGGATTGGCGTGATGGCGGCGGATATGTGGTGGCGTATATGGACTCGGATTGGTGGTGAATATGTGGTGGTGAATATGGCAACGATGATGAAGTTGGTGTGGTGGTGGTATATGGCAGCAGCGATGATGATGTTGCGGTGGTGATATATGGCAGCGGCGACGTGACAACCTGTGAACAGAACTCGAAACTCTAAAGGACCAGACGCAAAGACCAGCAACTTGACACGATGATGCAACCGCAAATTCAACAAAGCAAATACAGAAAATATAATTCAAAGGCTCAAATTGGTTCGGATAGGATGAACTAACCCTAATAATTTTTTTTAGCTTTTTCGTGGACTATAGGTACGGAGAACAGACTCGATCTAAACAACAAAAAATTGTAAAATATCACTGAGCAACCTGGAAATCTGATACCACTTGATAGAGGCGAAGGTGTCCCGATGTTTCGATGAGATGGTGGCTATCATTTTCCGAGGGAGTGGACCTTGACGATCCGACTACGAACGTGCGAGACGTCGCACCTTAGCAATCGCTAAACCAACTTCCGAGGGGTTATTAACCACGCCGGAGCACGATCAACCTGACCACAAGGGTCTGTTTCCTGCGAACAAACAAAGAACAAGCAAGAAACTGAGATTGCAATCTGGATATTGCGAATATAAGATGAAAACTTTATTGATCAAGGTGGGGTTCTGTGACGCCTTGGTCTGGTCGTTGAACACAAACGAAGTACGCAAAGTTGCAGCTATGCCAAACTTTTAATCTAAACAAAACCCAAAGTCTAAACGATACCCTAAGGGATGTATATATGGAGGAAGAGGGGGGAATTTCGTGGCCCTTGGAGGAGGGGTCCGAAACCAACCCTAACTCCTGTTTCCCCACACATACGGACTCTAAAAACAACCTATACTTAAGTATTTCAAAAATACATGGGCCTGGCCCAATAATAAGGTGACGCAGCACCTAAAATAGCCTTTGGACAAAGTTTATGAAGTGGCATCTTGTATATTTCGTCCAAGGCTTCATGCACTCCTTATGGTGGCTTCAAAGTCCTGAAATCATTACTTGTAACTCCATTCTTGATCCCCTTGCGCATGCCATCATCGCCATGCTTGAACTTGCTCCAAGGTTCATCTTTCTTTTCCAAGCTAGGCCCTTCATTTGTAAGCAAAACAAATGTATCCAATTTAGGTAGCATCATATTCTCATGAACATTAGAATCGTTACCAAGAAACGAAAGTACCTGATAATTCAATTGGCGTGCGTGAGCTCTAGTAATTGGTCCAGTATGTATAGCAGCAGGGGCTGTGGGTGTAACAATGGTATTGATGTCCTCATCATTTGCCATTTGCCTCTCATTTTCCTGTCCCCCACTTCACCCTTGCTGTTTTATTCACCCTTCTTCTGTTCGTCTTTCCATTTGCTTTGATGTCTTACTTGGCCCGTTTGCTCATTTGGTTGGAATAGTTATTTATTTATTGCTAAACAGAGAACCTAAGATCTATGGATCCTCATTGGCTTGCTAATATTTTTAAGAGATCCAATTATGATGAACCAATTGCTAGTGAGTTTTGTGCACTAGATTATCTTTATGAAGTTTTGCTTGAAATTCATGAATCCGAAAATTTTGATGAAGTACTTTATGGAGTGATTCATGATGGACCTTTGAATAGAAAGCATGATTGAAATGATTATAGTATAAATTCTATTGATGTTAATTGTGCTTATAATATGCAAAACCCTAAGCTTGGGGATGCTAGTTTTGCAATGTCTGCTACTTGTTGCAATGATCATGATTGGGGTGATTCTTCTTATGATCTCGAAAATTTATTTATGCCCCATGATGAATATGAGATTGATTATAATGTTTGTAATAATATTGAAAGTGGGTTTGGAAGAGTGTCAACTTTAGATCCCACATATTTGGAGAATGTTCAGTCTTATGAAGTTTTTGATAAAAGTGGGTTTGGAGAAGTCATGACTTTAATTAATGTTAATCCCACTATTTTGGAAGAGTGTCAACTGTGCATACATGTGGATCGTGTTAAGAATATGTTTTGTGATAGCTATATTGTTAAATTTGCTTATGATCCTACATGTAATTATTATGAGAGAGGAAAATATGGTTGTAGGAATTTTCATGTTACTAAATTACCTCCCGTTATGTTGAGATTGCTAGTGTTTCTTCCCGGTTTCTTGCATATGCTAGTTTTTGCTTGCTATGATAATTTTTTTTCCTATAATATGCCTATGCATAGTAATTATGTTAGACTTAAGTGTGTTTTTCACATGTTTTATGATGCTCTCTTTGTGCTTCAATTCTTGTCTTTCATGTGAAGCATCATTAAAATTATCAATGCCTAGCTAAAAGGCTTTAAAGAAAAGCGCTTGTTGGGAGACAACCCAATATTTTTACTTCCTGTTATTTAATAAATAATTTATCTAGACTCTGTTTTGGTTGTGTTTTTTTGTGTTTAGTTAGTGTTTGTGCCAAGTAGAACCGTTGGGAAGACTTGGGGGAAGTCTTTTTAATCTTGCTGTAAAAAACAGAAACGTTAGCGCTCATGAGAACTGTTGCCATTTTTATTTGGAAAGTGATATTAGTTAATTGTTTCTGAAGATGATTAATAGATAAATTCCTCACGTCCAGAAATTTATTTTATAATTTTTGGGGTTGCATATCTTGCGCTAGCTACAGATTACTACAGACTGTTCTGTTTTTGACAGATTCTATTTTTCGTGTGTTGTTTGCTTATTTTGATGAATCTAAGGCTAGTAAAATATTTTATAAACCATAGGGAAGTTGGAATAAAGTAGGTTTAACACCAATATAAATAAATAATGAGTTCATTACAGTAGCTTGAAGTGGTGTTTTGTTTTCTTTCGCTAACGGAGCCCACGAGATTTTCTACTTTAAGTTTTGTGTTGTGAAGTTTTCAAGTTTTGGGTGAAAGATTTGATGGATTATGGAACAAGAAGTGGCAAGATCCTAATCTTGGGGATGCCCATGGCACCCCAAGATAATCTAGGGACACCTAAAAGCCAAAGCTTGGGGATGCCCCGGAAGGCATCCCCTCTTTCGTCTACTTCCATCGGTAACTTTACTTGGAGCTATATTTTTATTTACCACATGATATGTGTTTTGCTTGGAGCGTCTTGCATTATTTGAGTCTTTGTTTGTTAGTTTTCCACAATCATCCTTGCTGTACACACCTTGTGAGAGAGACACACATGATTTGGAAATTGTTAGAATACTCTATGTGCTTCACTTATATCTTTTGAGTTATATAGTTTTTGCTCTAGTGCTTCACTTATATCTTTTAGAGCATGTCGGTTGATTTGTTTTATATAAACTATTGTTCTCTCATGCTTCACTTAGATTATTTTGAGAGTCCTACAAAACAGCATGGTAATTTGCTTTAATTATGTTAGGCATTCAATATTAATAATAAAATTTTCTTATGAGTGTGTTGAATACTATGAGAAGTTTGATTCTTGATAATTGTTTTGAGATATGGAGATGGTAATATTAGAGTCATGCTAGTTGAGTAGTTGTGAATTTGAGAAATACTTGTGTTAAAGTTTGTGATTCCCATAGCATGCACGTATGGTGAACCGTTATGTGATGAAGTCGGAGCATGATTTATTTATTGATTGTCTTCCTTATGAGTGGCGGTCGGGGACGAGAAATGGTC
The DNA here is from genome assembly GCF_056163025.1 of Triticum urartu. Lineage (NCBI taxonomy): Eukaryota > Viridiplantae > Streptophyta > Magnoliopsida > Poales > Poaceae > Triticum > Triticum urartu. The sequence goes on from NC_141874.1 coordinate 347,298,448, forward strand.
TTTTCCTACCAATCTATCCCCCTAGGAGCATGCGCGTAATACTTTGCTTTGATAACTTGTAGATTTTTGAAATAAGTATATGAGTTCTTTATGACTAAGGTTGAGTCCATGGATCATACGCACTTTTCTTCCTTCCACCATTGCTAGCCTCTCTAATACCGCGCACCTTTCACCGGTATCATACACCCACCATATACCTTCCTCAAAACAGCCACCATACCTACCTATCATGGCATTTCCATAGCCATTCCAAGATATATTGACATGCAACTTTCCATCGTTCCGTTTACTATGACACGCTCCATCATTGTCATATTGCTTTGCATGATCATGTAGTTGACATTGTATTTGTGGCAAAGCCACCATTCATAATTATTTCATACATGTCATTCGTGATTCATTGCATATCCTGGTACACCGCCGGAGGCATTCACATAGAGTCATATTTTGTTCGAAGTATTGAGTTGTAATTGTTGAGTTGTAAGTAAATAAAAGTGTGATGATCATCATTTTTAGAGCATTGTCCCAAGTGAGGAAAGGATGATGGAGACTATGAATCCCCCACAAGTCGGGATGAGACTCCAGGCGAAAAAAAGAGAGGCCAAAGAAGCCCAAAAAATGAGAGAAAAAGAGAGAAGGGACAATGCTACTATCCTTTTACCACACTTGTGCTTCAAAGTAGCATCATGATCTTCATAATAGAGAGTCTCCTATGTTATCACTTTCATATACTAGTGGGAATTTTTCATTATAGAACTTGGCTTGTATATTCCAATGATGGGCTTCCTCAAAATGCCCTAGGTCTTCGTGAGCAAGCAAGTTGGATGCAGACCCACTTAGTTCCTTTTGTTGAGCTTTGATATACTTATAGCTCTAGTGCATCAGTTGCATGGCAATCCCTACTCACTCACATTGATATCTATTGATGGGCATCTCCATCGCCCGTTGATACGCCTAGTTGATGTGAGACTATCTTCCCTTTTTTGTCTCCTCCACGACCACCATTCTATTCCACTTAAAGTGCTATGTCCATGGCTCACGCTCATGTATTGCGTGAAGATTGAAAAAGTTTGAGAACACCAAAAGTATGAAACAATTGCTTGGCTTGTCATTGGGGTTGTGCATGATTTAAATACTTTGTGTGGTGAAGATAGAGCATAACCAGACTATATGATTTTGTAGGGATAACTTTCTTTGGCCATGTCATTTTGAAGAGACATAATTGCTTAGTTAGTATGCTTGAAGTATTATTATTTCTATGTCAATATTGAACTTTTGTCTTGAGTCTTTTGCATCTGAATATTCATACCACAATTAAGAAGAATTACATTGAAATTATGCCAAGTAGCATTCCACATCAAAAATTCTGTTTTTATCATTTACCTACTCGAGGACAAGCAGGAATTAAGCTTGGGGATGCTTGATACGTCTCCAACGTATCTATAATTTTTATTGTTCCATGCTATATCATATTCTGTTTTGGACATTATTGGGCTTTATTATACACTTTTATATTATTTTTGGGACTAACCTATTAACCGGAGGCCCAGCCCAGAATTGTTGTTTTTGCCTATTTTAGGGTTTCGCAGAAAAAGAATATCAAACGGAGTCCAAACGGAATGAAACCTTCGGGAACGTGATTTTTGGAACGAACATGATCCAGAGGACTTGGACCCTATGTCAAGACATCAACCAGGAAGCCACGAGGTAGGGGGCCGCGCCTTCCCCCCTGGGCGCGCCCTCCACCCTCGTGGGCCCCCTGTTGCGCCACCGACGTACTCCTTCCTCCTATATATACCTACGTACCCCCAAACTACCAGATACTGAGCCAAAACCCTAATTCCACCACCGTAACTTCTGTATCCATGAGATCCCATCTTGGGGCCTTTTCCGAAGCTCCGCCGGAGGGGGCATCGATCACGGAGGGCTTCTACATCAACACCGTAGCCTCTCCGATGAAGTGTGAGTAACTTACTTCAGACCTATGGGTCCATAGTTATTAGCTAGATGGCTTCTTCTCTCTTTTTGGATCTCAATACAAAGTTCTCCCCCTCTCTTGTGGAGATCTATTTGATGTAATCTTCTTTTGCAGTGTGTTTGTTGAGACCGATGAATTGTGGGTTTATGATCAAGTTTATTTATGAACAATATTTGAATCTTCTCAGAATTCTTTTATGCATGATTGGTTATCTTTGCAAGTCTCTTCGAATTATCAGTTTGGTTTGGCCTACTAGATTGATCTTTCTTGCAATGGGAGAAGTGCTTAGCTTTGGGTTCAATCTTGCGGTGTCCTTTCCCAATGACAGTAGGGGCAGCAAGGCATGTATTGTATTGTTTCCATCGAGGATAACAAGATGGGGTTTATTTCATATTGCATGAGTTTATCCCTCTACATCATGTCATCTTGCTTAAAGCGTTACTTTGTTCTCTTGAACTCAATACTCTAGATGCATGCTGGATAGTGGTCGATGTGTGGAGTAATAGTAGTAGATGCAGGCAGGAGTCGGTCTACTTGTATTGGACGTGATGCCTATATACGTGATCATGCCTAGATATTCTCATAACTATGCTCAATTCTGTCAATTGCTCAATAGTAATTTGTTTACCCACCGTGAATACTTATGCTCTTGAGAGAAGCCACTAGTGAAACCTATGGCCCCATGGTCTATCTTCCATCATATTAATCTTCCGATACTTATTTATTTCCTTTGATTTTTATTTTACTTTACATCTTTATCATAAAAATACCAAAAATATTATCTTATCTTATCTCACTCTCGTAAGTGACCGTGTAGGGATTGACAACCCCTTATCACGATGGTTGCGGGGATTTATTTGTTTGTGTAGGTGCGAGGGACTCGTGCGTGGCCTCCTACTAGATTGATACCTTGGTTCTCAAAAACTGAGGGAAATACTTACGCTACTTTGCTGCATCACCCTTTCCACTTTAAGGGAAAACCAATGCAAGTGCTCAAGAGGTAGCAGCTACTACCTCAAACTAGTGTGCTATGCATGTCGAGGAACCAAGAGGAAGCCCATGGGCAAGAAGGCGGGGACACCAAGCACGAGGAACAAGACGAAAGGCTACGGAAGAAGCTCCAGCCACCGGACGACCGGCCGGGACCGGACGTTCGACGCCTGAAGACCCACCGGACGACCGGCCCGGACCGGACAACCGGCGAACCTGCACCCGAGCCAAATGAGCGGACGTCCGACAAGTCCCAGACATCTGACACACTCCAGCGACCGGACGTCCGACCGTCTCCGGAAATCCGGCACCACGTCAACCGAGTCAAAACGCCGGACGTCCGACAAGTAGCGGACGACCGGACCCTCGTGAGCCACCGGATGTCCAGTACCTGTCGGACGTTCGACGCCTGTCTGTGCACAGTGTATCGGGTCGAGCCCATGTATCCCTTCACCCTCACTTACCCCTTCATGGCCCTAGACTATATATACTCCTCCACCTCTACCATTTGAGGGTCAGCATTGGTTTAGCTCATATTTAGAGATAGAGCATTGATCATCCACATCGGATCTACGCCACGAGAGATACCGCGGCCCCTCTTCGAAGAAGATCCCTTTGCATTCAAGACCTCCTTGCGAAGAAGATCATCAAGGCCCCCTCTTGGGCGGCCCCATCAAGACCTCCTCATGGAGAAGACCGTTACCTCTTGTATCGTCCGTTGTTGATTTTCGATCTTGTATCTCCCTTTGTGGCCATGGGTCTAGCGCATGTGTGATCATACTTGTTGGTTTGAGTGTCCTCTTGTGTTCCCCTCGTGATTTTTCCCCTCGTTTTCCTCCTCGTGTCCTTCATGTTCATCGCGGGATCCGCTCCTTTCGAGAAAGATCGGCCACATAGGGTTCCACCCTACATCATCTTGGTATCATGAGCCATGTTGATCACAATTTCGGAGCCTCCCCTAGTTGTTCTCTAGCCTAATTTTGTTGTGTTCTTCGCCAATTTCGAAAATCCCCACCAAAAATAGCCCCAATTTTTTTTGTGATTTGTTGGTTTGACAAAGTTTTGTTGATTTTGATCCATGGATTTGCTTGGTTTCAAGTGGATCTAGCATCTCCCAAAGTTTCCCCATATTTCACCCACAAAATCTCATCAATTTTGACCCCAAAATCATCATTTTCCGCACAAAATTGCGCCCCGCATCTCGCATCTCGCTTTGACCCCGTCCCCCGGACGACCGACACTTTACGGACGTCCGGAGCCCCTGGAATGACCGGATGTCCGACCTTTTTCCGGACGACTGGAACTCCTAACCCGAGCCAAATTTACGGATTTCCGAGCCCGCCCGGACCTCCGGCCCCCGGACATCCGACCTTGTCCGGACGTCTGTAGCCTGTAGTTTCGGATTTCAGCTGATTTTTGTTTCGGCCATAACTCATTCATCTAGAGCCTGATTTTCGCGTTCTTTAGCTCATTGGAAAGCTCTTGACATCCCCCTTCCCAAAAAAATACCACCAGCATCTTTTGACTCCATAAAATTTTGACAATTTTGGCATCTTTGCCTAGGTCTTCCACCACATCATCCGCTACACCACCACCAACTTCCGCAACCTAACCAATTTTGTTCCACATCGCATTTGTGGTTGCTTGAGGAGTGATTTGAGTCTCCTAAGGTGTCTAGGATACTTAGGGACGGTTGCTTCTTCATCAACCACCACCACCACCATAACTTCCGCATAGTTTTTGCCCACCTCACACTCCTGCCACCCCAACTTAACCCGATTTTGTTTGTGTTGTGAGTTGTGTCTCCTAAGGTGTTTCGGCTACTTAGGGACCGTGCTTCCAACTCCGACATCGTGTATAGTCCACCACCTTACCCTCCATTTCCGCATTGCGTACTCCACAACCCATCATTGTCATTCCGCAATTCCATTGAGCTTCCACAAAACCACCCCCACATCCCGCTACTACCACTTGACATTTGAGATTTTGAGTTCGCGGTTTTTCCGTTTCCTAAGGTGTTTCGGCTACTTAGGGACGAGTCTCCATCATCTTGGTATCTCCATCAAGATCGCCGCAACTCATCATCGATACGGATGGTAACCTCCATATCATCTTGGTATCGTGGTATCCCTCCATTGTATATTCCCTTGCCATTGCATTGTTAACCCCTAGCCCATTTTGCGTTACTTGCCTATCGAGACTAGCCATTTGAGTATTGACGGCAACGTTACTTGTGCACATTAGTGATCATCGAGCTACACCTTCCATTGCATACATACCATATCATATTGGTATCATCATATCATCTCTTGTGCCTCAAGTTTGTTCCTGCATATATACAATTTCTATCTTGGTTTGTGCATCATGCAAAAGTGGCCATACAAAAGAAAAAAGAATAAGATTTTAAGCAAGAGAGAAAGAGCAAAGAAGCTTGTAAGCAAGTGCCAAAGCATCATAACACATTGTCATATCTGATCATCTTGGATCACACCATTGTAACATACATACATAGCATACTTGGGATAGAAGTTGATACATTTTGCATATCATAGGTTGTGCACAAGTGTCGTATCCGCCTATTGAGCAATCGTGCTAGTGTATCTCTTGAGTTGTGCAACACGAGCGTTTTCCGTGGATTCCACATTTTGTGCTCATCCTTGGTTGCACGACCCCATTTATCTATCCATGTGTGTGTTTCCATGTGCCACATATTGCTATTGGTCTACTTGTTTCACTTGCAAATTTGTGTATCTCTTTCAACATTATTGACCCTTGCTAACATTTTGCATCAATTTTTTTGTGCCACTATCCTCACCGAGCTCCACCATAAGCCTTATTTGTGTAGGTGTGAGAAACTGACAAGAATTGGTAGCAATTGTGCTATTTCCTTGTCCACATTGGAGTGATCATTGATCCACTTTCAACTTCGGTCAAGGTACATTTGGTATTCGTTCTTCTCTTTCTACCACTCACATTTTTCTCTTGGAGTGATGGATAGGCAAGGCATTTCATCTCCGGTCTTCGACAACAATGACGGCGTGAACAACTACATCACCAAAGCATCAATCTTCGATCTACAATGACAAATGCAATGCGCACAATCAAGATTGCGAGAGCGCATCGAGAACCTCTCCTTCGACATTCGTCACTCCGAAGCAAGGAAAAGGGACTACATCAACAACAAGCTTTCCACACAAAAGGAGGATCAAGATGCAAGGATGGAGGAGATTCGGACCTTGTTGATCAACCATTCTTCCCCTTCATCATCCTCAAGGCGGCGACGTTCAAGTCACAAGTCTTCGGAGCGCAAAAATGATGCAAGCGCAAGTTATCCACGTCCACATCTCCATGGCGACCACCATCACGTTCTTGATCCACCTCGTCATGAAGGGCAAGTCACCTACAAGAAACATGTGCACGACGGCAACGAGTGACATCTACTACAAGCTCAAGTGCGATAACGCCAACATTATCATGATGATGCTCACCAAGCATAAATGCACAGGTCCCAACAAGCTCTACTTCACGCCAAGTCCAAACATCATGAGCACAAGAGAAGACCGCGAGACGAGCACCACCAAGACGGAGCTACGGCTACACCAACCACTTCAGCATCTTTCGCCAAGTGCTATCAAGGCATCTTCGCCTTTGGACATACGGCATCTTCGCCTACTTCCCATGAGTTCGCCTACATCGGCATCTTCAAGTACAAGGCGACCACCTACGAGCAAGGGTGACACTTCCATCTTCGGAATCCCCTCAAGAAAGATGGCCGAGCACGGGAAATTCCCTTCGGTCATGGAGAAGAGCTACGAGGTGCCACATCATATGGGCCTCCTACAACAAGACGGCGACAAGAAGGTCGAGCAACGGACATCCCCTTCGACCACGATGACGCGCACGAACCTCTTCAACAACATGAAGACAGCACCCACATTGGACTCATACTCCGAGTCAAGCTACGAGACCGCACATTAGACCTTATCTTTAGTCTTAGAGGAGAGTGATGATGTGCCATCTTTGGCCTTCATCCACGGCTACAACTACGACATGATTGAGCATGGAGAAATTTGCACCAACATCTCTCCGACACCCACATATAAAGAGATGCCCCAATTCCCATGTGAGGATAGCCACCCCACCATGAGTGATATGAGTGACTCCACCATTTGTGACATAGAGTGCATTTCCTATGAGACGATGAGTGTGACCACCACTACCCCCACACATGAGAGCATGCCACACATCCTATGTGAGGTTGAGAGCCATTTGAGTGACTCCACCAACCATATGAGTGAGAGCATCCGAGAGGGAGTGAGTGAGCCACAACACTTAGTGAGTGAGGTAGTTAACACGGCATGTGAGGCCAGTATGATTTTTAACGACTTAACCTCTACTCCGAGTGTGTTTTCTTCTTTGGTGCTAGGTCTCCTACATGACGACATGCCTATCCTCGACGAGTCCATACCTCCAATGGAGACAACGATGGCCATGGTGGAAGACGATGCACCCCCCACATGGTTCCATCAAGATTAAGATGATCACGACTTGTTCTTCGACACCTCACCTACAACACATGAGCGATGCTCCAAAGGTAACATAGGTGATGGTGCTTCTCTTGTCCCACTAGTGAACTATTTTACAAATGATTGCTTGCATGATGTAGACACACCTATTCCCATGCTTCATGCTAGTGCGACTTCCTCATGTCATGACTTACCTATTTATGATGAATATGATGACGAGCATGTCGAGTTGCCTAGTTGTGATGTTATGCTCCATAGGATATCATGTGAAAATTCTTTTGGTCACATCATGTTTGACAATCCATTAACCTTGTCATATGCTATGAGTGAGATATCCCATATTGTATCTTTCCAATCTCAACATAGTGACTATGCATGCCCCATTACAATAAATCCCATTTGCACTTATGGCATAGATGACGAGATGATGGTCATTGGATTTTGCTTTTCATGTGATGATATTGCCATGCTTCCTTTACTTGATTTACGCAATTCATCCACTATGCCATGCCATGATCACAATGTTCCAAATATGCATTGTTTTGGATGTTGTCAATATTCTCCATGTGATGTTTCTACTAATGATCATGAGGAGACCCCCATAGTTTCCTCATACATATTAGGAGATTTTTATGCATTCCATACTTTGCATGATTCTCATAATTGCTTGCACCATATGCATTCCATGAATAACAATGCTGTACATATTTCCCATGATGCATTACACAATTTGAGTCTCCATTATGGTTTACATAATAACAAACCTATCATGATGGATGACATGTTTCTATATCACGCATCCCATTTATTCGAGCATTGGATATTTTGTGCTAACCAGCACAAGCACGTGCGCATCATGATGGATGATGTGTACATCTACCATGCACACACAATTTTCCCTTTGTCTTTGTTTTGTGTAGGTACTCACGTGTACTCGCCAACCTCTCAATCCCAAGAGTTGACGAAATGAGCTCTTGAGAGCAAAGATGACTTGGGATCCCGTGAACTATCCTTCCCACCACTCTCTTCGCACAACGACTACACGCATCTCTCTCACTTGTATCTCACACGGCTATGGGCTATATACCGCTTTTTGCATGCTATGCCTGCTTCTATGCCTTTGCCATGCAATTATGACCCTTGCTTGCATCTACCCATGAGTCACCATTATACTACTTCTATGTGTATTTGCATGCTTGGTGGACATCCTTGTTGCTTTTTCCATGTTTATCATGTGCCTCATGCTATTGATGCTATTTTGCTCATATCTTGCCTTCATGCGTGTGATATGTCTTGTGCATTATTCATAACCACTATTTGCACACATGACATACTTGGCATGATTCCTTCTAGTATGTTGCATCTTTGCACTACTAGCTTGCTTGCCTTGATTCATATGATTGCTTGCTTTGTCGCATCACCCATGTTCCACTCTTACGTGCTTTCTTGGGTTGATGACATATTTGTTCATGCCTCTCACATGATATATTCTGTTCATTGTCGCTTGCCTCCAATTGTTGCATATATGCTTATTGATCGTGGAGACTTGGACACTTTACTTGTGATGCATGCTTGCTTGTTTGAGCCTATTGTATTTGGTTGTTCTCGCATCATATGCCTCCATACTATGAAATGCTCCCTTGTCCTTTCTTATGATGAGCATGATGCGTCCACTTGTTGGGTATCTTACCACAAGAATGATTGGTTTTGCATTTCCACTAACCTCATTTGTTTTTCCGAGTGTTTGTCATGTTCTTTCATTTTCAAGGATTAACAATGCGATACCGTCATGACACAATTTGGTCATGTGAAGGCATACACGATGTGCAACACCAACATTTGTGAGAATCTCCTAAAGGTGAACTCCTTCCCTTTGAGCCATCCTCAAATATGCATATTGGATGGGTCATTCTTTCTTTGTTGTTTCCTTCTTCTTGTCTACATGTTGCACCTATTGGATGGAGGACCGACATTGAAGATTGGCTCTATGGACCTTCGCATTGAGGAGCGCTCGGACTTCTTGGATGCACCTTCGAACCTCCACTCATGCCATGACATCGAGCATTGGTACACCAACACCTCCATATTTGTTGATTGTGCTCTCACATGTCATGCTTGATGGACATGTCATATACATGACAAATATGCATCTTATGCATGGATTGACTCACATTATGATTGCCTTGTTGCATCTTGTATTCCCATTTCATCCATGATATATGAGCTTGTGCATTTCCTTAGCAAATTTGTTGTGATCTTTCATGATGGCATATTCATACATCATGATCATATTGCCCATCATCAATTGCATGATCACATACTCATATTGAGCATCCATTGCCATATTCATGCTATTGACAAACCGTCTTTCTATGACATCATTTCGCACCGTGGTTGCATTGATCATATTCACAACACATTAGTGTGCGTAATGAATGTTTTTGCTCCCATGAATGCTTTGCATACCATTCCATCTCTTTTGGATAAGCTTCATGCACCTTGTCATGATCAATCTTGTTGCACGGACTCATTCTTACATGATGGACACTTTGTGTGCACTAACCATTGTATTTCCGAGTGTCGCTTGTGTTTGCTCTTTTTGCATGTCTATCACACCGGAGACACCTTGGAGTACTTGGATTGCGCAATGCTTGCAACTCCGCCTAATTACAAGTCCATCCACGACATACGTTTCCATGGTGATGAGGATCGCGATCCGAGGTCGGATCTTTCCCAAGGGGGGGAGATTATGCGGAGCATCCCATGTTCATCCCCATGTACACTCTGACTACTCTCCCAGCCCCAAGGATACATAAGATGAGACCTCGACTGTACACCATTGGACACAAGGTGAACTCGCTCCTCTCCGAACTTCCACTTTCCACATGTGAGACATGGCTACTACCTCAAACTAGTGTGCTATGCATGTCCAGGAACCAAGAGGAAGCCCATGGACAAGAAGGCGAGGACACCAAGCGCGAGGAACAAGACGAAAGGCTACGAAAGAAGCTCCAGCCACCGGACGACCGGCTGGGACCGGATGTCCGATGCCTGAAGACCCACCGGACGACCGGCCCGGACCGGACGACCGGTGAACCTGCACCCGAGCCAAATCAGCGGACGTCCGACAAGTCCCGGACGTCCGACACACTCCAGCGACCGGACGTCTGACCGTCTTCGGAAATCCGGCGCCACGTCAACCGAGCCAAAACGCCAAACGTCCGACAAGTATCGGACGACTGAACCCTCATGAGCCACCAGACGTCCGGTACCCATCGGACATCCGACACCTATCTGTGCATAGTGTATCGGGCCGAGCCCATGTATCCCTTCGCCCTCACTTACCCCTTCATGGTCCTAGACTATATATACTCCTCCACCTCCACCATTTGAGGGTCCGCATTGGTTTAGCTCATATTTAGAGATAGAGCATTGCTCATCCACATCGGATCTACTCCACGAGAGAGATCGCGACCCCTCTTCGGAGAAAATCCCTTTGGATTCAAGACCTCCTTGCGGAGAAGATCATCAAGACCCCCTCTTGGGCGGCCCCATCAAGACCTCCTCATGGAGAAGACCGTTACCTCTTGTATCGTCCGTTGTTGACTTTGGATCTTGTATCTCCCTTTGTGTTCATGGGTCTAGCGCATGTGTGATCATAATTGTTGGTTTGAGTGTCCTCTTGTGTTCCCCTCGTTTTCCTCCTCGTGTTCTTCGTGTTCAACGCGGGATCCGCTCCTTTCGTGAAAGATCGGCCACATAGGGTTCCACCCTACATCAGAGAGTCTTGCATAGTTTTGAAACGCTTCATGTTGATCAACAGACGAACCTAGCTCTGAATTAGTTGAGCAGCACCATCATGCATATCACTAATTAAAATTCTCTCCATCTCAATATAGTTCGCTGCTTCCTCGGCATTAAATTGATGACCGTCGGGGAGGATACTATTGATACAACTCAGACACTCAACTATAGTTGGGACCTTTTCAAGCTCAGAACGCACATTAATAAAAATATGCTCAGCGCACTCCAACATAGAAACAGCTACATCAATACCAAAACCCTGCCTTTGTTAAGTACTAGCCTTACTAGGGCCAGGGTGATGAGGACATCAATACCATTGTTACACCCACAGCCCCTGCTGCTATAAATACTGGACCAATTACTAGAGCTCGCGCACGCCAATTGAATTATCAGGTACTTTCGTTTCTTGGTAACGATTCTAATGTTCATGAGAATATGATGCTGCCTAAATTGGATACATTTGTCTTGCTTACAAATGAAGGGCCTAGCTTGGACAAGAAAGATGAACCTTGGAACAAGTTCAAGCGTGGAGATGATGGCATGCGCAAGGGGATCCAGAATGGAGTTACAAGTGATGATTTCAGGACTTTGAAGCCACCATAAGGGGTGCATGAAGCCTTGGACGAAATATACAAGATGCCACTTCATAAATCTCGTCTAGAGGCTATTTTAGGTGCTGTGTCACCTTATTATTGGGCTAGGCCCTTGTATTTTTGAAATACTTAAGTATACGCTGTTTTTAGAGTCCGTATGTGTGGGGAAACAAGAGTTAGGGTTGGTTTCGGACCCCTCCTCCAAGGGCCACGAAATTCCCCCCTCTTCCTCCATATATACAGCCCTTACGGCGTCATTTAGACTTTGGGTTTTGTTTAGATTAAAAGTTCGCCATAGCTGCAACTTCGCGTACTTCGTTTGTGTCCAACGACCAGACCAGGACTTCACAGAACCCCACCTTGATCAACAAAGCTTTCATCTTATATTCACAATATCCAGATTGCAATCTTAGTTTCTTGCTTGTTCTTTGTTTGCTCACAGGAAAACAGGCCCTCGTGGTCAGGTTGATCGTGCTCCGGCGTGGTCAATAACCCCTTGGAGTTGGTTTAGTGATTGCTAAGGCGCGACGTCCTCGCACATTCGTAGTCGGATCATCAAAGTCGACTTCCTCTAAAATGATAGCCACCATCTCATCGAAAGATGGGACACCTTTGCGTCTATCAAGTGGTATCAGATTTCCAGGTTGCTCGGTGAGATTTTATTGTTTTTCGTAGTTTAGATCGAGTCTATTCTTCATACCTATAGTCCACGAAAAAGCCAAAAAAATTAGGGTTAGTTCATCCTATCCGAATCAATATGATCCCTTGCATAATCTTTTCTGTATTTGCTTTGTTGAATTTGCGGTTGCATCGTCGTGTCAAGTTGCTGGTCTTAGCGTCTAGTCTTTTACAGTTTCGAGTTCTGTTCACAGGTTATCACGTCGCCGCTGCCATATACCACCACCACACCAACTTCATCGTCGCTGCCATGTTCACCACCACATATTCACCACCAATCCGAGTCCATATACACCACCACATATTCGCCACCATCACGCTCCGAGTTCACCTGCAACATATATCCACCACCAGTCCGATTTCCACCAGATTCATCGCCGCCACCAGTCCAAGATTCCACCAGATTCATCTCCGCCACCTGTCCTAGTCCGAGTCCAGTAATTGTTGCTTTATTTTTGATTTCCAGATCACGCGATACTCTGAGTCGTGACAGAGTAGGACTCCCCAACTTTCGAGCCATCCACAGAAGAAAAATAGTTCCAAACTCAAAAAAAACTAAGTCTGGAAAATTCTGGCTAGGCAGTTTTTAGGACATTTGTAGACTTTTTCGAAGAAATTTGTTGCGGAGCAAAAAAAAGAGGAAAAAAAGTGCAAAAAAAAGAAAAAAATCAGAGTGTGCTCCTCCCTTGTTTACGTGCAGCGCCGTGATTTTGTTAGTGTTCTAGGCTCGCGTCTCTAGTACGATCTAGCCTAGGACCAGCACAGTACCGTCGTTGAGCGTTTATTCAACTTTGCATATCTGAATTGATTATTGCTGACCCCTTTTGCTACCATATTATAAGCCTTCCCAGCTCCACATACATCTACGTCGTGCATTTGACTCTCCCTGGTAATCGCTCTATCCAAGCTTTGAGAGTTTTGACTATAACGGTTGCTGATCACCGCCTGCTGCTTGGTAAGAACTGGTAAGAATTTGAGATTCGCTTGACGGATTTGTGACTGTCCACCACTTACTAGTAGTCTGTAGGATCATATTCTTGTGTGTTTCTATTGCTGCTAACCATGGCAGGATCACAAGCCAATGAGACTGACTGGGAGAACATGACGAACAAAGAGTTACATGATAAGTTTCAGCAAATGATGAGTGGACAGGTGGAAGATGTGCTAAACAGATTTGAAGAGGCCATGGAGAAGATAGATGGCATTGAGAAGGCGTTTGAAACAAAGCTCGATAAAAAGTTTAATGAATTGCTCGCGCGTCTTCCACCGCCCGCTGCACCTGTCGCACCTCTACAACCACAACAACGTCGTCTTCCAAGTCAAGTGAGACGAGCACAACGCGTTCCCACTGAGCCTGGTCAAACTTCTGGTGCTGCTATACCTACTGGTGGTGCTTCTGTCGCTCCTGCTGCTACTACAGAGGTGGAGGACCATTACAAGGATGAGGTTGATCAAAATCAGAACTACGTGCAACCACCAGCACCACCACCACCAGGTCGTCCTCATGCATATCATCGCAATGGTAGGGCTGCACCACCACCTGAGGTACATGACCATCTTCCTAAACTAAAATTGAATATTCCACCATTTGAGGGTAGATATGTTCCTGATATATATCTTACTTGGGAGTTAGAAAGTGAACAACGATTTACATGTTTACAATATCCTGAGGAGAGACGTGTTCCTGCTGCTGTTTGTGCTTTCACTAGTTTGCATGTGTTTGGTGGTCTGAACATTGTAGATTATATCCTATTCCAGCTACTTGGGCTGCTTTGAAAACTGCTATGCGTACTCATTGGGTTCCACCATATTATCAACATGAATTACTTCAAAAATTGCAGCGCTTAAGACAAGGAAAAAATTCTGTAGAACAATATTATCAGGAATTACAAACTGGCATGATTCGATGTGGTATTGTTGAGGAGAATGAAGCTATGCTTGCACGTTTTATGGGTGGATTAAATAGAGAGATTCAGACCATTCTAGAGTATAAGGAGTATACTAATATCACTCGTTTATTCCATCTTGCTTGTAAAGCTGCACGTGAAGTGCAGGATCGACAGGCATTGGCGCGCACTAACTTTTCCGCAGGTCGATCTTCATCATGGACACCACGTGCATCCTCTACTTCCACTCCACCAGCACCTCATCAGGTGCCACCTCCAGCCATGATACAAGAAAGCAGGCACAACAACTACTATCTGCCAAGAGCACACCTGTCGGACCTGCGAAGAGCTCTTATTCTTCCAAGGCATCAACAGGGCACACAAGTTATATTATTTGTCGTCATTGTAAGGGAAGAGGACATTTTGTGAGAGAATGCCAATCTTAGCGTGTGATGATTGTTACTCAGGATGGTGGGTACGAGTCCGCTAGTGACTATGATGAGGAGACTTTGGCTCTTATTACACATGAAGAACACAGATGAGAGGATTCTGATCATGAGACGCAATACATGGCTGCTGAAGATGCTGACAGGTATGAATGTTTAGTTTCTCAACGTGTTTTGAGTGTGCAGGTTACATAAGTTGAGCAAAATCAGAGGCATAATTTGTTCCATACAAAGGGAGTTGTGAAGGAACGTTCTGTTCGCGTCATCATAGATGGAGGGAGCTCCAATAACTTGGCTAGCATGGAGATGGTGGAGAAGCTATCTCTCACCACAAGACCACATCCACATCCTTACTACATCCAATGGTTCAACAACAGCGACTAGGTTAAGGTAACACGTACTGTTCGTGTGCATTTTAGTATCTCTACATATGCTGATTATGTTGATTGTGATGTGGTACCTATGCAAGCATGTTCCTTATTACTTGGTAGACCATGGCAATTTCATAAAAATTCTGTACACCATGGTAGAAACAATCAGTATACTCTTGTTCATAAGGATAAAAATATTACTTTGCTTCCTATGACTCCTGAATCCATTTTGAAAGATGATATTAATAGAGCTAATAAAGCAAAACAGGAGAAAAATAAGAGTGAAAATCAGATTGTGGGAAAAGAATTTGAGCAACAAGTGAAACTTAATAATAAACCATCTAGTGTTGCTTATGAAATTAAATTGAAAAGTGCATATTTAATTGCCACAAAATGTGATATTGATGATCTAGATTTCAGCAAATCTGTTTGCTATGCTTTTGTGTGCAAAGAGGCATTATTTTCATTCGAGGACGTGCCTTCCTTTGTGCCTCCTGCTGTCACTAACATTTTGCAGGAGTTCGCCGACGTCTTTCTAGAAGACGTGCCACCGGGATTACCACCTATTCGAGGGATTGAGCATCAAATTGACTTAATTCCCGGTGCATCATTACCCAACCATGCACCATACCATACCAATCCAGAGGAGACAAAGGAGATTATGCGTCAAGTACAAGAACTACTCGACAAAGGTTATATAGGCGAATCCCTTAGTCCTTGTGCTGTTCCTATCATTTTAGTGCCGAAAATGGATGGTATGTCGCGTATGTGCGTTGATTGTAGAGGCATTAATAATATTACTATTCGCTATCGTCATCCTATTCCTAGGCTAGATGATATGCTTGATGAATTGAGTGGCTCTACAATATTCTCCAAAGTTGATTTGCGTAGTGGATACCATCAAATTCGTATGAAATTGGGAGATGAATGGAAAACAGCATTTAAAACTAAGTTTGGATTATATGAGTGGTTAGTCATGCCTTTTGGGTTAACTAATGCACCTAGTACTTTCATGAGGTTAATGAACGAAGTTTTACGTGCTTTCATTGGACGATTTGTGGTAGTTTACTTTGATGACATATTGATTTATAGCAAATCTTTGGAGGAACATTTGGAACATTTACGTGATGTTTTTATTGCTCTACGTGAGGCACGTTTGTTTGGTAACCTTGGAAAGTGCACCTTTTGCACCGACCGAGTATCTTTTCTTGGCTATGTTGTTACTCTACGTGGAATTGAAGTTGATAAAGCCAAGATTGAAGCTATTGGGAGTTGGCCGCAGCCCAAAACGGTCACACAAGTGAGGAGTTTCCTTGGCCTCGCTGGTTTCTATAGGTGTTTTATGAGAGATTTCAGCACCATTGCTGCACCTCTCAACGAGCTTACAAAGAAGGATGTGCCTTTTGTTTGGGGTACCGCACAGGAAGAAGCCTTCACGGTATTGAAAGATAAGTTGACACATGCTCCTTTACTCCAACTTCCTGATTTTAATAAGACTTTTGAGCTTGAATGTGATGCTAGTGGAATTGGATTAGGAGGTGTGTTATTAGAAGATGGCAAACCTATTGCATACTTTTCTGAAAAAATGAGTGGGCCTAGTCTAAACTATTCTACTTATGATAAAGAATTATATGCTCTTGTTCGGACCTTAGAAACATGGCAACATTATTTATGGCCCAAGGAATTTGTTATACATTCTGATCATGAATCATTGAAACACATTAAAAGTCAAGCAAAACCGAACCGTAGACATGCTAAATGGGTTGAATTCATTGAGACTTTCCCTTATGTCATTAAACACAAGAAGGGTAAAGAAAATGTTATTGCTAATGCTTTGTCTCGTTGTTATACTATGCTTTCACAACTTGACTTTAAAATATTTGGTTTGGAGACCATTAAAGATCAATATATGCATGATGCTGAATTTAAAGATGTATTGCAGAATTGTAAGGAAGGGAGAACTTGGAACAAGTTCGTTCTTAATGATGGATTTGTGTTTCGTGCTAACAAGCTATGCATTCCAGCTAGCTCCGTTCTTCTTTTGTTGTTGCAGGAGGCGCATGGAGGAGGATTAATGGGACACTTTGGCGTCAAGAAGACGAAGGATATACTTGCTACACATTTCTTTTGGCCAAATATGAGACGGGATGTTGAACGTTTTGTTGCTCGCTGCACTACATGTCAAAAAGCTAAGTCACGACTCAATCCTCATGGTTTATATATGCCTTTGCCTGTACCTAGTGTTCCTTGGGAGGATATATCTATGGACTTTGTTTTAGGTTTACCTCGAACAAAGAAGGGGGGATAGCATATTTGTTGTCGTGGATAGGTTCTCGAAAATGGCACACTTTATACCATGTCATAAAAGCGATGATGCTGTTAATGTTGCTGATTTGTTCTTTCGTGAAATTATTCGCTTGCATGGTGTGCCAAATACTATTGTTTCAGATCATGATACTAAATTTCTTAGCCACTTTTGGAGATGTTTATGGGCTAAGTTGGGGACTAAACTGCTTTTTAGTACTACTTGTCACCCCCAAACTGATGGACAAACTGAAGTAGTCAATAGAACATTGTCTACTATGCTTAGGGCTGTTTTGAAGAATAACAAGAAAATGTGGGAAGAATTCTTGCCTCATATTGAATTTTTTTATAATCGTTCATTGCATTCTACTACTGAGATGTGCCCTTTTGAAATTGTGTATGGTTTCCTACCTCGTGCACCTATTGATTTGTTGCCTCTTCCATCTTCGGAGAAGGTTAATTTTGATGATAAAGAACATGCTGAATTGATTTTAAGAATGCACGAGTTAACTAAGGAAAACATTGAGCGTATGAATGATAAATATAAACTTGCTGGAGATAAGGGTAGAAAACATGTTGTGTTTGCACCTAGAGATCTTGTTTGGTTACATTTGCGTATGGATAGATTTCCTAGTTTGCGCAAATCAAAGCTAATGCCACGTGCTGATGGTCCTTTTAAGGTGTTAGAGAAAATAAATGATAATGTATATAAACTTGAGTTGCCTGCAGATTTTGGGGTTAGTCCCACTTTTAACATTGCAGGTTTGAAGCCTTATTAGGGTGAGGACGATGAACTTTCATCGAGGACGACTTCATTTCAAGAAGGGGAGGATGATGAGGACATCAATACCATTGTTACACCCACAGCCCCTGCTGCTATACATACTGGGCCAATTACTAGAGCTCGCGCACACCAATTGAATTATCAGGTACTTTCGTTTCTTGGTAACGATTCTAATGTTCATGAGAATATGATGCTGCCTAAATTGGATACATTTGTCTTGCTTACAAATGAAGGGCCTAGCTTGGACAAGAAAGATGAACCTTGGAATAGGTTCAAGCGTGGAGATGATGGCATGCGCAAGGGGATCTAGAACGGAGTTACAAGTGATGATTTTAGGACTTTGAAGCCACCATAAGGAGTGCATGAAGCCTTGGACGAAATATACAAGATGCCACTTCATAAATTTCATCCAGAGGTTATTTTAGGTGTTGCGTCACCTTATTATTGGGCCAGGCCCATGTATTTTCGAAATACTTAAGTATAGGCTGTTTTTAGAGTCCGTATGTGTGGGAAAACAAGAGTTAGGGTTGGTTTCGGACCCCTCCTCCAAGGGCCACGAAATTCCCCCATCTTCCTCCATATATACAGCCCTTAGGGCGTCGTTTAGACTTTGGGTTTTGTTTAGATTAAAGTTTGCCATATCTGCAACTTCATGTACTTTGTTTGTGTCCAACGACCAGACCAAGACGTCACAGAACCCCACCTTGATCAATAAGGCTTTCATCTTATATTCGCAATATCCAGATTGCAATCTCAGTTTCTTGCTTGTTCTTCGTTTGCTCGCAGGAAAACAGGCCCTCGTGGTCAGGTTGATCATGCTCTGGCGTGGTCAATAACCCCTTGGAGTTGGTTTAGCGATTGCTAAGGCGCGACGTCCTCGCATGTTCGTAGTCGGATCGTCAAAGTCGACTTCCTCTAAAACGATAGCCACCATCTCATCGAAAGACGGGACACCTTTGCCTCTATCATAGGGGAACATAACCAGCACCCTCAACACTACGACCATCTCTCAACTCATAATGCAGAGATGAAATCTTGGGAACCTAAGACGACATCTCCAGGACTGGCTGTTTATACACCAGAAAAAAGACAACTTCCTCATGAGTTTTCCACTACGAACAAGGAAAAAAATAACTAATCAATGCAACACACAGGGAAAAATAAACATTATATTAATAGATTTAAATCCATGGTACTAACTATCTTTCACTGTCAGTGCCAAATTGTTAGTATTTACAAACAGGTCGGTTGAACAAGAGATTCAGTTCAACCACACATGACACAATAGTACTAAAAATCATACCTAAACCTCACAAAGCTTAAGAACTGACAAAATCTAAATAGGTAACTCTGTAGTACACATGTTCACTCCAGCAAAAATAGCTATACCTAAAAAAGGTCTAGAAAACATGAGAGAAATAAAACTCAGCGGAAGCTTCCCAAACACCCAAGTCCTTGGATCTGCATTGCCTTTTCTTATCAAATCTGCATCAGCCATATCGGAAAGCTTGTCCTGATCCATGAAACATATGCGGGGGACTCACATGTCAACATCCAGAATCTTGCCACGGATATGGCAGTCAAGGTACATTAGTACAGGCCCTATAGCACAGCCTGTGATTGCCTTCCCAAGGGTAACACCATCTTGGTACCTAACAACAGCCCTTCTACATCAACCATCAGCTGGCAATAATCCGTATTAGCCATGTCCTCGGTGACGAGATCCTCAAACATTACTGCCTCTCTGGAAACATGAGGGGTGGCACCAGGCAACACAACTTTCATAAACACAATAATGAAGAACACTTTTAGAGCAAGGTCATCTTTGCTAGGATCCTTGACAAGAACCTTGAGCTTATCCGTCAAATCCTTCATCTTGATATCTCTGTTCCTGCTAATGTCAATCTCTGATCTTAACTTCATCAGAGCATCATCATATCCGTCCTCTGACGACCTTGGTACAGAACGACCACTACGAGGGAACCCAAATAGTTGGTGTATACCATCGCTAGTGATGTGAAGCTTCTTATTCGCCTCACCCATGTCAAGAGTCATCGTATCAGGATCTATCTTCAGGTACAAAACTCCCATCAGAGGGCAGGAAATGTTAGACTTCACCTTCCACCTGAAGATAGAACCAAAACTAGCAGCATGACCCCTAGACACATGGCGACTCTCAAGCAAACGAGCACAAGCATCAATCTCTCTCAACAAACATCACACGGTTAAATTCAATTGATGTGACTCACCTTCATCCAAAGCAACTTTTCCGTCATTGCCTCTTACCGGCTTGACTGGACTCATAACGCTAACAAGTTGTAAATGAAAATAAACAAGACACAGCTTAATTAAATGAATATAAAAACAAAACAAAAATATGAAGCCAAGAAGGAAGAAAAAGATTGCACAGGTTCAACTATTAAAACAACATCAGTACCACCCTAAATTGATGTAAACACTGACCAGCCCTCACTTGGCCAACATACCAACCCAGACACAATTAAAACATTGCAAGTACAACTAGTAAGTCACATACAATACAAATACCTACCACTGCATATTCATCTTCAGAATTAACTTCGATATCATCTTCTTCAAATGCAGGATCTTCAGCTTCGACACGAGCATGCTTCTTCACACCTTTGTTTGCATTCGCAGGAGAAACTTTACGTTTCTTATTTTCCTTCAACAAAGAGCACGTCAGAAGAGGAGACGAAGAAGGCTTCTTATTTGACAAAACTCGTGGACTCCGGCGAACAGGGGAGCCACCAAGTGTGCTTGGACCAATCTTCACAACTACACTATCTCCATCAGCTTTGCTATTACCAGGTTGGGAACCAGCTTTCACACGTGGGCTACGCCTCTGTGTGCCATCGGGATTTGGATCTGACATCTTCCTCTTAAAAACATCTTTCTTTTCCTTAACTGCATCACGAGGAAACACTTGCGTCAAGCGAGTTTGCAACAGGTTTGTCTTGATAAGCATGTCAGTACCATGAGATCCAGCATCAACAATTGCAAAGGTTGTGTCACCACCTTCATCACCTCCACCTTTGGCAGCTTGAGCAACATCCTCAGCACTTTGTTGCACGCAAGCAGGCTTTTGACGCCCTTCCAACTCCTTTCTGAAGGAAGTATGCCCTAGAGGCAATAATAAAGATGTTATTTATATGTCCTTATATCATGATAAATGTTTATTATTCATGCTAGAAATGTATTAACCAGAAACTTAATACATGTGTGAATACATAGAAAAAACAGAGTGTCCCTAGTATGCCTCTACTTGACTAGCTCACTAATCAAAGATTTTTAAGTTTCCTGACCATAGACATGTTTTTTCATTTGATGAACGGGATCACATCATTAGAGAATGATGTGATGGACAAGACCCATCCGTTAGCTTAGCACTATGATCGTTTAGTTTATTGCTATTGCTTTCTTCATGACTTATACATGTTCCTCAGACTATGAGATTATGCAACTCTCAAATATCGGAGGAACGCCTTGTGTGCTATTAAACGTCACAACGTAACTGGGTGATTATAAAGATGCTCTACAGGTGTCTCCGATGGTGTTTGCTGAGTTGGCATAGATCGAGATTAGGATTTGTCACTCCGTGTATCGGAGAGGTATCTCTGGGCCCTCTCAGTAATGCACATCACTATAAGCCTTGCAAGCAATGTGACTAGTGAGTTAGTCACGGGATGATGCATTACGGAACGAGTAAAGAGACTTGCCAGTAACGGGATTGAACTAGGTATGCTGATACCGACGACCGAATCTTGGGCAAGTAACATACCGATGACAAAGGGAACAACATATGTTGTTATGCGGTTTAACCGATAGAGAATCTTTGTAGAATATGTAGGAACCAATATGAGCATCCAGGTTACGCTATTGGTTATTGACCAGAGATGAGTCTCGGCCATGTCTACATAGTTCTCGAACCCGTAGGGTCCGCACGCTTAACGTTCGATGACGATATGTATTGTGAGTTATGTGATTTGATGTACCGAAGGTTGTTCAGAGTCCTGGATGTGATCATGGACATGACGAGGAGTCTCGAAATGGTCGAGACATAAAGATTGATATATTGGAAGGTTATGTTCAGGCATTTTTCAGAGTACCGGGAGGTTATCGGAACCCCCCGGAGGGTTAATGGGCCTTCATGGGCCTTATGGAAGAGAGCAGGAGGCGTCCAGGTGGAGGCGCGCGCCCCCGAAGCCCAATCTGAATTGGGTAGGGTGGCCCCCCTTTCCTTCTCTCCCTCTTCCTCTTTCCTTCCCCTCCTAGTTGGACTGGGAAAGGGGGGAACCTACTCCTAGTAGGAGTAGGATTCCCCCTTGGGGCTCGCCCCATGAGGCCGGTCGGCCCCTTCC
Organism: Triticum urartu; assembly: GCF_056163025.1. NCBI lineage: Eukaryota > Viridiplantae > Streptophyta > Magnoliopsida > Poales > Poaceae > Triticum > Triticum urartu. Next base: position 347,321,187 of record NC_141874.1, read on the forward strand.
TCCCCTCCTTTATATATGGGGGAGGGGGCCACCCCATAGACACACAAGTTGATTTCTTAGACATGTGCGGTTCCCCCCTCCACAGATTTCCACCTCGGTCATATTGTCGTAGTGCTTAGGCGAAGCCCTGCGTGGGTAACTTCATCATCACCATCAAGACGCCGTCGTGCTGACGAAACTCTCCCTCGGCCTTAGCTGGATCTAGAGTTCGAGGGATGTCACCGAGATGAACGTGTGCGGATCGTGGAGGTGCCATGTCTTCGATACTTGATCGGTTGGATCGCGAAGACGTTCGACTACATCAACCGCGTTACTTAACGCTTCCGCTTTCTGTCTACGAGGGTACATACACACACTCTCCCCTCTTGTTGCTATGCATCTCCTAGATAGATCTTGCGTGATCGTAGGAAAATTTTGAAATACTGCATTCCCCAACAGTGGCATCCGAGCCAGGTCTATGCGTAGATGTTATATGCACGAGTAGACCACAAACAGTTGTGGGCGATAATAGTCATACTGCTTACCAGCAATGTATTACTTTGATTCGGCGGTATTGTTAGATGAAGCGGCCCGGACCGACATTACATGACCGCGTTCATGAGACTGGTTGTACCAACGTGCTTCACACACAGGTGGCTAGCAGGTGCCTGTTTCTCCAACTTTAGTTGAATCGAGTTTGACTACGCCCGGTCCTTGTTGAAGGTTAAAACAACACACTTGACAAAAAATCATTGTGGTTTTGATGCATAGGTAAGAACGGTTCTTGCTATAAGCTCGTAGCAGCCACGTAAAACTTGCAACAACAAAGTAGAGGACGTCTAACTTGTTTTTGCAGGGCATGTTGTGATGTGATATGGTCAAGACGTGATGAGATATAAATTGTTGTATGAGATGATCATGTTTTTTTAAAGTTATCGGCAACTGGAAGGAGCCTTATGGCTGTCTCTTTATTGCATAAGATGCAAGCGCCATATAATTGCTTTACTTTATCGCTATGCGATAGCAATAGTTGCAAAAAGCAATAGTTGGCGAGACGACCATGTGACGACACGTTGATAAAGATCAAGATGATGGAGATCATGGTGTCATGCCGGTGATGATAGAGATCATGACGGTACTTTGGAGATGGAGATCAAAGGCGGAAGATGATGATGGCCATATCATGTCACATATTTTGATTGATGTGATGTTTATCTTTTATGCATCTTATTTTGCTTAGTACGTGGTAGCATTATGAGATGATCCCTTACTAAAATTTCAAGGTATAAGTGTTCTCCTGAGTATGCACCATTGCGACAGTTCTTCGTGCTGAGACACCACGTGATGATCCGGTGTGATAAGCTCTACGTTCACATACAACGGGTGCAAGCCAGTTTTGCACATGCAGAATACTAAGGTTAAACTTGACGCGCCTAGCATATGCAGATATGGCCTCGGAACACTGAGGCCGAAAGGTCGAACATGAATCATATAGTAGATATGATCAACATAGTGATGTTCACCATTGAAAGCTACTCCATCTCACGTGATGATCGGACTTGGTTTAGTTGATTTGGATCACGTGATCATTTAGATGACTAGAGGGATGTCTATATAAGTGGGAGTTGTGACGCTCGGATAATTAAGCTACAGTAACCCTCTACTAATGTTGCCACATCACCACGGTTATTGTTGATAAACTCGCATTAATTCAAACCTCATTTAAAATCAAATTTAAAATCAACTCAAACTTTAAAAGTTTTCAAATATCAAAACTAAAATGTTCGTCATGTGGCAAATAATCCCTAACTAATATTGTTGATAAACTCGCATTAATTCAAACCTCATTTAAAATCAAATTTAAAATCAACTCAAACTTTAAAAGTTTTCAAATATCAAAACTAAAATGTTCGTCATGTGGCAAATAATCCCTAACTAATATTGGTGGTGGATCCAACGTTTTTTTAAGTATTTAAATGGCCTTAAATAAATAAAGCAGTGATCAAAGCAATAAACTAAATGCTTTTTGAATTATAAAAATACTAGACTAACTTAATTACCTACCAAACTAATCATGGCAGTAACCAAATTTCTATTGATAATTTAGGTTTAAGTTTTGTGTTTAATAAAGCTAGTCTGCTTTAAATGGAATTAGAAATGGAAAAGGTTCTAAAAGAAAAGGTTAACTGAAAAGAAAAAAAACTAACAATAAAAAAACAGAGAAGAACCCTCCCTGGGCCATTTGGCCCACGTGGCCACTAGCAGGCCGGCCCAACCGCCCCCCACTCTCCATAACCCCCCCCCCCCCCCACTGCACCCGAACCGTAACCGCACCCCCACTCCGCCCCCGCGCGATTTCCCCCCACTCTCTCCTCCCTCTCGCCCCCACCCCGATCTGGATCGGGGCTCAACCCCGACCACGCTGCCTGGCGCTGCCCCGTCGTCGCCCAACCATAACCCCATCGCTCTGACACCGTCGCCTGGTACTCACCGCCTCGCCCCCGACGCGATACCTCGAGTCGCCGCCCGAAGCCACTCAGCGGCCCGCCGCCTTCACCGCCAACGGCCACCTCGCCGGACGCCCTCGTCGCCTCCTCCCCTGCGTCGCCTTGTCTCCGTCCTCCTCATCGACCCCCGTTGCCCGTGCCATACAGCCCTGCGGTGAGGCCCCGGCCTCCTCTCTCCCTCGCCCCGCATGATCACCATGCGTCGTCTGTGCCGTCTTTGCTCCTACGCCCCGCCGAGGCCATCGCCCGCGCGCGCCCGCGTCGGCCAAGCCCCTGCCTTCCCCTCCATCACACGCGTTGGCTGCGTCCCGTGCCACCGCGCGCGCTCACGCTGGCCGCACCCCGCGTCGCCCCCTGCTCGCGCACGCGGCCACCCAGCCACTCCTGCTTCCGCTGCTCGCCGTAGGCTGCCAAGCCACGCCCGCTACTGCCCTCCTCTGCACCGCGCTTACCCCGTCGCGGCCCTCTGGTGCGTCGCGCCCGCCGTTGCCAGCCTGCGCCTGCGGACCCCGCCCTTCCTCTGCTGACCTCTGCCGCTCATGCCCGTCGCGGCAAGCGCGCCACACGAACCCGTTCTCCTCCCCGGTGCCCACCTCCGCCTGTCGCGGCTGGCCGGAGGGCCTCGCCGTGGTCACGGCCACAGCGCCCGGTGCCCCAGCTTCGCCGTTGAACCACCCGCGCACGCCCGGGTCCAGGGGACCCGGTGCCCGCCGCATATCCACTGCCCAGCGCCCGTTTGGTCCTAGGGCCAATGACATGTTGGGCCCATGGCCCAGAACGTTTATTAAAAAATTAATTAAAAAATATTATTAGTTAAATAAATAATTAACTAATTAACTTAATTAGTTAACTTAATTAATTTTGTTAACTAACTATTAAACCTAATTAACCTGCTAACTAATCTAACTAAACAGTTAGTTAGTTAGTTAGACAATGGCAGTGGGACCCACGCGTCAGTTGGACCAAGTCAACTGACTGTTGACTGCTGACATCACCTTGATGTCATGCTGACATCACCCTGATGTCATGCTAACATCATAATGGCATTTCCTAATTAAATTAATTCTGGTAATTCTAAAAATGACTTAAATCTTTTAAAAATAATATAAAATAAACCGTAACTCAGATGGAAAAACTTTGTACATGAAACTTGCTCAGAACGACGAGACGAATCCGGATACACTATCCGTTCATCCGCCACACATCCCTAGCATAGCAAACATGCAACTTTCCCCCCTCTGGCTCATCTGTCCGAAAACGCGAAACACCAGGGATATTTTCCCGGATGTTTCCCTCCTTCACCGGTATCACCTCATTCCATGTTAGGGCACACCTAGCACCGCTACTTGTTATGTCATGCATCGTTATGCATCTGTTTGCATTGTATTCATTGTTTCTTGCCCCTCTTCACTCTGGTAGACTACGAGACTGACGTCGCTGCTGGTGCCTCGATCGACTACGGTGTTGACCACCCCTCCTTGCCAGAGCAATCAAGGAAGCCCCCCCCCCTTGATCACCAGATATCGCCTACTCTCCTCTCTACTGCTTGCATTAGAGTAGTGTAGCATGTTACTGCTTTCCGTTAATCCTATTCTGTTGCATAGCCTGTCATTGTTGCTACAACTGTTGATACCTTATCTGCAATCCTAAATGCTTAGTATAGGATGCTAGTTTACCATCAGTGGCCCTACATTCTTGTCCATCTGCCATGCTATACTACTGGGCCGTGATCACTTCGGGAGGTGATCACGGGCATATGATATATACTTGTACTGTTACATTACTTATGATATTGTTCGGAGATGGGGGCTGAAGGAGCAGGTGGCTCCATCCAGGTAGTGGTGAGCCTGAGTTTCCGACGGCCCCCGACTGTTACTTTGAGGCGGAGCGACAGGGCAGGTTGAGACCACCTAGGAGAGAGGTGGGCCTGGCCCTGGTCGGCGTTCGCGGATACTTAACACGCTTAACGAGATCTTGGTATTTGATCTGAGTCTGGCCACTAGCCTATACGCGCTAACCATCTACGCGGGGACAGTTATGGGCACTCAACGTCATGGTATAAACCGAAGCCTTCGTGACGTTAGCGACTGAGCGGCGCGCGCTGTATTGGACCGTAAGCCTGCTCTTGTATTAAGGGGGCTAGTTCTGCTTCCAGCCGCGTACGCAACGTGCAGGTGTGCAATGGGCGATGGGCCCAGACCCCTGCGCCATAGGATTTAGACCGGCGTGCTAACCTCTCTGTTGTGCCTAGGTAGGGCTGTGACGTGTTGATCTTCCGAGGCCGGGCATGACCCAGAAAAGTGTGTCCGGACAAAGGGGATCGAGCGTGTTGGGAAATGTGGTGCACCCCTGCAGGGAAGTTGATCTATTCGAATAGCCGTGTCCCTCGATAAAAGGACGACCCGGAGTTGTACCTTGACCTTATGACAACTAAAACCAGATACTTAATAAAACACACCCTTCCAAGTGCCAGATACAACCGGTGATCGCTCTATCATAGGGCGACGAAGGGAGCATCATCGGTTAGGATTATGCTATGCGATGATGCTGGGTGAACTTACCATCTACTCTCTTCTTCTGCGGCAAGATGGAGGTTACCAGAAGCGTAGTCTTCGATAGGACTAGCTATCCCCCTCTTATTCCGGCATTCTGCAGTTCAGTCCACATATGATAGCCTTTTCCATTTGATACCAATGCATACATATGTAGTGTAGCTCCTTCCTTGCGAGTACTTTGGATGAGTACTCACGGTTGCTTTACTCCCACCTTTTTCCCCCTTCATATACCCGATTGTTGCTACCAGACAACAGAGCCCAGGAGCCAGACGACACTGTCGATGACGACTACTACTACTACTCGGGAGGTGCCTACTACTACGTGCAGCCCGCTGACAACGACCAGGAGTAGTTTAGGAGGATCCCAGACAGGAGGCATGCGCCTCTTTCGATTTGTATCTCAGTTTGTGCTAGCCTTCTTAAGGCAGACTTGTTTAACTTATGTATGTACTCAGATATTGTTGCTTCTGCTGACTCGTCTATGATCGAGCTCTTGTATTCGAGCCCTCGAGGCCCTTGGCTTGTAATATGATGCTTGTATGACTTATTTTTATTTGTAGAGTTGTGTTGTGATATCTTCCCGTGAGTCCCTGATCTTGATCGTACACGTTTGCGTGTATGATTAGTGTATGATTCAATCAGGGGCGACACAAGTTGGTATCAGAGCCGACTGCCTGTAGGAATCCCCCTTCCACACTCCTTGGCCGCAGTTGAGTCTAGTCGATGAAAACTGTTTTACTAACATGGCTGTGCGGCCCATGGGCCCACGTCGCCATTGGGTGGTATTAGAATCTTTTATTCCTCGATCCTTACTCTGGGACTCTGATCTCTCTTCTATTCTAGTTAAATGATTTTACTAAATCTGACTCTAGGTTCTCGTAACTACTTCTCCCGGAGATCCCATTAACACAGATGATCGCCTACTGCACCAGAAGATTTCGAAGTTACTCTCCGATACTCTTTTGAGACTTTGTGCCCGTTGCTTTTGCAATTCCCTACCACTGTTATATCATTATGGATAACTACATACACTTGCCTTTTCAATCCCATGGATCTTGTTATTACAAGATACCCTGAAAATTCTCTCTATTATTCCGAGAATACTTCGTGCCTACTGCCTTGCAGTTCATTAACCACATTAACACCCCTACAGATTATTCCTTGCACATACCGAGTGAGGGAGTCCTGGGTTAGGGGGTGTCCGGATAGCCGGACTATACGTTCGGCCGGACTCCTAGACTATGAAGATAAAAGATTGAAGACTTCGTCCCGTGTCCGGAAGGGACTTTCCTTGGCGTGGAAGGCAAGCTTGGCGATACGGATATGTAGATCTCCTACCATTGTAACCGACTCTGTGTAACCCTAGCCCTCTTCGGTGTCTATATAAACCGGAGGGTTTTAGTCCGTAGGACGAACAACAATCATACCATAGGCTAGCTTCTAGGGTTTAGCCTCTTTGATCTCGTGGTAGATCCACTCCTGTACTACCCATATCATCAATATCAATCAAGCAGGACGTAGGGTTTTACCTCCATCAAGAGGGCCCGAACCTGGGTAAAACATTGTGTCCCCTGCCTCCTGTTACCATCTGCCTAGACGCACAGTTCGGGACCCCCTACCCGAGATCCGCCGGTTTTGACACCGACATTGGTGCTTTCATTGAGAGTTTCTCTGTGTCGTCACTTTTAGGCCCGATGGCTTCTCCGATCATCAACAGCGATGCGATCCAGGGTGAGACCTTTCTCCCCGGACAGATCTTCGTATTCGGCGGCTTTGCACTGCAGGCCAATTCGCTTGGTCATCTGGAGCAGATCGAAAGCTACGCCCCTGGCCATCAGGTCAGATTTGGAAGTTTGAACTACACGGCCGACATCCGCGAAGACTTGATCTTCGACGGATTTGAGCCACAGCTGAGCGCGCCGCACTATCTCGATGCGCATGATCTAGCTCTGCCGCCGAACAGTGCCCTGGAGGCCGCACCTGTGTCCGCTCCGACCCCTAGCTCGGAGCCGATCACACCAATCGAGGATGGGTGGTTAGACACCGCCTCGGAGGCTGCAATCTCTACGGCGAGGCTGCAATCTCTACGGCGATCAAGCCGAACACCAGCCCTAGTCTCTGCGAAGCCCGTGACTCCAAGGAGCCGGACTCCTCTCGGGACTCCGAGCCCTCCGCGCCCCTACCGATCGAACCCGATTGGGCGCCGATCGTGGAGTTCACCGCCGCGGACATCTTTCAGCACTCGCCCTTCAGTGATATTCTGAATTCACTAAAGTCTCTCTCTTTATCAGGAGAGCCCTGGCCGGACTATGGTCAGCAAGGTTGGGATGCGGATGATCAAGAAATTCAAAGCCCAACCACCACCCACTTCGTAGCCACTATCGATGATTTAACCGACATGCTCGACTTCGACTCCGAAGACATCAACGGTATGGACGCCGATGCAGGAGACGATCAAGAACCAGCACCTATAGGGCAGTGGAAAGCCACCTCGTTGTATGATATATACATGGTGGACACCCCAAAAGAAGGCAATGGCGATGGAACAGCGGAGGATGACCCCTCCAAGAAGCAGCCTAAGCGCCAGCGTCAGCGGCGCCGCTCTAAATCCCGCCAAAGCAAAAACGGTGATTCCGGCACGGGAGATAATAACACCCCGGACAGTGCCGAAGACAACGACCTCCAGCAACATTCAGCACAGGAGGACGGAGAAGCCAGCCCTCATGAGAGAGCGGCAGACAGAGAGGTCGAGGACGATAATTATATGCCTCCCTCCGAAGACGAGGCAAGCCTCGACGACGACAAATTTGTCGTGGCAGAGGATCTCGTCGAACAAGAGCGTTTAAAACGCAGGCTTATGGCCACGGCGAGCAGCCTCAAGAAAAAACAGCAACAACTTAGAGCTGATCAAGATTTGCTAGCCGACAGATGGACTGAAGTCCTTGCGGCCGAAGAGTATGAACTCGAACGCCCCTCCAAGAGCTACCCAAAGCACAGGTTGCTACCCCAATTAGAGGAGGAAGCACCTAAACCTACATCACCAGCGCATGATGCGGCCGACCGGCCACCCCATGGCCGCGACAGAGAGGCCTCTCGACCCTCCACTCAAGCCGAACCCCGGTGCCGCTCAAAAAATACCAAGGCATGGGAAAATGCGCCATACCTGCGAGATATATTGGAGGACAAGGCAAGGCAAACAAGATCGATCTATGGATCACGTGGGCGCCCCATGGCATGAGACGATACTTGTCACACCGGATACAGTAAATCCGGCCGGGCCGAACACAGTAGACAAAGCTCGTTTGAGCTGCGTCGTGATATAGCCCAATACAGAGGCGCCGCACACCCACTATGCTTCACAGATGAAGTACTGGATCATCAAATCCCCGAGGGTTTCAAATCCGCGAACATCGAATCATACGATGGCACAACAGATCCTGCGGTATGGATCGAGGACTATCTCCTTCATATCCACATGGCCCGCGGTGATGACCTACACGCCATCAAATACCTCCCACTCAAGCTTAAAGGACCAGCTCGGCATTGGCTTAACAGCTTGCCAGCAGAATCAATTGGTTGTTCGGAGGACCTGGAAGCCGCATTCCTCGAAAATTTCCAGGGCACTTATGTGCGACAACCAGACATCGATGACCTTAGCCACATAATTTAGCAGCCAGAGGAATCGGCCAGACAATTCTGGACACGGTTCCTAACCAAGAAAAATTGAATCGTCGACTGTCCGGATGCAGACGCCCTAGCAGCCGTCAAGCATAACATCCGCGATGAGTGGCTTGCACGGCACCTAGGACAGGAAAAGCCGAAATCTATGGCAGCCCCCACGACACTTATGACCCGCTTCTGCGCGGGAGAAGACAGCTGGCTAGCTCGCAGTAATAACATGACCAAGAGCCCTGGTAATTCGGATACCAAGGACAGCAGTGGCAGGTCATGTCGCAACAAGCAAAAGCGCCGCATTAACGGCGACAATGCTGAGGATACGGCAGTTAATGCCGGATTCAGAGGCTCTAAACCCGGTCAGCGGAAAAAGCCATTCAAAAGAAATACTCCGGGCCCATCCAGTTTGGACCGAATACTCGACCGCTCAAGCCAGATACATGGCACCCCCGAAAAATCAGCCAATCACACCAACAGGGATTGTTGGGTGTTCAAGTAGGCAGGCAAGTTAAATGCCGAAAGCAAAGACAAGGGGGTGCATAGAGACGACGAGGAGGAGCCCGGCCGCCGAACAACAATGGACAGAAAGGTTTTCCCCCACAAGTGCGGACAGTGAAAATGATATACGCAACCCACGTCCCCAAGAGGGAGCAGAAGCGTGCGCTAAGGGACGTATACGCGATGGAGCCAGTCGCCCCAAAGTTCAACCCATGGTCTTCCTGCCCGATCACTTTTGATCGAAGGGACCACCCCACTAGCATCCGTCATGGCGGATTCGCCACATTGGTTCTAGACCCAATTATTGATGGATTTCACCTCACTAGAGTCCTTATGGACGGCGGCAGCAGCCTGAACCTGCTTTACCAGGATACAGTGCGGAAAATGGGCATCGATCCCTCGAGGATTAAACCCACTAAAACGACCTTTAAAGGCATCATACCAGGTGTAGAGGCCAACTGTACAGGCTCAGTTACACTTGAAGTGGTCTTCGGATCTCCGGATAATTTCCGAAGCGAGGAGTTAATCGTCGACATAGTCCCGTTCCGCAGTGGCTATCACGCACTGCTCGGGCAAACCGCATTTGCTAAGTTCAATGTGGTGCCACACTACGCATACCTCAAGCTCAAGATGCCAATCCCTCGAGGAGTCATCACAGTCAATGGAAACACCGAACGCTCTCTCCAAATGGAGGAGCATACGGCGGCTATCGCAGCGGAAGTACAAAGCAGCCTCTCAAGGCAATTCTCCAGTCCGGCCATTAAACGTCTGGACACCGTCAAGCGCGCTCAGAGTAACCTACAACAAGACCGCCTGACACGTTCCGAGCAAGCGTAGCAATGCGGCCCCAACCCTAGCCCTCGCGAACTTGCGAAACCAGTGTTGCGCGTACATAACTACGCTCTGGAAATACCATGGGCACAGGGGGAGGGGCACCATCACGGCACGCCCGAAACGCGGCTTAAACTGCACTAGGGGCTGCCGATTTCTTAATTTTCTCTTATTTTCAGGACTCCATTCTTCGGAAGGCTTGTCCGGCAGTACAATTGCCGTACAAACGATACAACCAGGGAAGCAGAAAGCTACGCAGCACTATGGAACTCTAAGGTGGTCCCTATAATGAGCAGTATACCTGTTTCACATAACATTCAGCACCTCGCCCTGGAAAGGACATGTCAAATAGTCCCATCTTTTGCTTATTGAACTATTTGTATCGTTCTGCTTTGATCACAGCATTTTTAAATAAACAATGCATAGCTTCCGTCTATTATTGCATTACTCTTTTTTACGAATATATGTTCATTAATGACATGTTGCACCCGTACACTTTGGTACGGACAATACGCCAGGGGCTTAAGTACCCCACAATACGGTGTGAGAAGTCCGAACACTTTCACAAGTGCGGCACCCTGAACTTATAGCATTTTATGCATCGGCTCCCAATCATGTCTTGGGTCAATAGTTGGGTTTGCCCGGCTCCTATGTTTTGGTACCTTACGTTCCGTTATATCGGCTAAGGTAGCACTAGGAGAACTACTGCGATTGTGCCCCAGTTGAGCTGGGCTAAGCACCTCAGTAGAGAAAGCTAAAACTGACCGTCATGATGAGGCAACAGCTGGCCGCTGTTTGAGAGGTTTTCGAGTCCTTAAAGACTTATGCCGCTTAGAGCGAGGAGTCGGCTTTGTCCGGCCTAGGCGTGGATAGCGCCCCGAACTCGGTCTTCCGAACACTAGGGGCTTCGCCGAAATTTAAAATTATAGAATTCTATGGCTAAGTGAGAGTGTTCAAGCATTATAGTCCGATTGCCTTGTTCGTTGTTTTGAGCGCCTCCCTCGAAGGACCCAAGAATGGGAAAAAGAGCGCTCATGTTTATCCCGAACACCCCAGCACTCATGGCATGGGGGCAGAAGCCGACGACTCGCCATCTCTCAAAATTTGATAAACGGCCGCACTGAAGGTAATATTTTAAATTCAAAAGCATTGCTTAGCGCATATGAACAAGTTTTCAGCGTACAGGATCACAAATGCGAGTTTACTCAAAAATTAAATCTTTGGAGCATTCATCCGCTATAAGGCGGGCACCCTTCAGGACGCCCTCATAATACGCTTCCGGGACGCAATGCTCCTTGCCTGGTGGCGGCCCGTCCTTCACCAGCTTCTCCGCATCCATCTTCCCCCAGTGCACTTTAGCACGGGCAAGCGCCCTACGGGCACCTTCGATGCAGACGGAGCACTTGATTACTTCAAGCCGTGGACAGGCATCCACCAGCCGCCTCACCAGCCCAAAGTAGCTCCCAGGCAGAGCCTCTCCAGGCCAAAGCCGAAATACGAGGCCCTTTATGGCCTGTTCGGCCACCTTGTGGAGCTCGACCATTTGCTTCAGCTGGTCGCTCAAAGGCACCAGGTGTCCGGCCTCAGCATACTGAGACCAGAACACCTTCTCCGTCGAGCTCCCTTCCTCGGATCGGTAGTAGGCGGTGGCATTAGACGCACTATGGGGAAAATCTGCGAATGCTCCTGGAGAGCTCCGGACTCGGGTAAGTAACAAGTAATTCACTTTCACGTGCTTGCTTTGCATAATGAATGCCTTACCCGCCGCTATCTTCTTCATCGCTTCAATTTCTTGGAGGGCTTTCTGGGCTTCGGCCTTGGCAGACTTCGCGCTTTTGAGGGCTGCCGCAAGCTCGGACGCTTGCGTCTTTGAGTCAAGCTCCAAACTCATGTTTTTTCACGAGAGCCTGGAGCTCTTTCTGCACTGCCTCCACCCGCGCCTCCTGCTTCCCTCTCTCCGTGTGCTCCGCGGCTGCTCTGTTTTTGGCCTCGGACATCGCTTTCCTAAGGGTTGCCACCTCAGTCGTGGCCCCTATAATAGCACATTGATCCTGTCATTTTTTGCAACCACATCTTCTCTACATACTTGCAAAAGGTATTACTTACCTTCCTTCTCCTCGAGTTGCCTCTTGGCATGGCCGAGCTCGTACTCGGACCGCGCGAGGTTTTGCTTCAGCGTATCCACCTCTGCAGTCAGTGCGGCGGAGGCCAGCAGCGAAGCCTGTATACGCATATTGACTTGATTATGTTAGACTCCTGCGAATGTTATTAGATCCTCTATTCGGCTTTTCTTTCCGAACGCCGAACAGAGCATCAGGGGCTACTGTCTATGCGGTAATATTTTTACATATTCTTTACTTACCTCAAAGCCTGTTAGAAGGCTGGCATAGGCTTCAGTCAGTCCGCTCTTGGCGGACTGAACCTTCTGGATCACTGCACTCATAATAGTGCGGTGCTCCTCGTCGATGGAGGAGCCTTTAAGCACCTCCAGCAAATTGTCTGGTGCCTCCGGTTGGACGGAGGTCACCGACTCGGTAGGCTTCCTCCTCTTGGAAGGAGGCTGCCTACCGGAGTCCGGAACCGTTGAAGGTTCCGGCGCGATGTCCGGCTCAAGGCCAGACTCGAGGCCCTTGGGGGTTTTATCCCCTTTGCGCCTGGAGTCCGGGAGGTCGCCTTGCGGCGCCTCCAGGACCACCTCCTCCTGGCTTGGAACCTGTTGGGACAGCACCTCGGCGTCGTCCGTAGGGTGGGGGGAGGTAGCAGGCGAAAGTGAATTCACGTCCGACGAATCCAGGGAGCCGCTCGACGACTCGTCGAGCCCGGCCTTGGGCGGACTGCATAGTCATATTCGGCGTAAGGAGGAGCTGTGCAAGAAAGGAACACTATGAATTGCTCTAGTGTCTGAATACTTACGATCTCGCCAGGGGCTTGGCCCTGTGCGGCCACTCCTCTTCACCGTCATCGGCGTTGGTGGAGTAGTCCGGAGGAGGGGTCTTCCCCTTCTTTGACCCTTCGGCCTCCCTAGTTGGGGCGGCCTTCCTTTTCTTCCGTCCCCCCGGTGGAGGGGGAGATATCTCTTCTTCCTCCTCCTCGTCTTCACGGAGGAGTGCGCCTTGGAGTCGTCGGATGATGAATCCGACACCTCCTGGCGTCGAGCACTCTTTCGAGTCCCCGTGGCCTTCTTCTTGGCCTTCTTCTCCGGCACCACATAGGGTGCCGGAGCCAGCAGCTTCGCCAAGCGAGCGTCCACTGGGCCTTCGGGCAAAGGAGCCGGACAGTTGATCTGTCTGGACGTCTCCTGCCAATCCTGTCAAAGGTAAGGGAGCTTAGATCCCGCATGGAGTCAAACTATAAAAAACTAATACCCTATAAAAGGTAAAAACAGCTTACCGCACGAGCGTGACGCTGCATGCTGAATCCGCGATCCTCGGTAGCGGATGCGGGGGCCTCGGCGCCCTTGAAAAGCACCTTCCAGGCATCTTCGTACGTCGTGTCGAAGAGCCTACTCAGAGTTCGGTGCCGCGCCGGGTCGAACTCCCACAGGTTGAAAGCCCATTGTTGACACGGGAGGATCCGGCGGATGAGTATAACCTGGACTACGTTGACAAGTTTGAGCTTCTTGTCCACCAGGGTTTGGACGCATGTTTGAAGTCCGGTCAGCTCTCCTTGTTTACCCCATGACAGGCCCGTCTCTTTCCAGGAGGTGAGCCGCGTAGGGGGTCCGGATCGGAACTCGGGGGCTGCGACCCAATCAGGGTCGCGCGGCTCGGTGATGTAAAACCACCCCGATTGCCACCCCTTTAGGGACTCCACGAAGGAGCCCTCGAGCCATAGGACGTTGGGCATCTTGCCCACCATGGAGCCTCCGCACTCCGCTTGGGTACCGCGCACCACCTTCGGCTTGACATTGAAAGTCTTGAGCCATAGGCCAAAATGGGGGCGGATGCAGAAGAAAGCCTCGCACACGACGATAAATGCCGAGATGTTGAGGACAAAGTTCGGGGCCAGATCGTGGAAATCTAGGCCATAGTAGAACATGAGACCCCAGACAAATGGGTGGAGAGGGAAGCCCAGTCCACGGAGAAAATGGGGGAGGAACACCACCCTCTCATGTGGCCTAGGGGTGGGGATGAGCTGCCCCTCTTCGGGAAGCCGGTGCGCAATGTCGTTAGACAAGTATCCGGCCTTCCTCAGTCTTTTGATGTGTCCCTCCATGAGGGAGGAGACCATCCACTTGCCTCCCGCTCCGGACATGGCTAGAGAAGGTTGAGGTGGGGTGTGCGAACTTGGGCGCTGGAGCTCGAGTGCGCGGAAATGGATAGGCAAAGGAGGAAGAAGGCATGGATGAAAAGGTGGATCCTTATCCCCTTATATGGGTGGACGCGACTATGCGCCCCCCACCAGCCTGGTAAAACTCGCTTATCTCCCAAGCGCCATAATCAATGGCGCGGTTGGGTTACCCACACCCGTATTGATGAGAATCTCAGAATAAAGGGACACGATCTCTGCTTTGACAAGACGTGCCAAGGGAATTGCCTCGCTAAACGCGCTGAGGTGGGACAGTAAAACGATTTGAATAAAGACTTGGCCGTGGTGTGATGTCACGCTATGGAATACGTCAACAGATTAGATTTGTGTAAATATTATTCTCTCTATGGCAATATGTGGAAACTTATTTTGCAGAGCCGGACACTACCTTTGTGTTCAAAATCTTCTATGAAGTACTTGGAGGAGGAACCCGCCTTGCAATGCCGAAGACAATCTGCGTGCCGGACTCGTCGTCATTGAAGCCTGGTTCAGGGGCTACTGAGGGAGTCCTGGATTAGGGGGTGTCCGGATAGCCGGACTATACCTTCGGCCGGACTCCTGGACTATGAAGATACAAGATTGAAGACTTCGTCCCGTGTCCGGAAGGGACTTTCCTTGGCGTGGAAGGCAAGCTTGGCGATACGGATATGTAGATCTCCTACCATTGTAACCGACTCTGTGTAACCCTAGCCCTCTCCGGTGTCTATATAAACCAGAGGGTTTTAGTCCGTAGGACGAACAACAATCATACCATAGGCTAGCTTCTAGGGTTTAGCCTCTTTGATCCCGTGGTAGATCCACTCTTGTACTACCCATATCATCAATATCAATCAAGCAGGACGTAGGGTTTTACCTCCATCAAGAGGGCCCGAACCTGGGTAAAACATTGTGTCCCCTGCCTCCTGTTACCATCTGCCTAGATGCACAGTTCGGGACCCCCTACCCGAGATCCGCCGGTTTTAACACCGACACCGAGTATCCGCCCATCCCCGGTTGTTTATGTGTTTCACTAAGGTCTTCGAAATAATATTCAATCTTCCGAAAATCCTTAGCAGCTTATTGCTCTTGAAATTCTTGCTTTCTTGCATTATGGTTAATCCCATAAGCATAGTAATCTTATTGGCAGCCTCTGTCACTATCATTTCGAGTCCACTGATTCAAAATATTGCGAATGCTCGCAATCCTCAATCAGATCCTAGAATTCATCCTTTCGGCTCAGACGTCATTTTAAACATGAGCTGGATCTCGACCAATCAAATTGTTGTCAATTTTACCCCTAAGCTTACTCAACCTATCCATCCTTAATCAGAGCGTTTGCTTATGTTCCTTTGATTTGGAAACCATAATTGCTTTACATGTGGGCTTTGAATTAGTCAGTTGCTTCTATAATCCAATGCCTTCGCATTGTTTCTTCCGTTGGTTGTGTGCCGATACTCACATCAGCTCTGTTATGGACCGGCAGATCCTTTAATGGATTTTATCCAACAACGTCCTTCATATTCAAAAACTTTGTGAGCCTTCCCTCGGATACATAATGCCTTTGGTAAATTGTATCCTCTACATTCTCAACCTTGCTCTGCTTTCGAGCTTGAGTTATTTACTTCTGGACTTTGTAGTGTATGTTCCTAAGATACCCGATGGGTTGGACCAATGCCTTCCCTAATCTGTGCAAACCCGAGAGTTTGCAAGAGTCATATTCTTCTGGTGATTTACCAGATAAAATTTCAACACTACGACTTCGTCGAAAATGAGAAGTGAATGAAAGGGTATGCATTGGAGAAGTGGGAGTCGACCTTGAACCTTGCGTTCATGCCCATGGACACGATGTAGATCTTATCATTAAAGCTTCCCTTAAATTAATTATTCCTTTGGTATAAGTTCATCTTATATCTAGGATCTGGCCTTTTGCAATCGTGGTTCCGACCATGTTCTCCTTTAAATACCATTTCTCGTGCAAGTTTAAGCACTTGTCTTCTGCGGAGTAATACCCCAGTCCAACCTCTACTTTGATTTGTCGTCGAGTATTACCCCCCTGGTATCTCAAGATTATCACGGAATTGCATAACTTCTTATGAGTTCTTCATCAAGTGCTACATTCTCATTGATTCCAATTTTTCATGGGCTTTGAGTTATTAAACACTCAAAGACACCGATAACTGACTCGATTCCACATCGCGATTAAGCAACTCTTGGTAACCTTCATTACTTATGAGTTTGAACTCAATCACGTCATTCCTAGCCTACTTGGCTATATCCTTGTCGTGCCAATTTTAACTATGCTACCTGGTCCTTAATCCCGAAGCACAACTTTCGATGATGAGCTAAGCTTATGTCGATCTTTCTCGTCATATCATTTCACCTTGAACAACAAGCTTGATTTAGAGTTTGTGTCGTACCCTTGGTTCCAATAACCTTTCGCTTCACCATTCCTTGGACTCGTTGTCATCATCGATCGATTACATCTTGAAATCTCTCGACAAATGTGTCATGTTCATCATCAACATTCTGAGCTCTTCCAGGATATCAATTGAATTCATGATGAGAAATACCATCCTTTCCCTTGATGAGTTGTGTTAACATCGACCACTTTATTGCCGTCCATTCAACACAAACTTGCTCGTGTTTCTTGTTATACCTTGAGATCCTTGCTATCCAACATTTGTTCTTTACCTTGGAGTATTACCATCTTATATATCAAAAATCTTGTGAGAATTGTTCCACCTCTTGAGAATTCTTGACATGAAATACTTCTCGCCATGGTTGTTCATTTCTTGGTCCCCGTGTTGTTTCTAACCGGGAAAACCGACAATTGAACTAGGATGTCTGACTTCAGAACTTCTAGCAACCCTATTGCTTTGAAGTTAATGGTCGATAACATTCTTAGGCCATTGGTTATCGAATCACCATTATAACATGGATCATGCTACCTAAGCCCATATTTCGGGTACCCCTTTCAATCAATGACTAACTATGTATGTTTTCCTTGAGCATACCTCATTATATCTTTGATCTAAGAAATGTTATCTCCTTGTTCGAATACTGGTGGTAATCCATCTTTGGAAATCTCGATTCATTGTCACTGAGTTCATCAGCCACCCCTCATTCTCTCCTTGGTTTAATGATGAACTCTTGTTTCGGAACTCTCTTCCATAGTTCTGTGACGCCCCCGATTCAATCGTACACTAATCATACACGCAAACGTGTACGATCAAGATCAGGGACTCACGGGAAGATATCACAACACAACTTGTATCGACCCTAGTTGATCGTGTACCGTGTGAACTCTTGTGTATCCGAGGATCTAGCACATGTGTGACCATCTTGTGTTGGTTTAGTGATTCTCCCGTGTTTTCCCTTGTGTTTCCCCTCGTTTCCCCCTTGTGTTCTTCGTGTTCATCGCGGGATCCGCTCTTTTCATGAAAGATTGGCCGATTAGGGTTCTACCCTACATCATCTTGGTATCAGAGCCACGTTGATCATGATTTCGGAGCCTCCCTGTTGTGTTTCTAGCCTAGTTTTTGTTGTTTTCATCCTAATTCGAGAAAGTCCCCACAAAAATAGCCCCCAAAAAAGATGATGTAGGGTAGGAACCCCAGGGGCCGATCTATCATGAAAGGAGCGGATCCCGTGATGAACACGAAGAACAGGAGGTGGGAAATGAGGGAAATCACAAGGGGAAACACAAGAGGAACACTCAAACTAACAAGAACAAGTCATAAAAGTGCAAGATCCTCGAATACATCTTGGTATTCGGTACACCATTTTGACATCATACCGTACGCAAGAACGGTAACCTCGTCTTGGTATTGGACATATTACTCTTGCCATTACATTGATAGCCATCATACCCTTACTCCTTTGCGTTGCTTACCCATCGAGACTAGCCATTGAGTATTGCCGGAAACGAGACTTGTGCACATTAGTGATCATACTTCCCATAGAATACATACGTCATTGTTGCATATATTGGTATCATCTCTTATGTCACAAAGTTGTCATCGCATACACAATTGCTATCTTGGTTCGTCAAGCATTGCATGAGAAAAGAGCTCAAACATCAAAGATCCAAGCAAGCTTTTAAGAAAAAAAGGAAAGATAAGCAAAGAGCTTTTAAGCAAGAACCATAGCATCATACAACATTAAGATTGTCATACTAGATCATCTTGGATCATATCATAGGAACACCTTGCATAGAGCATACTTGGGATATAAGTCGTTGCATTTTTGCTAACTAGGTTGTGCACAAGTTCTTGTATCCGCCTATTGTGCAATTGTGCTAGCGTCTCTCTAGTGTTGTGCAACAAGAGCATTTTTGTGGATTCCACATTTTGGCTCACCCTTGGTTGCATGACCCCACTTATCTTTTTGCGTGTGTGTTTCTGTGTACCTTATATGCTTGGTCTACTTGTTACACTGCATCTTGCGAATCTTCTCCAACACTATTGAAGCTCACTTACAATTGCATCAAATTTTGTGCCAGCACCCTAACCAAGCTCCACCATAAGCTTTTACTTGTGTAGGTGTGAGAAACCGACAAGATCTAGACCATTTGTGATATTCCCTTGTCTTACATTGGAGTGATCATTGATCCACTTTCAACTTCGGTCAAGGTACATTTGATATTAGTTCTTCTCTTTCTACCGCTCACATTTGCCATGGAATGATGGATAGGCCAAGTACTTCTACCAACCCACTCTTCATGGAGCAAGACGACGACATGAACTCCTTCGTCACCAAGAGTCATGATGCGGAGCATCCTACAATCATCCCCATGTACACTCAAGAATACGCCTTTGGGCCTAAGGTGAACTCACTCCTTCTCGAATCTTCCCTTTCCGCATGTAAGAGATGGATGCTACTTCAAGCGCGGACCTTGTGCATACTCAGGTACACCCGAGGAGACCATGGAGAACCCAAGGACCAAGGCCAAGCGTGCGCGGAAGCGACGATGGAAGAAGACGAAGAAAACTCCAGGACCTGGACATCCGGCCCCAGGCCCGGACATCCAGCCGCTGGAGACGACACCTACAGCAACAGCCTCCCAGCCGCCAAGTGCTACAGGCCCCGGACATCCGGCGTCAACCCCGGACATCCGGCGTCAACCCCGGACATCCGGCGCCTCGCCAAGTCCCGGACATCCGGCCTCGCCCCCGGAAATCTGGCACCCTCCAACCAGAGATCAGAAGAATCGGGCAACTCCAGCCCGGACATCCGGCCAGAGGCCCGGACATCCGGCTCTTCTTGAGCCGCCGGACATCCGGCCCCCAGCCCGGACATCCAGCACCTGCCTGTGCGCAGAGATCGGGCCAAGGGCCCATGTATCCCCCTCTCACTTACCCCTTCTTGGGATAGCACTATATATACTTCCCCACCTCCTCCTAGTTAGGGTTAGCATTGGTTTAGCTCATTTTAGAGATAGAGCGTTGCTCATCCACATCGGATCTACTCCACGAGAGAGACCGCGGCCTCTACGGAGAAGATCCCTTTGGATTCAAGACCTCCTTTTGGAGAAGAACTTCAAGACCTCCTCACAGAGAAGACGGTTACCGTGTATCGTCCCTAGTTGATTGTAGATCTTGTATCTTACTTTATGTAATCGAGGATCTAGCACATGTGTGACTATTTCTTGTTGGTTGAGTGATTCTCTTGTGTCTCCCCTCGTGATTTCCCTCATTTTCCCCTCGTGTTCCTCGTGTTCTTCGCGGGGTCCGCTCCTTTCGTGAAAGATCGGGCGATTAGGGTTCTACCCTACATCAAGTCACCTCTTTGGTGCAGAACATGCTTTGCATCAAGAGCAACAAGCTATGAGTGAACGCATCGACAACCTCGCCACCGAATTGTGACTCTCCGAGCAATGTACAAGGGACTACTTCGACCACAAGCTCGACGATCACAAGCAAGAGAATGACGCAAGGATGTACGAGATTCACGCTTTGTTGCTCAGCCGCTCTTCTTCCACTTCGTCCTCAACAAGAAGGACTCGCTCAAGTCGACACTCCGACTTCACCCTCTCCAGCTCAAGTACACCGACATCGAACACTCTACGCTGTGCCGCGCGCAACGATCGTCAAGCAAGCCTCAATCCTCTATGAGACACCGACTCTCTAGAGCATCGACGACGTCAAACCCAACAGGATTTTGTGCTAGCACGAGAACGGCAATGACAACGCCAACATGAAGAGGAAGAGCGAGCGCGTCTACACCAAGTTGCACAAGATGCCGAGGCACAACGCCACGAACAACAACTCCGTGAAGCTCAAGCACTTGCGGTGCAACAAGCCCTACGAGATTCAAGTCGAGCCGTAGCCGACCGAGGCCAACAAGCTCATGAACAAGAAGAAGCACTTCGCGAAGAAATTCATGAACGATGACATCAAGCTCGCGTGCACCGTCACGTTCCTCAAGTTCCTCCTCGAGCTCGACAAGCTCCACCACAAGCTCGCCAAGAACATCAAGTTCATCAAGAGCATGAAGAAAATGGAAATCCTCCACGACAAGAGCAACATGAGGATGACAACCCTCCTCACCAAGAGCAACACGAGCTTGACAATCATCAACAACATGGGCGTCATCATCCCCGACCCCAACACAATGAAGAACAACGCTATGGCAAGCTCAAGTTCACCATGCCAAGTTCAACGGAAGCAATGATCCCGAAGAATACCTTTCTTGGGCATTGAAAGTTGACAAGATCTTCCGTTTGCACAACTACGATGAAGAGAAGAAGATCGCGATGGCATCCCTTGAGTTCCAAGACTATGTCCTCATTTGGTGGGAACAAGTTATCGAGCACCGAGAGGCAAGAGGTGAACCACCCATCACTACTTGGGCGCAAATGAAGGATGTCATGAGAGCACGCTTCGTGCCCACCTACTAAAACTGCGACCTCTTCAAGAAACTACAACTACTCAAGCAAGGAACCAAGAGCGTTGAAGAGTGCTACAAGGAGATGGAGATTGCCATGATAAGAGCCAATGTCATGGAAGATGATGAGAAAATTATGGCACGTTTCTTGAATGGACTCAAGCATCCTATCAAGAAGATCGCCGACTTCCAACGATACTCGAACCTCATCGAGCTAGTGCATCAAGCTATCAAAGCGGAATGCCAAGTGCAAGATGATTTCAAGTATGCCAAGTTCTCATCAAGTCCTACGGCTTCTCCTACAACCAAGCTTCAACGACTCCAACACCGTCTACCAAGCCTTCTACTAGCAACATCGACAAGTCGAATTCCAAGAAAGCTTCGTCAACTCCAAGTCATCCTCCTACTACGAGCAACTTCAAGCCGAGAGCTTCATCATCATCCACTCCAACCGATGAGACCGTCAAGACAAGTTCCTTCAAATGCTTCAGATACGGAGGCCGAGGCCACAAGTCCTATGAATGCACCAACACGCGCGCAATGATACTCAACGACGACGGCACATACGACTCGATGAGTGAAGGAGAAATGGACGCTCTTGAGCAAGTCGCCATGCACCGGCAAGTGAACGATGAAGAGGAACAAGTCTTTTGCGATGAAGATTCAAGTCCCGCTCTTGTTGTCTCCAAAGTCTTGACTCTCCAACATCACCAAGAAGAGGACCAACGATGCCACATATTCCACACCAAGGCCGGCATCAATGGACGATCTGTCAAGGTCATCATCGATGGAGGGAGTTGTCATAATCTTGCAAGTGAAGAACTTTGCTCCAAGCTCCAATATCCCAAGACGAAGCATCCACATCCATACAAAGTTCAATGGCTTAGTGACTCTAGCACTATCCAAGTCAAGCATCGAGTACAAGTCTCCTTCAAAATTGGCGCCTACGAAGACACCTTGGAGTGCGACATCGTTCCAATGACCGTTTGCCATCTTCTCCTTGGACACCCATGGCAATTTGATAGAGGAGTCATCCACAACGGCTGAACGAACCACTACATCTTCAAGACGAAGGGCAAGGAGTACGTCCTCCGTCCAATGTCGCCAAGCCAAGTGATTGCCGACAAGCAAGCCACCCATCATGGAGATCATAGTGAGAGAGCGAGCCACCAAAAAGAGAGTGAGCGCCACAAGCCCTAATCGAACACCTCCACGATGAGCGAAAAGAAGAACTTAGTCTTATTTGCCACCAAAAGTGAGAGAAGAGGAGTGTGTGAGAACCCATCTAGTGTCCTACACTACGTCCTTGTGTGCAAGGACAATGCACCACAAACTAACACTTCTCACACTCTTCCTCTAGTGTTGTCTTCTCTTTTGCAGAAGTTTCACGATGTTTTCCCTGACGAGCTACCTCCGGGACTACCTCCACTACGAGGCATTGAGCACCGCATCGACCTCATCCCCGGAGCACCGCTTCCAAACAAAGCTCCTTACCGCATGAACCCCGAAAAAACCAAAAAATACAAAGGCAAGTAAAGCATCTCATAGACCATGGACATGTGCGTGAAAGTTTGAGACCTTGTGCTGTCCCGGTCATTCTTGTGCCAAAACGAGACGGTAACTTTCGCATGTGCTCCGATTGTAGACTTATCAATGCTATCACCATTTGTTATAGGTATCCCATTCCATGCCTAGATGATATGCTTGATGAACTTAGTGGTGCCACTATCTTTTCAAAAATTGATCTTAAGAGTGGTTACTATCAAATCCGCATACAAGAGGGTGATGAATGGAAAACCGCTTTCAAAACCAAGTTTGGTTTGTATGAGTGGTTAGTCATGCCTATGGGTATTTTGGAAGGATCGGGTACTTTTATGCGCCTTATGAATCATGTCTTTCACCCTTACATCAGTGTGTTTGTTGTGGTCGACTTTGATGATATCCTTGTTTATAGCAAATCTCTTAGAGATCATGTCACCCATGTTCGTACTGTTTTGCAAACTCTTCGAAAAGAGCACCTCTATGCTAATATGGAGAAATGCCTTTTTGGCATTGACGAGCTCATTTTCTTGGGTTTTGTTGTTTCCTCTAAGGGTGTTCATGTTGATGAGTCCAAGATCAATGCTATTAAGACTTGGCAACAACCAACCAACTTGCATCAAGTGCGTAGTTTTCTTGGCCTTGCGGGTTTCTATCATCGCTTTGCGAAGGATTTTAGCACCATTGCTTCGCCTTTGCATGCTTTGAGCAACAAGAATGTGCCTTTTGTTTGGGGACCATCCAAGATACCGCTTTCAATGAGCTTAAGAATTTTCTTACTCATGCTCCCGTGCTTGCATTACCCAACTTTGACAAACCCTTTGAGATTCATTGCCATGCTAGTGGTAATGGCATAGGAGGTGTGTTAACACAAGAGAAGCGCCCCATAGCTTACTTTAGTGAGAAACTCTCCGGCGCGCAACTCAATTACCCCATCTATGACAAAGAGCTATATGCTTTAGTCCGCATTTTGCATGAATGGGAACACTATCTTCGCCCTCATGAGTTTATCATTCATACCGATCATGAAACGCTCAAGTATCTTAAGGGCCAAACCAAGTTGAACAAGCGTCATGCTAAATGGAGTGAATTTATTGAGTCTTTTCCTTATGTCATCAAGTACATCAAAGGTAAGGAAAACATTGTAGCGGATGCCCTTTCCCGCATATGCATGCTTGTTACCCAACTTGAATTGGATGTCATTGGATTTGAGCATATCAAAGACTTTTATGAGCATGACCCTACTTTTGCTACTCCTTATGCCAAGTATTTGATGCATACTTCTTGGGAACACTATTACATCAAAGATGGATATCTTATGAGAGCTAACAAACTTTGCATCCCCGAGTATTCTCTTCGTTTGTTGCTTTTGTAGGAATCTCATGGAGGAGGCTTAATGGGGCATTTTGGACGAGACAAGACGTTCGCCATGCTCTCGAAGAAGTACTTTTGGCCCAAGATGTTTCATGACGTCAACCGCTTCACCAACCGATGCTCTACATGCCGCAAAGCTAAGTCCAAAGCTCAATCCCATGGCCTTTATATGCCTCTACCAATTCCATACCAACCATGGGAAGACATTAGCATGGACTTTGTACTTGGTCTGACTAGGACTCGAAATGGGAAGGATTCGGTATTTGTCGTTGTGGACCGTTTCTCAAAAATGGCACATTTCATTCCTTGCAACAAGATAGACGATGCTTCACATGTTGCTAATCTCTTTTGTAGGGAAATATTGCGTCTACATGGAGTGCCAAAGACGATCGTCTCGGACCGCGACGTCAAGTTCCTTAGCTACTTTTGGAAGACCCTATGCACCAAGATTAGAATCAAGCTACTTCTCTCTATGGCGTATCATCCACAAACCGACGGCCAAACGGAAGTTACCAACCGCACACTCTCCGCTCTACTTCGAGTACTCATCAAGAAAACATCAAAGGAGTGGTGATAGAGGCGAGGGTGTCCCGATCTTTTGATGAGATGATAACTATCGATTTGGTGGAGAAGACTTTGACGATCCGACTACAAACGTGCACGACATTGCGCCTTAGCAATCGCTAAACCAATCTCCTGAGGTTACTGACGATGTCGGAAGCACGGTCAGCCTGACCACGAAGGTCTATTCCTGCAAGCAATAGAAGAGCGAGCAAGAATATGATAAAGCAATCTGAATATTGTGAATATATATGAAGTATTGATAATGGTGGGGATCCGTAAGCGGTCTTGGTCTGGTCGTTGGACACAAACAAAGTACACGAAGTTGCAATGGCTAACTTTTAACTAAATAAATCCCAAGGAAAAAGCTACTAGATGGATCTACTTATATAGAAGCAGGGAGTGGTGGCCAAGGAGATGGGAGGACGTCCCAAGGCAGCCTAAAACTAACCCTATGTCGTACAAGGCTCATGGGCCCAAGTGGAGGTGGTGCAACACCTTTGGACTTGTTGTTTGACTCGGATTCTGCTGCAGCGTCAGATTGTTTCGTCGATATCTCAATGCTCTGAAAGAATTTGAAGGTGATTCCAATTGGGTTGGAAAGAGCACGAAATCTACTTTCCAACAAAAAAAGAATCACCCAATTTGGAGTTCGTATGAAAAAGTTGTTGACGTTTTGAGTCAGGTATGTCTGTGCAGTCCGAATCTAAATCCAGAACGTGAGAGACTTGGACTCTATCTTCTCTTGGCCCAAAAGTGACGTGAGAGAACTTTTTGAATAGAACCTAAACTTCTCCTTTTCCCTTATCTTCATATGTGGATTGTACAAATGTCCCATACACCTACAATTAGACAAAACATAAAAGTGTGTGAAGTATTTTTTGTTCTGGATAACATAAATAGATTATTGAATAGTTTGCACTAGAAATCACCTGACAAATATGCATGTATGCAATATTTTTGCTCGTATCCAAGGTAGTCATGTCCTCATCATCCTCTCCTTTTTGAAAACAAAGCAGTCCTCGGCGTTGCTTAATCTGAAATGTGGCTAACAAAAGAGACAAGGTGTACATGTTGTATATGTATTTGTCATCCATTTTTTACTTCCCTTGATTTTTGCACATATGACACATGTATACATGAGTAACTTTCATAGTTCATAAAATCTAGAGCCAAAAAAATATCACAAGTAGAAGGCATGAAAATATTGCAACTCAGTTTGCACATATAAGTGAAGCTCTTATTCGTATCAAAAGATTGACAACATTCATCATTAAACCATCCCAACATTGGTGAATAAATCTTACTTGCATCAAATTTACATGCGACAACATGCTTAAATAAGCAAACATGCAATAAGTCATTGGACACAGAATCATCACCAATATTAGAGGTCATATCAAAATGATTAAACATTGGTTCTTTTGCATCAACAGTTAATTCAATGGGTGCACTCAAAATTGTTGGTATTTCAGTTGTTTGATCACATGGCAAAGTAAAATTATCAACATAGTCCTATAAAATAGGTGGTACGATCAAAGTAGTGGGTAGCTCATCAGATGGTGCATTCAAATTGACAAGGCATTCATCATTCTCATGTAGAGACGAAAGATCAGTACCTTTGTCATTACCTCTTATGATCAACTCAGATGATGTAGCGACTCTCGAGAGCGATGTGTCACATGGTGGAGGTGATGTAGTCCTCAAAACAACGGATGTGGTTGTCATAGTATGCCTAGTAGTTGAAGGAACAATCATATCAACTCTTGGAATGTGCACCATGCGCTTGTTCTCCTCGTGGGCAACACGTCATTTTATTTCATGTTCAGCTTTGCAAGCAAGACGAAACAAATGGTCCATAGGATAACACTCTTCATGAATTAATATCTCTTGAATATCACGGTATAATCCTCCCCAAAATCTATCCATAAAATCATCTTCACTTTCTTCTAAAGAGGAATGCAACAAGGTAGTTTGTAAATCATCATAATATTTTGTTACAGTGTCACTACCTTGTTTTAAATGTTGCAACTTCTTAATCATGTCACGAGTATAATAAGTGGGAACAAAAGTATGTCGCATGGCAAGTTTCAAATCATCCCAAGTAGTAGGTATATAATCAGGATGTAACCGACAATATTCACTCCACCAAACCAAAGCATAACCAGTGAAAGAACCAACCGCAACCTTAACCTTTTTATGTTCATCAAAATTATGGGAAGCAAATATATTTTTCATGTTGAACTCCCATTCAATATATAAAGCAGGTCTAAAACGGCCATTAAATGCCGGTATAGATACATTAACCTGATCATGTGGATTTGGATGTTTGTGCACCTCTTGTGACGGTTGTGGTATTTGCAAATGTGGTGGCATGTCTCCCACGATCGACAAAGCCCATGAATTAACTCTGGATCCTGTCATAATTAGTATAAACAAGAAACAGAATCCAAAAAAATGTTCCTATGAACTACTTGGAAGTGGTGGTAAAATGCTCACAGTATAGCAAATCTCAATATCTTACAAGTTCTTACCATGCAGCAGGTGGTGATCGGCAGCCAACGGTGTCAAATAACTCTGAAGATTGAGTAAAGCGATTGCTAGGGGAACGTACGTATACACGGTGTAGAAATATGTGGAGCTGGGTTGGCTATATATGGTAGCAAAAGATAAGCAATAATCAATTCAAAGATGCAATGTTGAATAAACGTTCAACGACGGTACTGTGCTGGTCCTAGGCTAGACCGGACTAGAGACGCGAGACTAAAACACTAATGAGGTCACGTCGTAGCACAACTAGCATCAATCAAGGATACTAAGTAGCTCTGGACAGCAAGATATAAGTGAAGATCACAATGGCAGTAAAGATAATGATATGAAACAACAGCCAAGAAGGATATATCAACAACTTTCTCTCCAACTTTCCTCTGGAAAAGTTTGTGCCAATTTTTTTGATAATTTTTCAAGAATGGTATTGACTCAAGCTTTCAAACGCAAAAGGAATCACTCAATTCCGAGTTAATATGAGGAGTCAAAAAATTCTAAAACTGGCCTGAAACACTGGAATAAGTTGTGTTTGTGAACTTCGGAGGGCAAAAAGACCTATTTAGAAGCCGATTTTGAGGTGCCAAATATTGAACTAGCTTCTGCAACTATTTAGAAGCAGCTCGTCGCTGGCTTTCATTTGAGTACTCGCGGAGCCAAAACGGACTTCGTATGAGGAAATTATACCTGTTTTACTGAATAGTGCACAAAACAGATTCCAATCCGAATTCAACCACGAGATTGAGTCTAGAAAGATCCGAATTTTGTTTTTTTCTCTCTCTTTTTTTTCTTTTTTTCCTCACACTTTTTTCTTTTTCTTTCTCTCTTTTTTTTGTTTTTTTCTCTCCCTCTTTCCAAAACAAACAAGATAAGATGCAGATTGGATCTAGCGAAGATGTGAACGACCTCAACTATGATTGTGACAATGAACGATGGGTAGCACGTGGTGGAAATTGATGGATGGGTGGTGGACAACGGAAGGGATAATGATGCAGCGGCGGCGTGACTAATGCGAACAGAACTCGAAACTCTAAACGAACTAGACACTAAGACCAGCAACTCGACACGACGATGCAACCGATAATTGAACTATGTAAGCAATGAAAAGAAAATTGCAAAGGCTCAGACTGGCTTGGACAAAGGATGAATAGATCTAACTTTTTTTGTGGCTTTTTCTTGGACAATAGGTAAGAAAAATAATCTAATCTAGGAAAAACTGGAAATTCTCACCGAGTAACCTGAAAACTGATACCACTTGATAGAGGCAAGGGTCCCGATCTTTCGATGAGATGATAACTATCGATTTGGTGGAGTCGACTTTGACGATCCGACTACAAACGTGCACGACGTTGCGCCTTAGCAATCGCTAAACCAATCTCCCAAGGTTACTGACGATGCTGGAAGCTCGATCAGCCTGACCACGAAGGTCTATTCCTGCACGCAATCGAAGAACAAGCAAAATATGATAATGCAATCTGAATATTGCGAATATAGATGAAGTATTAATAAAGGTGGGGATCCGAAAGCGGTCTTGGTCTGGTCGTTGGACACAAATGAAGTACAAGAAGTTGCGTTGGCTAACTTTTAACTAAACAAATCCAAGGAAAAAGGTACTAGATGGATCTACTTATATAGGAGCAAGGGGTGGCGGCCAAGGAGGTGGGAGGATTTCCCAAGGCAGCCTAAAACTAACCCTAGGTCGTACAAGGCTCATGGGCCCAAGTGGAGGGGGTGCAACACCTTTGGACTTCTTGTTTGACTTGGATTCTGCTGCAGCGTTAGATTGTTTCGTCGATATCTCAATCTTAGGATGAATTTGAAGGTGATTCCAATTGCGTTGGAAAGAGCACAAAATCTACTTTCCAACAAAAAAAGAAACACTCAGTTCGGACTCCGTATGAAAAAATTGTTGACGTTTTGAGTCAGGTATGTCTGTGCAGTCCAAATCTGAATGCAGAACGTGAGAGACTTGGACTCTATCTTCTCTTGATCTAAAAGTGACGTGAGAGGACTTTTTGACCAGAACCTAAACTTCTCCTTTTCCCTTATCTTCATATGTGGATTGTACAAATGTCCCATACACCTACAATTAGACAAAACACAAAAGTCTATGAAGTATTTTTGTTCTGGATAACATAAATAGATTATTGAATAGTTTGCACTAGAAATCACCTGACAAATAAGCATGTATGCAATATTTTTGGTCGTATCCAAGGTAGTCATGTCCTCATCAAGTGGGAGGAGTGCCCACCTATCGCCGAGTTCTCCTACAACCGTTCAAGACACTCAACAACCGACAAGTCCCCCTTCGAGGTCGTCTACAGGTTCAACCCTTTGTCCCCTTTGGACATTCTCCCTCTACCACTCCAAGAGCGCCTCAATTTGGATGCTAGCTGTCGGTGTCAAAACCGGCGGATCTCGGGTAGGGGGTCCCGAACTGTGCGTCTAGGTCGGATGGTAACAGGAGGCAGGGGACACGATGTTTTACCCAGGTTCGGGCCCTCTTGATGGAGGTAAAACCCTACGTCCTGCTTGATTAATATCGATGATGTGGGTAGTACAAGAGTAGATCTACCATGAGATCAAAGAGGCTAAACCCTAGAAGCTAGCCTATGGTATGATTGTTGTTCGTCCTACGGACTAAAACTCTCTGGTTTATATAGACACCAAAGAGGGCTAGGGTTACACAAAGTCGGTTACAATGGTAGGAGATCTACATATCCGTATCGTCAAGCTTGCCTTCCACGCCAAGGAAAGTCCCTTCCGGACACGGGACGAAGTCTTCAATCTTGTATCTTCATAGTCCAGGAGTCCGGCCGAAGGTATAGTCCGGCCATCCGGACACCCCCTAATCCAGGACTCCCTCAGTAGCCCCTGAACCAGGCTTCCATGATGACGAGTCCGACGCGCAGATTGCCTTCGGCATTGCAAGGCGGGTTCTCCTCCAAATTCCGTGTACCTGTTGAATAGTGTCCGGTTTCTTGTAAATGTAGTGCTCCTTGGCTTCTATGCCCAATAATGGCCGTTTTCCATGTGTCAAACGAATACGAAAAGTCAGGGTGTTTTTTATATTTACACCCCTAGCCGCGTGAATGAGCCGCCTATTTAAGGGGACGAGGATTTAGATCCAAACCACACCTTCTCCCTTCCGCGAGTATTCATCAGAGCGTATCCGACAGAGGTCCATTCTATCATGGCCGGCCGCTGCAGCTCCTCTCGCCCTTCCAGCCCTCAGCCTAGAGATTGGAAGAGGTGCTCCATCCCGCACAGCGAGCTAGTGAAGCTCTAGACAAAGGGATTTCTCCCCCCGGCCTATATGGTCCTGGTTCGAGCTGGACTTGCCACCTATAATGGCGGAGAGCAAGCGGAGAGCGCCCCCAATCCCTCCAAAGGAGAGCGGGTATGCCTTGCCCCTTACTTAATAAGAGGGCTCGGATTTCCAATTCATCCATTTCTCCGGGGGCTTCTGGAGTTCTATTGCCTCTAGCTGCACAACCTCACGCTTGCCTCCATATTGCATATCGCGGGCTTCGTAGCCCTTTGCAAGCTGTTTTTGGGCTGCGAGGCTCATTTCGCGCCGTGGAAAAGGCTATTCTGCCTTGTGCCACACTCTAAGGAGGGGTCGATATATCAAGTGGGCGGAGCCGAAGTGTGGCGCATCACCGGGACCGGATATCTATCCGGAACCCCAAAGAAGGCGTCCGAGGACTGGCCTTCGGAATGGTTTTATATAGAGGACGTCCCGCTGCCGGATCCTGTCTGGATCGGCCTCCCTGAGTTCGATAGTGCTCCCCTAAAGAAGCGCCTAAGCTGGCGTCCATGGAGCCCTCAGAGGGAAAGTGACAGGGACGTTATTTACCTGATGGGCCGGATAAGATTGTTAGCTCATTCCGGACTGACCATGATCGGGGTCATGGCTGCATGCATCATGCGAGGGGTGCAGCCGCTTCAGTATAGAGGCCACCCCATGTGGGACTTCAACGGGGAGGACGACGCCACCCGCTACGGCCATAAGGGGCCCGATTCGGCTGCCGCTCTAATAAATACCTTGTCCGCTTTGTACAAGGGAGAAGAGGAGGAATTTCTCCGCGTCAACCCACGGGGTGGATTTTCTATGTACAACCCCCCAAGTTGGGTAAGTGGACACTTTTACTTGCCCATCCATTTTATATTCCCATTGTTAAATTTTCAGTCTAACGACTTCAACGCAGGAACTGCGCCAGGCTGTTAAAGAAATAAACAGCCCTCCTCCACAACCCGAGGATCCGGGACGGTCCCTCGACCCGGCCTCTCAAGACGATCCGGACTTATCTGTGGAGCTGATTGATGGAGTGTTTCATCAATTGAGCAAGGACAACGCCTTGGTGGCCATTACGGCCGATTATCCAGAGCTACTCCCAGCCTCGCAGGTAACTGAGACCGGAGTCCCGGCACTTTGAAAAGGGATCTGTCCTCGCGTGTTTTCGATTGCCGTATGACAACCGTGTTTTGCAAGGGAGGTCCTTGAGACAGGAGGCCGAGCCTGTGGCAACTAGCCAATGAGGGGCGGCAAGGCCCCGCGAGCTGAAAAGAAGTGCGGTCCGGACTGAGGCACTGGCGCAAAGGTATAGCGCGCCGCCTTATTCCCAGGTGTTATTCCTACGAGGCATATTAACGCTCGTGCTCTCTTCAGGACGAAGAGACCTCGCCGGACTATATTCGGAGAGGCTGCCAATCACGCCTCCACCAGCCAGGCTCCAAAGCCTGGTTCGGAAGCGGAGGCGAACATGAGGCGCGCACCGGACGCTCCTCCAACGGAGGATGCGGACAGGTTGTCTGCCACCAATTCCGAGGTGGAGAGTGCCATGAACCACAGGCGTCGCCGGACAGTTCTTCGCGACGCTTGTTTCTCCCAAGAGGCATTGGATGCCTTCAATTCGGGAGATGCGTACCTCCGTGCCGCTCAAAATGGTCTAGCCAGAGCCACAGAGCAGTATGTGAAAGACATACGGGTAAGAAAATTTTGGTAATTATATATATGTACCAGTAGCCCCTGAGACTTGAAACAGTTAGAATAACTGATTTAAGGATCATCTGTTATGCTGGTTCTTGCAGAAAAGAATACCCTGCTGTCCCAGGAGCTGGAAGAGTGCAATGCCCAACTTGAGGCCGCACTAGCCGCGGCAGGGGAGCCCAAGGAGACCCCCTCTGGTAATATATGCTTCGAAAGATAAGTATTTTGCGAGGTGCGGTGTGGGTGCAAATCTGACAAATGAAATTGCAGATGGCGCCGGATTAAATCCGGAAGTGCAACAACTCCGACGCTAGCTGAAGGCTGGTGAGAGCGTGCTGAGAAACGTGAGGCGGGAGAAGAACGATCTCCAAGATGCCAACACCAAGCTGGGCGTTGAATTGAAGGACGTTCGTGCCCAGCTGTTGGACTCCGTGAAGGAGAATCAGCGGCTTCGACGCGGCATATATAGTAAGTGCTTAAACAAACTTTGAAAAAAGAGTTCGGCGAGGAAGTCGACTAACAGAGTAATGTCTGTAGGTATGCTAACATGTCGTCCTGCAGAGGAAATGTGTAACACCCTCGATGCGACTATAGCTCCCACGTGTCGAGGCACGACTTAGAGGCATAATCGCATTGAAGGCATATGTCGCAAGTTAGGCAATCTTCACAACATCCCATGTAATATAAATAATAATAAAGGGGAGATAACATAGTTGGCTTACACTTGCCACGTCAATCAAGCACATAAATAACATTACATCATCCAAACACTCATGGCCCGACTATGGCGCCAAAATAAAAGAGAACCCAACATGCGACACTACCCAATCACCCCCAACTGGGCACCACTACTGATCATCGGGAAAGGAAACATAGTAACGTTGAGAGTCTTCGTCGAACTCCCACTTGAGCTCAAGTGCGTCTCCTGGAGCAGAATCATCAGGCCCTGCATCTGGTGTAATAGTAATCTATGAGCCACAGGGACTCAGCAATCTCACACCCTCGTGATCAAGACTATTTAAGCTTATAGGTAAGGCAAGGTAAATATAAGGTGGAGCTGCAGCAAGCGACTAGCAAGTATGGTGGCTAACTTATTCGCAAAAGAGAGTGAGAAGAGGAGGCAAAGCGCGAGCGAGAAACTAGAGAGCAACCTGCGCAAACATTACTCCAACACCGTGTCCACTTCCCGGACTCCGCCGAGAAGAGGCCATCACGGTAACACACTCAGTTGATTCATTTTAATTAAGTTAAGGTTCAAGTTATCTACAACCGGACATTAACAAATTCCCATCTGCCCATAACCGCGGGCACGGCTTTCGAAAGTTCAATCCCTGCAGGGGAGTCCCAACTTAGCCCATGACAAGCTCTCACGGTCAACGAAGGAATAGACCTCCTCCCAAGACGTTCCGATCAGACTCGGTATCTCGGTTACTCAAGACACTTCGATAGGTCAAAACAAGGCCAGCAACACCGCCCGAATGTGCCGACAAATCCCGATAGGAGCTGCACATATCTCGTTCTCAGGGCACACTCAGATAGTTCAAGCTACGAGTAAAACCAACCCTCGAGTTTCCCTGAGGTGGCCCCACAGGCTGCCCGGTTCGGACCAACACTCAGAGGGAGCACTGGCCCGGGGGGGTAAAATAAGATGACCCTTGGGCTCCGGTAACCCAAGGGAAAAAGAGGCTAGGTGGCGAATGGTAAAACCAAGGTTGGGCATTGCTGGAAAAGCTTTAATCAAGGCGAACTATCAAGGGGTTCCCATTATAACCCAACCGCGTAAGGAACGCAAAATCCGGGAACATAACACCGATATGACAGAAACTAGGACGGCAAGAGTGGAACAAAACACTAGGTGAGAGGCCAAGCCTTCCACCCTTTACCAAGTATATAGATGCATTAAAATAACAAGATAATATAATGATATCCCAACATGTAAATAAAAGAATGTTCCAACAAGGAACGGCCTTCAATCTTCACCTGCAACTAACAACGCTATAAGAGGGGCTGAGCAAAGCGGTAACATAGCCAATCAACGGTTTGCTAGGACAAGTTGGGTTAGAGGTTTGACATGGCAATTTGGGAGGCTTGCAAGCAAGTGGTAGGCATCGTAGCATTGGCATAGCAAAAGAGCGAGAAAACTAGCATAGCAAAGATAGTAGTGATTTCGAGGGTATCATCATCTTGCCTGCACAGTTGTCAGAGTTGACTGGATCCTCGAAAGCAAACTCAACTGGCTCCTCATTAGCGAACTCATCTCCCGGCTCTACCCAAACAATACAAACAAGCAACAAGGACATAAATCAACCACGTGCAACTCAAACAACATGATGCAAAGATGATATGCTATGCGGGATGCGATGCGGGATGCATATACAAGATGTGACAGGAAATGCAAGAACATGGCCTCAACTTGGAAATCCAAGTGTGCCACTGGAAAGATGAGATGAAATCGCTTGAAAACGATATAAAGAACGCTGGAATCGGAGTTACGGTTTGGAAATGGCAAGCGATTCAAATATGGCACCGGTCTGCGATTAACAGCAAGTAGCCATCTAAATGCAACGAAATGAACATGCTACAACACCCAAACATGACAACAAAATACATGGCAGTGATGCAATTCAAGATGCCTAACAAAAGTCTAGCACTGAGCTATGGCCAATTCATCCATTAACATGTTCAAACAAGCATGGAAAAAATGCATATGGCAAACAGATCTCAGACTTAGTGAAATCAACACTTGTCTGGAATTTCAGATCAGGTAGCCCTCTTCGGAGCAACAAAACTACATGCTACAGGATATGAACATGGCAAAGTAAAGCATGGCATGGAGCTACTCACGGAGCTTAACAAAAGTCCCTTAGTGACCTTGAGCCACAAGGGATCAGAAAATACAATTGCAAGCATGTGAACATAGCAAAAACATAATCAGTTTTCAGACTTAGTGAAAACTGGCACATGCTGAAATATAACTCAAGTAGGCATGTTTACGAGCTCGATGCACTCACTACGGTGCAAGTCATGGCAAGACAAGCATGCACCCATCAAGAAGGCACAACAATCAATCTAGGCATGGCAAGAACAATAGCATAGCATGCACAGATCAACTACAACATCACCGGCAAAATTGCAAACAAGTTAACAATCTTCCCAGATTCACAAGTAGCAAAAGTAGAGCTCGATTGACTCAAGCTAGGGTACTCCATAATTGCAAACAAAGACATGGATGGATAGAGCACTACAATATTAACAAAACTCCCTTACTGATCATCCTCAAAAGAGGCACGGATCACTAGGAAACAACATGAACATATGGCATCATGAGATAAACAGATCAAGGACTTAGTGGAATTACTAAGTCTCTGAAAACAGAATTTGCAAGTGCACCACTTTGCAAGCTTGCACTAGTCACCCCACTCATCACAAAAATACATGGGTTGCACCTCTAGAAAGATGACAAAACCCTTAACAAAACATATGTAGAGCATCAGGGCATATCATGCACACATTAATCATGGCAAAAATGACAAAAGTGCTAAACGGAGTAGCAGATCTGACAATTAACTCAAGTAGCCCTCTTCTAACAGCATTTCGGGCATCAAGGTGAGCTCAAATGAAAATGATGCAATGGAATGTAATGATGTACTCTCTGAGATGAACATTTTGATATGCTATATGCATGAATCGGAGCTACGGGTGCAAAGTTACGGAGCCGCGAACATGTGCACATGGACTGAAATTTCTGGGACTTGGTGGAAAAAATCAACCTCTCCGGGACAGTCTAGGGTTTGCACGGAAACCGAGGCGCAGCCGGATCTCGCCGGAACAGTGCTCGCCGGCTCGGAGCTCGCCGGAGTTCGTCGCGGACGTCGCCGGAGTGGAGAGGAGAGGCCGGGCCAGGGCCGGGGCCGGATCCGGCGGAGGAGGGAGGAGGCGGCGCCAGGCGCGGGCGACGGCCGGTGAGGCGGCGCGGCGAGCGAGGCCGGCTGGGTTGCGAGGCGTCAGCGCGGCGGCGGCGGCGGCTGGCGGCGCGAGGCTGCGGCAGCGCGGGAGGCGGCGGCAGCGCGACGCGGGCCTGAGTGGCGGCGGGGAGGGCCCGCGATGGGCTGCAGCGGGCTGGCGGAGGAGGCGGCGTGGGGAGGCCACGTGGCAGCGCGGGAGAGGACGGCGGCGGTGTCCGGCGCGCGGACGGATGTGTCCGGCGCGCGGAGATGATTTTTAGGGTTTCGGAGGTAGGAGGAGATCCGAAAATCGGGGGGTGTTTAAATAGGCATAGAGGGAGCTAGGAGAGTCCAAATGAGGTGCGGTTTTCGGCCACGCGATCGTGATCGAACGCTCTAGATGATGGAGCAGAGTTTGGTGGGTTTTGGGCCAAATTGGAGGGGTGTTGGGCTGCAACACACACGAGGCCTTTTCGGTCCCTCGGTTAACCGTTGGAGTATCAAACGAAGTCCAAATGATACAAAACTTGACAGGCGGTCTACCGGTAGCAAACCAAGGCCGCTTGGCAAGTCTCGGTCCAATCCGGAAATGTTTAATCCCCACACACGAAAGAAAGCTAGAAATGACCACCGGAGGAGAACGAAGCGCCGGAATGCAAAACGGACAACGGGGAAAATTCTCGAATGCATGAGATGAACACGTATGCAAATGCAATGCACATGATGACATGATATGAGATGCATGACAACGACAACAACACACGGAGACAAAACCCAAACTCGAGGAACTAAATATAACTTAACGCCGGAAACGGCAAGAGTTGGAGTACAAATAGGGAAAGTTACATCCGGGGTGTTACAAAATGCCTGCTTCTACGGGTGACCTTCTTCCCGAGCTCTCACAACTGCACGAGCGAGTTCGGCAGGTGATGCAAGGCGTCGCCCAGGCCTTGTGGCCATCCATCTCCATGCCCGAAGGCCTAGGAGAGCTTGTAGAAAAGCTGAAGGGAGCGCGGCGGCGCTTCCGATTGTGGAAGATGTCGGCCTGCCGTCAAGGAGCCAGGGAGGCCTGGGCTATGGTGAAGACGCGGTACACGAGGTTGATCCAAACCACATGGCCGAGGTCGGACCCGTAGGGCCCTATGGGAAGGAGATCCCTGTGAGATTAGTATACGGCCAAGTAGAGTTGGCCGCAAAGTATTCCCAACAGGACTGTAAACTAGACAGCCTGTTAGATGGTATTGAAGAGGAATACAATCAGTCAGATTGACTATGTAATTTTAATTGACATGTGTAATGCCTTCTAGCCGGATTGTAGATCGTTTGTCATGGCCGACCTTTTCGCTTCAACCTCAGGACCTGACGGTCTGGAGTGTGTCCGAATACCCTCGCGGTTATATAAGAACCGGGGTATGCATGGAGACCAGGCATAGGGGTCATTAGTACTTGAACAGACAAGTGCCCAACTAGTTATGTTATATTACATGGTTAGTAAGAAACATCTTCCAGGGAGAATAGTTCTGTTAGGGGTTCCTTTCCCTGGGAGGCATGCCCTAAAGTGCATGTCCATTCTGCGAAAAGAGGCGCATGAAAAACATCTGGGGGCGTATAGATAATAAAAAAGATCATCTTTAGTTCACAGACCGAATATTCCCTTAAGAACGCTAGCTTTCGGCTTCACCCAGTCTGAGGTACACATCCAGCTGACCCGGCAGTAACAATCGCAGAGGTGCTCGCTTTACCACCTAGCCGAACAATCGGGAACGTAGGGGTAAACACAGGAGCCAAGCAACCCAGCTTGGCCAAAACTTAAGTCATATCGATGCATATCATGGAGAATAAAAGGTACATGCGAAAGTGTGACACATGTGTTGGGCATGAAGCCCGTATAAATAAGCTTCTGTTTAACGAAGCCCCCAGGTTTATGAGCGAGGATAGCGCATCTTATGAGCCTTTAAAGGCTATAAGAGAAAGAGAGAGGAGAAGGAGAGAAATGTAAGACAGAAAGTATGTAAAAATGGATAGAGGAAGGAGACGAACACAGAGTCCGGCGCTGGGCATAGAATCTTCGTAGACGGGCTGCGTTCCATGGGTTCGGCTCGAGTCGGTTATCCGATGCATCTCGCAGGCGGTACGCTCCACCAGTCAGGACTTGGTCAATTATGAAGGGACCTTCCCACTAGGGGCTTGAGTTTGTCCTTTTTCTTGTTCGGCAGGCGTAGAACTAATTCGCCAACGTTGTAATTTTTGGCCCGTACTTCTCTGCTTTGG
Organism: Triticum urartu; assembly: GCF_056163025.1. Taxonomy (NCBI): domain Eukaryota; kingdom Viridiplantae; phylum Streptophyta; class Magnoliopsida; order Poales; family Poaceae; genus Triticum; species Triticum urartu. The sequence continues at coordinate 347,359,630 of NC_141874.1, forward strand.
TATCTTCGAGCCTGCTGTTGATAGAATGCGGAACGGGCTTTTGCCACGTCTCGCTCTTCCTCCAAGGCATCCAAACTGTCCTGCCGATCGAGCTCGGCTTCTCTTTCTTCATACATGCGCACTCGAGGTGAGTCATGAATTATGTCGCAGGGCAAAACTGCCTCTGCGCCGTACACCATGAAGAATGGTGTGTATCCGGTGGTGCGATTCGGCGTGGTCCGCAGCCCCCAGAGTACGGAGTCGAGCTCCTCTACCCAGTGCGTATTAGATTCCTTAAGGGACCGCACTAATATGGGTTTGATGCCGCTCATGATAAGACCATTTGCACGTTCGACCTGGCCGTTGGTTTGTGGGTGATAGACGGAAGCATAATCAAGCTTGATGCCCATGTTTTTGCACCAGAGTTTTACCTCATCGGCCGTAAAGTTCGTGCCATTATCAGTGATGATGTTGTGGGGGACGCCGTAACGGTGTACAACCCCGGATATAAAGTCTATCACCAGTCCGGATTCGGTCGTCTTAATAGGCTTGGCCTCTATCCATTTGGTGAACTTATCCACCATGACCAGTAAGTATTTTTTTCTTGTGGGTTCCGCCTTTAATGGGTCCAACCATGTCAAGCCCCCAGACCACGAAGGGCCAAGTGATGGGGATAGTTTGGAGGGCGGTGGGTGGCATATGGCTTTGGTTTGCAAAAAGCTGGCAACCGACGCATCGTTGGACTAAGTCCTGGGCGTCTGCCCGGGCCGTCGGCCAATAAAAGCATGTACGGAAGGCCTTGCTTACAAGGGACCGAGCTGCAGCGTGATGTCCGCCGAGTCCGGCATGAATTTCAGCCAGGAGGTTCCAGCTTTCCTCTTCGGAGATGCACCTTTGAAGGACTCCGGTAGTGCTTTTCTTATAAAGCTCTCCCTCATGGACGTTATAGGCTTTAGATCGCCGCACTATGCAGCGTGCCTCATTTTGTTCCTCAAGGAGTTCATGCCTGGTAAGGTAGGCGAGGAATGGTTCTGTCCACGGGGCGATGACGGCCATTATTACGTGGGCTGAAGGTGTTATTTCATTGGCAGATCCTCCAATTGTGTCAGAGTGTTCGGTGTCGGCAGTGCGGTTGGGTCCGGGCTGCTATTGCCAGGTTCCCCTTCCCATACTACGGACGGCTTGAACAGCCTTTCTAAGAAGATGTTGGGGGTACTACATCGCGTTTTGCGCCGATGCGTGCCAGGACATCTGCCGCCTGATTATTTTCCCGGGCTATATGGTGAAATTCGAGCCCTTCGAACCGAGCTGACATTTTTCGGACGGCGTTGCAATAAGCTGCCATTTTTGGATCCTTGGCATCAAAGTCTCCATTTATTTGGGATATTGCGAGGTTCGAGTCCCCGCGCACCTCTAGGCGTTGAATGCCCATGGATACTACCATCCGGAGACCATGTAAAAGGGCCTCATATTCGGCTGCGTTGTTGTAGTCTGTGTACATTATCTGGAGTACATATTGAACTGTGTCTCCTGTGGGGGACGTCAAAACGACGCCAGCCCCTAGACCGGCCAACATTTTGGAGCCGTCGAAGTGCATTACCCAGTTTGAATATGTGCCGTACTCTTTAGGGAGTTCAGCCTCCGTCCATTCTGCGACGAAGTCGGCCAAAACTTGCGACTTGATAGCTCGTTGTGGCTTGTAAGTTATGTCAAACGGGAGGAGCTCAATGGCCCATTTTGCAATCCGGCCCATCGCGTCGCGGTTGTTTATAATATCGTTAAGTGGCACTTCCGAGGCTACTGTTATTGAACACTCTTGAAAGCAGTGTCGCAGCTTCCGGGATGCCATAAATACCGCGTACGCAATCTTTTGATAATGCGGGTACCGTGACTTGCACGGGGTAAGGACATTGGACACATAATAGACTGGCTTTTGAAGGGGGGATTTTTGTCCGTCCGTTTCTCGTTCGACGACGAGCACTGCGCTTACGACCTGATGGGTTGCTGCAATGTATAATAGCATTGGTTCGCCAATGTTTGGTGCGGCCAGGACTGGGTTTGTTGCCAAGATGGCTTTTATTTCGTCGAGTCCGGCCGTGGCTGCATCCGTCCACTCGAAGTGTTCGGTGCGCCGAAGGAGGCGGTAAAGGGGTAGCGCCTTTTCTCCTAAGCGGGAGATAAAGCGGCTTAGAGCCGCCACGCATCCGGTTAATTTTTGTATTTGTTTGAGGTCCTTCGGGATATCCAATTGTGACAGAGCTTGGATAATGGCTGGGTTTGCTTCAATTCCTCTAACGGATACAATGAAGCCCAAGAGCTTTCCGGCTGGAACGCCGAAAACGCATTTTTCCGGGTTGAGCTTGATGTCGTATGTTCGGAGGTTATCGAATGTTAGCCTCAAGTCGTCTACTAGAGATTCGACATGTCTTGTTTTAATGACCACATCATCTATGTATGCCTCCACTGTTTTGCCGATCTGGTTTGCCAAACATGTCTGAATCATGCGCTGATATGTTGTACCGGCATTTTTGAGCCCAAAGGGCATTGTGTTGAAGCAGAATGGGCCGTATGGTGTGATGAATGCCGTTGCGGCTTGGTCTGACTCTGCCATCTTTATTTGATGGTAGCAGGAGTATGCGTCGAGGAAACACAACGAATCGTGTCCTGCGGTAGCGTCGATAATTTGATCGATGCGGGGGAGAGGGAAGGGATCGTTTGGGCAAGCCTTGTTAAGGTCTTTGAAATCAACGCACAGGCACCAGGATTTGTCCTTCTTTGGTACCATCACCAGGTTTGCTAGCCAGTCCGGATGTTTGATATCTTTGATGAATCCGGCCTCTAATAGCTTGGCTAGTTCCTCTCCCATGGCCTGTCTCTTAGGTTCGGAAAAACGCCGAAGATCCTGTTTGACTGGCTTGAATCCTTTTAGGATATTTAAGCTGTGCTCGGCCAGCCTGTGTGGGATTCCTGGCATGTCTGAAGGGTGCCAGGAGAAAATGTCTCAGTTCTCTCGTAGGAACTCTCGCAGTGCGGCGTCTACATCAGGGTGTAACTGTGCCTCGATGGAAGCTGTTTTATTGGGGTCCGTTGGATGGACCTAGAATTTGACTATTTCGTCCGCCGGTTTAAAAGAGGTGGACTTGGATCTTTTATCAAGTATCACATCGTCCCTATTCACCATGGAGCGCAGCGCAGTCAGTTCCTCAGCCGCTAGGGCTTCAGATAGCGCCTCGAGGGCCAGTGCGGCTATCTTGTTTTCGGCGCGGAATGCTATGTCCGGATCACTAACGAGAGTGATGATTCCGTTAGGCCCGGGCATCTTGAGCTTCATGTACCCATAATGGGGTATTGCTTGGAAGACTGTAAACGCTTCCCGCCCTAGCAGAGCGTGATATCCGCTACTGAACGGGGCCACCTGGAACGTGACCTCTTCGGACCTGTAATTATCCGGCGTGCCGAACACCACATCTAGTGTGATTTTTCCTGTACAGCGCGCTTCCCGACTGGGGATTATTCCTCTAAAGGTTGTGCTGCTTCACTCAATGTGATTCCAGTCTATTTCCATTTTTTGAAGGGTTTCCACATAAATGAGGTTCAATCCACTGCCGCCATCCATGAGTACCTTGGTAAGACGAAAGCCGTCCACTATTGGACTGAGGACCAATGCGGCTAGTGCTCGGGCTGTTCAGAATTTAGGTTCGTCACTGGCGTTAAAAGTAATAGCCGTGTCACTCCATGGGTTTATCGTTGCTACTTGGTAGACTTCGGCAAGGCTGCAGAGTGTTGTTTTTCGCATATTATTTGATGCGAAAGTATCGAAGACTGTTAATACCGTACTGGTTTCTCTGGGGTGGCTTTCTGTGGCTTCTGGAATTAGAAGATCTTCGCCAATTTTTGCCACCTGCCGGAGTATCCAACATGCTCTAAGGCTGTGAGTTGGTGTGGCGCCCTCTGCACTGCGAATTTTACAGGGTCCATCAAGCCATCCTTCCAGTACGGTTCCGTGCCCTGTAGAGGGCTTTTGCTTTTGGTATTGAACCCGGGTGTCTGACGATGATGCACCCTTTTATTTCGGACCGGGTTTGTATTCAAGGCCGGATTATCCCAAAATTTTGTTTCGGTTTTCCAGGCGCTTTCCATCGCACAGTACTTTTGTACTATGGACGCCAAGTCAGCAAAGCGTGTAATATCACGGCGACTTATGGCATTGAGGATTCCCTTGTCCGTGCAATTATTGTAGAAGAATGAAATTGCGTCTTCCTTGCGGCAGTCCTTTATCTTGTTCATAACCAGGAGGAATCTTGCCCAGTAATGACGTACTGTTTCTTCAGGCTCTTGCCTAATTTGGGATAGATCGCTTATGTACGGGTGGGTGGGTGGAATCAAATCCGAAACCTCACCCAATCTGAGACCCAGGGGCCAAGGAGTTTCCGAACTCGGACGTTAGGATTCTTGGATGCGGCCCAATGAATCTAGTCCGTCGCCTGACTTTAAGTTCAGGTCTTGAGTGATATCCTCCCCTCCACGGGTATCCGGCTTGGAGGGATCGGGAATGCGGGCATAGCTAGTCCTTAAGATAGATGAAGGGTCGTCGCACTGTCCTTCTACCACGGCAACGTGATGGGTGACCTGGGGAGAGTTAATCTCTCTCACATCGGGTTTAGGCCCAGTCTGGTCGTAATTCGTAGCGACTCCCAGGGCGGCGATGCGATCCAAGAGCTCGTTTAGGGAAGAGAGATCCATTGGATCTAGCTGCTCGGCAAATTCCGAGCTGACGTGAAGATTGCTTTTGATGACCCGAGAGGTTATCATCGGCACAGCAGCCGAACAGGCGGTCATAAGGAAACCGCCTAGCCGGAGAGTTTGGCCGACAGCCAAAGCTCCCTTAGCAACGGTAACGTCTTTAAAGACAGGATGAGGCATCCTTCCTGATGGCGACGGCACAGAGGAACTCTCAATGAAAGCACCAATGTCAATGTCAAAACCGGCGGATCTCGGGTAGGGGGTCCCGAACTGTGCGTCTAGGTCGGATGGTAACAGGAGGCAGGGGACACAATGTTTTACCCAGGTTCGGGCCCTCTTGATGGAGGTAAAACCCTACGTCCTGCTTGATTAATATCGATGATATGGGTAGTACAAGAGTAGATCTACCACGAGATCAAAGAGGCTAAACCCTAGAAGCTAGCCTATGGTATGATTGTTGTTTGTCCTACGGACTAAAACTCTTCGGTTTATATAGACACCGGAGAGGGCTAGGGTTACACAGAGTCGGTTACAATGGTAGGAGATCTACATATCCATATCGCCAAGCTTGCCTTCCACACCAAGGAAAGTCCCTTCCGGACACGAGACGAAGTCTTCAATCTTGTATCTTCACAGTCCAAGGGTCCGGCCGAAGGTATAGTCCGGCCATCCGGACACCCCCTAATCCAGGACTCCCTCACTAGCGCAAGAGCGACACATCTCAAGAAGGTGCATGACGACACATGGAACACCATCGAGCGCCAAGTTCAACGCCTTGCGTCCAAGCTCAACTACAACAAGCGCCCTATGGTCTTCAACATTGGTGATCTCGTGTGGCTACACCTTCGCAAGGACCATTTTCCACAAGAACGCAAGTCCAAGGTTCAACCACGAGCGGATAGACCCTTCAAGGTGCTCACACGATACAATGACAATGCTTACAAGATCGACCTCCCACGTGACAAGTACAACATGAGCGATATCTTCAGCGTCAAAGATCTCTCTCCCTTCCATGGTGATGAAGAATTTGATCCGAGGACGGATCTTCCCCATGGGAGGGGAGATGATGCGGAGCATCCCGAGGCCATCCCCATGGACCCAACTACATCTCCTACGACACCTCTTGGCCCCATGACACGAGCACGTGCAGGAGCTCTTGAAACCGAGGTGACATATCTCCTCTCACATTTCCACTTTGATTCACATGAGACATGGCTACTACCTCATTCAGACACTTTGTGCATACTCAGGTATCATGGAGAAGCTAGGGAGCAAGGAGAAGAATAGGAGGAAGATGGACGTGAAGACGGAGAAGAAGGGGAGTTGCAGGAAGAGTCATTTCCACCGGACGACCGGACGGGACCGGACGTCCGGCGCCTGAAGCATCAGTCGAGCCCCAGCGAGCGGACATCCGATCCAGACCGGACGACCGGTGCCCCTGCACCCGAGGAGAATGAGTGGACGTACGGCCCCGACCGGACGACCGGCGCGACCGCACCCGAGCCACCATCAGCGGAAGTCCAGAGCTATCAGACGTCCATCACCCCCATCATAGAGCAGAACCAGCAAACGTTCGGAGGACACCGGATGACCGGACACTCCTAAGACACCGGACGACCGGAAACCAGCGGACGTCCGGTACCTGGCTTCCGCAACCATTTGCACTTAGACTATAAATAGACCTCTCCCACCTCCTTTCTAGGGTTAGCATTGGTTTAGCTCATTTGAGAGATAGAGCATTGCTCATCCACATCGGATCTACTCCTCGAGAGAGACCGCGGCCTCTTCGGAGAAGATCCCTTTGGATTCAAGACCTCCTCGCGGAGAAGAACATCAAGACCTCCTCACGGAGAAGACCGGCTACCCTTGTATCGTCCCTAGTTGATCGTGTACCGTGTGAACTCTTGTGTATCCGAGGATCTAGGACATGTGTGACCATCTTATGTTGGTTTAGTGATTCTCCCGTGTTTTCCCTTGTGTTTCCCCCTTGTGTTCTTCGTGTTCATCGCGGGATCCGCTCCTTTCGTGAAAGATCGGCCGATTAGGGTTCTACCCTGCATCAGTCCGGACGTCCGGGCCCTGTCGGACGTTCGTAGATTCGGCTCGGTTGGACTTCGGTCGGACGTTCGGTCGGTGTCGGTCGTCCGGGTGGCTTAGGAAATCCGTGGTTTTGGCTCAGGTGGGGATGTGTCGGACGTCCGGTCTGGGTCGAACATCCAGATCTTGGAGTTCGTCGGACGTTCGGCCCTGGTCGGTCGTCTGGAGCCTGTAGCTTCTTCCCCATCTCTTCTTCTTCACGTCTGTCTTCCTCTTCTGATTCTCCTTGCTCCTTAGCTTCTCCATGGCTAACTCCTTGACACCTGAGTATGCATAATGTCTCCGTTTGAGGTAGTAGCCATGTCTCATGTGCATCGAAGTGAACTTGTGAGAGGAGAGATGTCGTCTCAGTTTCGAGGGATCTTGCACTTGCTCGTGTCATGGGTCCGCTAGGCTCTTGGTGAGACGATGGTAGGTCCATGGGGATGACCTTGGGATGCTCCACATCATCTCCCCTCCCTTGGGGAAGATCCGTCCTCGGATCAAATTCTTCATCACCATGGTAGGGATAGAGATCTTTGACGTTGAAGATGTCGCTCATGTAGTACTTGTCACGTGGAAGGTCGATCTTGTAAGCGTTGTTGTTGTAGCGTGCAAGCACCTTGAAGGGTCCATCCGCTCGTGGTCGAAGTTTGGACTTGTGTTCTTGGGGAAAGCGGTCCTTGCGAAGGTGTAGCCACACAAGATCTCCAGTGTTGAATACCATATGGTGCTTGTTGATGTTGAGCTTGGTCGCAAGTCATTGTATTTGGCACTCGATGGTATGTCTTGTATCTTCATGCACCTTCTTGAGATGATTCACACATGCACTTGTGTCAAAATTGATGCGCTCTTGGAGTGGTAGAGGAAGAATGCCCAATGGTGACAATGGGTTGAATCCGTAGACGACCTCGAAGGGGGACTTGCCACTTGTTGAGTGTTTTGCTCGGTTGTAGGCAAACTCGGCGATAGGTAGACACTCCTCCCACTCCTTGATGTTCTTCTTGATGAGTACGCGAAGTAGGGAGGAGAGTGTGCGGTTGGTCACCTCCGTCTGGCCGTCGGTTTGTGGATGATACGCTGTGGAGAAGAGTAGCTTGATTCCGAGCTTGGTGCATAGGGTCTTCCAAAAATAGCTTAGGAACTTGAAGTCGCGGTCCAAGACGGTCGTCTTTGGAACTCCATGTAGACGCAATATTTCCCTACAAAATAGATTAGCAACATGTGAAGCATCGTCTATCTTGTTGCACGAAATGAAATATGCCATCTTAGAGAAACGGTCCACAATGACAAATACCGAATCCTTTCCATTGCGAGTCCTAGGCAAGCCAAGTACAAAATCCATGCTAATATCTACCCATGGTTGGTATGGAATTGGTAGAGGCATGTAAAGGCCATGGGATTGAGCTTTAGACTTAGCTTTGCGACATGTAGAGCATCGGTTGATGAAGCGGTTGACGTCACGAAACATCTTGGGCCAATAGTAGTTCTTGGAGAGCGTAGCGAAAGTCTTGTCATGTCCAAAATGTCCCATTAAGCCTCCTCCTTGAGATTCCTGCAAAATCAACAAACGAAGAGAAGACTCGGGGATGCAAAGTTTGTTAGCTCTCATAAGATATCCTTCTTTGATGTAATAGCGTTCCCAAGATGTATGCGTCAAACATTTGGCATAAGGAGTAGCAAAAGTAGGATCATGTGCATACAAGTCTTTTATATACTCAAAGCCAATGACATCCAATTCAAGTTGAGTAACAAGCATGCATATGCAGGAGAAGGCATCCGCCACAATATTTTCCTTACCTTTAATGTATTTGATGACATAAGGAAAAGACTCAATAAATTCACTCCATTTAGCATGATGCTTGTTCAACTTGGTTTGGCCCTTAAGATACTTGAGTGTTTCATGGTCGGTATGAATGATAAATTCATGAGGACAAAGATAGTGTTCCCATTCATGCAAAACACGCACTAAAGCATAGAGCTCTTTGTCATAGATGGGGTAATTGAGTTGTGCGCCAGAGAGTTTCTCACTAAAGTAAGCTATGGGGCGCTTCTCTTGCGTTAACACACCTCCTATGCCATTACCGCTAGCATCTCAATGAATCTCAAAGGGCTTGTCAAAGTTGGGTAAGGCAAGCACGGGGGCATGAGTAAGCAAGTTCTTAAGCTCATTGAAAGCGGTATCTTGGGATGGTCCCCAAACAAAAGGCGCATTCTTCTTGCTCAGAGCATGCAAAGGCGAAGCAATGGTGCTAAAATCTTTCACAAAGCGACGATAGAAACCCGCAAGGCCAAGAAAGCTACACACTTATTGCAAGTTGGTTGGTTGGGGCCAAGTCGTAATAGCATTGATCTTGGACTCATCTACATGAACACCCTTAGAAGATACAACAAAACCCAGGAAAACGAGCTTATCAATGACAAAAAGGCATTTCTCCATATTAGCATAGAGATGCTCTTTTCGAAGAGTTTGTAAAACGGTTCGGACATGGGTGACATGCTCTTTGAGAGACTTGCTAAAAACAACGATATCATCGAAGTAGACCACAACAAACACACCAATGTAGGGGCGAAAGACATGGTTCATAAGACGCATAAAAGTACCTGGTGTTTTCGATAGACCCATAGGCATGACTAACCACTCATACAACCCAAACTTGGTTTTGAAAGCGGTTTTCCATTCATCACCCTCTTGTATGCGGATTAGTGTAACGCCCCGAGACCGATGTGCCAGTTGTCTTCCTGTTATTCGCTGTTGTTGCCTTGTCATTGCTTGCGTGTCATGCATTGCATATCATGTCATCATGTGCATTGCATCATCATGTTTTAAAACTTGCATCCGTCCCGGCCTCCTCGTTCCGCCCGTTGTCCGTTCTGAGCCCAACCACACTTGCACGCGCCCGCGGCATGTCCGAAATATTATTTTATAAGTGGCCAGAAAATATTCTCGGAATGGGATGAGATTTGACGTGTGGTCTTATTATAGTGTAGACAGACCGCCTCTCAAGTTTCATCGCAATTGGAGTTCGTTTGACGCCCCAACGGATAAATATAGCGGCAATAGTAGCCGGTCAAAACGTCGGACGTTTTCGGTCTCCGGAAACCGTGCCGGGCTGCATCTCTCCCCTCTTCTCTCAGACTGACCCACTCTTCACAATCCGCCAGACCTAACCTAATCTCTCTCGTCAGCCCGCAGCCCCCCTCGCACGCGTCCAAAATTTTTCCCGGACCCAACCCGGACTGTCGCCACCGTTGTGTCCGGATCATCCCCAAACATCTACAAAACGTCACCGTTTTCTCATTTGGTCTCCCTAAGCTTTTATTTCGCGACCGTCCGTTTAAGATCGGAGGGACCAAATGCCCCTATCCAAAAATCCACTTACTATATATAGACGCCTACCCTGTCATTTTTGGCCTCCTACCTACCCCTCCTCCATTTCCGCGCCGCCCCAATCAACAGGCACCGAATCCCCTCCTCCTCGATTTCAGCTACCAACCAACCAGCGCCCACCCTCTCGATCCAGGAGCCGAGCTCCCCTGCCTGAGGTCGCCGACTTCGACCGGCCTCGCCCAAGGCATCCAGCCTCGTCCCCGCGCCGATCTGCCGGAGTGCGCCTCTCCTTGAAGCCGACCCCGCCTCCTCTGCTTGCCCCTCGTCCGCCCGAGCACCGCCGCGCCGGCTGGCGAGCCGACGCAGACGAGCACCAGCAGGACGCCCTCGTCGCCCCTGTCCTCCTTCTTCCCCTTCTCCTTTCCTCCTTCCCTCACATGCCTCTCTCTCTCTCTCTGTGACTTGCCGCAGCAGGGAACCGCCACCGCCCGAGGCTTCCTCGACCCCGTCGCCGACCAGATCCGTGACTGCCTTCGCCGCCGGAGACCAAGCAGCGCCGCCCCGCCTGCATCACGCCTCTCCCCATGCCTGGATCCGCCGCCGCACGCACCTGGACCGCCTCCTCTTCCACCGTTGACCGCGGCCCCCGCACCGCCTCACTCGATCCAGGCGGGATCGAGGAGCGGGACGAGCCCAGGCCTCAACCGCCTCCCAGGCCCAGATCGCGCCGCTCTCGCCTCTGTTGTCTTGGCCTCTCCATCGATCTGGGCTAAGCCCATGGGTGAGCAGCCCAGTTCTGCACAGTTTCAGCCCATAGTTGTTTTTTTTTGTGCACTGCGAATTTGTCCATTAAACCTGAGACTGCAGTTTTACAGAAAAGCCCTCTTACATCATGCATTTAATATCTCCACAACCGTGCATCGGATTAAAATGTTTTATATATGAAACTTGCTTAAAATTATGTGTAGATTAATAATATGTCATTTTCATCCATGTTTAAAATGTTTAAAATGTTGTTTGCATTAATTTACTCCTATGCCATGTTAAAATGATTTAATTCATAACTAAATAACCGTAACTCCGATTTTAATAAACTTTATATGTAAATGGGGTAGAATTTTGTATAGTTTAACATGTTGCACTCATCTTGCATGTTTAACAACTCTAAAATTGTGTTTAGGGCAGAACAGTACCAAATCTATAATATGCTCATGGGGAGTTTCCGGAATTGTTGTTCGTTGCTTCCGGCCTCATTTAACCTTGACTAGATAGGTAGTTTTCATTTGCTTCACCCTCTTGCCCTGTTTAATAACATTTAATATTGTTGGGTACATAAACAAGAGAGAACTAAATAATTGATGTGGTGTTTTGTCAATATGCATCCCGATGCATATTGAGCTCCACTTAATTTATAGGATTGCTTGTGCACTTTGCCATGACATGTATCATTAAACCGGACATGCATCATACTTGTTTGTGCATCATGCCATGTCTATGTGGTGGTTGTTTACCATGATTGTTTGCTTCTTTCCGGTGTTGCTTCTTCGGGTTGGTTCCGGTAACGTCGTATTGTGAGGATCCGTTCGACTACGTCCGTTTATCTTCTTCATGGACTCGTTCTTCTTCCTTGCGGGATTTCAGGCAAGATGATCATACCCTCGAAATCACTACTATCTTTGCTATGCTAGTTTGCTCGCTCTTTTGTTATGCCAACGCTACGATGCCTACCTTTTGCTTGTCAGCCTCCCAATTGCCATGTCAAACCTCTAACTCACCATGTCCTAGCAAACCGTTGATTGGCTATGTTACCGCTTTGCTCAGCCCCTCTTATAGCGTTGTTAGTTGCAGGTGAAGATTGAAGTTTGTTCCTTGTTGGAACATGGAGATGTTGTTCCTTGCTGGAATATTGTTTACTTGTTGGGATATCACGATATATCTTATTTAATTAATGCATCTATATACTTGGTAAAGGGTGGAAGGCTCGGCCTTATGCCTGGTGTTTTGTTCCACTCTTGCCGCCCTAGTTTCCGTCATATCGGTGTTATGTTCCCGGATTTTGCGTCCCTTACGCGGTTGGGCTATAATGGGAACCCCTTGACAGTTCGCCTTAAGTAAAGCTTTTCCAGCAATGCCCAACATTGGTTTTACCATTTGCCACCTAGCCTTTTTCCCTTGGGAGTCGCGCATCCCGAGGGTCATCTTTATTTTAACCCCCCCCCCCCCGGGCCAGTGCTTGTCTAAGCGTTGGTCCAAACTAGAGCCCCTTGCAGCGCCACCTCGGGGAAACTCGAGGGCTGGTTTTAGTTGTACGGATTGCGTATCCGGTGTTGCCCTGAGAACGAGATATGTGCAGCTCCTATCAGGATGTCGGCGCATCGGGCGGTGTTGCTGGTTTAGTTTTACCCTGTCGAAATGTCTTGTTGTACCGGGATACCGAGCCTGATCGGAACGTCTCGGGTGGAGGTCTATTCCTTCGTTGACCGTGAGAGCTTGTGATGGGCTAAGTTGGGACACCCTGCAGGGATTTGAACTTTCGAAAGCCGTGCCCGCGGTTATGGGCAGATGGGAATTTGTTAACATCCGGTTGTAGAAAACCTGAAGTCGACCTTGATTAAAATGAATCAACAGCGTGTGTAACCGTGATGGTCTCTTTCCGGCGGAGTCCGGGAAGTGAACACGGTTGTTGGAGTTATGCTTGACGTAGGTAGTCTAGGATCACTTCTTGATCATACTTTTATCAACCGTGCTTTGCCTTCTCTTCTCGCTCTCATTTGCGTATGTTAGCCACCATATATGCTAGTCGCTTGCTGCAGCTCCACCTCATACCTTGACCTTACCCATAAGCTTAAATAGTCTTGATCGCGAGGGTGCGAGATTGCTGAGTCCCCGTGGCTCACAGTTACTTCCAAAACCAGCTTGCAGGTGCCGATGAGTCCGTGCAGATGACACAACCAAGCTCAGGAGGAGCTCGATGAAGATCTTGTCCTTTGTGGTGTTTCGTCCTAGTTGATCAGTAGTGGAGCCCAGTTGGGGTCGATCGGGGACCTTTGTCGCATTTGGGGTTCTTCTTTTATTTTGGTTCCGTAGTCGGACCATGTGTGTATTTGATTGATGTAATGTTTATTCATGTAATTGTGTGAAGTGGCGATTGTAAGCCAACTATGTATCTCTTTCCCTTATTATACTACATGGGTTGTGTGAAGATTACTTGCGACATATGGCTTCAATGCGATTATGCCTCTAAGTCGTGCCTCGACACGTGGGAGATATAGTCGCATCGAGGGTGTTACAATTAGATAGTAACCACTTTTAATATCAATTTTTGAAAAGATAGTGGCACCACTAAGTTCATCAAGCATATCATCAAGGTGTGGAATGGGATACCTATAACGAACAATGATAGCATTGATAGGTCTACAATCGGAGCACATGCGAAAGCTACCGTCTCGTTTTGGCACAAGAATAACCGGGGCGGCACAAGGGCTCAAACTTTCACGCACATGTCCATGGTCTATGAGATGCTTTACTTGCCTTTGTATTTCTTTGGTTTCTTCGGGATTGACGCGGTATGGAGCTTTGTTCGGGAGAGGTGCTCCGGGGATGAGGTTGATGCGGTGCTCGATGCCTCGTACTGGAGGTAGTCCCGGAGGTAGCTCGTCGGGTAAAACATCTTGAAATTCCTGCAAAAGAGAAGATAACACTAAAGGTAGAGCGTGAGAGGTGTTAGCTTGTGTTGTATTGTCCTTGCACAAAAGGACATAGTGTATCACACTAGATGGGTTCTCACACACTCCTCTTATCTCACTTTTGGTGGAAAATAGGACTAAGTTCTTCTTGTCGCTCATCGTGGAGGCGCTCCATTTGGGCTTGTGGCGCTCACTCTCTTTTTGGTGGCTCGCTCCCTCACTATTATCTCCACGACGGGTGGCTTGCTTGTCGGCGATCACTTGGCTTGGAGACATGGGACGAAGTACGTACTCCTTTCCTTTCATCTTGAAGATGTAGTGGTTCATTCGGCCGTTGTGGATGACACCTCTATCAAATTGCCATGGGCATCCAAGAAGAAGGTGGCAGATGGTCATTGGAATGACATCGCACTCCAAAGTGTCTTCGTAGGCACCAATTTTGAAGGAGACTTGTACTCGATGCTCGACTTGGATAGTGCCGGAGTCGCTAAGCCATTGCACTTTGTAGGGATGTGGGTGCTTCGTCTTGGGCAATTGGAGCTAGGAGCAAAGTTCTTCACTTGCGAGGTTATGACAACTTCCTCCATCGATGATGACCTTGATGGATCTTCCATTGATGTCGGCCTTGGTATGAAAGATATGGCATCTTCGGTCTTCTTCTTGGTGATGTTGGAGAGTCAAGACCTTGGAGACAACAAGAGCGGGACTTGAATCTTCATCGCAAAAGACTTGTTCCTCTTCATCGTTCACTTGCCGGTGCATGGCGACTTGCTCGAGGGCGTCCATTTCTCCTTCACTCATTGAGTCGTAAGTGCCGTCGTCGTTGAGGATCATGGTCCGCTTGTTGGTGCACTCATAGGACTTGTGGCCTCGGCCTCTGCATGTGAAGCATTTGAAGGAACTCGTCTTGACGGTCTCATCGGTTGGGGTAGATGATGATGAAGCTCTCGGCTTGAAGTTTCTTGTTATAGGATGACTTGGGGTTGACAAAGCTTTCTCGGAACTCGACTTGTCGATGTTGCTTGTAGAAGGCTTGGTAGACGGAGTTGGAGTCGTTGAAGCTTGGTTGTTGGAGAAGTCGTATGACTTGGATGAGAACTTGGCATACTTGTAATCGTCTTGCACTTGATGTTCCGCTTTGGTAGCTTGATGCACTAGCTCGATGAGATTCGAGTATGGTTTGAAGTCGGCGATTTTCTTGATAGGATGGTTGAGTCCATTCAAGAAACGTGCCGTTGTTTGCTCATCATCTTTCGTAACATTGGCTCTTATCATGGCAATCTCCATCTCCTTGTAGTACTCTTCAACGCTCTTGGTTCCTTGCTTTAGTAGTTGAAGTTTCTTGAAGACGCCACGGTTGTAGTAGGTAGACACAAAGCGCGCTCTCATGACATCCTTCATTTGTGCCCAAGTAGTGATGGGTGGTTCACCTCTTGCCTCTCGGCGCTCGATGACTCGTTCCCACCAAATGAGGACATAGTCTTGAAACTCAAGGGATGCCATCGCGATCTTCTTCTCTTCTTCATAGTTGTGCAAGCAGAAGATTTTGTCGCCCTTCAATGCCCATGATAGGTACTCTTCGGGATCATTGATACGTCTCCAACGTATCTATAATTTTTGATTGTTCCATGCTATTATATTACCCGTTTTGGATGTTTATGGGCTTTATTATACACTTTTATATTATTTTTGGGACTACCCTATTAACCGGAGGCCCAGCCCAAAATGTTGTTTTATTGCCTATTTCAATGTTTCGAAGAAAAGGAATATCAAATGGAGTCCAAACGGAATGAAACCTTCGGGAGAGTTATTTTTGGAACGGAAGCAACCCAGGAGCCTTGGAGTAGACGTCAGGGAAGCTTCGAGGAAGCCACGAGGCAGGGAGGCGCGCCCTACCCCCTGGGCGCGCCCCCCACCCTCGTGGGCTCCTTGTGGCTCCCCTGGCCGACTTCTTTCGCCTATATATATCCATATACCCTGAAAACATCCGAGAGCACAATAGATCGGGAGTTCCGCCGACAGAAGCCTCTGTAGCCATCGAAAACCAATCTGGACCCGTTCCGGCACCCTGCCGGAGGGGGAATCCCTCTTCGGTGGCCATCTTCATCATCCCGGCGCTCTCCATGATGAGGAGGGAGTAGTTCACCCTCGGGGCTGAGGTATGTACCAGTAGCTATGTCTTTGATCTCTCTCTCTCTCTCTCGTGTTCTTGAGTCGGCACGATCTTGATGTATCGCGAGCTTCGCTAGTATATTTGGATCTTATGATGTTTCTCCCCCTCTACTCTCTTGTGATGAATTGAGTTTTCCCTTTGAAGTTATCTTATTGGATTGAGTCTTTAAGTATTTGAGAACACTTGATGTATGTCTTGCATGTGCTTATCTGTGGTGACAATGGGATATCACGTGATCCACTTGATGTATGTTTTGGTGATCAACTTGTGAGTTCCGTGACCTCGTGAACTTATGTATATGGGTTGGCACACGTTTTCCTCTTGACTCTCCGGTATAAACTTTGGGGCACTCTTTGAAGTTCTTTGTGTTGGTTGAATAGATGAATCTGAGATTGTGTGATGCATATCGTATAATCATACCCGCAGATACTTGAGGTGACATTGGAGTATCTAGGTGACATTAGGGTTTTGGTTGATTTGTGTCTTAAGGTGTTATTCTAGTACGAACTCTAGGATAGATCGAACGGAAAGAATAGCTTCATGTTATTTTACTACGGACTCTTGAATAGATCGATCAGAAAGGATAACTTTGAGGTGGTTTCGTACCCTACAATAATCTCTTCGTTTGTTCTCCGCTATTAGTGACTTTGGAGAGACTCTTTGTTGCATGTTGAAGGATGGTTATATGATCCAATTATGTTATTATTGTTGAGAGAACTTGCACTAGTGAAAGTATGAACCTTAGGCCTTGTTTCCTAGCATTGCAATACCATTTGTTCTCACTTTTACCACTTGCTACTTTGCTGTTTTTATATTTTCAGATTACAAAAACCTATATCTACCATCCATATTGCACTTGTATCACCATCTCTTTGCCGAACTAGAGCACCTATACAATTTACCATTGTATTGGGTGTGTTGGGGACACAAGAGACTCCTTGTTATTTGGTTGCAGGGTTGTTTGAGAGAGACCATCTTCATCCTACGCCTCCCACGGATTGATAAACCTTAGGTCATCCAGTTGAGGGAAATTTGCTGCTATCCTACAAACCTCTGCACTTGGAGGCCCAACAATGTCTACAAGAACAAGGTTGTGTAGTAGACATCAAGCTCTTTTCTGGCGCCGTTGCCAGGGAGGTTAGCGCTTGAAGGTATATCTTTAGATCTTGCAATCTAATCTTTTTGTTTCTTGTTTTATCACTAGTTTAGTCTATAATAGAAAATTACAAAAAATGGAATTAAGGGTACCTCATATGCTTCATCTTTTTAATGTCTTTCGTGAAAACAAGGATTCCGATAATTGTGACAAAGTGTTAGAAGAAGAATGCATTAGAATGTTTGGCACTAAATCTTTGTATGATAAGCATGATTGCAATGTTGTTAGTATGAATCCCCTGGATATCTATGATGCTAATGATATGCAAATCCACAAGCTTGGGGATGCTGTGTTTGATGAAGATGATATTTTTTGTCCCCCAAGTTTTGATGAGCAAATTTATTTTGATGATAACATGCCTCCTATTTATGATGATTATATTGATGAAAGTGGTTTTGGAAGAGTGTCAACTTTAGGAAGTAATGATCCCACTATTTTGGAGGGTGTTGAATCTTATTGTGATAATTATGAAAGTGGGTTTGGAGAGGTCATGACTTTAGTTAATGTTAATCACACTATGTTGGAAGAGTGTCAACTTTGCATACTTGTAGATCATGAAAATAATGCTTTATGTGATGGTTATATTGTTGAATTCATTCATGATTCTACTGAAAATTATTATGAGGGAGGAATATATGCTTGTAGGAATTGCAATAATATCAAGTTTCCTCTCTATGTGTTGAAAATCTTGAAGATTTGCTTGTTTTACTTTCCTATGCAAGTTGATTCTTGTTCCCACAAGTTGTTTGCTCACAAAATCCCTATGCATAGGAAGAGGGTTAGACTTAAATGTGCTAGTCATGTTCTTCATGATTCTCTCTTTATATTTCAATTCTTATCTTTTATGTGAGCATCATTGAAATCATCATGCCTAGCTAAGGGCGTTAAACGATAGCGCTTGTTGGGAGGAAACCCAATTTTATTTTTCTTCTTTGCTTTTTGCTCCTGTTTAGTAATAAATAATTCATCTAGACTCTGTTTAGATGTGGTTTTATGCTTTTATATTAGTTTTTATGCTAAGTAGAACCTTTGGGAAGGCTTGGGGAAAGTCTTTGTGATCTTGCTATAAAAAACAGAAACTTTAGCGCTCACAAGAATTGCTGCCATTTTTTATTAAAGAGTGATATTTAGATAATTATTTTTGAAGATGATTAATAGATAAATTCGTCACGTACAGCAATTTATTTTAGAATTTTTGGGGTTACAGAAGTAGTCGAAACCTACAGATTACTATAGACTGTTCTGTTTTGGACAGATTCTGTTTTCTATGTGTTGTTTGCTTATTTTGATGAATCTATGAGTAGTATCGGATGGTATGAACCATAGTTGAGTTGGAATACAGTAGATATTACACAAATATGAATTTAGAATGATTTCACAAACAGTACCTAAGTGGTGATTTATTTTCTTATAGTAACGGAGCTTACGAGTTTTCTATTAAGTTTTGTGTTGTGAAGTTTTCAAGTTTTGGGTAAAGATTCGATGGACTATGGAATAAGGAGTGGCAAGAGCCTAAGCTTGGGGATGCCCAAGGCACCCCAAGGTAATATTCAAGGACAAACAAGATCCTAAGCTTGGGGATGCCCCAGAAGGCATCCCCTCTTTCGTCTTCGTTCATCGGTAACTTTACTTGGAGCTATATTTTTATTCACCACATGATATGTGTTTTGCTTGGAGCGTCATTTTATTTTATTTTGTTTTCCTTGCTGTTTGAATAGAATACCGAGTTCCGAAATTATTAAATGTTAGAGAGTCTTCACATAGTTTCATAATTATTCGACTACTCATTGATCTTCACTTATATCTTTCGGAGTAGTTTGTCATTTGCTCTAGTACTTCACTTATATCTTTTTAGAGCACAGCGGTGGTTTTATTTTAAAGAAATAGATGAAATCTCATGCTTCACTTATATTATTTTGAGAGTCCTAAATAGGATGGTAATTTGCTTTGGTTATGAAACTAGTCCTAATATGATGGGCATCCAAGATGGGTATAACAAAAACTTTCATATAGAGTGCATTGAATACTATGAGAAGTTTGATACTTGATGATTGTTTTGAGATATGAAGATGGTGATATTAGAGTCATGCTAGTTGAGTAGTTGTGAATTTGAGAAATACTTGTGTTAAAGTTTGTGATTCCTGTAGCAGGCACGTATGGTGAACCGTTATGTGATGAAGTCGGAGCACGATTTATTTATTGATTGTCTTCCTTATGAGTGGCGGTCGGGGACGAGCGATGGTCTTTTCCTACCAATATATCCCCCTAGGAGCATGCGCGTAGTACTTTTTTTCGATAACTAATAGATTTTTGCAATAAGTATGTGAGTTCTTTATGACTAATGTTGAGTCCATGGATTATACGCACTCTCACCCTTCCACCATTGCTAGCCTATCTAGTACCGCGCAACTTTCGCCGGTACCATAAAACCACCATTTACCTTCCTCAAAACAGCCACCATACCTACCTATTATGGCATTTCCATAGCCATTCCGAGATATATTTCCATGCAACTTTCCACCGTTCCATTTATTATGACACGCCCCATCATTGTCATATTGATTTGCATGATCATGTAGTTGACATTGTATTTGTGGCAAAGCCACCTTCATAATTCTTTCATACATGTCACTCTTGATTCATTGCACATCCTAGTACACCGCCGGAGGCATTCATATAGAGTCATATTTCGTTCTAAGTATCGAGTTGTAATTCTTGAGTTGTAAGTAAACAAAAGTGTGCTGATCATCATTATTAGAGCATTGTCCTAGTGAGGAAAGGATGATGGAGACTATGATTCCCCCACAAGTCGGGATGATACTCCGGACGAAAAAAAGAAAAAAAAGAGGCCATAAAAAAGAGAAGGCCCAAAAAAACAAAAACAAAAAAACAAAAAATGAGAGAAAAAGAGAGAAGGGGCAATGCTACTATCCTTTTACCACACTTGTGCTTCAAAGTAGCACCATGATCTTCATGATAGAGAGTCTCCTATGTTGTCACTTTCATATACTAGTGGGAATATTTCATTATAGAACTTGGCTTGTATATTCCAATGATGGGCTTCCTCAAAATGCCCTAGGTCTTCGTGAGCAAGCGAGTTGGATGCACACCCACTTAGTTTCTTTTGTTGAGCTTTCATATACTTATACCTCTAGTGCATCCGTTGCATGGCAATCCCTACTCACTCACATTGATATCTATTGATGGGCATCTCCATAGCCTGTTGTACGCCTAGTTGATGTGAGACTATCTTCTCCTTTTTGTCTTCTCCACAACCACCATTCCATTCCACCTATAGTGCTATGTCCATGGCTCACGCTCATGTATTGCATGAGGATTGAAAAAGTTTAAGAACATCAAAAGTATGAAACAATTGCTTGGCTTGTCATCGGGGTTGTGCATGATTTAAATATTTTGTGTGATGAAGATAGAGCATAGCCAGACTATATGATTTTGTAGGGATAGCTTTCTTTGGCCATGTTATTTTGATGAGACATGATTACTTTGTTAGTATGCCTGAAGTATTATTATTTTTATGTTAATATTAAACTTTTGTATTGAATCTTATGGATCCGAATATTCTTGCCACAATAAAAAAGATTGCATTGATAAATATGTTAGGTAGCATTCTGATGTGGAGCATCCCACGATCATCCCCATGGACACACCTACACCTCCAACGACACCACTTGGACCAATGACAAGAGCCCGAGCGAAGGCTATCGAAAATGAGGTGAACTCACTCCTCTCCGAACTTCCACTCTCTATGCATGAGACATGGCTACTACCTAAGTCCGTGTTGTTGTGCACGGTTAGGTACCAAGAGGACCCTCCCGAAGATGCACATGAAGATGTACAAGTCCCCAAGTTCACGGATAAAGAGACCCAATGGAAGGAGTCAAGTACACCTCCCAGGCCCCGGACATCCGGCCACGACCTCGGACGTCCGGCCCTTGGGACTTCACCCACCACAGCCACTCAGCTGCCAGAGACTACAGGCCCCGGACATCCAGCCTTGCCAACCCAGACATCCGGCCCTTCCCGAGCCCTCGGATATCCGGCCTCAAGCCAAGAAATCCGGACCCCTCCGAACCCGAGAGCAACAAACCAGCCGCTCCAGCCTAGACATTCGGCCTCCCTAGCCCAGACATCCGGCCTCGCGTGAAAGCCCGGACATCCAGCCCGACACCCGAACATCCGGCCTCCCCTGTCTGCGCACAGTGAAGGGCCGAGGCCCGTGTACCCCTTCTCCCCCCTAGACTATATATACTCCTCCTCGTCCTACTTTCTAGGGTTAGCATTGGTTTAGCTCATATTTAGAGATAGAGCATTGCTCATCCACATCGGATCTACTCCACGAGAGAGGTTGCAGCCCCTCTTCGGAGAAGATCCCTTTGGATTAAAGACCTCCTTGCGGAGAAGAACATCAAGACCTCCTCACAGAGAAGAACGACTACCTTTGTATCGTCCTTAGTTGTCTGTGGATCGTGTGATCTCTTATGTACTCGAGGATCTAGCACATGTGTGACTATTTCGTGTTGGTTTAGTGATTTTCCCGTGTTTCCTCTCGTGTTTCCCCTCGTTTTCCCCCTTGTGTTCTCCGTGTTCATCGTGGGATCTGCTCCTTTCATGAAAGATCGACCGATTAGGTTCCACCCTACATCATCTTGGTATCAAGATCCACGTTGATCACGATTTCGGAGCCCCCCCCCCGTTGTGTTGCTAGCCTTGTTTTTGTTGATTTTGTCCCTAATTCGAAAATTCCCCAACAAAATAGCCCCAATTTTTTTTTGTGATTTGTTGGTGTGATGAAGTTTTGTTGGATTTGATCCGCAGATTTTGTGTGTTGCAGGTAGATCTAGCTTTCCATCCACTTTTCCCCAATTTCCATCCACAAATTCCTCCAAATTTTCTCTGAATTTGCCCTCTCCTCGCGAAGATCTTTGAATCCATCCATGGATCTAGAGCCCGGACATCCGGCCCGACAAGCCCGGACATCCGGCGCCCCGGACATCAGGCCGGGACATCCGGCCCCTGGCAGCACCACTTCCTCTCCACCGCCCGTTTTCCATCCATATTTCACCAAATTTTGTTCTGGTGACCACATATACTTCCGCATACCACCACCACTTCCGCATACCACCACCATCGCTTACCACTTCCAACTCCAACAATTTTGGTCCAATTTTGCTTTGCGAATTTGAGTTGTGGTTCCGTGTCCTACTTGTGTTTCGGCTATTTAGGTACGGTTCGACATCAACATCACCGCCGCTCATCTTTGCCACGGACGCGCCATCAACAACGACCACCTCGACTACATCTTGGTATCCGTGCCACAATTTTGACACCATACCGTACGCAAGAAACGGTAACCTCGTCTTGGTATTGAACATATCACTCTTGCCATTCCATTGATAGCCATCTTAGCCTTACTCCTTTGCGTCATTACCCATCGAGACTAGCCTTTGAGTATTGCCGGCAACGAGATTTGTGCACATTAGTGATCATACTTCCCATAGCATACATACATCATTGTTGCATCTCTTGGTATCATCTCTTGTGTCACAAGGTTGTCATCGCATACACAATTGATATCTTGGTTCGTGAAGCATTGCATGAGAAAAGAGCTCAAACAACAAAGAGCCAAACAAGCTTTTAAGCAAAAGGGGAAAGATAAGCAAAGAGCTTTTAAGCAAGAACCATAGCATCATACAACATTAAGATTGTCATACTCGATCATCTTGGATCATACCATAGAAACACCTTGCATAGAGCATACTTGGGATAGAAGTTGTTGCATTTTTGCTTAGTAGGTTGTGCACAAGTCTTTGTATCCGCCTATTGTGCAATCGTGCTAGCGTCTCTCTAGTGTTGTGCAACGAGAGCATTTTTGTGTATTCCACACTTTGGTTCACCCTTGGTTGCACGATCCCACTTATCTTTTTGCATGTGTGTTTCCGTGTACCTTATATTGCTTGGTCTACTTGTTGCATTGCAATCTTGCGAATCTTTTCCAACATTGTTGAAGCTCACTTACAATTGCATCAAATGTTGTGCCACCATCCTAACCAAGCTCCACCATAAGCTTTTACTTGTGTAGGTGTGAGAACCCGACAAGAATTGGTACCAATTGTGCTATTTCCTTATGTGATACCCTGGCTTATTAGGGATGATAGACTACTCATATTAATAAGGAATTCCTTCTTTTCTGAGAGCCCATTGGGACAGAACTCCAAAGTTAAGCGTGCTCAGCTTGAAGTAGTGTCAGGATGGGTGACCGATCGGGAAGTTGCTCCCGGGTGCGCACGAGTGAGGACAAAGTGCGCACAAAAGACTAGTATTGATCTGTGGGGCCAGTCTAGATCCCGCCAGGAGTAACGACCACCGGCGGGTGTGTCCGGGGCGTTACAAGTTGGTATCAGAGCCGACCCTCGCGGTTACACGGATGTTTGCTGACAGGTGCGCGCTCATGTTGTTCATGCGTTTGTGACCCGTCATGGCACACGACATGGCACATGTACCAGACTGGATGCACAGACGTATGTGCCAAGAGGGAACGTTCCTGTGGCCCGACGAGGACGTCGGTTCCTCTGAGTGGGGGTGTATGTGACAGCCTGGCTTATTAGGGATGATAAACTACTCATATTAATAAGGAATTCCTTCTTTTCCGAGAGCCCATTCCGACAGAACTCCAAAGTTAAGCGTGCTCAGCTTGGAGTAGTGTCAGGATGGGTGACCGACCGGGAAGTTGCTCCCGGGTGCGCACGAGTGAGGACAAAGTGCGCACAAAAGACTAGTATTGATCTGTGGGGCCAGTCTAGATCCCGCCAGGAGTAACGACCACCGGCGGGTGTGTCCGGGGCGTTACACCTTGTCCACATTGGAGTGATCATTGATCCACTTTCAACTTCGATCAAGGTACATTTGGTATTCGTTCTTCTCTTTCTACCACTCACATTTTTTCCCTTGGAATGATGGATAGGCCAAGTACTTCTACCAACCCACTCTTCATTGAGCACGACGACGACATGAACTCCTACGTCACCAAGAGCCACCTCTTTGGTGCACAACGTCCTTTGCATCAAGAGCAACAAGCAATGAGTGAACACATCGACAACCTCGCCGCCGACTAGCGACTCTCCGAGCAACGTACAAGGGACTACTTCGACCACAAGCTCGACGATCACAAGCAAGAGAACGACGCAAGAATGGACGAGATTCATGCTTTGTTGCTCAACCGCTCTTCTTACACTTCGTCCTCATCAAGGACCCGCTCAAGTCGACACTCCGACTTCACCCTCTCTGGCTCAAGTACACCGACATCGAACACTCTTCGTCGTGCCGCGCGCAACGATCGTCAAGCAAGCCTCAATCCTCTACGCAACACCGACTCTCAAGAGCACTGACAACGTCAAACCCAAGAGTCTTTTACGCTAGCACGAGAACGGTAATGACAACGTCAACATGAGGAGGAAGAGTGCGCGTGTCTACACCAAGATGCACAAGATGCCGAGGCACAACGCCAAGAACAACAACTTCGTGAAGCTCAAGCACTTGAGGCGCAACAAGCCCTCCAAGATGCAAGTCGCGCCATAGCCAACTGAGGCCGACAAGTTCGTGAACATGAAGAAGCACGTCGTGAAGAAGCCAACGAAAGAAGATTTCAAGCTCGCGTGCAACGTCAAGCTCCTCAAGTTCCTCCTAGGGCTCGACAAGCTCCCCCACAAGCTCGCCAAGAACATCAAGTTCATCAAGAGCATGAAGACAATGGGCATCCTCCATGACAAGAGCAACATGAGGTCGACAACCCTCTTCTCCAAGAGCAAGATGAGTTTGACAATCATCAACATCGATGTCATCATCCCCGACCCCAACACAATGAAGAGCAATGCTACGGCAATCTCAAGTTCACCATGCCCAAGTTCAATGGAAGCAACAATCCCGAAGAGTATCTATCATGGGCATTGAAGGTTGACAAAATCTTCTGTTTGCACAACTATGAAGAAGACAAGAAGATCGCAATGGCATCCCTTGAGTTCCAAGACTATGTCCTCATTTGGTGGGAACAAGTTACCGAGCGCCGAGAGGCAAGAGATGAACCACCCATCACTACTTGGGCGCAAATGAAGGATGTCATGAGAGCACGCTTCGTGCCTACCTACTACAACCGCGACCTCTTCAAGAAACTCCAACTACTCAAGCAAGGAACCGAAAGCGCTGAAGAGTACTACAAGGAGATGGAGATTGCCATGATACGACCCAATGTCACGGAAGATGATGAGCAAACTATGACATGTTTCTTGAATGGACTCAACCATCCTATCAAGAAGATCTCTGACTTCCAATCATACTCGAACCTCGTCAAGCTCGTGCATCAAGCTACCAAAGCGGAACATCAAGTGCAAGACGATTACAAGTATGCCAAGTTCTCATCCAAGTCATACGGCTTCTCCAACACACAAGCTTAAACAACTCCAACACCATCTACCAAGCCTTCTACAAGCAATGTCGGCAAGTCGAGTTACAAGAAAGCTTTGTCAACTCCAAGTCATCCTCCTACTACAAGCAACATAAAGCCGAGAGCTTCATCATCATCTACTCCAACCGATGAGACCGTCAAGACGAGTTCCTTCAAATGCTTCACATGCAGAGGCCGAGGCCACAAGTCCTATGAGTGCACCAACAAGCGGACCATGATCCTCAACGATGACGGCACCTACGACTCGATGAGTGAAGGAGAAATGGACGCTCATAAGCAAGTTTCCATGCACCTGCAAGTGAACGATGAAGAGGAACAAGTCTTTTACGATGAAGATTCAAGTACCGCTCTTGTTGTCTCCAAGGTCTTGACTCTCCAACATCACCAAGAAGAAGACCAAAGATGCCACATATTCAACACCAAGGCCGACATCAATGGAAGATCCGTCAAGGTCATCATCGATGGAGGAAGTTGTCATAATGTCGCAAGTGAAGAACTTTGCTCCAAGCTCCAATTGCCCGAGATGAAGCACCCACACCCATACAAAGTACAATGGCTTAGCGACTCTGGCACTATCCAAGTCGAGCATCGAGTACAAGTCTCCTTCAAAATTGGTGCCTATGAAGACACTTTGGAGTGTGACGTCATTCCAATGACCTTTTGCCACCTTCTCCTTGGACGCTCATGGCAATTTGATAGAGGAGTTATCCACAATGGCCGAACAAACCACTACATCTTCAAGATGAAGGGAAAGGAGTACATACTTCACCCAATGTCTCCAAGCCAAGTGATAGCCGACAAACAAGCCACCCATCATGGAGATAATAGTGAGAGAGCGAGCCACCAAAAAGAGATTGAGCGCCACAAGCCCAAATCGAGCGCCTCCACGATGAGCGAAAAGAAGAACTAAGTCATATTTGCCACCAAAAGTGAGATAAGAGGAGTGTATGAGCACCCATCTAGTGTCCTACTCTACGTCCTTTTGTGCAAGGAAAATGCACCACAAACTAACACCTCTCACACTCTTCCTCTAGTGTTGTCTTCTCTTTTGCGGGAATTTCACGATGTTTTCCCCGACGAGCTACCTCCGGGACTACCTCCACTACGAGGCATCGAGCACCGCATCGACCTCATCCCCGGAGCACCTCTTCCGAACAAAGATCCCTACCGCATCAACCCCGAGGAAACCAAAGAAATACAAAGGCAAGTAAAGCATCTCATAGACCATGGACATGGCGTGAAAGTTTGAGCCCTTGTGCCGCTCCGGTCATTCTTGTGCCAAAACGAGATGGTAGCTTTCGCATGTGCTCCGATTGTAGACCTATCAATTCTATCACCGTTCGTTATAGGTATCCCATTCCACGCCCTGACGATATGCTTGATGAACTTAGTGGTGCCACTATATTTTCAAAAATTGATCTTAAGAGTGGTTACTATCAAATCCGCATACAAGAGGGTGATAAATGGAAAACCGCTTTCGAAACCAAGTTTGGTTTGTATGAGTTGTTAGTCATGCCTATGGGTCTATCGGAAGCACCGGGTACTTTTATGCGTCTTATGAATCATGTCTTTCGCCCTTACATTGGTGTGTTTGTTGTGGTCTACTTCGATGATATCCTTGTTTTTAGCAAGTCCCTCAAAGAGCATGTCACCCATGTCCGACCGTTTTACAAACTCTCCGAAAAGAGCAACTCTATGCTAATATGGAGAAATGCCTTTTTGGTGTTGATAAGCTTGCTTTCTTAGGTTTTGTTGTCTCTTCTAAGGGTGTTCATGTTGATGAGTCCAAGATCAATGCTATTAAGACTTGGCCACAACCAACCAACTTGCAACAAGTGCGTAGCTATCTTGGCCTTGCGGGTTTCTATCGTCGCTTTGTGAAAGATTTTAGCACCATTGCTTCGCCTTTGCATGCTTTGAGCAAGAAGAATGCGCCTTTTGTTTGGGGACCATCCCAAGATACCACTTTCATTGAGCTTAAGAATTTGCTTACACATGCTCCCGTGCTAGCATTACCCAACTTTGAAAAGCCATCTGAGATTCATTGTGATGCTAGTGGTAATGGCATAGGAGGTGTGTTAATGCAAGAGAAGTGCCCCATAGCTTACTTTAGTGAGAAACTTTCCGGAGCGCAACTCAATTACCCCATCTATGACAAAGAGCTATATGCTTTAGTCCGTGTTTTGCATGAATGGGAACACTATCTTCGCCCTCATGAATTCATCATTCATACCGATCATGAAATGATCAAGTACCTTAAGGGCCATACCAAGTTGAACAAGCGTCATGCTAAATGGAGTGAATGTATTGAGTCTTTTCCTTATATCATCAAGTACATCAAAGGTAAGGAAAACGTTGTGGCGGACGCCCTTTCCCGCATATGCATGCTTGTTACTCAACTTGAGTTGAATGTCATTGGCTTTGAGCACATAAAAGACTTATATGAGCATGATTCCACTTTTGCTACTACTTATGCCAAATGTTTGACGCATACATCTTGGGAACGCTATCACATCAAAGATGGATATCTTATGAGAGCTATCCTAGTCAGTCTCGTCGGCTTGTGATCCTGCCATGGTTAGCAGCAATAGAAACACACAAGAATATGATCCTACAGACTACTAACAAGAGGTGGTGGCGGGTGTCACTAATCTGTCAAGCAAATCTCAAATTCTTACCAGTTCTTACCCAGCAGCAGGCGGTGATCGGCAGCCGTCGTAGTCAAAACTCTCAAAGCTTGGAAAGAGCGATTACCAGGGAGAGTCAAACGCATGACGTAGATGTATGTGGAGCTTGGAAGGCTTATAATATGGTAGCAAAAAGGGTCAGCAATAATCAATTCAGAGATGCAAAGTTGAATAAACGCTCAACAACGATACTATGCTGGTCCTAGGCTAGACCGTACTAGAGACGCGAGCCTAGAACATGAACAAAATCATGGCGCAACACGTAAACAAGAGAGGAGGACTCTCTGAATATATATTTTTTTTCTTTTTTTCACTTTTTTAGCACTTTTTTTCCTCTTTTTTTTGCTCCGCAACAAATTTTTTTCGAAAAAGTCTACCAATGGTCTAAAAACTACCTAGCCAGAATTTTTGAGTTTGGAACTATTTTTCTACTGCGGGTAGCACGGAATTTTGGAAGTCCTACTCTGTCACGACTCTAAGTATTGCGTGATCTAGAAATCGAAATAAAAGCAACAAATATTGGACTCGGACTAGGACTGGTAGCGGAGATGAATCTGGTGCTACTCGGACTGGTGGCGCGATGAATCTGGTGGAACTCGGACTAGTGGTTGTATATGGCGATGGTATATCTGGACTCGGATTGGTGGTTGTATATGGCGATGGTATATGTGGACTCAGATTGGTGGTTGTATATGGCAGTGGCGATGTATATGGTGGGGTGGTGGTATATGGCAATGATGATGACGATGGTGCGGCGGCGGCATGACAACCTCAGAATAGAACTCAAAACTCTAAGGGACTAGACGCTAAGACCAGCAACTCGACACGATGATGCAACCGCAAATTCAACAAAGCAAAACTCTAAAAAGACTATGCAAAGGCTCAGATTGGTTCAGATATGATGAACTAACCCTAATTTTTTTGGCTTTTTTTCATGGACTGTAGGTATGAAGGACGGACTCGATCTAAACTATGAAAAACTGTAAAATCTTACCGAGCAACCTGGAAATCTGATACCACTTGATAGAGGCGAAGGTGTCCCGATGTTTCGATGAGATAGATATTGTTTTCTGTGGGAGTCAACTTTGACGATCCGACTACGAACGTGCGAAGATGTCGTGCCTTAGCAATCGCTAAACCAACTTCCGAGGGTTATTGACCACGCCGGAGCATGATCAACTTGACCATGAGGGTCTATTTCCTGCGAGCAAACGAAGAACAAGCAAGAAATTGAGATTGCAATCTGGATATTGCGAATAAAAGATGAAAGCTTTATTAATGAAGGTGGGGTTATGTGATGTCTCGGTCTGTTCGTTGGACACAAACAAAGTACGCGAAGTTGCAGCTATGGCAAACTATTAATCTAAACAAAACCCAAAGTCTAAACGACACCCTAAGGGCTGTATATATGGAGGATGAGGGGGGAATTTCGTGGCCCTTGGAGGAGGGGTCCGAAACCAATCCTAACTCTTGTTTCAACACACATACGGACTCTACAAATTGCCTATACTTAAGTATTTCGAAAATACATGGGCCTGGCCCAATAATAAGGTGACGCAGCACCTAGAATAGCCTATGGACGAAATTTATGAAGTGCCATCTTGTATATTTCATCCAAGGCTTCATGTACTCCTTATCGTGGCTTCAAAGTCCTGAAATCATCACTTGTAACTCCGTTCTTGATCCCCTTGCGCATGCCATCATCTCCATGCTTGAACTTGCTGCAAGGTTCATCTTTCTTGTCCAAGCTAGGCCCTTCATGTGTAAGCAAAACAAATGCATCCAATTTAGGCAGCATCATATTCTCATGAACATTAGAATCGTTACCAAGAAACGAAAGTACCTGATAATTCAATTGGCATGCGCGAGCTCTAGTAATTGGTCCAGTATGTATAGCAGCAGGGGCTGTGGGTGTAACAATGGTATTGATGTCCTCATCAGGAAAAGGCCCCAAGATGGGATCTCTTGGGTACAGGAGGTTGCGGCGGTGGAAATAGGGTTTTGTGGTGCTCCTGGATGTTTGCGGGGTATGTGAACATATATAGGAGGAAGAAGTAGGTCGGTGGAGCAACAAGGGGCCCACGAGGGGGGAGGGCGCGCCGAGGGGGCAGGCGCGCCCCCTGCCTCGTGGCTGCCTCGTTGATTGCTTGATGTCCACTCCAAGTCCTCTGGATCATGTTTGTTCCAAAAATCACGTTCCCGAAGGTTTCATTCCGTTTGGACTCCGTTTGATATTCCTTTTCTACGAAACATTGAAATAGGCAAAAAAACAGCAATTTGGACTAGGCCTCCGGTTAATAGGTTAGTCCCAAAAATAATATAAAAGTGTAAAATAAAGCCCATTAACATCCGAAACAGATAATATAATAGCATGGAACAATCAAAAATTATAGATACGTTGGAGACGTATCAGCATCCCCAAGCTTAATTCCTGCTCGGCCTCGAGTAGGTAAATGATAAAAACAGAATTTTTGATGTGGAATGCTTCCTAGAATATTCTTCAATGTATTTTTCTCTATTGTGGCATGAATGTTCAGATCCTAAAGATTCAAGATAAAAGTTTATTGTTGACATAAAAATAGTAATACTCCAAGTATGCTAATCAAGCAATTATGTCTTATCAAAATACCATAGCCAAAGAAAACTTATCCCTACAAAGTCATATAGTTTGGCCATGCTTCATTTTCGTCACACAAAATGCTCTCATCATGCACAACCCCGATGACAAGCCAAGCAATTGTTTCATACTTAGCCTTTTCAAACTCTTTCAACTTTCACGCAATATATGAGCGCGAGTCATGGACATAGCACTATGGGTGGAATAGAATATGAAGATTGAGGTTGTGTGAGAAGACAAAAAGGGAGAAAGTATCACATTGACGCGGTTAATCAATGGGCTATGGAGATGCCCATCGATTGATGTCAATGCAAGGAGTAGGGATTGCCATGCAACGGATGCACTAGAGCTATAAATATATGAAAGCTCATCAAAGAAACTAAGTGGGTGTGCATCCAACTCGCTTGCTCACGAAGACCTAGGGCATTTGAGGAAGCCCATCATTGGAGTATACAAGCAAAGTTCTATAATGAAAATTCCCACTAGTATATGGAAGTGACAAAATAAGAGACTCTCTGTCATGAAGATCATGGTGCTACTTTGAAGCACAAGTGTGGAAAAAGGATAGTAACATTGTCCCTTCTCTCTTTTTCTCTCATTTATATATTTTTTTATATTTTTTTTTATTTGGGCCTTCTTTCTTTCTTTTATTTTGGCCACTTTTCTTTC
Source organism: Triticum urartu (assembly GCF_056163025.1). Taxonomy (NCBI): domain Eukaryota; kingdom Viridiplantae; phylum Streptophyta; class Magnoliopsida; order Poales; family Poaceae; genus Triticum; species Triticum urartu. The sequence continues at coordinate 347,391,226 of NC_141874.1, forward strand.
TCCCTTTTTTATTTTTCTTCCGGAGTCTCATCTGACTTGTGGGGGAATCATAGTCTCCATCATCCTTTCCTCACATGGGACAATGCTCTAATAATGATCATCACACCTTTATTTTCTTACAACTCGATACTTAGAACTAAATATGACTCTATGTGAATGCCTCCGACAGTGTACCGGGATTGCGATGAATCAAGAGTGACATGTATGAAAGAAAATTATGAACGGTGGCTTTGTCACAAATACGATGTCAACTACATGATCATGCAAAGCAATATGACAATGATGGTGTGTGTCATAATAAATGGAACGGTGGAAAGTTGCATGGCAATATATCTCGGAATGGCTATGGAAATGCCATAATAGGTAGGTATGGTGGCTGTTTTGGGGAACATATAAGGAGGCTTATGTGTGATAGAGTGTATCATATCACGGGGTTTGGTTGCACGGGGTGAAGTTTGCACCAACTCTCAAGATGAGAAAGGGCAATGCACGGTACCGAAGAGGCTAGAAATGATGGAAGGGTGAGAGTGCTTATAATCCATGGACTCAACATTAGTCATAAAGAACTCACATACTTATTGCAAAAATCTACAAGTCATCAAAACCAAGCACTACGTGCATGCTCCTAGGGGGATAGATTGGTAGGAAAAGACCATCGCTCGTCCCTGGCCGCCACTCATAAGGAAAGCAATCAAAGAACACCCCATTCTTCAAATTTGTCACATAACGTTCACCATACGTGCATGCTACGGGACTTGCCAACTTCAACACAAGTATTCATCAATTTCACATTTACTCAACTAGCACACTTCTAATATTACCACCTTTATATCTCAATACCATCTATCAAGCATCCAACTTCTCTTAGCATTTAAAATTTATAGCCAAAGTGAATTACCATGCTGTTCTAAAGGACTCTCAAAATGATGTAAGTGAAGCATGAGATATCAATTATTTCTATAAAATAACCACCGCTGTGCTCTAAAAGATATAAGCGAAGCACTAGAGCAAAAACTATATAGCTCAAAAGATATAAGTGAAGCACATAGGGTATTCTAATAAATTCCAATTCATGTGTGTCTCTCCCAAAAGGTGTGTACAGAAAGGATGATTGTGTTAAACTAAAAAGCAAAGACTCAAATCATACAAGACGCTCCAAACAAAACACAAATCATGTGGCGAATAAAAATATAGCTCCAAGTAAAGTTACCGATAGACGAAGACGAAAGAGGGGATGCCTTCCGGGGCATCCCCAAGATTAGGCTTTTTGTTGTCCTTGGAATTTACCTTGGGGTGCCTTTGGAATCCCCAAGCATAGGCTCTTGCCACTCCTTGTTCCATAATCCATCAAATCCTTACCCAAAACATGAAAACTTCACAACACAAAACTTAAAAGAAAATCTTCGTGAGCTCCATTAGTAAAAGAAAACAAACCACCACTTCAAGGTACTGTAATGAACTCATTCTTGATGTATATTTGTGTTAAACCTACTGTATTCCAACTTCTCTATGGTTGATGAACTCTTTTACTAGCCATAGATTCATCAAAATAAGCAAACAACACACGAAAAACAGAATCTGTCAAAAACAGAACATTCTGTAGTAATCTGTAGGTTTCGACCACTTATGGAACCCCAAAAATTCTAAAAATTGATGGATGTGACGAATTTATCTATTAATAATCTGCAAAAATAATTAACTAAATAGCACTCTCCAATAAAAATGGCAGCAATTCTCGTGAGCGCTAAAGTTTCTGTTTTTTACAGCAAGATCAAAATGATTTTCCCCAAGTCTTCCCAACGGTTCTACTTGGCACAAACACTAATTAAACACAAAAAACGCAACCAAAACAGAGGCTAGATAAATTATTTATTGCTAAACAGGAGCAAAAAGCAAGGAATAATAATAAAATTGGGTTGCCTCCCAACAAGCGCTATCGTTTAACGCCCTTAGCTAGGCATAGAAGCAAGGATAGATCTAAGTATTGCCATCTTTGGTAGGCAATCCATAAGTGCCTCTCATAATAGATTCATATGGTAATTTAACTTTATTTATAGGGAAGTGTTCCATGACTTTCCTTAATGGAAATTGGAATTTAATATTCCCTTCCTTCATGTCAATAATTGCACCAATCGTTCTAAGGAAAGGTCTACCAAGAATAATAGGACATGAAGGATTGCAATCTATATCAAGAACAATGAAATCTACGGGCGCATAATTCCTATTTGCAACAATAAGAACATCATTAATCTTTCGCATAGATTTCTTAATAGTGGAATCCGCAAGGTGCAAGTTTAGAGAACAATCATCAAATTCACGGAAACCTAGCAAATCACACAAAGTTTTTGGAATCGCGGAAACACTAGCACCCAAATCACACAAAGCATAGCATTCATGATCTTTAATTTTAATTTTAGTTGTAGGTTCCCACTCATCATAAAGTTTTCTAGGGATAGAAACTTCCAACTCAAGTTTTTCTTCATAAGATTGCATCAAAGCATCAACGATATGTTTAGTAAAAGCTTTATTTTGACTATAAGCATGAGGAGAATTTAGCACGGATTGCAACAAGGAAATACAATCTATCAAAGAGAAATTATCATAATTAAATTCCTTGAAATCCAAGATAGTGGGTTCATTGCTATCTAAAGTTTTGACCTCTTCAATCCCACTTTTACCAATTTTTGCATCAAGATCTAAAAACTCCGAATTTTTGGGACGCCTTCTAACTAAAGTTGACTCATCTCCAGTCCCATCATTATCAATATTCATATTGCAAAACAAGGATTTAATAGGGGACACATCAATTAATTTTAGATTTTTCATCTTTATTGTCATGAAAACTAGAAGAACACCCTTTCACAAAGCAATCTTTCTTAGCACGCATCCTAGCGGTCCTTTCTTTGCACTCATCAATGGAAATTCTCATGGCTTTGAGATACTCATTGATATCATGCTTAGGTGGAATAGATCTAAGTTTCAAATAATCAACATCAAGAGAAATTCTGTCCATGTTCCTAGCAAACTCATCAATCTTAAGCATTTTTTCTTCAATCAAAGCATTGAAACTCTTTTGAGAAGTAATAAATTCTTTAATACTAGATTCAAAATCAGAGGGCATATTATTATAATTTCCATAAGAATTGTTGTAGGAATTACCATAATTATTAGAGGAATTACTAGGAAAAGGCCTAGAATTAAAATTACCTCTATACGCGTTATTACCAAAATTGTTCCTACCAACAAAATTCACATCCATAGATTCATTATTATTCTCAATCAAAGTAGACAAAGGCATATCATTACGATCAGTAGGAGCACTCTTATTAGCAAACAATTTCATAAGTTCATCCATCTTTCCACTCAAAACATTAATCTCTTCAATTGCATGCACCTTTTTACTAGTAGATCTTTCAGTGTGCCTGTCGGTGTCAAAACTGGCGGATCTCGGGTAGGGGGTCCCGAACTGTGCGTCTAGGCGGATAGTAACAGGAGACAAGGGACATGATGTTTTTACCCAGGTTCGGGCCCTCTCGATGGAGGTAAAACCCTACTCCTGCTTGATTAATATTGATGATATATGTAGTACAAGAGTAGATCTACCACGAGATCAAGGAGGCTAAACCCTAGAAGCTAGCCTGTGGTATGATTGTTGTATGATGAAGTTGTCCTATGGACTAGAACCCTCCGGTTTATATAGACACCGGATAGGGTTAGGGTTACACAGAGTCGGTTACAATGGTAGGGGATCTTGAATATCCGCATCGCCAAGCTTGCCTTCCACCCAAGGAAAGTCCCATCCGGACACGGGACGAAGTCTTCAATCTTGTATCTTCATAGTCCTGGAGTCCGGCTGAAGGTATAGTCCGGCTATCCGAACACCCCCTAATCCAGGACTCCCTCAGTAGCCCCCGAACCAGGCTATAATGACGACGAATCCGGCGCACAGATTGTCTTCGGCATTGCAAGGCGGGTTCTTCTCCAAATTCTGTGTTCCTGTAGGAATAATGTCCGATTTTTGTAATGTAGCGCTCCTTGGCTTCCACGCCCAATAATGTCCTTCTTCCACGTGTGAAACGAATGCGAAAAGCCGGGGCGTTTTTACATCCACACCCCTAGCCGCATAAACGAGCCGCCTATTTAACGGGATGGGGATTCAGATCCAAACCACACCTTCTCCTCTCCGCGAGTAATCATCAGAGCGCCTCCAGCAAAGGTCCATTCCAACATGGCCAGCCGTCGCAGCTCCTCCCCTCGCCCTTCCAGTCCTAATCCCAGAGACTGGGAGAGTTGCTCCGTCCCGCACAGCGAGTTAGTGTCGCTTCAGGCCAAGGGATTTCTCCCTCAGGCTTATATGGTCCCGGTCCGAGCTGGACTCGCCACCTATAATGGCGGAAAACAAGCGGAGAGCACCCCCAATCCCTCTAAGGGAGAGTGGGTGTGCTTTGTTCCTTATCTAGTAAGGGGACTGGGATTTCCAGTTCATCTGTTTCTCCGTGGGCTTCTGGAGTTCTACGGCCTCCAGCTGCACAATCTCACGCCCGCCTCTATATTGCATATCGCGGGCTTCGTCGCCCTTTGCGAGCTATTTCTGGGTGTTGAGGCTCATTTCACGTTGTGGAAGAGGATATTCTGCCTGGTGCCCTGTTCTCAAGAGGGGTCTATATATCAAGTGGGCGGAGCCGAAGTGTGGCGCATCGCCGGGACCGGATACCTATCCGGGACCCCAAAGAAGGCGTCCGAGGACTGGCCTTCGGAATGGTTTTATATAGATGATGTCCCGCTACCGGACCCTATCCGGGCCGGTCTCCCTGAGTTCAGCAATGCTCCATTAAAGAAATGCTTGAGCTGGCATCCGCGGAGCTCTCAGAGAGAAAGCGATAGAGACGTCCTTTACCTGATGGGCCGGATAAGACTATTGGCTCATTCCAGACTAACCATGATTGGAGTCATGGCTGCATGCATCATGCGGGGGGTGCAGCCGCTTCAATATAGAGGCCACCCCATGTGGGTTTTTAACGGGGAGGATGACGTCACCCGTTACGGTCGTAAGGGGCCAGCCTCAGCTGCTGCTCTAGTAAAGATCTTATCCTCTTTGTACAAGGGAGAAGAGGAGGAATTCCGCCACGTCAACCCGCAGGGCGGATTTACTATGTACAACCCTCCAAGTTGGGTAAGTGGACAATTGTGCTTGCCCGTTCGTTTTATATTCCCATGATTAAGTATATAGTCTAACGACTTCAACGCAGGAACTGCGTCAGGAGGTAAAGGATATAAACAGCTGTCCTCCATAGCCCGAGGATCCAGAACGGTCCCTCGATCCGGACTCCAAAGAGGATCCGGACATATCGGTGGAGCTTATTGACGGGGTGTTCCATCAGCTAAGCAAGGACAATACCTTGGTGGCCATTATGGCTGATTACCCAGGGTTAATCCCGGCCTCCCAGGTGACAGAGACCGGACCTCATCCCCTTGAGAAGGATTCCATTCTCACGTATTTCAGTTTTTCTGACGACAACCGCGTTTTGCAGGGGAGATTTCCGAGGCGGGAGGCCGAACCTGCAGTGGCTAGCCAACGAGGGGCCGCAGGGCCCCGTGGGGTAAAAAGGAATGTGGTCCGGACTGAGATGCCGGTGCAAAGGTATAGTGCACCCTCTATTTCCCTGGTGTTATTTCTTCAGGGCATATTAACGTTCGTGCTATCTTCAGGACGAAGAAACCTCGCCGGACTATATCCGGAGAGGTTGCCAATCGCGCCTCCACCAGCCAGGCTCCAACGTCTGGCCCGGAAGCGGAGGCGAGCACAAGGCGCGCACCGGACGCTCCTCCGACAGAGGATGCGGACAGGCTTTCTGCCACGAATTCTGAGGTGGAGAGTGCCATGAACCACAGGCGTCGCCGGACAGTTCTTCGCGACGCTTGTTTCTCCCAAGAGGCGTTAGATGCCTTCAATTCGGGAGATGCGTACCTCCGTGCCGCTCAAAATGGTTTAGCCAGAGCCACGGAGCAGTATGTAAAAGACATACGGGTAAGAAAATTTTGGTCAAATATATATATATATATATACCAGTAGCCCCCGAGACTTGAAACAGTTAGAGCAACTGATTTAAAGATCATTTGTTATGCACGTTCTTACAGAGAAGAATACCATACTGTCCCAGGAGCTGGAAGAGTGCAAAGCCCAACTGGAGGCCGCACTAGCCGCGGCAGGGGAGCCCAAACAGACCCCCTCTGGTAAGATACACTTCGAAAGATTAGTATTTTGCGGCGTGGGTGCAAATCTAACAAATCATATTGTAGATGGCGTCGGACTCGATCCGGAGAGACAACAACTCTTACGCCGGCTAAAGGCCGGTGAGAGTACGCTGACAAAGGTGAGGCGAGAGAAGAATGATCTTCAGGATGCCAACACCAAGCTGGACGTTGAACTTAGAGATGTTCGTGGCCAGCTGTCGGACTCCACTAAGGAGAATCAGCGGCTTCGATGCGGCATATTTAGTAAGTGCTTAAGCGAATCTTTTGAAAAAAGAGTTTGGCGAGGAAGTCGACTAACAGAGCAATGTCTGTAGGTATGCTAACAGGTCGTCCTGCAGAGGAGATGCCCGGTTCTACGGGTGACCTTCTTCCCGAGCTATTGCAACTACACGAGCAAGTTCGGCAGGCAATGCGAGGCGTTGCCCAAGCCTTATGGCCGTCCCACTCCATGCCCGAGGGCCTTGGAGAGCTTGCAGAGAAGCTTAAGGGAGCTCGGCGGCGCTTCCGGTTGTGGAAGATATCGGCCTGCCGGCAAGGTGCTAGGGAGGCCTGGGCCATGGTGAAGACCCTGTTTACGAGGTCTGACCCAAACCACATGGCCGAAGTCGGACCTGTGGGGCCTGATGGGAAGGAGATCCATGTAAGCTTAGTATACGGCCAAGTAGAATTGGCCGCAAAGTATTCCCAATAGGACTGTAAATTAGACAGCCTGTTAGATGGTATAGAAGAGGAATACAATCAGTCAGAGTGACTATGTAATTGTTAATTGACATGTGTAATGCCTTCTAGCCGGATTGTAGATCGTTTGTCATTGCGGACCTTTTCGCTTCTACCTCGGGACCTGACAGTCCGGAGTGTGTCCGAATACCCTACCGGTTATGTACGAACCGGGGTATGCATGGAGACCAGGCGTAGGGGTCATTAGTGCTTTATCAGACAAGTGCCCAACTAGTTATGTTATATTACATGGTTAGTAAGAAACATCTTCCAGAGAGAATAGTTCCGTTAGGGGTTCCTTTCTCTGGGAGGCATGCCCTAAAGTGCATGTCCGGACTGCAAATGCAGGAAAATCATCTGTGGGCATGTATATAAATAAGTAAAAAAGGTCGTCTTTTAGTTCACCGACCGAATATTCCCTTAAGAACGCTAGCTTTCGGCTTCACCCAGTCTGAGGTACACATCCAGCTGATCCGGCAGTAACAATCGCAGAGGTGCTCCCTTTACCGCCTAGCCGAACAATTGGGAACGTAGGGGTAAGCACAGGAGCCAGGCAACCCAGCTTGGCCAAAACTTAAGTCATATCGATGCATATAATGGTGAAGAAAAGGTACATGTGGAAGTTTGACGCATGTGTTGGGCGTGAAGCCCATATAAATAAGCTTCTGTTAAAGAAGCCCCCAGGTTTAATGAGCGCGGGTAGCGCGTCACTTAATGAGCCTTTAAGGGCTATAAGAGAAAAGAGGGGAAGGAGAGAAATGTAAGATGGAAAATGTAAAAAATGGACAGAGGAAGGAGACAAACACAGAGTCCGGCGCTAGGCATAGAATCTTCGGAGACGGGCGGCGTTCCATTGGTTCGGCTCGAGTCGGTTATCTGACGCATCTCGCAGGCGGTACGCTCCACCAATCAGGACTTGGTCGATTATGAATGGACCTTCCCACTTGGGCTTGAGTTTGTCCTTTTTCTTATCCGGCAGGCGTAGAACTAGTTCGCCAACATTGTAATTTTTGGCCCGTACTTCTCTGCTTTGATATCTTCGAGCCTACTGTTGATAAAATGCGGAACGGGCTTTTTCCACGTCACGCTCCTCCTCCAAGGCGTCCAAGTTGTCCTGCCGATCGAGCTCGTCTTCTCTTTCTTTGTACATGCGCACTCGAGGTGAGTCATGAATTATGTCGCAGGGCAGAACTGCCTCTGCGCCGTACACCATAAAGAATGGTGTGTATCCGGTGGTGCGATTCGGCGTGGTCCGCAGTCCCCAGAGTACGGAGTCGAGCTCCTCTACCCAGTGCGTGTTAGATTCCTTGAGGGACCACACTAGTCTGGGTTTAATGCCGCTCATGATAAGACCATTTGCACGTTCGACCTGGCCGTTAGTTTGTGGGTGATAGATGGAAGCATAGTCGAGCTTGATGCCCATGTTTTTGCACCAAAGTTTTACATCATTGGAGGTGAAGTTTGTGCCGTTATCAGTGATGATGCTATGGGGGGACACCGTAACGGTGTACAACCCCGGATATGAAGTCTATCACAGGTCCGGATTCGGCCGTCTTAACAGGCTTAGCTTCTATCCATTTGGTGAACTTATCCACCATGACTAGTAAGTATTTTTTTCTTGTGGGTTCCGCCTTTAAGGGGTCCAACCATGTCAAGCCCCCAGACCACGAAGGGCCAAGTGATGGGGATAGTTCGAAGGGCGGTGGGTGGCATATGGCTTTGGTTTGCAAAAAGCTGGCAGCCGACGCATCGTTGGACCAAGTCCTGAGCGTCTGCTCGGGCCGTCGGCCAGTAAAAGCCCGTACAGAAAGCCTTGCTTACAAGGGACCGAGCTGCAGCGTGGTGGCCACCGAGTCCGGCATGAATTTCAGCCAGCAAGTTTCGCCCTTCCTCTTCGGAGATGCACCTTTGAAGGACTCCGGTAGTGCTTGTCTTATAAAGCTCTCCCTCGTGGACTTTATAGGATTTAGATCGCCGCACTATGCAGTGTGCCTCGTTTTGGTCCTCTGGGAGTTCCTGCCTAGTAAGGTAGGCTAGGAACGGTTCTGTCCACGGGGCGATGACCGCCATTATTACGTGGGCTAAAGGTGTAATTTCGGTGGCAGGGCCTCCAATTATGTCAGATTGCTCGGCGTCGAGTGGTGCAGTTAGGTCCGGGCTGTTATCTGCGGGTTCCCCCTCCCATGCTACGGATGGCTTGAACAGTCTTTCTAAAAAGATGTTGGGGGGGACTGCATCGCGTTTTGCTCCAATGCGTGCCAGGACGTCCGCTGCCTGATTGTTTTCTTGGGCTATATGATGAAACTCCAACCCTTCGTACCGAGCTGACATTTTTTGGACGGTGTTGCGGTAAGCTGCCATTTTTGGATCCTTGGCGTAGAAGTCTCCGTTTATTTGGGATATCGCCAGGTTTGAGTCTCCGCTTACCTCTAGGCGTTGAACGCCCATGGATACTGCCATCCGGAGACCATGTAGGAGGGCCTCATATTCGGCTGCATTGTTGGAGTCCGTGTACATGATCTGGAGCACATATTGAACTGTGTCTCCTATGGAGGACGTCAAGACGTCGCCAACCCCTAGTCCGGCCAACATTTTGGAGCCGTCAAAATGCATGATCCAGTTTGAATATGTGCCGTACTCTTTAGGGAGCTCGGCCTCCGTCCATTCTGCGACGAAGTCGGCCAAAACTTGCGATTTAATAGCTCGCCGTGGCTTATAGGTTATATCGAACGGGAGGAGCTCGATGGCCCATTTTGCGATCCGTCCCGTTGCGTCACGGTTGTTGATAATATCGTTGAGTGGTACTTCCGAGGCTACTGTTATGGAACACTCTTGAAAGTAGTGTCGTAGCTTCCGGGATGCCATGAATACCGCGTATGCAATCTTTTGATAATGCGGGTACCGTGATTTGCATGGAGTGAGGACAGTGGACACGTAGTAGACTGACCTTTGAAGGGGGAGTTTGTGTCCGTCCGTTTCCCGCTCGACGACGAGTACTGCACTGACAACTTGATGGGTTGCTGCAATGTACAATAGCATTGGTTCGCCGGTGTTTGGTGCAGCCAGGACTAGGTTTGTTGCCAATATGGCTTTTATTTCATCAAGTCCGGCCGTGGCTGCATCCGTCCACTCGAAGTGTTCGGTGCACCGAAGGAGGCGATAAAGGGGCAGTGGCTTTTCTCCCAAGCGAGAGATAAAGCGACTTAGAGCCGCCACGCATCCGGTTAATTTTTGTATTTGTTTGAGGTCCTTTGGGATATCCAGTTGTGACAAAGCTCGGATCTTGGCCGGATTTGCTTCAATTCCTCTACCAAATATAATGAAGCCCAAAAGCTTTCCGGCTAGAACACCGAAGATGCATTTTTCCGGGTTGAGCTTGATGTCGTATTTTTGGAGGTTGTCGAATGTTAGCCTCAAGTCGTCTACTAGAGATTCGACATGTCTTGATTTGACGACCACATCATCCACGTACGCCTCCACTGTCTTGCCGATCTGGTTTGCCAGGCATGTCTGAATCATGCGATGATATGTTGCGCCGGCGTTTTTCAGCCCGAAGGGCATTGTGTTGAAGCAGAATGGGCCGTATGGTGTGATGAATGCTGTTGCGGCTTGGTCTGATTCTGCCATCTTAATTTGATGGTAACCGGAGTATGTGTCGAGGAAACACAACGAATCGTGTCCTGCGGTGGCATCGATAATTTGATCGATACGGGGGAGGGGGAAGGGATCCTTTGGGCAAGCCTTGTTAAGGTCTTTAAAATCGACACATAGGCGCCAGGATTTGTCCTTCTTTGGTACCATCACCAAGTTTGCTAGCCAGTCCGGGTGTTTTATGTCTCTAATGAATCCGGCCTCCAATATATTGGCTAGCTCCTCTCCCATAGCCTGTCTCTTGGGTTCGAAAAAATGCCGAAGGGCTTGTTTGACAGGTTTGACTCCTTTTAGGATATTTAAGCTGTGTTCGGCCAGCCTGCGTGGGCTTCCTGGCATGTCTGAAGGGTGCCAGGCGAAGATGTCCCAATTTTCACGTAGAAATTCTCGCAGTGCAGCGTCCATATCAGGGTTTAATCGTGCCCCGATGGATTCTGTTTTATTGGGGTCCGTTGGATGGACCTGGAACTGATAGAGGCTAAGGTGTCCCGATGTTTCGATGAGATGGTGGCTATCGTTTTCTGTGGGAGTCGACCTTGACGATCCGACTACGAACGTGCGAGACGTCGCGCCTTAGCAATCGCTAAACCAACTTCCGAGGGTTATTGACCACGCCGGAGCACGATCAACCTGACCACGAGGGTCTGTTTCCTGCGAACAAACGAAGAACAAGCAAGAAACTGAGATTGCAATCAGGATATTGCGAATATAAGATGAAAGCTTTATTGATCAAGGTGGGGTTCTGTGACGTCTTGGTCTGGTCGTTGGACACAAACGAAGTACGCGAAGTTGCAGCTATGGCGAACTTTTAATCTAAACAAAACCCAAAGTCTAAACGATGCCCTAAGGGCTGTATATATGGAGGAAGAGGGGGGAATTTCGTGTCCCTTGAGGGTGGGGTCCGAAACCAACCCTAACTCTTGTTTCCCCACACATACGGACTCTAAAAATAGCCTATACTTAAGTATTTCGAAATTACATGGGCCTGGCCCATTAATAAGGTGACGCAGCACCTAGAATAGCTTATGGACGAATATTATGAAGTGGCATCTTGTATATTTCGTCCAAGGCTTCATGCACTCCTTATGGCGGCTTCAAAGTCCTGAAATCATCACTTGTAACTCCGTTCTTGATCCCCTTGCGCATGCCATCAACTCCATGCGTGTTCTTGCTCCAATGTTCATCCTTCTCCAAGCTAGGCCCTTCATTTGTAAGCAAAACAAATGTATCCAATTTAGGCAGCATCATAATCTCATGAACATTAGAATCATTACCAAGAAACGAAAGTACCTGGTAATTTAATTGGCGTGCGCGAGCTCTAGTAATTGGTCCAGTATATGTAACAGTAGGGGCTGTGGGTGTAACAATGGTATTGATGTCCTCATCATCCTCCCCTTCTTGAAATGAAGTCATCCTCGACGGAAGCGCATCTTCCTCACCCAAATAAGGCTTCAAATCTACAATGTTAAAAGTGGGACTAACCCCAAAATCTACAGGTAGCTCAAGTTTATATGCATTATCATTTATTTTCTCTAACACCTTAAAAGGACCATCAGCGCGTGGCATTAGCTTTGATTTGCGCAGATTAGGAAATCTATCTTTACGCAAATGTAACCAAACAAGATCTCCAGGCGCAAACACAACATGTTTTCTACCCTTATCTCCAACAAGTTTATATTTAGCATTCATACGCTCAATGTTTTCCTTAGTTAACTCATGCATTTTTAAAATCAATTCAGAACGTTCTTTAGCATCAAAATTAACCTTCTCTGAAGATGGAAGAGGCAACAAATCAATAGGTGCACGAGGTAGGAAACCATACACAATTTCAAAAGGGCACATCTTAGTAGTAGAATGCAATGAATGATTATAAGCAAATTCAATATGAGGCAAGCATTCTTCCCACATTTTCTTGTTATTCTTCAAAACAGCCCTAAGCATAGTAGACAATGTTCTATTGACTACTTCAGTTTGTCCATCAGTTTGGGGGTGACAAGTAGTACTAAAAAGCAGCTTAGGCCCCAACTTAGCCCATAAACATCTCCAAAAGTGGCTAAGAAATTTAGTATCACGATCTGAAACAATAGTATTTGGCACACCATGTAAGCGAATAATTTCACGAAAGAACAAATCAGCAACATTAACAGCATCATCGCTTTTATGACATGGTATAAAGTGTGCCATTTTCGAGAACCTATCCACGACAACAAATATGCTATCCCTCTCCTTCTTTGTTCGAGGTAAACCTAAAACAAAGTCCATAGATATATCCTCCCAAGGAACACTAGGTACAGGCAAAGGCATATATAAACCATGAGGATTGAGTCGTGACTTAGCTCTTTGACATGTAGTGCAGCGAGCAACAAAATGCTCAACATCCCGTCTCATCTTTGCCAAAAGAAATGTGTAGCAAGTATATCCTCCATCTTCTTGACACCAAAGTGTCCCATTAATCCTCCTCCATGCGCCTCCTGCAACAACAAAAGACGAACGGAGCTAGCTGGAATGCATAGCTTGTTAGCACGAAACACAAATCCATCGTTAAGAACGAACTTGTTCCAAGTTCTCCCTTCCTTACAATTCTGCAATACATCTTTAAATTCAGCATCGTGAACATATTGATCTTTGATGGTCTCCAAACCAAATATTTTAAAGTCAAGGTGTGAAAGCATAGTATAACGACGAGACAAGGCATCAGCAATAACATTTTCTTTACCCTTCTTGTGTTTAATGACATAAGGGAAAGTCTCAATGAATTCAACCCATTTAGCATGTCTACGGTTTAGTTTTGCTTGACTTTTAATGTGTTTCAAAGATTCATGATCAGAATGTATAACAAATTCCTTAGGCCATAAATAATGTTGCCATGTTTCTAAGGTCTGAACAAGAGCATATAATTCTTTATCATAAGTAGAATAGTTCAGACTAGGCCCGCTCAATTTTTCAGAAAAGTATGCAACATGTTTTCCATCTTGTAATAACACACCTCCTAATCCAATTCCACTAGCATCACATTCAAGCTCAAAAGTCTTATTGAAATTAGGAAATTGGAGTAAAGGAGCATGTGTCAACTTATCTTTCAATACCGTGAAAGCTTCTTCCTGTGCGGTACCCCAAACAAAAGGAACATCCTTCTTTGTAAGCTCGTTGAGAGGTGCAACAATGGTGCTGAAATCTCTCACAAAACGCCTATAGAAACCAGCGAGGCCAAGGAAACTCCTCACTTGTGTGACCGTTTTGGGCTGCGGCCAACTCTCAATAGCTTCAATCTTGGCTTTATCAACTTCAATTTCCTGTGGAGTAACAACATAGCCAAGAAAAGATACTCGGTCGGTGCAAAAGGTGCACTTTCCAAGGTTTCCAAACAAACGTGCATCACGTAGAGCAATAAAAACAGCACGTAAATGTTCCAAATGTTCCTCCAAAGATTTGCTATAAATCAATATTTCATCAAAGTAAACTACCACAAATCGTCCAATGAAAGCACGTAAAACTTCGTTCATTAACCTCATGAAAGTACTAGGTGCATTAGTTAACCCAAAAGGCATGACTAACCACTCATATAATCCAAACTTAGTTTTAAATGTTGTTTTCCATTCATCTCCCAATTTCATACGAATTTGATGGTATCCACTACGCAAATCAACTTTGGAGAATATTGTAGAGCCACTCAATTCATCAAGCATATCATCTAACCTAGGAATAGGATGACGATAACGAATAGTAATATTATTAATGCCTCTACAATCAACACACATACGCGACGTACCATCCTTTTTCGGCACTAAAATGATAGGAACAGCACAAGGACTAAGGGATTCGCGTATATAACCTTTGTCGAGCAGTTCTTGTACTTGACGCATAATCTCCTTCGTCTCCTCTGGATTGGTACGGTATGGTGCACGGTTGGGTAGCGAAGCACCAGGAATTAAGTCAATTTGATGCTCAATCCCTCGAATCGGTGGTAATCCCGGTGGCACGTCTTGTGGAAAGACGTCAGCGAACTCATGCAAAATGTTAGTGACAGCAGGGGGCAAAGAGGAAGGCACGTCCTTGAATGAAAATAATGCCTCTTTGCACACAAAAGCATAGCAAACAGATTTGCTAAAATCTAGCTCATCAATATCAGATTTGGTGGCAAGTAAACATGCACTTTTCAATTTAATTTCAGAAACAAGAGTAGATGGTTTATTATTAGGCTTCATTTGGTGCTCAAATTCTTTTGCCACAATCTGATTTTCACTCTTATTTGTCTCCTGTTTTGCTTTATTAGCTCTATTAATATCATCTTTCAAAATGGAATCAGGAGTCATAGGAAGAAAAGTAATATTTTTATCGTTATGAACAAGAGTATACTGATTGTTTATACCATGGTGTACAGAATTTTTATCAAATTGCCATGGTCTACCAAGTAATAAGGAACATGCTTGCATAGGTACCACATCACAATCAACATAATCAGCATATGTAGAGATACTAAAATGCACACGAACAGTACGTGTTACCTTAATCTTGCCGCTGTTGTTGAACCATTGGATGTAGTAAGGATGTGGATGTGGTCTTGTGGTGAGAGATAGCTTCTCCACCATCTCCATGCTAGCCAAGTTATTGCAGCTCCCTCCATCTATGATCACGCGAACAAAACGTTCCTTTACAACTCCCTTTGTATAGAACAAATTATGCCTCTGATTTTGCTCAGCTTGTGTAACCTGCACACTCAAAACACGTTGAGCAACTAAACATTCATACCTATCAGCATCTTCAGGAGCCATGTATTGTGTCTCATGATTAGAGTCGTCTCCACCGTGTTTGTCACGTGTAATAAGAGCCAAAGTCTCCTCATCATAGTCACTAGCAGACTCATACCCACCATCCTCAGTAACAATCATCACACGCTTAGATGGGCATTCTCTCGCATAATGACCTCCACCCTTGCAACATCGACAAATAATATCATGTGTTTGCCCTGTTGATGCCATGGATGAAGAAGAGCTCTTTGCAGGCCCAGAAGGTGTGCTCTTGGCAGATAGTGGTGATTGTGCCTGCTTTATTGTATCACGGTTGGAGGTGGCAGCCGACGGAGGCGCTGGTGTAGCAGAACGTGTGGAAGTAGATGATGCACGTGGTGTCCATGATGAAGGTCGACCTGCAGAAAAGTTAGTCCGCGCCAATGCCTGTCGATCCTGCACTTCACGTTCAGCTTTACAAGCAAGATGGAATAAACGAGTGATATTAGTATACTCCTTATACTCTAGAATCGTCTGAATCTCTCTATTTAATCCACCCATAAAACGTGCAAGCATAGCTTCATTCTCCTCAACAATAGCACATCTAATCATGCCAGTTTGTAATTCCTGATAATATTCTTCTACAGATTTTTTTTCCCTGTCTTAAGCGCTGCAATTTTTGAAGTAATTCACGTTGATAATATGGTGGAACCCAACGAGTACGCATAGCAGTTTTCAAAGCAGCCCAAGTAGCCGGAATAGGATATAATCTACAATGCTCAGACCACCAAACACATGCAAAACTAGTGAAAGCACAAACAGCAGCAGGAACACGTCTCTCCTCGGGATATTGTGAACATGTAAATCGTTGTTCGGTTTCTAACTCCCAAGTAAGATATATATCAGGAACATATCTACCCTCAAATGGTGGAATATTCAATTTTAGTTTAGGGAGATGGTCATGATCTCGTACCTGAGGGTGAGCCCTACCATTGCCATTATTTGCATGTGGACGACCTGGTGGTTGTTGTGCTGGTGGTGGCACGTAGTTCTGATTTTGATCAACCTCATCCTCATAATCTCCCACATAATCATCCTCCTCCACATCAGCAGTAGGAGCCACAGAAGTATCAACAGCAGCACCAGCAGTTTGGCCCGACTGAAGAGGGACACGGCTCGCTCGGCGGAGGGCTGTTTCCCGACGTGGAGGTAGTCGGTGTTGTTGCTGTTGTTGCAGAGGTGCGGTAGGAGCAGCCGGTGGTGGTGGTGGAAAACGTGAAAGCAATTCAGCAAACTTGTTATCGAGCTTTGTTTCAAATGTCTTCATCATGCCATCTATCTTCTCCATGGCCTCTTCAAATCTGTTTATCACATCTTGCACCTGTCCACTCATCATTTGTTGAAACGTATCATGAAGCTCCTTGTTCATCAAGTTCTCCCAGTCAGTCTCGTCGGCTTGTGATCCTGGCATCGTTATCAGCAATAGAAACACACAAGAATATGATCCTACAGACTACTAACAAGTGGTGGTGGTGGCGGGTGTCACAAATCCGTCAAGAAAATCTCAAATTCTTACCAGTTCTTACCCAGCAGCAGGCGGTGATCGGCAACCGTTGTAGTCAAAACTCTCAAAAGCTTGGATAGAGCGATTGCCAGGGAGAGTCAAACGCACGACGTAGATGTATGTGGAGCTGGGAAGGCTTATAGTATGGTAGCAAAAAGGGTCAGCAATAATCAATTCAGAGATGCAAAGTTGAATAAACGCTCAACGACGGTACTGTGCTGGTCCTAGGCTAGACCGTGCTAGAGACGCGAGCCTAGAACACTAACAAAATCACGGCGCTGCACGTAAATAAGTGAAAAGCACACTCTGGAACTCTCTTTTTTTCGCTCTTTTTTTGCGCTCCTTTTTTTTGCGCTCCTCTTTTTTTGCGAAAAATCACTATAATGGCGAGTGTCTCAAAACTCTTCCCTTGTCAAACTGATAGGATGGGCACGAAATTTTTTTTCACTTTTTTTCGGAAATCAGGGCAGCGACGATGAAAAAGTGCGACAAAAAATCACTATGATGGCACGTGGCTCAAAAGACTCAGAAAAGCCTAAAAATAGGATAGGGAAAAAAATTTGCCCGTGAAAATTTTGGCCTAAAAACTGCCCGGGGGTCTCCAGACTCTTTTTTTTTCTGAGACCTACACAGGCAAGGAAACACGAAACGGAATTTAGATTGATCTCAAGAACAAACCTAATATGAGAAGAACTCGGATTGGTGGTGGATATATGGTTGTGGTATATGGCAGCGGTGGTGGTATATGGTAGCGGTGGTGGTATATGGATAGAGATTGGTGGTGGTATATGGATACGGATTGGTGGTGGTATATGGATATGGATTCAGAGTGGTGGCGGATAAGCAAAAGTGGTAGATGGGCGATGATGATGGTGCGGCGGCGGCGTGACAACTTATGACCAGAACTCAAAACTCTAAAAGACTAGACTCTAAGACCAGCAACTTGACACGACGATGCAACCGCAAATTCAACAAAGCAAAAACCCTAAAAAGATTATGCAAAGCCTCAGATTGGTTCGGATATGATGAACTAACCCTAATTTTTTTGTGGCTTTTTCATGGACTGTAGGTATGAAGAACAGACTCGATCTAATCTACGAAAAACTGTAAAATCTCACCGAGCAACCTGGAAATCTGATACCACTTGATAGAGGCTAAGGTGTCCCGATGTTTCGATGAGATGGTGGCTATCGTTTTCTGTGGGAGTCGACTTTGACGATCCGACTACGAACGTGCGAGACGTCGCGCCTTAGCAATCGCTAAACCAACTTCCGAGGGTTATTGACCACGCCGGAGCACGATCAACCTGACCACGAGGGTCTGTTTCCTGCGAACAAACGAAGAACAAGCAAGAAACTGAGATTGCAATCGGGATATTGCGAATATAAGATGAAAGCTTTATTGATCAAGGTGGGGTTCTGTGACGTCTTGGTCTGGTCGTTGGACACAAACGAAGTACGCGAAGTTGCAGCTATGGCAAACTTTTAATCTAAACAAAACCCAAAGTCTAAACGATGCCCTAAGGGCTGTATATATGGAGGAAGAGGGGGGAATTTCGTGTCCCTTGAGGGTGGGGTCCGAAACCAACCCTAACTCTTGTTTCCCCACACATACGGACTCTAAAAATAGCCTATACTTAAGTATTTCGAAATTACATGGGCCTGGCCCATTAATAAGGTGACGCAGCACCTAGAATAGCCTATGGACGAATATTATGAAGTGGCATCTTGTATATTTCGTCCAAGGCTTCATGCACTCCTTATGGCGGCTTCAAAGTCCTGAAATCATCACTTGTAACTCCGTTCTTGATCCCCTTGCGCATGCCATCAACTCCATGCGTGTTCTTGCTCCAATGTTCATCCTTCTCCAAGCTAGGCCCTTCATTTGTAAGAAAAACAAATGTATCCAATTTAGGCAGCATCATAATCTCATGAACATTAGAATCATTACCAAGAAACGAAAGTACCTGGTAATTTAATTGGCGTGCGCGAGCTCTAGTAATTGGTCCAGTATATGTAACCGTAGGGGCTGTGGGTGTAACAATGGTATTGATGTCCTCATCAGGAACTTGACTATTTCATTTGCTGGCTTAAAGGATGTGGACTTGGATCTCTTGTCGAGTATCACATCATCCCTGTTAACTGTGGAGCGCAGCGCGGTCAGTTCCTCAGCTGCTAAGGCTTCGGATAGTGCCTCCAGGGCTAATGCGGCTGTCTTGTTTTCGGCGCGGAGTGCTATGTCCGGATCACTAGCGAGAGTGATAATACCGTTCGGCCCGGGCATCTTGAGCTTCATGTACCAGCAATGGGGTATTGCTTGGAAAATTGTAAATGCTTCCCACGCTAGTAGGGTGTGATATCCGTTGCTGAACGGGGCCACTTGAAATGTGACCTCTTCGGATCTGTAATTATCCGGCGTGCCGAACACCACATCTAGTGTGATTTTTCCTGTGCCGTGCGCTTTCCGACTGGGGATTATTCCTCTAAAGGTTGTGCTGGTTTGCTCAACGCGGCTCTAGTCTAGTCCCATTTTTTGAAGAGTGTCCTCATAAATGAGGTTCAATCCACTGCCTCCATCCATGAGTACCTTGGTGAGGTGAAAGCCGTCCACTATCGGACTGAGGACCAATGCGGCTGGTGCTCGGGCTGTTCGGAATTTAGGTTCATCACTTGCGTTGAAGGTAATAGCCGTGTCGCTCCATGGGTTTATTGTTGCTACTTGATAGACTTCGGCAAGGCTGCGGAGTGTTCTTTTTCGCGTATTATTTGATGCGAAGGTCTCGAAGACTGTGAGAACGGTACTGGTGTCTCTGGGGTGGTATTCTGTGGCCTCCAAAATTAAGAGGTCCTCCCCAATTTTGGCCACCTGCCGGAGTATCCAACATGCTCTAAGGCTGTGAGTTGGTGTGGCGTCCCCTGTACTGTGAATTTTACAGGGTCCATCAAGCCATCTTTCTAGTACGATTACATGCTCTGTAGAGGGTTTTGGTTTTTTGGTATTTAACCCGGGTGTCTTATGATGATGCACCCTCTTAGTTCGGACGGGATTGCTATTCAAGGCCGGATTATCCCAAAATTTTATTTCGGTTTTCCAGGCACTTTCCATCGCACAGTACTTTTGTACTATGGACGCCAAGTCAGCGAAGCGTGTAATATCACGACGACTTATGGCGTTAAGGACTCCCTCGTCCGTGCAATTACTGCAGAAGATTGATATTGCGTCTCCCTCACGGCAATCCTTTATCCTATTCATAACCAGGAGGAATCTGGCCCAGTAATGATGTACTGTTTCCTCGCGCTTCTGCCTGATTTGGGAAAGATTGCTTATGTTCGGGTGGGTGGCTGGCGTTGATTCTGAAACCTCGCCCAATCTAAGATTCAGAGGCCGAAGAGATTCCGAACTCTGAGGTCCGGATTCTTGGATGTTGTCCAATGAGTCTAGCCCGTTGCCTGATTTTAAACTCAGGTCTCGAGTTACATCCTCCCCTCCGCGGGTATCCGGCTTGGAGGGGTCAGGAATTCGGACGTAACTAGTCCTTAGAATAGATGAAGGGTCGCCGCACTGCACCTCTACCACGGCGACATGGTGGGTGGCCTGGGGAGAGTTAATTTCTCTTAGATCGGGTTTAAGCCCAACCTGGTCGTAATCCGTAGTGACCCCCAGGGCGGCGATGCGATCCAAGAGCTCGTTTACAGAAGAGAGCTCCATTGGATCTAGCTGCTCGGCGAGTTCCGAGCTGACGTGAAGATTGCTTTTGATGACCCGAGAGGTCATCGTCGGCGCAACAGCCGAGTAGGCGGTCATAAGAAAACCGCCGAGCCGGAGAGTTTGGCCGACAGCCAAAGCTCCCTTAGCAACGGTGCCATCTTTAAAGACGGGAAGAGGCATCCTTCCTGATTGCGACGACACAGAGGAACTCTCAATGAAAGCACCAATGTCGGTGTCAAAACCGGCGGATCTCGGGTAGGGGGTCCCGAGTTGTGCGTCTAGGCGGATGGTAACAGGAGACAAGGGACACGATGTTTTTACCCAGGTTCGGGCCCTCTCGATGGAGGTAAAACCCTACTCCTGCTTGATTAATATTGATGGTATATGTAGTACAAGAGTAGATCTACCACGAGATCAAGGAGGCTAAACCCTAGAAGCTAGCCTATGGTATGATTGTTGTATGATGAAGTTGTCCTATGGACTAGAACCCTCCGGTTTATATAGCCACCGGATAGGGTTAGGGTTACACAGAGTCGGTTACAATGGTAGGAGATCTTGAATATCCGCATCGCCAAGCTTGCCTTCCACGCCAAGGAAAGTCCCATCCGGACACGGGACGAAGTCTTCAATCTTGTATCTTCATAGTCCTGGAGTCCGGCTGAAGGTATAGTCCGGCTATCCGAACACCCCCTAATCCAGGACTCCCTCAGTGCCATTGAGAATAATTAACCATAATATTATCTAGGAGTTTGGTAGCTTCTCCTAAAGTGATTTCCATAAAAGTGCCTCCCGCGGCCGAATCTAAAAGATTTCTAGAAGCAAAATTCAATCCGGCATAAAAAATTTGTATAATCATCCATAAATTCAATCCATGTGTAGGGCAATTATGTATCATTAATTTCATCCTCTCCCAAGCTTGTGCAACATGTTCATGATCAAGTTGCTTAAAATTCATAATATCGTTTCTAAGAGAGATGATCTTAGCGGGAGGAAAATACTTAGAGATAAAAGCATCTTTGCACTTATTCCATGAATCAATACTATTTTTAGGCAAAGACGAAAACCAAGCTTTAGCACGATTTCTAAGCGAAAACGGAAATAGCTTAAGTTTAACAATATCGTTGTCCACATCTTTCTTCTTTTGCATATCGCACAAATCAACAAAGTTGTTTAGATGGGTAGCGGCATCTTCACTAGGAAGGCCAGAAAACGGATCTTTCATGACAAGATTCAGCAAAGCAGTATTAATTTCACAAGATTCAGCATCGATAAGAGGAGAAATCGGAGTGCTAATAAAATCATGATTGTTGGTATTGGTAAAGTCACACAATTTAGTATTATCTTGAGCCATCATGACAAGCAAGCAATCCAACACACAAGCAAACAAGAAGCAAGCGAAAAAGAGGCGAATGAAAGAGAGGGAGAAAGGAAAAGAGGGTGAATAAAACGGCAAGGGTGAAGTAGGGGAGAGGAATACGAGAGGCAAATGGCAAATAATGTAATGCGAAGGATAAGAGTTGTGATGGGTACTTGGTATGTCTTGACTTGGCGTAGATCTCACCGGCAACGGCGCCAGAAATCCTTCTTGATACCTCTTGAGCACTGTGTTGGTTTTCCCTTCAAGAGGAAAGGGTGATGCAGTAAAGCAGCGTAAGTATTTCCCTCAGTTTTTGAGAACCAAGGTATCAATCCAGTAGGAGACCACGCGTGAGTCACCTCGTACCTACACAAACAAATAAGAACCTCGCAACCAATGCGATAAAGGGGTTGTCAATCCCTTCACGGCCACTTGCAAGAGTGAGATCTGATAGAGATGATAATAATAAGATAAATATTTTTGGTATTTTTATGATATAGATTGAAAGTAAAGATTGCAAAATAAACGGTAATGGAAATAACGGTAGATTAATATGATGGAAGATAGACCCGGGGGCCATAGGTTTCACTAGTGGCTTCTCTCAAGATAGCATAAGTATTACGGTGGGTGAACAAATTATTGTCGAGCAATTGATAGAAAAGTGAATAATTATGAGAATATCTAGGCATGATCATGTATATAGGCATCACGTCTGAGACAAGTAGACCAAAACGATTCTGCATCTACTACTATTACTCCACACATCGATCGCTATCCAGCATGCATCTAGAGTATTAAGTTCATAAGAACAGAGTAACGCCTTAAGCAAGATGACATGATGTAGAGGGATAAACTCATGCAATATGATGTAAACCCCATCTTTTTATCCTCGATGGCAACAATACAATACGTGTTGTTTCCCTTTCTGTCACTGGGATCGAGCACCACAATATTGAACCCAAAGCTAAGCACTTCTCCCATTGCAAGAAAGATCAATCTAGTAGGCCAAACCAAATTGATAATTCGAAGAGACTTGCAAAGATAAACCAATCATACATAAAAGAATTCAGAGAAGATTCAAATATTGTTCATAGATAAACTTGATCATAAACCCACAATTCATCAGATCTCGACAAACACACCGCAAAAAGAGTTACATTGAATAGATCTCCAAGAAGATCGAGGAGAACTTTGAGATACAAAGAGAGATAAGAAGCCATCTAGCTAATAACTATGGACCCGTATGTCTGAGGTAAACTACTCACACATCACCGGAGAGGCCATGGAGTTGATGTAGAGGCCCTCTGTGATCAATGGCCCCTCCGGCGGAGCTCCAGAAAAGGCCCCAAGATGGGATCTCTTGGGTACAGAAGGTTGCGGCAGTGGAAATAGGGTTTCGTGGTGCTCCTGGATGTTTGCGGGGTATGTGAACATATATAGGAGGAAGAAGTAGGTTGGTGGAGCAACGAGGGGCCCACGAGGGGGGAGGGCGCGCCCAGGGGGTAGGCGCGCCCCCTGCCTCATGGCCGCCTCGTTGATTGCTTGACGTCCACTCCAAGTCCTCTGGATCACGTTTGTTCCAAAAACACATTCCCGAAGGTTTCATTCCGTTTGGACTCCGTTTGATATTCCTTTTCTATGAAACACTGAAATAGGCAAAAAAAATAGCAATTTGGGCTGGGCCTCCGGTTAATAGGTTAGTCCCAAAAATAATATAGAAGTGTAAAATAAAGCCCATTAACATCAAAAACAGATAATATAATAGCATGGAACAATCAAAAATTATAGATACGTTGGAGACGTATCAGCCACCTCTTCCTTCGGAGATGATATGGAAGAGATCATTTTAGAACCTCATGTTCGATTTCTCTGTTAAGGAGGTGCCAAGGTCAATTTTCTTCAAGCCAATGGGTTCAATCATTTACTCCAAGCGCTCATGGTCTATTGCTTTTGATGAGTCAAGGAAGATGTCTTTGTTGGTTGCAACTTTACCCAGTTCTGCTCCTGTTAGAAAGTCTATAGTGATCGAACGCAGAGTTCTGTTTGAACAATTACCTATTGATTCTGCTCCTGTTTCTGAAGAGGTCCATCCTGCAGATTCTGGTGATATTTCCTCTTCACCTGTTGTTTTTTCTATGGAGTAACAAATCAAGGAGAAGAAGCAGAGAGGAAAGAGGAAGGTACTTGCACCCATTGTGGACACGTCACTCAGACGTTGCACCAGAAGTGCGGCAAAGCTGGATGACTTCAAACATGTGGTTTTTGAGCAACTCTCACTTCAGCCCACGAAGAAACGTCCTCGCTCCAAGCCCATGGACGACAAGGCCCAGCCCCACTCTATAGGTGTTCCTCTCCAAGACAACCAAGCTGATGCTCCCCCACACACTCCAATACATGTTTTGCAGGTGGTGGGGGCAGAACTACAGATTTATCCTTCCCTCCTATCGACGGACAAGCTTATGGCTGATCCAAAGGAGGATTCTTCTTCATCTTCGGCTTAAATGATTTTGTTAGCTACTTTGTTTAGGTCTGGCAAGCCGGTTAAATCTGCTACTTTTATTGTCGCAATGGGTCTTGTTATGGACGGTGCAGACTGTGTTACTGAACTTTGTAATATTTTGGGGTGTGTGGCATTGTATGCCATGCTACTTCTGGTTTACTCTTATTCAGTTGTTAATGAATCGTGTGACAACGCGTAGATGGAAAGTCCTATGTTGGAATGCCAGAGGTTTGAATTCTGATGCTAGACAGCCCTCTGTCAGAGAAAAAGTGATTGAGAGTCAATGTACTATGGTTTGTCTTCAAGAAACAAAACTTCCTATATGCACCCGTGCGACTGTGAAAAGCATCCATCCTTCTATTTTTGATCAGTTTATTGAATCACCCTTGAGAGGTGCTTCTAGTGGTCTTTTAACTGCTTGGTGCTCGGACATGTTTCAGGGTACTTTGGTGTAAGTAAAACCTTATGATATTATCATACACTTCACCTCAGTACATAACAATGAGCAATGGTTTCTGGTGAATATTTATGGGCCTTGTCAGGGTGCAATGAGAGATGAATTTGTTAACTGGATTTATAACCTGGAGATTGAGCCGGAACAGAAATGGATTTTGATGGGGGGTTTCAACTTTATTAGATCACTTGATAATAAGAATCTACTGGTGGAGATGTGAATGACATTTTCATTTTTAATGAAATCATAGGTCACTTGGGACTTCTGGAACTTCCATTAAAGGGAAGAAAATTTACTTGGTCAAACATGCAGGACGTGCCTCTTTTTGAACAACTTGACTGGGTTTTCACTTCTGCTAGTTGGATTAGCCTCTATCCGATGACACAAGTTACTCCTCTTGCAAAAACAGTTTTTGGTCATGTGCCTTGTTTAATTTCTATAAGCACTTCCATACCAAAGGCTAAAATTTTCAGGTTTGAAAATTATTGGGTACATCAGCCAGGTTTCATGGAATGTGTGCAAGAGGTTTGGTCTAGGCCCTCCCACAAGTCCCATATTTCAGCAATCATTGTGGATAAATTAAAGGCTCTGCGGTTTTCTTTAAAGAAATGACAGAAAGGGTTGTCTCACATTAAGGGGCTAATTGAAAAGTGCAACTGTCTTATTGTTTGGCTGGATAATATGGAGGACATGAGACCTCTCTCCAGACCTAAGGCAAACTTCAAGAAAATTACTAAACTTCATCATGCGCACCTTTTACATCTGCAGTACTTATATTGGAGGGAGAGATGTACCATCAGGTATATCAAAGTGGGAGAGGAAAATTCTAAGTTTTTTCAGGCCATGGCCACTGAGAGATATAGAAAGAATTCTATTGCTAGTCTGTTGATGTCTGATGGTTCTGTTACATCAGATCATGAGGAAATGGCCAAGGAATTCTTAAGTTCCTTTAAAGGCAGAATGGGTACTATGTTGCCAATAACTTTGGAGGGGGATATCTTGTCTTTAATACCAAGGGTGCATGGCTTAGATGTGCTAACAAAACCCTTTGAGGTCAAGGAAATTAAACAGGTAATTAAAGAGATGCCCATTGATAAGGCACCTGGGCCTGATGGTTTCAATGGCCTATTCTTAAAGAAGTGTTGGCACATCATATCTGCTGATTTTATTAGGCTGGTTCATGAGTTTCATGCTGGAACCGCTCATTTAGAAAATCTTAATGATGCCTTCATTACATTGATCCCAAAAGAGCAGGCTCCTAAGACTGTGGGTGATTTTAGGCCAATATCCCCTACTAGTGTTGGTCTCAAATTTCTCACCAAACTAGCTGCAAATAGATTTCAGGAGGAGATTACCAAATGTGTGCATAAGAACCAATATGGTTTCATCAAATCAAGAAAAATGCAGGATTGTCTTGCTTGGAATTTTGAGTATCTTCATTAGTGTAATCAGTCTAAAAGGCCTATTCTACTGCTTAAGTTAGACTTTGAAAAGGCTTTTGATTCTATTCAGCATGAGGCAATTTTGAAGATCCTTTTGGCAAAAGGTTTTGACAATACATGGATTACATGGATTAAGCAGTTGTTGTCTTCTGGAACCTCTTCAGTACTGCTAAATGGTGTGCCTAACAACCATTTTAAATGCAAGTGCGGTGTTAAGCAAGGAGACCCTATTTCTGCTTTGATGTTTGTTATTGCTGCATACCTTCTGCAAACAATGATTAATGACCTGTTGCAAAAGGGTTTGTTAAGTTTGCCATTGCTAACTCATAACCCTGATTTTCCAGTGGTGCAGTATGCTGATGATACATTGCTCTTCTTAAATGTTGAAAGTTCTCAATTGGAGGCCCTTAAATTAGTACTTTGCTCTTTCTCAAGGGGAACTGGTCTACAGATCAATTATCATAAATCATCCATGTATCCTATCAATGTGAATGCTGCAGATGCTAATACTTTAGCTACCCTCTTTGGTTGTCAATTAGACTAAATGCCATTTACATATTTGGGCTTGTCAGTGGGGACTACTAGACCTAAAATTAATTACATACTACATCTGGTAGACTGCATGGAGAGAAGGCTCGCAGCTAGCTCTTGGTTTTTGCCTCAAGGGAGCAGATTGCAACTGGTTAACTCAGTCATTTCTTCTCTGCCTATATACTTCCTTTGTAGCCTGTCAATTCCACAGGGTATTTTGAAGTAGTTGGAAAGAATTCAGAGACAGTGTTTCTGGAGGAAATATGGACAGGAGAAGGTCCATTCTCTGGTTGACTGGCCCCTAGTTTGTAGACCCAAATCCAAGGGTGGCCTTGGAAGTTAAGCCTGGGTATACAGAATGAAGCTCTGCTCCTAAAGCATCTCAATAAATTCTATAACAGAGTGGATGTGCCATGGATTCATTTGGTTTGGGATTCTTATTATTTCCAAAGAATTCTCCATGATACAACACTTTGTGGCTCCTTTTGGTGGAGAGATGTCTGCAAGCTTATGGATAAATTTAGGGCAATTACCTCTGTCAATGTTCACAGAGGGGACACTGTGTTGTTTTGGTCAGATCATTGGCAGATTGGAAATAATTTCACCCCTCTTCAGGAAAGATTACCTAGGCTTTATTCCTTCTGCCTCCACAAAAAACTTTCTGTCATGGAAGTTTTTCAGACTGAGAATTTTGAAGAGTTATTTTACTTGCCTCTGTCTGAGCTAGCCTTTCAAGAACTCAACTCAGCTTTCTTCCTTAATGGGAGCATTCCAATTGGACAGTGATTACCCAGATACTTGGGCGCGGAGACATGGTAAGAAGTCAGATTATTCTACTAAGAAGTTCTATGACTTTGTGTGCCAGCCGGTTATGGCAAATCCCTTTTTGAGGTGGGTCTACAAGAGCTGCTACACCATGTCAATCAAAATGTTTGCCTGGCTGGTCATAATGGACAGGGTTAATACCAAAGATATGATTCAATGAAGGCATTGGAGGATTAATGAGGGGCCTAAATGTGTGCTCTGTCCAACTGGGGCACTTAAGGACAGCAACCACCTCTTTTCCCAGTGTAATTTCAATGTACGTGTGTGGAATTATCTGCATATAGTTTGGAAGGATTGCAATGACATGGTGGAAATTGCTATGCATGCCCGAAAGGATTTCAATAAGCCTTTCTTCGTGGAAGTAGTCTTTCTAGCTTGGTGGAATGTTTGGAAAGTCAGGAATGACAAAGCTTTTAGGAATATTCGGCCTACTTTCAGGGCATGGAGAAATGGATTCATCAATGACATCATGCTCCTCTCCCATGAATCAAAAAAAGATATCGGGATGCCTTGTTTAAGTGGATTGACTTCCTACCTCCTTGATGAGGTCTCTTATTTTTTCAGTTTTGTAATTTTTAGTTATAGCCCCTTATCTCTTTTGAATAGCCTTCTGTAGCTTTCTTTCTTTTTTCCTTTCTTCCTCATCTTGAGGAACCCTTTGTATATGTGCTCTTTTTTCAATAAAATGTTGTGGGATGTAAGCCCTGCAGTCTTCAAGGTCAAAAAAAGTCATGTTACGGACTCGCCTCCGCATGCGACGTCGCGTCGTCGCCTGCTACGGCTTGTTCCTGGCCCGACCTTGTTGGAATGGGGGAGGGGGTCCCTCCCCCCTACCCCCCCCCCCCCGGCTCGGCCTTGCGCTAACGTAGTAGTGCGCTTGTTTGACAGGCGCAGTGCTGTTATTCTGTTCACCCCACCCACGCACCCACACCCCCCTAAGATAGATAATGGGGGCAAGTCCATAAAAGGAAGATGTGTCAGTACAACTATGCCCCTCGGTGCGGTGCTGGTTTTTCCCTAAAAAGATAGATAATGGGTGATGAGGACATGACTACCTTGGATACGACCAAAAATATTGCATACATGCATATTTGTGAGGTGATTTCTAGTGCAAACTATTCAATAATCTATTTATGTTATCCAGAACAAAAATACTTCACACACTTTTGTGTTTGGTCTAATTGCAGGTGTATGGGACATTTGTACAATCCACATATGAAGATAAGGGAAAAGGAGAAGTTTAGGTTCTGTTCAAAAAGTCCTCTCACGTCACTTTTGGGCCAAGAGAAGAGAGAGTCCAAGTCTCTCACGTTTTGGATTCAGATTCGGACTGCATAGACATACCTGACTCAAAACACCAACAACTTTTCCATACGGACTCTGAATTGGGTGATTCTTTTTTTGTTCGAAAGTAGATTTCGTTATCTTTCCAACCCAATTGGATTCACCTTCAAATTCGTTCGGAGCATTGAGATATCGACGAAACAATCTGACGCTGTAGCAGAATCTGAGGCAAACAACAAGTCCAAAGGTGTTGCATCACCTCCACTTGGGCCCATGAGCCTTGTACGACGTGCGCAAGGGGAACAAGAACGGAGTTACAAGTGATGATTCCAGGACTTTAAAGCCACCATAATGAGTGCATGAAGCGTTGGACGAAATATACAAGATGTCACTTCATAAATTTTGTCCAGGGGCTATCCTAGGTGCTGCGTCACCTTATTTTTGGGCTAGGCCCATGTAATTTCGAAATACTTGATTATAGGCTGTTTTTAGAGTCCGTATGTGTGGGGAAACAAGAGTTAGGGTTGGTTTTGGACCCCTCCTCCAAGGGCCACGAAATTCCCCCCTCTCTCCTCCATATATACAGCCCTTAGGGCATCGTTTAGAATTTGGGTTTTGTTTAGATTAAAAGTTCGCCATAGCTGCAACTTTGCGTACTTCGTTTGTGTCCAACAACCAGACCAAGACGTCACAGAACCCCACCTTCATTAATAAAGCTTTCCTCTTTTATTCGGAATATCCCGATTGCAATCTTCGTTTCTTGATTGTTCTTCGTTTGCTCGCAGGAAATAGACCCTCGTGGTTAGGTTGATCGTGCTCCAGTGTGGTCAATAACCCTCGGAAGGTGGTTTAGCGATTGCTAAGGCACGACATCTTCGCACGTTCGTTGTCGGATCGTCAAAGTTGACTCCCACAGAAAATGATATCTATCTCATCGAAACATCGGGACACCTTCGCCTCTATCAAACCCGAAGCAGTTGAACAGTGGGCAGTGTCATGTTTTTACCACTAGCTTGTGTAAACGTGATCAGAAGCTTCATAGGAGGTCAGTCAATGCTGTTGAGCCGGCGGTTCCTCATTACCTGCATTGGTCTGAGCAGCCCATCATGTGGGGTAGGGAAGATCACCCGCCCTGGGTTGATAATCCGGGTCATTTGGCTTTGGTGGTCACACCTCGGGTTGGAGGGTATAAGTTTACCAAAGTACTCATGGACGGAGGGATCAGCATCAATATCCTTTATTATGAAACTTTCCATCGCATGGGGTTGACTGATAAAAATCTTAAGCCATCAAACACTGTTTTCCATGGCGTGGTGCCTGGTAAGTCGGCATATCCAGTTGGTAAGATAGCTCTGGAAGTCGTTTTTGGGGATGATCGTGACTCTAGGTCAGAGACATTGACCTTTGAAGTGGTCAAGATCCACAGCCCATATCATGCTCTGTTTGGACGACCGGCTTATGCCAAGTTCATGGCGCGGCCGTGTTACGTGTATCTGCACCTCAAGATGCCGGGTCACAAAGGAACCATTACAGTGCATGGGAGCCATAAGATAGCTCTGGAATGTGAAGAAGGGGATGCAGCTTATGCTGAGTCGGTTTGTGCGATGGAGGAGTTAAAATTTTACAAGGACAATGTTGACCCGGTAGATATGACATCTTTCAAAAAGTCAACCATAGAGCATGATCCGGTTTTAAAGTTTAAATAGGCAGACGATACCAAGATGGTTGATTTTGTCCCTGGCGATTCATCCAAGCAGTTCAGCATCAGTGCTAATCTGGATCTAAAATAGAAAGCGCGCTCATCGAGTTCATCCTTGAGAACCGGGACATCTTTGCATGGAAGCCTTCAGACATGCCGGGTGTACCGAGAGAACTCGCTGAGCACTCTGTTAACATTGATCCAAAATTTAAGCCGGTTAAACAGTTTCTTCGCCGGTTTAATGAGGAGAGGCGGAAGGCCATTGGAGAGGAAGTAGCCCGGCTCTTGGCAGCTGGGTTTAACGTCGAAGTTTTTCATCCTGAGTGGTTAGCTAACCCGGTGCTAGTACTTAAGAAGAACGGCACTTGGCGCATGTGTGTGGATTACACGGATTTAAACAAAGCTTGTCTGGCTGATCCTTTTGCTCTCCCTCGTATTGATCATATTATTGATGCTATGGCGGGTTGTGAGCGTTTTAGTTTTTTGGATGCGTATTCTGGTTATCATCATATCAAGATGGCAGTTAAGGACCAGGAGAAGACACCTTTCATAACTCCCTTTGGAGCCTTCTGCTATGTGTCTATGCCTTTTGGTCTCAAGAGTGCCCAGGCGACTTACCAGAGATGTGTGCAAAATTGCCTTCATAACCAAATTGGATGTAATTTCATGCTTATGTGGATGATATTGTGGTAAAGTCCAGAGAAAAAGAGACATTGACAGATGACCTCAAGGAAACCTTTGATAATCTCCGGGTTTATAAGATGATGCTTAACCCAGCCAAATGTGTTTTTGGTGTGCCAGCAGGCAAACTCTTGGGTTTTTTGGTGTCTAACAGAGGTATTAAAGCTAACCCAGAGAAGATTAAAGCCATCACTTCACTGGCTAAACCGGCATGTATCAATGATGTGCAACGTCTGGCAGGTCGTATTGCGGCATTGAGCCGGTTAATTAGCCGGATGGGAGGAGAAGGCTATCCCTCTGTATCTGATAGAGGCAAAGGTGTCCTGTCTTTCGATGAGATGGTGGCTATCGTTTTGGAGGAAGTCAACTTTGACGATTCGACTACGAACGTGCGAGGACGTCGCGCCTTAGCAATCCCTAAACCAACTCCGAGAGGTTATTGACCATGCCAGAGCACGATCAACCAGACCATGAAGGTCTGTTTCCTCCAGGCAAACGAAGAACAAGCAAGAAACTAAGATTGCAATCTGGATATTGCGAATATAAGATGAAAGCTTTATTGATCAAGGTGGGGTTCTGTGACGCCTTTATCTAGTCGTTGAACACAAACGAAGTACGCGAAGTTACAGCTATGGCGAACTTTAATCTAAACAAAACCCAAAGTCTAAACGACGCCCTAAGGGCTGTATATATGAAGGAAGAGGGGGAAATTTCATGGCCCTTGGAGGAGGGGTCTGAAACCAACCCTACCTCTTGTTTCCCCACACATACGGACTCTAAAAATAGCCTATACTTAAGTATTTCGAAAATACATGGGCCTGGCCCAATAATAAGGTGACACAGCACCTAGAATAGCCTCTGGATGAAATTTATGAAGTGGCATCTTGTATATTTCGTCCAAGGCTTCATGCACTCCTTATGGTGGCTTCAAAGTCCTGAAATCATCACTTGTAACTCCGTTCTTGACCCCCTTGCGCATGCCATCATCTCCATGCTTGAACTTGCTCCATGGTTCATCTTTCTTGTCCAAACTAGGCCCTTCATTTGTAAGCAAAACAAATGTATCCAATTTAGGCAGCATCATATTCTCATGAACATTAGAATCATTACCAAGAAACGAAAGTACCTGATAATTCAATTGGCGTGCGCGAGCTCTAGTAATTGGTCCAGTATGTATAGCAATGGGGGTTGTGGGTGTAACAATGGTATTGATGTCCTCATCAGTATCAGATGATGAAAAGACAGATAATTTTGTCTGGAGTGATGCTGCTAATACAGTGTTTGAGGATTTGAAGAAGCAGTTGGCTGAGCCGCCCGTGCTTGCCGCCCTATTGATAAAGTGCCTTTGTTGTTTTATGTGGCTGCTAATAGTCGGGCTGTCAGTGTAGCTATTGTGGTGTAAAGGAAGGAAGCAGGCAAAGAGTATCCGGTTCAAATGCCGGTTTATTATATCAGTGAGGTGCTTATTGATTCCAAGCAGAGATATCTGCACTAGCAGAAGCTTGTATATGGGGTGTTCTTGGCCAGCCGGAAGCTTAAACACTATTTTCTGGGTCATCCCATCACTATGGTTAGCTCTGCTCCTTTGGGAGATATCATCCAAAACAAGGAGGCAACTGGCCGGGTTGCTAAGTGGGCTATTGAGCTTGGACTTCACGGGTTAAAATATGTGCCTTGCACGGCCATCAAGTCTCAGGCGCTGGTGGATTTCATTAATGATTGGACAGAGCTGCAGATGCTTGAGGAAAATCCAGATAGCATGTATTGGACTATTCACTTTGATGGGTCTAGGCAATTGGAGGGCTCGGGGCTGGAGTTATTCTTGCTTCCCCTCGAGGTGATAAATTTTGTTATGTTCTCTGTTTGATGTTTCCTTGTACTAACAATGCAGCTGAGTATGAGGCCTTACTCCACGGTCTTCGGATGGCTAAGGAGATGAATTTAAGATGGGTTAGGTGCTTTGGCGACTCAGACTTGGTGGCTTAGCAAGTCTCTGGTACTTGGGATTCTAAGGATCCACTCATGGCGGCTTATCGACGAGAGGTGGACGTTATTGCTGGTCATTTCAAGGGCTATCAAGTTGAGCACGTTGATCGGAGGAAAAATGAAGCGGCGGACGCTTTAAGCCGGTTGGGTTCTCAATGTAAACCGGTGCATCCTAATGTCTTTCTTGACGTTTTGCATAACCCGTCGGTCAAGTTACCCATAGAGGAGGATTTGGCTATTCCTGATGTGACGCCCCCGATTCAATCATACACTAATCATACACGCAAACATGTACGATCAAGATCAGGGACTCACGGGAAGATATCACAACACAACTCTACAAATAAAATAAGTCATACAAGCACCATATTACAAGCCAGGGGCCTCGAAGGCTTGAATACAAGAGCTCGATCATAGACGAGTCAGCGGAAGCAACAATATCTGAGTACAGACATAAGTTAAACAAGTTTGCCTTAAGAAGGCTAGCATAAACTGGGATACATATCGAAAGAGGCGCATGCCTCCTGCCTGGGATCCTCCTAAACTACTCCTTATCGTCGTCAGCGGGCTGCACGTAGTAGTAGGCACCTCCAGTGTAGTAGGAGTCATCGTCGACGGTGGCGTCTGGCTCCTAGGCTCCATCATCTGGTCGCAGCAATCGGGTATAGGAAGGTGGAAAATAGGGAGCAAAGCAACCGTGAGTACTCATCCAAAGTACTCGCAAGCAAGGAGCTACACTACATATGTATGCATTCGTATCAAATGGAAAAGGGGTGTCATATGTGGACTGAACTGCAGAATGCCGGAATAAGAGGGGGATAGCTAGTCCTATCGAAGTCTATGCTTCTGGCCACCTCCATCTTGCAGCATGTAGGAGAGAGCAGAAGGTAAGTTCACCAAGTAGCATCGTGTGGCATAATCCTAACCGATGATCCTCCCCTCGTCGCCCTGTTAGAGAGCGATCACCGGGTTGTATCTGGCACTTGGAAGAGTGTGTTTTATTAAGTAACCGGTTCTAGTTGTCATAAGGTCAAGGTACAACTCCAAGTCGTCCTGTTACCGAAGATCACGGCTATTCGAATAGATTAACTTCCCTGCAGGGGTGCACCACATTTCCCAACACGCTCGATCCCCTTTGTCCGGACACACTTTTCTGGGTCATGCCCTGCCTCGGAAGATCAACATGTTGCAGCCCTACCTAGGCACAACAGAGAGGTCAGCACGTCGGTCTAAATCCTATGGCACAGGGGTCTGGGCCCATCACCCATTGCACACCTGCACGTTGCGTACGCGGCTGGAAGCAGACCTAGCCCCCCTTAATACAAGCGCGAGCTTACGGTCCAATGCGGCGCGCGGCGCTCGGTCACTGACGTCACGAAGGCTTCGGCTGATACCACGACGTCGAGTGCCCATAACTGTTCCCGCGTAGTTGGTTAGTGCGTATAGGCCAGTGGCCAGACTCAGATCAAATACCAAGATCTCATTAAGCGTGTTATTTTGAAGTAACAGCGGACGCTGACCATGGCCAGGCCCACCTCTCTCCTAGGTGGTCTCAACCTGCCATGTCGCTCCGCCATAGTGTAACAGTAGGGGGCCTTCGGGAACCCAGGCCCACCTCTACCGGGATGGAGCCACCTGCCCCTTCAGCCCCCAACATCGGAATGACTTGCAGGTACTCAACGAGCCGACCCGAATTTTTAGTCACCACCTGTATAGTATGTATATACCCGTGATCACCTCCCGAGTGATCATGGCCCGATAGTATAGCATGGCAGACGGACTAGAATGTAGGGCCATTGATGAAGTACTAGCAACCTATACTAAGCATGTAGGATTGCATGTAAGGTATCAACAGTTGTAGCTACAATGACAGGCTATGCAACAGAATAGGATTAACGGAAAGCAGTAACATGCTACACTACTCTAATGCAAGCAGTAGAGAAGAAAAGGCGATATCTGGTGATCAAGGGGGGGCTTGCCTGGTTGCTCTGGCAAGTAGGGGTCGTCAACAACGTAGTCGATCAGGGCACCAGCAGCGGTGTCAGTCTCATAGTCTATCGGAGAGAAGAGGGGGAAGAAACAATGAATACAATGCAAACAGATGCATATCGATGCATGACATGACAAGTAACGGTGCTAGGTGTGCCCCAACGCAGTAGGAGGTGATACCGGCGAAGGGGGAAAACAACCGGGAAAGTATCCCCGATGTTTCACATTTTCGGACAAATGAACTGGACGGGGAAAGTTGCGTGTTCGCTAGGGATGTGTGGAGGACGAACGGGCTGCGTATTCGGATTCATCTCGTCGTTCTGAGCAATTTTCATGTACAGAGTTTTTTCATCCGAGTTACGTATTATTTTATATTATTTTTCTAAAGTTTTAACAATATTCTAGAATTATTATATTTAGCTTAAACCGAATTGACCAAGTCAATTTGACTAGTCAAAAGGATAGGTGTGGCCCACATGTCATAGACTCTAAACCTAACTTATTTTTTTAAAGGGCCTACATGTCATCTACTACTAGAGTAACTTAGCACTAATAAAACTAGCTAAGGAGCAAAAATAATCCTAAAACTAATCCATCTAATTAAATTAGACCTAAACTAATTTGGAGGCAGCCCCACACACATGGCACATCGGCCACACACACTCACACGCTGCACAAATATCACACACACACACCTACAGAATACACACAGAGAACACGTAGCTAGGAGTTACTTCTGTTCCCTTTTAACAAAACAAAGCATTTTGCGATTTTGATAGGATTTAATCCAGGCATCAAAAGGATTTGGTCCAGTGGGATAAAATGGAGTTTGTCATGTATACTTTCTATTCATATTAATTTTGCCCAAGTTAGTAGTTGGTTAGCCACCGTTTAGGGACTGTCTAGAGTGTTAGTCATTGTCAAACTAGAAAAGCTAGCTAGTAACTACAAAATACACTAAGCAGCGGCAGTAGTAGGATATAGCAGTAGCGCCATGCGTGGGAGGGGAGGAGGAGCAGGGGCACGCTGGGGCGAGTGCAGCAGCAGAGCAAGCGGGCGGACACGGGCAGGGCGCCGATGAGCGCGAGCGCGTGTGGGCGAGCAGGCGAGCGCAGCGAGGCGAGGCAGAGGAGGGGTCTAGGGACGACGCAGGTCGCGGCGCTCGCGACGTGTAGGCGGGCAACCACGACGGAGCAGCGACAGTAGAGGGAGGCTTGAGCAGACGCAGTGGCTAAGCAGAGCAGCACAAGGAGGACGAGCAGCGACAGGGGACGGCGACGCGAGTAAAGGCGCAGCGGCCGGCCAAAGCTTGGGCGTCGCAGGCGCGGGGCACGGCTAAGGCACAACCAGGGGCACGGGCGCGTGGGCGGTGCGCGGACGGGTCGCGCACGGGGCGGCCAAGGGCGTGACGGGAGCACGGGCGGCACTGTGGGGCCGAGATGAGCGAAGCCGACAGTGGGGCCACAGTGCGGGAAAGCGCGCGGCGCTGCAAGGGCGTGGCCGAGCGAGGCAGGGACTCGCGAGCGCGACCAAAAGGTCAGCCGGAAGCACGACCACGACGAACTCGTGGTCAAGGCGGACGATGGCTTCGGCCTCGAGCAGGGAACGACTACGGTGGTGGATACGCGCGGGAGAGAGAGGGGAAGGGAGTAGATGCTCACGGTGAGCCTGTAGACGTGCAAATCTGGCCCGGGGGAGGCTCGGTGGTGTCCGGGAGCAGCAGACGACGCCAGAATTAACGGGGAGGTCCGGCAGCCGAAGAGGAAGAAGAGTTTGATCCGCTCGACTTGGTGCATTCCAGCTCGAAGTAGTGGTCGTGGAGGAGGAAGAGGAGGCCGATGGAGTCTGAGGACAGGGCTTCAGGCACCGGGGAGGAAGGTGGTCGCGGAATCGATGACGTGCACAGTGACGGCAGTGTCGGCTCTTCTCGGTCGAGTTCCCGAGCGAGAGGAAGAATGAGAGGGGGGAGTGAGGTGCTAGGGTTCGTCTGTGGGGCGATGGGGATGGCTAAGTAGGCATCCAAGGGGGCGGATGGACGGCACGTAGCCAGGCGCGGCCACGGCACCATGGATGGCCGCCACGCCTCTGTTCAATGAACAGAGGAAGGGGATAAGGAGGAGATGGGCTGGGCCTGCACCGTTGACTTAAGGCCCAGCCCAACAGCCAAACTTCCACTTACTTCTCATTTTATAATTTTCTGTTTTTATTTATTTTTAGCCACTGTTTTATAATTCAAAGAGTGTGCAAACGATTTTTACAAAATATAAAACTTGGTACATAAATTCTTTGGAATATTCTGAGGTTGCTCGAAAAGTTTGAGGCCAACTGGAAAAGTTTATATTTACGTTAGCATTTAATTGGAACACTTTAAATGTTGTTGGAGCATTCTATGATTAGATAGGGGCATTTTAGAAATTCTCTCAAGTGGGTTTTCTTCATGAAAAATATCAATAGATTATTTTAAATAGTAAGAACATTTTAGTTCGATTGGTTGAAGAAATAATTTATTTGACTTTCTTTTTAAATTTGAAAAATGCTTTGATTTTTCTCTAGTGGTAATTTGGCTTGGATAACTTGATGGCATGGCACCATTGGTGGGAGATCACCGTAGCTTAATTATCCGAGCGTCACACCTGACCCGGAAGCTCAGTTGGTGGCGGCTCTTCATGTAATCCCAGATTGGACAGTACCTTACTTGGCTTATATGACCCGGGGCGAGTTACCTGAGGATGAAACGCCAGGCAGATAACCTAGCGGTCTAAATCAATGACAATTGTTAATGGAGAGTTACATCATCGCAGTGTCACAGGGGCGTTTCAACGTTGTGTTTCTCCAGAAGAGGGCTGTGAGATCTTACAAGAGATTCATGAAGGAGATTGTGGTCATCATGTCGGCTCAAAATCCCTCGTGGCCAAAGCTTTCCGTCATGGGTTTTATTGGTTAACAGCTCATGCTGATGTAGAGGACCTCATCAACAGGTGTGATGGATGTCAGAAATTTGCACAACGAGCCCATGTGTCGGCTCAAGAATTGAGGATGATTCCAATTACTTGGCCGTTTGCAGTTTGGGGGCTTGATATGGTTGGACCTTTCAAAAGATCCAAGGACAAGAAGACTCACCTTTTGGTGGCGGTTGATAAGTTCACTAAATGGGTAGAGGCAGAGCCAGTCAGTAAGTGTGTTGCAGCAACGGCGGTTCAATTCATGAAAAAGGTGATCTTGCGTTTTGGCTTTCCACACAGCATTATAACAGACAATGGTACTAATCTCTCTAAGGGTGCTATGGAAGAATTTTGTCAACGTGACCATACCCGGCTCGATGTATCGTTAGTGGCTCACCCCCAATCCAATGGTCAAGCTAAGAGAGCAAACCAAGAGATCTTGAAAGGCATCAAACCCCGGCTTATGGTTCCCCTGCAGAGGACGCCGGGTTGTTGGGTGGAGGAGTTACCTTCCGTGTTGTGGAGCATCAATACCACCCCAAATAGGTCTACGGGATATACACCTTTCTTCATGGTTTACGGAGCAGAGGCAGTTCTCCCTAGTGACATCCGTCATGACTCACCTCGTGTGGCGGCTTATGTTGAAGCTGACAATGAAAGAGCACGTCAAGAAGCACTTGACCTGTTGGATGAGGAGCGTGACATCGCAGCGGGTCTTTCGACGATTTACCAGCAGGATCTGCGCTGTTATCACAGCCGCCGGGTTAAAACCAAAACTTTCCAATAAGGTGATCTGGTGCTCTGGCTTATCCAGGATCAGACTAATATGCACAAGTTATCCCCACCTTGGGAAGGACCCTTAGTGGTCAGCAAGAATCTAAACAACGGATCATATTACCTTATCGATGTTCGAGACCACAAGGACTCACGCACGTCGAAGGAAGAGACCCGCCGGCCCTGGAATATTGCTCACCTTAGGCCTTACTACACTTGAGCCACCGGCTCTTCCAATGTACATATTTTGACAATGTATATATTATGATCGATATAATAAAGTCAGCATCCCTGATAAAGCAGGGCCTCTGTCATTTTCTCCTCCTTAAATAATGAGTTTTTGGTCACATGGGGGCTTCTGCTTTATATAGCAAACTTATGATTACCCTTTGATCCGGCTTATAGACCACATAAAAAACTTGGGGGCTTACTACCCAGGTTAAAGGGACCAAAGAGAGTATGTTGCAAAAGCACAACTCAAACATAAGTACTACTTGAGCACAGATCAAAATATTGCTTGAGGGCTCTTTTGTTCTAAAGAACAAAGAGTTCATAACCTTCTGATAGGCTACAAAAGCCAGGCTTGGAAGCCAGGTGTATTCACCTAAAACCCCGGGTTATCCTGCCTGTATGCCAGATGCTTCTCCATCAAGTAATCCTGATTGACCCGCTGAACTCTTAACTTTCAATCTTTTAAACAAGACCCTGAACTCGTTAAGGTTAAAACGCCGGTTTGTCCTGAGAGGGCACGGTTTATGGAAAGCAAGGAGAAGCTCAGGCTGATAAAGCCGCCTTCCTTGAAACTTGGATAAATCGGCCTGTGATGCACGATGCTACTCTGACCCCGCGTACTCCTGATAAGTCTATATTTAAATAAGAACTGAACTTATCTGGGTTAAAATGTCGATTGGGTAATGTGAGTGCCGGCTCACGAAAAGCGCGTACCTTCCAGTGGCTAATGCTAGTTTCATTGAATAAGATATTTTGGCTAGGCGGCCTATGAAAGCCTTGGATTTTCTGTTGTTTGTTGCTTTGAACGTATTTTTGAGATCTTTTCTTTTGTGACATAATAATATATGGTTGAAAACCAATAAGGCTTATAATACCTTCTCAGTCATATATGACATTAACCGGTGTTCATTAACCCGGCCTGGTTTTTGACTATAAGTCGCTAGTATGAAATAAAGATAATATCATGTGTTTATTAACCCGGGCCGCCTTAGTTCATAAGACGGCAATCTCGGATAATTACCAATGTCCAAAGTCTTGGGTTATCGCCCTTACTGCACTGGCCTAGTAAACCAACAGGGGTGATCAAATATCACAGGTATGACATATTTTAATCGTATATGATTATTATTCAGTCTAGTCTTGATTATAAATCATGATAAGATTATATTGGGGCCTTATAACCCGTCCAGCGGTAAACCGCCAGGATATTTTTCAACTGTTGTATGCAGGAACAGATTCAAAATTGATAATATCATCAAGCACATATAGCATATCTTCGCATAGCGGATGAATAGTATCATGAACACCACAATATGCACGATGGCGTAGGAGAACAAGAAGTTTTACATCTAGCCTATTACAAGGCGCTTGGTGCCCAAAAAGATGATTGTTTTTAACATCGCAACGAGCAGATGATAAACCAGCCCCGGTTCATGAATCTTGGCTCGGCTGACTTGAAGGTTGCGACTCATCCCTTGCCGGTCCGTCCTCCTCC
This sequence comes from Triticum urartu, assembly GCF_056163025.1. NCBI lineage: Eukaryota > Viridiplantae > Streptophyta > Magnoliopsida > Poales > Poaceae > Triticum > Triticum urartu. The sequence continues at coordinate 347,432,038 of NC_141874.1, forward strand.
ACCGTCTGGAAGTTGGGTTTGGACCAGTCAAAGCCACGTAGGGCGACAAATTCAGCCTCGTCATCAATCAGGTCAGATGGATCAATATTAGGGGCGAAAGTGTGCTTATGAATCGGCGGGATTAAGTCCATCACTTTATATGAAGGAGTCGCCATCTTCTGATTATCTACGTCATAACCCGGCTGATACTTGGTGAGGTTGGTCTCTTCGGCACTGATTGTGGCATGAGGGAGAATCTCCTTGACACAAGCAGCAAAGTCTTGTTGATCAAAAAGAGTTCCATCTTCCTTGAGACTGGGATACCCACTGGCTACGTCTGCCGGGTCTAACTCCGGTACCCAGGCTTTGGCATGGATCAAAGTTGTCACGGCTCCGGCTCTAGCACAAGATCGCTTGATTTCTTGGAACCTAGTGGGCAAGATGGACAGCTTCTTCAAGACATCACTTAACAGATTTGGTCCTTGATTTGCTGGAGAGATAGTGGCAAGAGTCCGCTAAGCTCCAGTGTATAATTGATCAACAAGCGTGTAAACCGCCTTGAGCTTGACCAATGTGTCTCGGCTCAGATTGCTACTCCTGGGACTTGCAAAGTTTACACAATTGGTTAAGTGGCGGCTTATATTATGATGACAGATACTCACTTTGAGTAGATAACAAGGTGACTTGCCGAAGATTGCAGAAATCATCTGAGACACATGGTTCTTTAAAACGGTGAGTTTAATGGTAACCTCTTCCAGAGCCACCTCGGCTTTCTCAGCACGCTGCGTCAAGACAGTCTTCTCATTGGCCCAAGCCTCTTTCTCCGCAGTAAAGCTGGTCTTCAATTTTTCTGCTTCAGACACACTCAACTAGAATTTTGATTCAGCCTTTTTGGTCTCAATCTCCTGAGCCGCCAGCCGGATCTTGGCCTCAGACAATTGAGCTTCCAGTTCTGTGGTCGCAGCCTATATACATCATAAGTTCGTTAAGTTTCATGGAAGGTTACAAAAAACAAGTCCCAAGTGCTTTGCAAGCAACAACACTTGGCACTTGGGGCCTAATGTCTATCAACGAAATTTTTCAAAGGAACTGGTTCTTTCCAAAATGTCCCAAGTGCTTTGCAGGAAATAACACTTGGCACTTGGGGGCTAATGCATATTGCTTGTTTTTCTTGTTAAGGATGGGCCGGGTGTGCTATTGACAGACCCAGCCGACTCATGAGGGATATGAAGTTAAGTTTTGGTCTCTTACATAATGACTAATAGGACCGGCTCATTCATACTGATTAAGCCGGCCCTAGGGGACTATAGATGCAAAATTGTGCTATCATCAGAATCCGGTTTAAAGTTTTTTAACCGGACTTGGAGGAACTCTAGAACAAAAGCTTATAAACATCTCAAGTCTACAGATCATTCAAGTTTATCATAATCAGAAGACTTGGGGGCTGGCAGGATATATAACTTATATAAGCCGGAGAACGTACCTCATACTTTTGGTGCATCTGTTTGACCATATCAATTTCTAAATCACGGCTGGAGTGCACTTGACTGAGATAACCAGACATCACTTCACTATTACTCAATTGAGCATAGTGGGAGACATCGAACCTCACTTTCCGTCTTTCCATGACCTCCTATTTGGCAGAGTGACTCGCTAATACAGTTGGATTCCCTGGTTCAATGAATCTGGTGCCAGTGATTAAAACATCATCGTCGTGAGTCTTTGGCGGGTTAGCTGAGCTTGACAGTTCAACAGTTGATGGATTAAGAATGGTTTCGTTAACAGACGGCTCAGGTAAATCCGGTCGAGCATTGACATCAGGATTTTCCGGTGCTTCAGAGTTTTCTGGTACAAGGGTTGGCTGCACTGGTTCAGCAGCTTTCGGATCCTCGGCCAACTTTGTCACCTTTGCTTTTTTGGGCTTTGCTTGACCGCTAAAAATAATTTGGACAAGTCAGCATAATGATGAGGATATAAAGGTACAGAGGAAAGATAATTATCTTTACCCGGGGCGGTCTTGAAAGCCGGCAGTTGAGTTTGTGATGAGTCGCTAGAAGAAGAACGAGAAATCTCCTGCAAGGATGGAGTCAAAATTGAGTGATTAATAAAAGTAACTTGTTGGTAAATACAAGGGTTAAGGTTAAAAAGAACCTCATTCTGGCGTTTTCGAGGAGTGTTCGGTAAGCCGGAGGATAAATCATCATCTCCACCGGTCCGGGTCTGGCGGCGGCTCTCATGTTGCTGTCGTTTCAAAAGAAAATAAGGATCTAAATAAGCCAAGGGGTGTGAAAACCTTGCTTTCCGGGTAACCCGCCGAAGTTTCTACCTTGGTAAAGGTTCTGGGTCAGAGGAAATAATAGTTACCTCTTCTTCGACTGCCTAGCTGGCCCCGTTGTCATCCTGGCAATAGTCAGTGTCAATAAGGTTGTTAAAAAATAGGCCAAGAGAGTCAAGGGCTACCTCTGAATCAGAGGTATCATCCAGCTTAAGTAATTCAGAGGTAGTTGGTTTCTTCTTAGACTTCCTGACAGTCTTTTTGGCGGCTCTCGCAGCAGCTTTAGTCTTTTTGGCAGCCTCATGGTCATATTTGTCCTTCCAGAAGTCAGATTTAGCATGTAGAAGGATAACATGTTGAAGTTCATGCAATGTTTAAACTGCTAAAGGAAAAAGAAGTCAAAAGATTTACCTCTGTCGCCGGATTAAGCTTGCAGAAAGGGTTCAACCCCACGTGGCTGCAGTCTTCATATTTGCTATTTACAAGCTTGGTTGCCATCTCAACGATACCCTCTTCAGTCAGACACAGATTGCTATGACGTAAGGGATCATATGTTCCTCCGGTGTATGTACACATTAAGCCAGGTCGGCAGCTTAAAGGTATGATCCGCCATGTGACCCAGCAGCGGATTAAGTCGACTCCGGTCAAACCATTTCCTAGCAAGGCTTGAACTCTTCTGATTGTGAGGACAAGTTTCTTGCGTTCGACAGGTGTAAGTTTATCAGGAAGTTGGTACTTTGCATCGAGATGATCAGCACGATAACCCAGCATCGGATTTTCATCAGATGGTGAGATATCTTTGCAGTAGAACCATGTTTGATTCCAGTCCTTGGGATGGCTTGGCAGGACTACTTGAGGGAAGATGGCATCTCGTCTGCGTTGAATTGAAATCCTGCCAAGTTCCAAGCTGGGACCATTGGTGTACTCATTCTGGCGGTTCAAGTAGAAGTATTCTCTGAAAAGCTCGACGCTAGGTTCTTCTTGAAGGTATACTTCACAAAAAACTTGGAAGTTATAGATGTTCGATACGGAATTGGGTCTAATATCTTGCAGATGGAGTTTGAAAAAGTGCAGGACATCCCTAAAGAATTTTGAACCGAGCGGTGAGAAGCCCCGGTTCATATGGTCATTAAAGACAATGACTTCACCATCTTTTGGCTGAGGTCTCCCTTCAGTCGGGTCAGGAGCACGATAATGCATGACACTTTTCTCTGGTAAATATCCAACAGTGACAAAATCCTTCAAAGTGCTCTCGGTGACTGTGGAAGGAACCCAGTTGCAAGTTGTCATCGTCTTCGGCGGCAGGGTGAAAGGACAATCTAAAAGGAAATAATTTGCCAGCTCAAGTAAGTTGGTGGGATTGCAAGTTAACAATTACAATACATGTTTATAATGGCAGCTTAAGCAAGGGCTAATGATATATGAAGTAAAGATAAGTCGGCAGAGTAAGCCGCCATGACTAAGATATTGAAGAGTTGCCGGAAGCAAAATTTGCTAAGTATTGGGACAAACAGATTCCGTAGATTGAGGTTACAAATTTGGATCTACCGTTCTTCAGAAAAAAGGAAATAAATTTGTGAAAGTGGAAAAGCAGAGGTGCCCTAGCGGAGATCTGTTGCGGTGGGGATATATATTGTAGTATTAAAACAAGTACTAAAACTACTACCGTGCAAGTTTCCTATGGTTTTTGGATCTAACCTATGGATCTAAATAAAGAGAAGGAAGGACAACGACGAACACTGATGAACACCAACGAACACCGACAAACCCTAATGACGGATCCATGACGAGGGATAGAAGGCTTGATGATGCTGTTAGGACAGCGAAGTAGCGCCACAGTTTTCTGGTCTACTCAGGGTGATGTAGTGGCCGGAGTTGAGGTCGAGGACGGAGGTCGACGGCGGCGAGGTTCTTACGGGATGACGCGTTGCAAGGAAGAAGAAAGGAGAAGGAGAAGAGTGGAAGGTAGCTCTATGGTCCTATTTATAAGGAGACGGGGAAACAGGCAGGCGCGAAAGACGAGGAGGCCAAATGATGGTTATCCAGCTAATTAGACGCCTCGGTTTTTGGAAAGACATTAAGATAAAGATCCGTCAAAGATGACGTCATGGAGGGTTTCCGAAATTTTTGGAGAGGACGTCATGACGGATTACAAGGTTTTCGCAGCGGATATGGAAGGATTTTTCTAAGTCTTGGAGATTGACATGAACAAGTTCAAATCAACCTGGGGCCTAATGTTGGGGATATAACTATTAGGTATGACCCGCCCAGGAGGGGCCGGGTCATCCCTATGACGATCCGTCTCAGTGAAAGCCCAAGATCATATGGTGGTTCATAGATAGGCTTGGTAGAGGGCCCAGACCCGGAGGCGGCTTAAGGCCCATGATTATAAACCGCTATGTATGTAAACTTGTATTGTAAGGCATATGAGAAAGTTCACCGAGCCAGATACGTTGTATAAACCGGCCGAGACTCTATAGGCCACAGGGCGTCAACCCATGTATATAAGGGGACGACCCAGCAGTGGTTTAGGACAAGAAACAACAGATCGAGAGCCGGGTCAAGCGTATTCGCTCCCTGCTCATCGAAACCCTAGCAATACCAAGTACAAACTGGACTAGGCTTTTACCTTCATCGTAAGGGGCCGAACCAGTATAAAATCCTCGTGTCCTTTGTACTGATTAACCCCTTTAAGCTAACCTTGACGCGATGGCTCCACGACTAAGTCCTCACACTAGGACATCTACCGTGACAATTCCACGACATCGATCTTGTAGGCGTTGTTGTTGTAGCGTTCAAGTACCTCGTGATAGAGGCAAAGGTGTCCCATCTTTCGGTGAGATGATAGATATCGCTTTAGTGGAAGTTGACTTTGACGATCTGACTACGAACGTGCAAGGACGTCGCGCCTTAGCAATCGCTAAACCAACTCCGAGAGGTTATTGACCACGCTGAAGCACGATCAACCTGACCACGAAGGTCTATTTCCTGCAAGCAAACGAAGAACAAGCAAGAAACTAATATTGCAATCTGGAAATTGCGAATATAAGATGAAACCTTTATTGATCAAGGTGGGGGTATGTGACGCCTTTGTCTGGTCGTTGAACACAAACGAAGTACGCAAAGTTGCAGGTATGGTGAACTTTTAATCTAAACAAAACCCAAAGTCTAAACGATGCCCTAAGGGCTGTATATATGGAGGAGAGAGGGGGAATTTCGTGGCCCCTGGAGGAGGGGTCCGAAACCAACCCTAACTCTTGTTTCCCCACACATACGGACTCTAAAAACTGCCTATAATCAAGTATTTCAAAATTACATGGGCTTGGCCCAAAAATAAGGTGACGCAGCACCTAGAGTAGCCTCTAGACGAAATTTATGAACTGGCATCTTGTATATTTCGTCCAAGGCTTCATGCACTCATTATGGTGGCTTCAAAGTCCTGGAATCATCACTTGTAACTCCGTTCTTGTTCCCCTTGCGCATGCCATCATCTCCATGCTTGAACTTGCTCTAGGTTCATCTTTCTTGTCCAAGCTAGGCCCTTCATTTGTAAACAAAACAAATGTATCCAATTTAGGCAGCATCATATTCTCATGAACATTAGAATCGTTACTAAGAAACGAAAGTACCTGATAATTCAATTGGTGTGCGCGAGCTCTAGTAATTGGTCCAGTATGTATAGTAGCAGGGGTTGTGGGTGTAACAACGGTATTGATGTCCTCATCATCCTCCCCTTCTTGAAATGAAGTCGTCCTCGACGAAAGCTCATCTTCCTCACCCAAATAAGGCTTCAAATCTGCAATGTTAAAAGTGGGACTAACCCCAAAATCTGCAAGCAGCTCAAGTTTGTATGCATTATCATTTATTTTCTCTAACACCTTAAAAGGACCATCAGCACGTGGCATTAGCTTTGATTTGCGCAAATTAGGAAATCTATCCTTACGCAAATGTCACCAAACAAGATCTCCAGGTGCAAACACAACATGTTTTTTACCCTTATCTCCAGCAAGTTTATATTTAGCATTCATACGCTCAATGTTTTCCTTAGTTAACTCATGCATTTTTAAAATCAATTCAGCATGTTCTTTGGCATCAAAATTAACTTTCTCCGAAGATGGAAGAGGCAACAAATCAATAGGTGTACGAGGTAGGAAACCATACACAATTTCAAAAGGGCACATCTTAGTAGTAGAATGCAATGAACGATTATAAGCAAATTCAATATGAGGCAAGCATTCTTCCCATATTTTCTTATTATTCTTCAAAATAGTCCTAAGCATAGTAGACAATGTTCTATTGACTACTTCAGTTTGTCCAGCAGTTTGGGGGTGAAAGGTAATACTAAAAAGCAGTTTAGTCCCCAACTTAGCCCATAAACATCTCCAAAAGTGGCTACGAAATTTAGTATCACGATCTGAAACAATAGTATTTGGCACACCATGCAAGCGAATAATTTCACGAAAGAACAAATCAGCAACATTAACAACATCATCGCTTTTATGACATGGTATAAAGTGTGCCATTTTCGAGAACCTATCCACGACAAAAATATGCTATCCCTCCCCTTCTTTGTTCGAGGTAAACCTAAAACAAAGTCCATAGATATATCCTCCCAAGGAACACTAGGTACAGGCAAAGGCATATATAAACCATGAGGATTGAGTCGTGACTTAGCTTTTTGACATGTATGCAGTGAGCAACAAAACGCTCAACATCCCATCTCATCTTTGGCCAAAAGAAATGTGTAGCAAGTACATCCTCAGTCTTCTTCACGCCAAAGTGTCCCATTAGTCCTCCTCCATGCGCCTCCTGCAACAACAAAAGACGAACGGAGCTAGCTGGAATGCATAGCTTGTTAGTACGGAACACAAATCCATCATTAACGACGAACTTGTTCCACGTTCTTCCTTCTTTACAATTCTGCATTACATCTTTAAAATCAGCATCATGCACATATTGATCTTTGATCGTCTCCAAACCAAATATTTTGAAGTCAAGTTGTGAAAGCATAGTATAGCGACGAGACAATGCATCAGCAATAACATTTTCTTAACCCTTCTTGTGTTTAATAACATAAGGGAAAGTCTTAATGAATTCAACCCATTTAGCATGTCTACGATTCAGTTTAGCTTGACTTTTAATATGTTTCAAAGATTCATGATCAGAATGTATAACAAAGTCTTTGGGCCATAAATAATGTTGCCATGTCTCTAAAGTCCGAACAAGAGCATATAATTATTTATCATAGGTAGAATAATTCAGACTAGGCCCACTCAATTTTTCAGAAAAGTATGCAATACGTTTTCCATCTTGTAATAACTCACCTCCTAATCCAATTCCACTAGCATCACATTCAAGCTCAAAAGTCTTATTAAAATCAGGAAGTTGGAGTAAAGGAGCATGTGTCAACTTATCTTTCAATACCGTGAAGGCTTCTTCCTGTGCGGTACCCCAAACAAAAGGCACATCCTTCTTTGTAAGCTCATTGAGAGGTGCAACAATGGTGCTGAAATCTCTCACAAAACGCCTATAGAATCCAGCGAGGCCAAGAAAACTCCTTACTTGTGTGACCGTTTTGGGCTGCGACCAACTCTCAATAGCTTCAATTTTGGCTTTATCAACTTCAATTCTCTATGGAGTAACAACATAGCCAAGAAAAGAAACTCGGTCGGTGCAAAAGGTGCACTTTCCAAGGTTACCAAACACACGTGCATCCCGTAGGGCAATAAAACAGCACGTAAATGTTCCAAATGTTCTTCCAAAGATTTGCTATAAATCAGTATATCATCAAATAGACTATCACAAATCGTCCAATGAAAGCACGTAAAACTTCATTCATTAGTCTCATGAAAGTACTAGGTGCATTAGTTAACCCAAAAGCAATGACTAACCACTCATATAATCCAAACTTAGTTTTAAATGTTGTTTTCCATTCATCTCCCAATTTCATACGAATTTGATGGTATCCACTACGCAAATCAACTTTGGATAATATTGTAGAGCCACTCAATTCATCAAGCATATCATCTAGCCTAGGAATAGGATGATGATAACGAATAGTAATATTATTAATGCCTCTATAATCAACACACATACACGACGTACCATCCTTTTTAGGCACTAATATAATAGGAACAGCACAAGGACTAAGAGATTCGTGTATATAACCTTTGTCGAGCAGCTCCTGTACTTAACGCATAATCTCCTTCGTCTCCTCTGGATTGGTACGGTATGGTGCATGGTTGGGTAGCGATGCACCGGGAATTAAGTCAATTTGATGCTCAATCCCTCGAATAGGTGGTAATCCCGGTGGCACGTCTTGTGGAAAGACGTCAGCAAACTCCTGAAAATGTGTGTGACAGCAGGGGGCAAAGAGGAAGGCACGTCCTCGAATGAAAATAATGCCTCTTTGCACACAAAATCATAGCAAACAGATTTGCTGAAATCTAGCTCATCAATATCAGATTTTGTGGCAAGTAAACATGCACTTTTCAATTTAATTTCAGAAGCAACACTAGATGGTTTATTATTAGGTCTCATTTGTTACTCAAATTCTTTTGCCACAATCTGATTTTCACTCTTATTTTTCTCTTGTTTTGCTTTATTAGCTCTATTAACATCATCTTTCAAAATGAATCAGGAGTCATAGGAGGAAAAGTAATATTTTTTTCCTTATGAACAAGAGTATACTGATTGTTTCTACCATGGTGTACAGAATTTTTGTCAAATTGCCATGGTCTACCAAGTAATAAGGAACATTCTTGCATGGGTACCACATCACAATCAACATAATCAGCATATGTAGAGATACTAAAATGCACACGAAGAGTACGTGTTACCTTAACCTTGCCGCTGTTGTTGAACCATTGGATGTAGTAAGGATGTGGATGTGGTCTTGTGGTGAGAGATAGCTTCTCCACCATCTCCATGCTAGCCAAGTTGTTGCAGCTCCCTCCATCTATGATGACACGAACAGAACGTTCCTTCACAACTCCCTTTGTATGGAACAAATTATGCCTCTGATTTTGCTCAGCTTGTGTAATCTGCACACTCAAAACATGTTGAGCAACTAAACATTCATACCTGTCAGCATCTTCAGCGGCTATGTATTGCGTCTCATGATCAGAATCATCTCCACCGTGTTCTTCATGTGTAATAAGAGCCAAAGTCTCCTCATCATAGTCACTAGCGGACTCATACCCACCATCCTCAGTAGCAATCATCACACTCTGAGATTTGCATTCTCTCGCAAAATGTCCTCTTCCCTTACAACGACGACAAATAATATCACTTGTGTGCCCTGTTGATGCCAGGGAAGAAGAAGAGCTCTCCGCAGGCCCGACATGTGTGCTCTTGACAGATAGTGGTGGTTGTGCCTACTTTCTTGTATCATGGCTGGAGGTGGCACCTGATGGAGGTGCTAGTGTAGTGGAAGTAGAGGATGCACGTGGTGTCCATGATGTGGATCGACCTGCAGAAAAGTTAGTTCGCGCCAATGCATGTCAATCCTGCACTTCATGTTCAGCTTAACAAGCAAGATGGAATAAACGAGTGATATTATTATACTCCTTATACTCTAGAATGGGCTGAATCTCTCTATTTAATCCACCCATAAAGCGTGCAGGCATAGCTTCATTCTCCTCAACAATACCACATCTAATCATGCCAGTTTGTAATTCCTGATAATATTCTTCTACAGAATTTTTTTCCTTGTCTTAAATGCTGCAATTTTTGAAGTAATTCACGTGATAATATTGTGGAACCCAACGAGTACGCATAGCAGTTTTCAAAGCATCCCAAGTAGCTGGAATATGATATAATCTACAATGTACAGACCACCAAACACATGCAAAGCTAGTGAAAGCACAAATAGCAGTAGGAACACGTCTCTCCTCAGGATATTGTAAACATGTAAATTGTTGTTCAGTTTCTAACTCCCTAGTAAGATATATATCAGGAACATATCTACCCTCAAATGGTGGAATATTCAATTTCAGTTTAGGGAGATGGTCATGATCTCGTACCTGAGGGGGAGCCCTACCATTGCCATTATTTGCATGTGGACTACCGGGTGGTTGTGGTGTTGGTGGTTGCACGTAGTTCTGATTTTGATCAATCTCATCCTCGTAATCTCCCGCATAATCATCCTCCTCCGCATCAGCAGCAGGAGCCACAGAAGTATGAATAGCAGCACCAATAGTTTGGCCAGGCTCAAGAGGGACACAGCTCGCTCGGTGGAGGGATGTTCGTGACGTGGAGGTAGTCATTGTTATTGTTGTTGTTGTTGTCGCAGAGGTGTGGCAAGTGCAGCCGGTGGTGGTTGTGGAAGACGCGCAAGCACTTCATTAAATTTGTTATCGAGCTTTGTTTCGAACGTCTTCTCAAAGCCAGTTATATTATCCATGGCCTCTTCAAAATTGTTCAGCACATCTTGCACCTGTTCAGTCATCATTTGCTGAAATTTATCATGCAACTCCTTATTCGTCATGTTCTCTCGGTTAGCCTCATCGACTTGTGATCCTGCCATGGTTAGCAGCAATAGAAACACACAAGAATATGATCCTACAGACTACTAGAAAATGGTGGTGGTGGGTGTCACAAATCCGTCAAGCGAATCACAAATTCTTACCAGTTCTTACCCAGCAGCAGGCGGTGATCGTCAACCGATGTAGTCAAAACTCTCAAAGCTTGGATAGAGCGATTACCAGGGAGAGTCAAATGCACGATGTAGATTTATGTGGAGCTAGGAAGGCTTAGAATATCGTAGCAAAAAGATTAGCAATAATCAATTCAGAGATGCAAAGTTGAATAAACGCTCAACGACGGTATTATGCTGGTCCTAGGCTAGACCGTGCTAGAGACGCGAGCCTAGAACACTCACAAAATCACGGCACTGCATGTAAACAAGGGAAAAGCACACTCTGCAATTTTAATTTTTTTTCGCTCAGTTTTTTTTGGCGCTCCTCTTTTTTTGTGCGCTCCTCTTTTTTGCGAAAAATCACTATAATGGCGAGTGTCTCAAAACTCTTCCCGGGTCAAACTGACAGGATGGGCATGAATTTTTTTTTGACTTTTTTCGAAAATCGGGGCAGCGACGACGGAAAAGTGCGACAAAAAATCACTATGATGGCACGTGGCTCAAAAGACTCGGAAAACCCTAAAAATAGGATAGGGATAAAAATATTTTTGCCTGCGAAAATTTTAGCCTAAAAACTGCCCAGGGGTCTCCAGACTCTTTTTTTTCGAAACCTAATCAAGCAAGGAAACATGAATCGGAAATTAGACGGATCTCGAAAACAAATCTAATATTGAAGGACTCGGATTGGCGGTGGATATATGGTGGTAGGATATGGCAGCGGTGGTGGTATATGGATACGGATTGGTGGTGGTATATGGATATGGATTGGTGGTGGTATATGGATACGATTGGTGATGGTATATGGAGAGGGATCGGTGGCGGATAAGCGGTGGTGGTAGATGGCAGGGGCGATGATGATGGTGCGGCGGCGGCGTGACAACTTATGACCAAAACTCGAAACTCTAAAAGACTAGACTCTAAGACCAGCAACTAGACACGACGATGCAACCGCAAATTCAACAAAGCAAATTACTGAAAAGACTATGCAAAGGCTCAGACTGGTTCGGATATGATGAACTAACCCTAATTTTTTTGGCTTTTTCGTGGTCTGTAGGTATGAAGAATAGACTCGATCTAAACTATGAAAAACTACAAAATCTCACCGAGCAACCTGGAAATCTGATACCACTTGATAGAGGCAAAGGTGTACCATCTTTCTATGAGATGATGGATATCGCTTTGGTGGAAGTTGACTTTGACGATCTGACTACGAACGTGCGAGGACATTGCGCCTTAGCAATCGCTAAACCAACTCCGAGAGGTTATTGACCACGCCGGAGCACGATCAACCTGACCACGAAGGTCTATTTCCTGCAAGCAAACGAAGAACAAGCAAGAAACTAAGATTGCAATCTGGATATTGCGAATATAAGATGAAACCTTTATAGATCAAGGTGGGGTTTTGTGACGCCTTTGTCTGGTCGTTGAACACAAACGAAGTACGCGAAGTTGCAGCTATGGTGAACTTTTAATCTAAACAAAATCCAAAGTCTAAACGATGCCCTAAGGGTTGTATATATGGAGGAGAGTGGGGGGAATTTCGTGGCCCTTGGAGGAGGGGTCCGAAACCAACCCTAACTCTTGTTTCCCCACACATACGGACTCTAAAAACTGCCCATAATCAGGTATTGTAAAATTACATGGGCCTGGCCCAAAAATAAGGTGACGTAGCACCTAGAATAGCCTCTAGACGAAATTTATAAACTGGCATCTTGTATATTTCGTCCAAGGCTTCATGCACTCATTATGGTGGCTTCAAAGTCCTGGAATCATCACTTGTAACTATGTTCTTGTTTCCCTTGCGCATGCCATCATCTCCATGCTTGAACTTGCTCCAAGGTTCATCTTTCTTGTCCAAGCTAGGCCCTTCATTTCTAAGCAAAACAAATGTATCCAATTTAGGCAGCATCATATTCTCATGAACATTAGAATCGTTACCAAGAAACGAAAGTACCTGATAATTCAATTGGCGTGTGCGGGCTCTAGTAAATGGTCCAGTATGTATAGCAGCAGGGGTTGTGGGTGTAACAATGGTATTGATGTCCTCATCACCTTGAAGGGTCCATCCGCTCGTGGTAGAAGTTTTGACTTGCGTTCGTGGGGGAAGCGGTCCTTGCGAAGGTGTAGCCACACAAGACCTCCAATGTTGAACACCATGGGGTGCTTGTTGATGTTGAGCTTGGTCGTGAGTCATTGTACTTGGCGCTCAATGGTGTGCCTTCTATCTTCATGCATCTTCTTAAGATAGTTTACTCGGGCACTCGCATCCATATTTGTGTGCTCTTGTTGTGGTAGAGGAAGAATATCCAATGGGGACAATGGGTTGAAACCGTAGATGACCTCGAAGGGGGACTTGCCGGTAGTCGAATGTCTTGATCGGTTGTCGGCGTACTTGGTGATAGGTAGGCACTCCTCCCACTCCTTGATGTTCTTCTTGATTAGCACGCGAAGTAGAGTGGAGAGTGTGCGGTTGGTCACCTCCGTTTGGTCGTCGATTTGTGGATAGTATGCCGTGGAGAAGAGTAGCTTGATTCCGAGCTTGGCCTATATGGTTTTCCAAAAGTAGCTTAGGAACTTGATCGCGGTCCGTGACTATCGTCTTTGGTACTCCATGGAGGCGCAATATTTCCCTACAAAAGAGATTGGCAACATGTGAAGCATCGTCTACCTTGTTGCAAGGAATGAAATGAGCCGTCTTAGAGAATCGGTCCACAACAACAAATACCGAATCCTTCCCATTTCTAGTTCTAGGCAAACCAAGCACAAAATCCATGCTAATATCTTCCCATGGTTGATACAGAATTGGAAGAGGCATATAGAGACCATGGGATTGAGCTTTAGACTTAGATTTGCGACAAGTAGACCATCGGTTGGTGAAGCGGTTGATGTTGCAGAACATATTGGGCCAAAAATAGTTCTTGGAGAGCGTAGTGAATGTCTTGTCGCGTCCAAAGTGTCCCATTAGTCCTCCGCCATGAGATTCTTGCAAAAGTAGCAAACGAAGAGAAGACTCAGGGATGCAAAGTTTGTTATCTCTTAGAAGATAATCAACTTTGATGTAATAGCGTTCCCAAGATGTATGCGTCAAACATTTGGCATAAGGAATGGCAAAAGTAGGATCATGCGCATACAAGTCTTGTATGTGCTCAAAGCCAATGACATCCAATTCAAGTTTAGTAACAAGCATGCATATGCGAGAAAGTGCATCCGCCACAATATTTTCATTACCTTTAATGTACCTGATGACATAAGGAAAATACTCAATGAATTCACTCCATTTGGCATGACGCTTGTTCAACTTAGTTTGACCCTTAAGGTATTTAAGTGTTTCATGGTCGGTATGGATGATAAATTCATGAGGGCGAAGATAATGTTCCCATTCATGCAAAACTTGCACTAAAGCATATAGCTCTTTGTCATAGATGGGGTAATTGAGTTGCGCTTCGGAAAGTTTCTCACTAAAGTAAGCTATGGAGAGCTTCTCTTGCGTTAACACACCTCCTATGCCATTACCACTAGCATCGCAATGAATCTCAAAGGGTTTGTCAAAGTTGGATAATGCAAGCATGAGAGCATGAGTAAGCAAATTCTTAAGCTCATTGAATGCGGTATCTTGGGATGGTCCCCAAACAAATGGTGCATTCTTCTTACTCAAAGCATGCAAAGGTGAAGCAATGGTGCTAAAGTCCTTCACAAATCTACGGTAGAAACCGGCTAAACCAAGGAAACTACGCACTTGTTGCAAGTTGGTTGGTTGTGGCCAAGTTTTAATACATTGATCTTAGATTCATCAACATGAACACCCTTAGAAGATACAACGAAACCCAAGAAAACAAGCTTGTCAACACCGAAAAGGCATTTGTCCATATTAGCAAAAAGGTGCTCTTTTCTAAGAGTTTGAAGCATGGTCCCAAGGTGTGTGACATGATCTTTGAGAGATTTGCTAAACACAAGAATATCATCAAAGTAGACCACAACAAATACACCAATATAGGGTAAAAAACAAAATGCATGAGGCGCATGAAGGTACCGGGTGCTTCGGATAAACCCGTTGGCATAACAAGCCATTCATATAAGCCAAACTTGGTCTTAAATGTGGTTTTCCATTCATCACCTTCTTGGATGCGTATTTGATAGTAGCCACTTTTAAAGTCAATTTTAGAGAAAATTGTGGCTCTGCTAAGCTCATCAAGCATATCATCTAGGCGTGGAATAGGGTAACGATAAGGCACGGTAATAGAATTGATAGGACGGCAATCAGAACACATGAGAAATGTACCATCTTTCTTGGGAACAAGGATTACCGGGACAGCACAAGGGCTCAAACTTTCTCGTACATGGTCGTTGTTGATGAGTTGTGGTACTTGCCGTTGGATCTCCTTAGTTTCCTTGGGATTGACGCGGTAGGGAGCCTTGTTAGGAAGGGGAGCTCCGGGGATGAGGTCGATTCGGTGCTTGATGCCTCGTAGTGGAGGTAGACCCCGAGGTAGCTCATCGGGGAAAACATCTTGGAATTCCTGCAATAGAGAAGACAACAGTAAAGGTAGATTGTGAGAGGTGTTGGCTTTTGTTGCCTCGTCCTTGCACAAAAGGACATAGTGCATGACACTTGATGGGTTCTCACACACTTCTCTTATCTCACTTTTGGTGGCAAATAGAACTAAGTTCTTCTTGTCGCTCATCGTGGAGGCACTCAATTTGGTCTTGTGGCGCTCACTCTCTTTTTGGTGGTTCGCTCTCTCACTATTCTCTCCATGATGGGTGGCTTGCTTGTCGGTGATCACTTGGCTTGGAGACATAGGGCGAAGTACGTACTCCTTTCCTTTCATCTTCAAGATATAGTTATTCGTTCGGCCATTGTGGATGACACCTTTATCAAATTGCCATGGTCGCCCGAGAAGAAGGTGGCAAACGGTCATTGGAACGACATCACACTCCAAAGTGTCTTCGTAAGCTCCGATTTTGAAGGATACTTGCACCCTATGCTCCACTTGGATGGTGCCGGAGTCGCTTAGCCATTAAACTTTGTATGGATGTGGATGCTTCATCTTGGCCAATTGGAGCTTGGAGCATAGTTCTTCACTTGCTAAGTTATGGCAACTCCCTCCATCGATGATGACCTTAACGGACCTTCCATTGATGTCGACCTTGGTATGAAAGATATGGCATCTTTGGTCTTCTTTTTGTTGATGTTCAAGAGTCAAGACCTTGGAGACAGCAAGAGCTGGGCTTGAATCTTCATCGCAAAAGACTTGATCCGCTTCATCTTTGTTCACTTGCCGGTGCATGGCCACTTGCTCAAGTGCTTCCATTTCTCCTTCACTCATGGAGTCGTATGTACCATTGTCGTTGAGGATCATGGTGCGCTTGTTGGTACACTCAAAGGACTTGTGGCCTCGGCCTCCGCATGTGAAGCATTTGAAGGAACTTGTCTTGATGGTCTCATCGGTTGGGGTAGATGGTGAAGAAGCTCTTTGCTTGAAGTTGCTTGTTGTAGGATGATGACTTGGAGTTGTCGAAGTTTTCTTGTAACTCAACTTGTCGGTGTTGCTTGTAGAAGGCTTGGTTGATGTAGAAGGTGTTGGAGTCGCTGAAGCTTGGGTGTTGAATAATCCATAGGACTTGGATGAGAACTTGGCATACTTGAAGTCATCTTGCACTTGACGTTCCGCTTTGGTAGCTTGATGCACTAGCTCAATGAGGTTCGAGTAAGGTTGGAAGTCGGCGATCTTCTTGATAGGATGATTGAGTCCATTCAAGAAACGTGTCATAGTTTGCTCATCATCTTCCATGACATTGGCTCGTATCATCGCAATCTCCATTTCCTTGTAGTATTCTTCAACGCTCTTGGTTCCTTGCTTGAGTTGGAGTTTCTTGAAAAGGTCGTGGTTGTAGTAGGTTGGCACGAAGCGTGCTCTCATGACATCCTTCATTTGTGCCCAAGTAGTGATGGGTGGTTCACCTCTTGCCTCTCGACGCTCAATGACTTGTTCCCACCAAATGAGGACGTAGTCTTGGAACTCAAGGGATGCCATAGCGATCTTCTTCTATTTGATGCGGAGCATCCCAAGGTCATTCCCATGGGCCTACCATCGCCTTACCAAGTGCCTAGCGGACCCATGACAAAAGCACGTGCAAGAGCTCTCGAAACCGAGGTGACATCTCTCCTCTCACACTTCCACTTCAATACACATGAGACATGGCTACTACCTCAAATGGAGACATTGTGCATACTCAGGTATCTAGGAGTTGGCCAAGAAGAAGCTAAGGAGCAAGGAGAAGAAGAAGAGGAAGATGGACATGAAGACGGAGAAGAAGGAGAGCTGGAGAAGAAGTCCCAGCCACCGGACGACCGGTCGGGACCGGACATCCGGAGCCTGAAGCTCCAGCCGAACACCAGCGGTCGGACGTCCGGCCCGGACCGGACGATCGGTGCCCCGGCACCCGAGCCAAACGAGCGGACGACCGGCCTCCTCCGGAAATCCGCTACTCCAGCATCCGAGCTAGAATAAGCGGACGACCGGCAGCCACCGGACGTCCGGCCGCCCATGAGACACCAGACGACCGGTCCCCAACGGACGTCTGGTACCTGCATGTGTCCAGTTTCGGGCCCGAAGCCCATGTACCCCCTCCTTTCGCTCCCATTTGCACTAAGACTATAAATAGACCTCCTATTCATCCTAGCTAGGGTTAGCATTGGTTTAGCTCATATTTAGAGATAGAGCATTGCTCATCCACATCGGATCTACTCCACGAGAGAGACCGCGGCCCCTCTTCGGAGAAGATCCCTTTGGATTCAAGACCTCCTTGCGGAGAAGATCCCCTCGTGGATTCAAGACCTCCTCACGGAGAAGACCGGTTACCTCTTGTATCATCCATTGTTGACTTTGGATCTTGTATCTCCCTTTGTGTTCATGGATCTAGCGCATGTGTGATCATACTTGTTGGTTTGAGTGTTCTCTTGATTTTCCCCTTGTTTCCCTCCTTGTGTTCTTCGTGTTCATCGCGGGATCCACTCCTTTCGTGAAAGATCGGCCGATTAGGGTTCGTACTCTCCCCGTTATGTTGCTAGCCTAGTTTTTGTTGAGCCACGTTGATCACGATTTCGAACTCTCCCTGTTGTGTTGCTAGCCTAGTTTTGTTGATTTTGTCCCAAATTCGAAAATTCCCCACAAAAATAGCCCCACAAAGTTTTTGTGATTTGTTGGTGTGTTGAAATTTTGTTGGATTTGATCCGTGGATTTGCTTTGTTTTGAGTGGATCTAGCTTTTCCCCCCTTTCCCCACCCTTTCCATCCACGAAATCGCCAGGATTCGACGATTTTCACCTCATCCACCTCGTACACGTGCAGTTAATCCCGTGCCCGAATAGTGCCCAGGCACCGGACGTCCACTCAACACCGGACGTCCGACGACCGGACGACCGCTCACCACCGGACGTCCGGAGTTACCTGACGAAACTGAATTTTTTTAGTTTAGTCACCACCACTGCCCCACATTTCCGCATACGCACTCCTACCACTTATACACCATCACCACTTCCGCATACCACCACCTTTGCTTACCCGTTTCACACTCCGACACGTGTAGCCACTTCGAACTTTGAGAATTTGAGTTGCGGTTCTGTATCCTTTTGTGTTTCGGCTATCTAGGTACGGTTCGACATCGACATCACCGCCGCTCATCTTTGCCACGGACGTGTCATCAACAACGACCACCTCGACTACATCTTGGTATTCGAGCCACCATTTTGACACCATACCGTAAGCAAGAACGGTAACCACACCTTGGTATTGGACATATTATTCTTGCCATTACTTTGATAGCCATCATAGCCTTACTCCTTTGCATAGCTTACCCATCGAGACTAGCTTTTGAGTATTGCCGACAACGAGACTTGTGCACATTAGTGATCATACTTCCCATAGCATACATACATCATTGTTGCATATCTTGGTATCATCTCTTGTGTCACAAGGTTGTCATCGCATACACAATTGCTATCTTGGTTCGTGAAGCATTGCATGAGAAAGGAGCTCAAACATCAAAGAGCCAAGCAAGCTTTTAAGCAAAAGGGAAAGATAAGCCAAGAGCTTTTAAGCAAGAACCATAGCATCATACAACATTAAGATTGTCATATTAGATCATCTTCGATCATATCATAGAAACACCTTGCATAGAGCATACTTGGTATAGAAGTCGTTGCATTTTTGCTTAGTAGGTTGTGCACAAATCTTTGTATACGCCTATTGTGCAATCGTGCTAGCGTCTCTCTAGTGTTGTGCAACAAGAGCATTTTTGTGGATTCCACATTTTGGCTCACCCTTGGTTGCACGACCCCACTTATCCTTTTGCATGTGTGTTTCCGTGTACATTATATTGCTTGGTCTACTTTTGCATTGCAATCTTGTGAATCTTTTCCAACATTATTGAAGTCCACTTACAATTGCATCAAATTTTGTGCCACCATCCTCACCAAGCTCCACCATAAGCTTTTACTTGTGTAGGTGTGAGAAACCGACAAGAATTGGTACCAATTGTGCTATTTCCTTGTCCACATTGGAGTGATCATTGATCCACTTTCAAATTCGGTCAAGGTACATTTGGTATCTATTTCTACCACTCACATTTTTCTCTTGGAATGATGGATAGGCCAAGTACTTCTGCCAACCCACTCTTCATTGAGCACGACGACATGAACTCCTACGTCACCAAGAGCCACCTCTTTGGTGCACACCGTGCTTTGCATCAAGAGCAACAAGCAATGAGTGAACGCATCGACGACCTCGCCGCCGACTTGTGACTCTCCGAGCAACGTACAAGGGATTACTTCGACCACAAGCTCGACGATCACAAGCAAGAGAACGACGCAAGAATGGATGAGATTCGCGCTTTGTTGTTCAACCGCTCTGCTTCCACTTCGTCTTCATCAAGAAGGAGGCGCTCAAGTCGACACTCCGACTTCACCCTCTCCGGCTCAAGTACACCGACATCGAACACTCTTCGACGTGCCACGCGCAACGATCGTCACGCAAGCCTCGATCCTCTACGCGACACAAACTCTCAAGAGCACTGACAACGTCAAACCCAAGAGGCTTTTGCGCTAGCACGAGAAAGGCAACGACAATGCCAACATGAAGCGGAAGAGCGAGCGCGTCTACACCAAGAAGCACAAGATGCCGAGGCACAACGTCAAGAGCAACAATTGCGAGATGCTCAAGCACTTGAGGCGCAACAAGCCCTCCAAGATGCATGTCGTGCCATAGCCAACCGAGGCCGACAAGCTCGTGAACATGAAGAAGCACTTCGCGAAGAAGCTCACGAGCAAAGATTTCAAGCTCGCGTGCATCGTCAAGTTCCTCGAGTTCCTCCTCGAGCTCGACAAGCTCCCCCACAAGCTCGCCAAGAACATCAAGTTCATCAAGAGCATGAAGACTGTGTGAATCCTCCACGACAAGAGCAACATGAGTTCTACAACCCTCTTGTTCAAGAGCAACACGAGCTTAACAATCATCAACATCATGGACGTCATCATCCTCGAACCCAACACAATGAAGAGCAACGCTACGGCAAGCTCAAGTTCACCGTGCCCAAGTTCAATGGAAGCAACGATCCCGAAGAGTATCTTCCATGGGCATTGAAGGTCGACAAAATCTTCCGTTTGCACAACTATGATGAAGAGAAGAAGATCGCGATGGCATCCCTTGAGTTCCAAGACTATGTCCTCATTTGGTGGGAACAAGTTATCGAGCGCCGAGAGGCAAGAGGTGAACCACTCATCACTACTTGGGCGCAAATGAAGGATGTCATGAGAGCACGCTTTGTGCCTACCTACTACAACCGCGACCTCTTCAAGAAGCTCCAACTACTCAAGCAAGGAACCAAGAGCGTTGAAGCGTACTACAAGGAGATGGAGATTGCCATGATAAGAGCCAATGTCACGGAAGATGATGAGCAAACTATGGCACGTTTCTTGAATGGACTCAACCATCCTATCAAGAAGATCGCCGACTTCCAACCATACTTGACCCTCATCGAGCTAGTGCATCAAGCTACAAAAGCGGAACGTCAAGTGCAAGACAATTACAAGTATGCCAAGTTCTCATCCAAGTCATACGGTTTCTCCAACACCCAAGCTTCAACGACTCCAACACCGTCTACCAAGCCTTCTACAAGCAACGTCGACAAGTCGAGTTCGAAGAAAGCTTCATCAGCTCCAAATCATCCTCCTACAACAATCAACTTTAAGCCGAGAGCTTCATCATCATCAACCCCAACCGATGAGACCGTCGAGACAAGTTCCTTAAAATGCTTCACATGCGGAGGCCGAGGCCACAAGTCCTATGAATGCACCAACAAGCGGACCATGATCCTCAACGACGACGGCACCTACGACTCGATGAGTCAAGGAGAAATGGACGCTCTTGAGCAAGTCGCCATGCACCGGCAAGTGAACCATGAAGAGGAACAAGTCTTTTGTGATGAAGATTCAAGTCCCACTCTTGTTGTCTCCAAGGTCTTGACCCTCCAACATCACCAAGACGAAGACCAAAGATGCCACATATTCCACACCAAGGCCGACATCAATGGAAGATCCGTCAAGGTCATCATTGATGGAGGGAGTTGTCATAACCTCGCAAGTGAAGGACTTTGCTCCAAGCTCCAATTGCCCAAGACGAATCACACATCCATACAAAGTTCAATGGCTTAGCGACTCCGGCACTATCCAAGTCGAGCATCGAGTACAAGTCTCCTTCAAAATTGGCGCCTACGAAGACACTTTCGAGTGCGATGTCATTCCAATGACCGTTTTCCACCTTCTCCTTGGACGCCCATGGCAATTTGATAGAGGGGTCATCCACAACGGCCGAACGAACCACTACATCTTCAAGATGAAGGGAAAGGAGTATGTACTTCGTCCCATGTCTCCTAGACAAGTGGTCGCTGATAAGAAAGCCACCCATCGTGGAGAGCATAGTGAGAGAGCGAGCCTCCAAAAAGAGAGTGAGCGCCACAAGCCAAAACCGAGCGCCTCCACGATGAGCGAAAAGAAGGACTTAGTACTATTTGCCACCAAAAGTGAGATAAGAGGAGTGTGTGAGAACCCATCTAGTGTGATACACTATGTCCTTTTGTGCAAGTACAATGAAACACAAGCTAACACCTCTCACACTCTACCTTTAGTGTTATCTTCTCTTTTGCAG
The DNA here is from genome assembly GCF_056163025.1 of Triticum urartu. Lineage (NCBI taxonomy): Eukaryota > Viridiplantae > Streptophyta > Magnoliopsida > Poales > Poaceae > Triticum > Triticum urartu. The sequence goes on from NC_141874.1 coordinate 347,454,133, forward strand.
GAATTTCACGATGTTTTCCCCGACGAGCTACCTCCGGGACTACCTCCACTACGAGGCATCGAGCACCACATCGACCTCATCTCCGGAGCACCTCTTCTAAACAAAGCTCCCTACTGCGTCAACCCCGGAGAAACCAAAGAAATACAAAGGCAAGTAAAGCATCTCATTGACCATGGACATGTGCGTGGAAGTTTGAGCCCTTGTGATGTCCCGATCATTCTTGTGCCAAAACGAGACAGTAGCTTTCACATGTGGTCTGATTGTAGACCTATCAATGCTATCACCGTTCGTTATAGGTACCCCATTCCATGCCTTGATGATATGCTTGATGAACTTAGTGGTGCCACTATCTTTTCAAAAATTGATCTTAAGAGTGGTTACTATCAAATCCGCATACAAGAGGGTGATGAATGGAAAATTGCTTTCGAAACCAAGTTTGGCTTGTATGAGTGGTTAGTCATGCCTATGGGTCTATCAGAAGCACCAGGTACTTTTATGCGTCTCATGAATGTAACATCCCAAAATTCTAAATTTTGGAATGTTATATTAAATAAGTAATTATGATTGTTTGTTTGTTTGTTGTGTGATTGATTGTGTGAAACTGAGTGGAAATTGAAACTTTTTGAAAGTTGAATGAGAGGGACTAAAAGGACTTTCCCAAAACTTTCATCTTGCATTTCTAATCTCCATGAATTCAAATTCATTTCATCTCCAAAACCCTAGAGTGAAGATAATATGACTTCTTCCATTTAAAGAAAAAAACGGATTTGAAAATGATTTGAAATCCATTTGAAATATTTCAAATTTAGAAACTTTAAGCAACTCAATGAGTTCATGAGAGAAGATAAAATGACTTCTTCAAATTTAAATAAAGAGAGTTGTAAGTTTCAAAGAAATAATTTGGAAGTCACTTTGAAGTTATTTGAAACTCATTTTCCATTTGAAGTTGTTCGAAATTCCAAACTCAAATCCATTTGGGAGTTATTTGGGTTTATTTTCAAATTATTTTTCTCCTAAAAATAAATAAATAGAAATAAGGGTAAAATGATTCCCTTCAATAGAAAATTATGAGAAAATAAATTTGAAATCATTTTGCTATTTTAAAATGATTTTTATTGATTTTAAATGCAATAGTAACACTGTTTGACTTTTATGATTTTTTATAGAATTTAGTTGAACTTGAAAAATAGTTCATCTTATTTGGGATATTTTTCTGAGTACTTTGGTATATATTATGCCTATGTATATTTTCTTGTTTATTACTCTTTGTGTAGTTTTTCTATCTGTTAAAAAAAACTTGCACCGGCCCAGCAGCGCCCAGGCCGCCCGAGCGCTTTGCCTCACACGCCTGCGCCCATCTCTCTCCCGCTTGCTCTTTCCTCTGACACTGACCGATGTGTTGGGGAACGTAGTAATTTCAAAAAATTTCCTACGCACACGCAAGATCATGGTGATGCATAGCAACGAGGGGAGAGTGTGATCTACATACCTTGTAGATCGACAACGGAAGCGTTTGGTTGATGTAGTCATACGTCTCCACGGCCCGACCGATCAAGCACCGAAACTACGGCACCTCCGAGTTCTAGCACACGTTCAGCTTGATGACGATCCCCGGACTCCGATCCAGCAAAGTGTCAGGGAAGAGTTCCGTCAGCATGACGGCGTGGTGACGATCTTGATGTACTACTGTTGCAGGGCTTCGCCTAAGCACCGCTACAATATTATCGAGGACTATGGTGGAAGGGGGCGCCACACACGGCTAAGAATATGATCACGTGGATCAACTTGTGTCTCTGAGGTGCCCCTACCTCCGTATATAAAGGACCAAGAGGGGGAGGCCGGCCGGCCACATAGGGCGCGCCAGGAGGAGTCCTACTCCCTCCGGGAGTAGGACTTCTCCCCCAATCCTAGTTGGAATAGGACTCGCGAGGTGGGAAAAGAGAGAGAGAGAAGGAAGTGGGCGCCGGCCCCCTCTCTCCTTGTCCTATTCGGACTAGGGGGGAGGGGCGCGCGGCCCAGCCCTTGGCCGCCTCTCCTCTTCTTCCACTAAGGCCCATTAAGGCCCATGTACCTCCCGGGGGGTTCCGGTAACCTCCCGGTACTCCGGTAAAATCCCGATTTCACCCGGAACACTTCCGATATCCAAATATAGGTTTCCAATATATCAATCTTTATGTCTCGACCATTTCGAGACTCCTCGTCATGTCCATGATCACATTCGGGACTCCGAACAAACTTCGGTACATCAAAATGCATAAACTCATAATATTACTGTCATTGTAACCTTAAGCGTGCGGACCCTACGGGTTTGAGAACAATGTAGACATGACCGAGACATGTCTCCGGTCAATAACCAATAGCGGGACCTAGATGACCATATTGGCTCCTACATATTCTACGAAGATCTTTATCGGTCAGACCGCATAACAACATACGTTGTTCCCTTTGTCATCGGTATGTTACTTACCCGAGATTCGATCGTCGGTATCTCAATACCTAGTTCAATCTCGTTACCGGCAAGTCTCTTTACTCGTTCTGTAATACATCATCCCGCAACTAACTCATTAGTTGCAATGCTTGCAAGGCTTAAGTGATGTGCATTACCGAGAGGGCCCAGAGATACCTCTCCGAAAATCGGAGTGACAAATTCTAATCTCGAAATACGCCAACCCAACATGTACCTTTGGAGACACCTGTAGAGCTCCTTTATAATCACCCAGTTACGTTGTGACGTTTGGTAGCACACAAAGTGTTCCTCCGGCAAACGGGAGTTGCATAATCTCATATTCATAGGAACATGTATAAGTCATGAAGAAAGCAATAGCAACATACTAAACGATCGGGTGCTAAGCTAATGGAATGGGTCATGTCAATCAGATCATTCACTTAATGATGTGATCCCGTTAATCAAATAACAACTCATTGTTCATGGTTAGGAAACATAACCATATTTGATTAACGAGCTAGTCAAGTAGAGGCATACTAGTGACACTTTGTTTGTCTATGTATTCACACATGTATTATGTTTCCGGTTAATACAATTCTAGCATGAATAATAAACATTTATCATGATATAAGGAAATAAATAATAACTTTATTATTGCCTCTAGGGCATATTTCCTTCACGATGGGGCCCGTAGCGCTATCGTCCCTAACCTCCCGCAGACTCCGCTGGATGAGCACGCGCACACCCGAACCCGCCGGCCGAAGCTCTAGGGATAGAGCTTATCCCGCAGCCCCGCACGCCCTCCCCTCGCCTATAAATGCCCCCGACTCCCCTCTGTCGATCTCACCGTCCCGCTTCTTTCCACGCCGCCCCTACCGCTCGCTATCGTCGTTCGCATCTCGCCGGAGCCGCGTCACTCCACTGAGCATTCCGTCGCCAGTAAGCCACCACGGCCTCCACCTTCTTTGTCAAACGATTTCCCGCGGCAAGGCGCCTCTTTTTGACACCTTATTTGACCCTAGGACTCGCCGGAGCACCCGCCCCGACGACACCCGACCTCACCGGAGCCCGCGGAGCGCCACCGTCTTCACCTCGCTCACCCCGACGCCACCATCCGGACACCCAAGCCGCACCGCACCTCCATGTCTTCTTCCCCGACACCGAGGACCGCCATAGCAGCTGCCCCGCCATCACCCGATGTCGCGCCGCCGTCCTTTGCTCGTCGCCAGCCGCTGTAAGCCGCCGCACCTCCTCTTGTTCGTTAGATCGAAGATCAACGGCTTAAATTAGATTAGTTTAGTTGTTTTTTTTTAGTTGAACCGGTACGCGGTTAACCGCAGTTTTTATTTTAAAAACTACCGGTCGGTTCTCGTTAGACCGTGCGCTTTTATTTAAATCAAATGTCGGTTTTTCTTTAGCTAGCCGCCGTCGTTGTTTTTTCTTATTTAGCGGATGTTCGCCGTATAGCCTCCGCGGCGGATGCTGCTCAGCCACCCGCAATCCGCCACGTGGCCAGGGACTTGTTTGCGATAGTTTTCTTCTTTGTTTAGTCCCTGTAATTAGCAAATTAGTCCCTGAACTTCGAGTAGCCACAACTTTTTAACCGTAGATCCAAACTCGATGAAACCAACGGCAAATTCTTCGTCATGTTTAGATCTGTCCAGTGGTATCCTTTTTGCAAACTTTTGTCAGATTCAAATTTGAATTTATTCATATTCGAATTCGAACTTCAAATGGCCATATCTCCCAAACCGAAGCTCCGATTAAGTTGTTTCTTTTTGCATTCTGTCACTGTAGCCAAACCCTATCACCTAGACCTTTCTCAAAATATTTTCACACACCTAGGACCTGTCTATGATAGTTTCACTTATATGCCTTGTATGCACTATAGTTCACATCACAATTTTGAACCGGATGTCACATGTTGTTTTGCACTTAGTATTTTTTTATAGTTAAGTGTGTCGTGTTTTCATTTGGATTTTCTGAGTCTTTTCATGTCGCATGTTATTTGGTTCTCCGAAATGATTGCTTATGTGAATGCAATGTTTGACTTTATAGATTTTCATCGGAGAGTGATGAATAGTTCTATTAAGTAAATTTCTAAGAGCGATATAATCTTCGTTAACTATTACCAGGCAAGTCCACATTTGACCATTCTTCCAATTACCTATGTTTTAATTATGCATTTAGTCCTTTGAGGTAGGATTGCATGGTAGGATTTATTGTTGCCAAATGGCTATACCGTTACCTAGTAGTTCATTTGAGGTAGGTCTGACCTATACATCCTTGTCACCACCGTGTAAGTTTATTTTTGCCTTGCTAAATGTAGACGTGGTTTGGGAAGCGAACATGGTGAGACATGAGTGACAAAGTAGTAATCAGGACCAAGACTTGTAAATGAACTACCTGGGCGGTATTTGGTTTGAATGGTGGCGAAGTACAGTGGGAGCATGCATGGTTAATCCATGGTGGTGCACCACTAGTGGTCGGCCGCCCAGGCTCAAAGAGATCAATTGTATTCTCATGTCTAGAAGCTTCCGTGTGCAGCCACAAGCCAATATGGGCTATGGCTTAGTTGAGTAGATAGTGCGACCTCTTCCGGGATAGGCTAGCAGATGTAGAATGAGTAGGTGTACCGGCCTATCCGTGGGTTAAGGGGGAATACTTTCGAAAGACTATGTCTCGGTCATCCTGTTCTCAAACGCCATGCAGTGCGAGAACTTCAAGGGAGGCGATCGAGTCTTGTGGGGAAAAGTGTGTAGACCTCTACAGAGTGTTAAAACCTAATCGATTAGCCGTGTCCCCGGTTACGGATAACTTGAGCATCTAGTAGTGGAAATGCTGGGAGATCTCATCACTCTTAATTAAATAGTTGGGTTTTAAATGAAACTTTGGGAATGGATTGAGTTGGGTTTGTCAACTCATCCTATGATATACTGTAGTGGTAGAATAATATCTTTTATTCTAGGGAAAAACTAGCTTTATGCAAAAACTAAACTTAGAGCTTTCCACCAGCCAAATTGCATGTACAAAGAGATTCATTATTCTTATGATGTGACTTGCCAGTACATTCAATGTAGTGACCTACAGGGCTGCAGTGTCTTATGTTGCAGGAATTTCTACGACGAGTAAGAGTTACGTTTAGGGTTACGGTCTACACTCAACTTGCCATTGGCGTTGATGGGACTCCACACCCTTATGTTTGTTTCCGCCGAGACTTATGAGGTATATATCAGTTTTACATTATTTATACATGTGATTGCACTTTGATATATACATTGATGTACTGTGTGTGCCAGCATACCAATCCAGGGATGGCACGGATACACAGAGGCTTGACCGTTTGAGGTCGGGTCGCTACAATGGATCATGTTTTTCGCCCTTACATTGGTGTGTTTGTTGTGGTCTACTTCGATGATATCCTTGTTTTTAGCAAGTCTCTCAAAGAGCATGTCACTCATGTCCGAACCGTTTTACAAACTCTTCGAAAAGAGCATCTCTATGCTAATATGGAGAAATGCCTTTTTGGCGTTGATAAGCTCGTTTTCTTGGGTTTTGTTGTATCTTCTAAGGGTGTTCATGTTGATGAGTCCAAGATCAATGCTATTAAGACTTGGCCACAACCAACCAATTTGCAACAAGTGCGTAGCTTTCTTGGCCTTGCGGGTTTCTATTGTCGCTTTGTGAAAGATTTTAGCACCATTGCTTCGCCTTTGCATGCTTTGAGCAAGAAGAATGTGCCTTTGGTTTGGGGTCCATCCCAAGATACCGCTTTCAATGAGCTTAAGAATTTTCTTACTCATGCTCCCGTGCTTGCATTACCCAACTTTGACAAACCCTTTGAGATTCATTGTGATGCTAGCGTTAATGGCATAGGAGGTGTGTTAACGCAAGAGAAGCGCCCCATAGCTTACTTTAGTGAGAAACTTTCCAGGGCGCAACTCAATTACCCCATATATGACAAAGAGCTATGTGCTTTAGTCTGCGTTTTGCATGAATGGGAACACTATCTTCGCCCTCATGAATTTATCATTCATACCGATCATGAAACGCTCAAGTATCTTAAGGGCCAAACCAAGTTAAACAAGCGTCATGCTAAATGGAGTGAATTTATCGAATCTTTTCCTTATGTCATCAAGTACACTAAAGGTAAGGAAACAATTGTGGCAGATGCCCTTTCCCGCATATGCATGCTTGTTACTCAACTTGAATTGGATGTCATTGGTTCTGAGCATATAAAAGACTTGTATGAGCATGATCCTACTTTTGCTACTCCTTATGCCAAGTGTTTGACGCACACCTCTTGGGAACGCTATTACATCAAAGATGGATATCTTATGAGAGCTAACAAGCTTTGCATCCCCGAGTCTTCTCTTTGTTTGTTGCTTTTGCAGGAATCTCATGGAGGAGGCTTAATGGGACATTTTGGATGCGACAAGACTTTCGCCACGCTCTCCAAGAGGAGGCTTAATGGGACATTTTGGATGCGACAAGACTTTCGCCACGCTCTCCAAGAACTATTTTTGGCCCAAGATGTTTCGCGACGTCAACCGCTTCACCAACCGATGCTCTACATGTCGCAAAGCTAAGTCCAAAGCTTAATCCCATGGCCTTTACATGCCTCTCCCAATTCCATATCAACCATGGGAAGACATTATCATGGATTTCGTACTTGGATTGCCTAGGACTAGAAATGGAAAGGATTTGGTATTTGTCGTTGTGGACCGTTTCTCTAAGATGGCACATTTTATTCCTTGCAACAAGATAGATGATGCTTCACATGATGCTAATATCTTTTGTAGGGAAATATTGCATCTACATGGAGTGCCAAAGACTATCGTCTCGGACCGTGACATCAAATTCTTTAGCTACTTTTGGAAGACCCTATGCGCCAAGCTTGGAATCAAGCTACTCTTCTCCACGGCGTTTTATCCACAAACCGACGGCGAAACGGAGGTAACCAACCGCACACTCTCCGCTCTACTTCGAGTACTCATCAAGAAGAACATCAAGGAGTGGGAGGAGTGCCTACCTATCGCCGAGTTCACCTACAACCGAGCAAGACACTCCACAACCGGCAAGTCCCCCTTCGAGGTCGTCTACGGATTCAACCCTTTGTCCCCATTGGACATTCTCCCTCTACTACTCCAAGAGCGCATCAATTTGGACGCAAGTGCATGTGTGACTCATCTCAAGAAGGTGCATGAAGATACAAGACATACTATCGAGCGCCAAGTACAACGACTTGCGACCAAGCTCAACATCAACAAGCACCCCATGGTCTTCAACATTGGTGATCTCGTATGGCTACACCTTCGCAAGGGCCGCTTTGCCCAAGAACGCAAGTCCAAAATTCGACCACGAGTGAATGGACCCTTCAAGGTGCTTGCACGCTACAACAACAACGCTTACAAGATCGACCTCCCGCGCGACAAGTACAACGTGAGCGACATCTTCAACTTCAAAGATCTCTCTCCCTATCATGGTGATGAAGAATTTGATCCGAGGATGGATGTTCCCTGAGGGAGGGGAGATGATGCGGAGCATCCCAAGGTCATCCCCATGGGCCTACCATCGCCTCACCAAGTGCCTAGCGGACCCATGACACGAGCACGTGCAAGAGCTCTCGAAACCGAGGTGACATCTCTCCTCTCACACTTCCACTTCGATACACATGAGACATGGCTACTACCTCAAACGGAGACATTGTGCATACTCAGGTATCTAGGAGTTGGCCATGAAGAAGCTAAGGAGCAAGGAGAAGAAGAAGAGAAAGATGGACGTGAAGACGAATAAGAAGGAGAGCTGGAGAAGAAGTCCCAGCCACCGGACGACCGGTCGGGACCGAACGTCCGAAGCCTGAAGCTCCAGCCGAACCCCAGCGAGCGGACATCCAGCCCGGACCGGAAGACCGGTGCCCCGGCACCCGAGCCAAACGAGCGGACGACCGGCGCCACCGGACGTCCGGCGACCGGACGACTAGCCTCCTCCGGAAATTCGCTATGCCAGCATCCGAGCTAGAATGAGCGGACGACCGGCAGCCACCGGATGTCCGGTCGGCCATGAGACACCGGACGACCGGTCCCCGGCGGATGCCCGGTACCTGGCTGTGTCCAGTTTCGGGCCCGAAGCCCATGTACCCCCTCCTTTCGCCCTCATTTGCACTAAGACTATAAATAGACCTCCTATTCATCCTAGCTAGGGTTAGCATTGGTTTAGCTCATATTTAGAGATACAGCATTACTCATCCACATCGGATCTACTCCACGAGAGAGACCGCGGCCCCTCTTCGGAGAAGATCCCTTTGGATTCAAGACCTCCTTGCAGAGAAGATCCCCTCGTGGATTCAAGACCTCCTCATAGAGAAGACCAGTTACCTCTTGTATCGTCCATTGTTGACTTTGGATCTTGTATCTCCCTTTGTGTTCGTGGATCTAGTGCATGTGTGATCATACTTGTTGGTTTGAGTGTTCTCTTGATTTTCCCCTCATTTCCCTCCTCGTGTTCTTCATGTTCATCACGGGATCCGCTCCTTTCGTGAAAGATCGGCCGATTAGGGTTCCTACCCTACATCACTCTTCCTCATAGTTGTGTAAGTGGAAGATTTTGTCAACCTTCAATGCCCATGAAAGGTACTCTTTGGGATCATTGCTTCCGGAAAACTTGGGCATGGTGAACTTTAGCTTGTCGTAGCGTTGCTCTTCATTGTGTCGGGTCGAGGGTGATGACGTCCTTGACGAGGAGGATTGTCTCCCTCAACTTGCTCTTGTCGTGGATGATTTCCATTGTCTTCTTGCTCTTGTTGAACTTGAGGTTCTTGGTGAGGAGGTTGTGGAACTTGACAATGCACTCGAGCTTGATAGTTCCTCTCTTGAACTTCTTCGCCAAGCGCTTCTTGTTGCTCATGAGCTTGTCGGTTGCGCGTGGCTACGGCCCGACTTGAGTCTCGGAGGGCTTGTTGCACCTCAAGTGCTTGGGCTTCTTGCAATTGTCGTTCTTGACGTTGTGCATCGGCATCTTGTGCATCTTGATGTAGTCATGCTCTCTCTTCCTCTTCTTGTTGGCGTTGGTGTTGCCGTTCTCGTGCTTGCGCAAAAGTAGCTTGGTTTTGATGATGTCGTTGTTCTTGAGAGTTGTTGTCGTGTAGAGGGTTGCGGTTTGCTTGACGATCTTGGCGCGCGGTAGGTCGAAGATTATTCGATGTCGGTGTACTTGAGCCGGAGATGGTGTAGTCGGAATGTCGACTTGAGCGGCTCCGTCTTGAGGACGGAGTGGAAGAAGAGTGGTTGAGCAACAAAGCACGAATCTCATCCATTCTTGCGTCATTCTCTTGCTTGTGGTCGTCGAGCTTGTTGTCGAAATAGTCTCTTGTACGTTGCTCGGAGAGTCACAAGTCGGCGGCGAGGTTGTCGATGTGTTCACTCATTGCTTGTTGCTGCAAAGCACGTTGTGCACCAAAAAGGTGGCTCTTTGTGACGTAGGAGGACATGTCGTCGTCTTGCTCGATGAAGAGTGGGTTGGTAGAAGTACTTGGCCTATCCATCATTCCAAGCAAAAATATGTGAGTGGGAGAAAGAGAAGAACTTATACCAAATGTACCTTGACCGATGTTGAAGATGGATCAATGATCACTCCAATGTGGAACAAGAAAATAGCACAATTGGTACCAATTCCTGTCGGTTCTCACACCTACACAAGTAAAATCTTATGGTGGAGCTTGGTTAGGATGGTGGAACAAAATTTTATGCAATTGTTAGTGAGCGTCAATAATGTTGGAAAAGATTTACAAGTTTGCAGTGCAACAAGTAGACCAATAGCAAAATATGGTACACAAAAACACACACGCAAAGAAATAAATGGGGTCACGCAACCAAGGATGAGCCAAAATGTGGAATCCACGAAAATGCTCTTGTTGCACAACACTAGAGTGACTCTAGCACGATTGCACAATAGGTGGACAAGAAGACTTGTGCACAACCTACTAAGCAAAAATGCAACGGCTTCTATCCCAAGTATGCTCTATGTATGGTATTCCGATGATATGATACAAGATGATCTAGTATGACAATCTTAATGTTGTATGATGCTATGGTTCTTTCTTAAAAGCTCTTTGCATATCTTTCCCTTTTGCTTAAAAGCTTGTTTGGCTCTTTCTCTTTTGAGCTCTTTTCTCATGCAGTGTTTCCCGAACCAAGATAGCAATTGTGTATGCAATGACAACTTTGTGACACAAAAGATGAAACCAAGATATGGACCAATGATATGATATGTATGCAATGGGAAGTATGATCACTAATGTGCACAAGTGACGTTGTCGGCAATACTCAAAGGCTAGTCTCGATGGGTAAGATACGCAAAATTGGGCTATGTGGTTATCAATGTAATGGCAAGAATGATATATCACGATACCAAGATGAGGTTACCGTTCTTGCTTACAGTATGGTGTCAAAATGGTGAAGTGGTTGTTGTCATTGACGAATCCGTGGCAAAGATGAGCGGCAGTGATGTTGATGTTGAACCGTACCTAAATAGCCGAAACACAATAGGACACGGAACCGCAACTCAAATTCTCAAAGCAAAACGTGACAAAATTGTCGGAGTTGGTAGTGGTAAGCGATGGTGGTATATGTGGGAAATGGTGGTGCTATGCGGAAGTGGTGGTGTTATGTGGAAGTGGATGTGGGCACCGGAACAAAATTTTGGCGAAATTTGAACGAAAAACGGGGCGGTCAATGGAAGTGATGCTGCCAGGGGCCGGATGTCCGGGCTTGATGGCCGGATGTCCCAGGTGGCCGGATGTCCGGGCTTGATGGCCGGATGCCCCAGGTGGTCGGATGTCCGGGGGTTCGGCCGGATGTCCGGGCTCTGTATCTGTGGACGAACTTGATGAACTCCGCGTGGAAGAGGCAAATCGGGGCAAAATTCAGGGGATTTTGTGGATGGAAATTGGGGAAAAGATGGGGGAAAGCTAGATCTACCTGCAACACATGAAATCCGCGGATCAAATCCAACAAAATATCATCACACCAACAAATCACAAAAAAATGGGGGGGCTATTTTTGTGGGGAATTTTCAAATTAGGGACAAAATCAACAAAACTAGGCTAGAAAACACAACGGGGAGGCTCCGAAATCATGATCAACCTGGCTCTAGATACCAAGATGATGTAGGGTGGAACCCTAGATGGCCGATCTTTCACGAAAGGAGCGGATCCCAACGCGGAACACGAAGAACACGAGGGGAAACACGAGAGAATCACTGAAACCAACAAGAACGATCACACATATGCTAGATCCAAGTACACAAAGAGATCACACGATCCAAAGTCAACACGGGACGATACATAGGGTAACCGGTTCTTCTCCGTGAGGAGGTCTTGATGGGGGTCTTCTCCGTTAAGGAGGTCTTGAATCCTTCTTCGAAGAGGGGTCGCGGTCTCTCTCAAGGAGTAGATCTGTATGGATGAGCAAAGCTCTATCTCAAGTATGAGCTAAACCAATGCTAACCCTAGAAAGATGGAGGAGGAGGAGTATATATAGTCTAGGTGGGCAAAGGGATACACGGGCCACGGCCCTTACATTGTACACAGACAGGGGAGGCCGGATGTCCGGGCGTCGGGCCGGATGTCCGGGCTGTCGGGGCTGGCCTTAACGCTCTCTGGATGGAAGGTGCCGAATTTACGGGCTTCGGGCCAGATATCCGGGCTGGGCCGGATGTCCGGGGCCTGTAGGTACTTGGCAGCTGTGCGGCTGTTGCTCCAGGGGCCGGATGTCCGGGGTCATGGCCGGATGTCCGGGGCCTGGGAGTTGTTCTTGAGTCCTTCCGTTGGTTCCCTTCATCCCTGAACTTGGGGACTTATCCGTCTTCACATGCATCTTTGGGAGGGTCCTCTTGGTACCTGATCATGCACAACATTCCAGACTTGAGTAGTAGCCATGTCTCGAGTGGATCATATGTGATATCACTAAGGAAGGAAGTCACCTCGGTCTCGAGAGCTCTAGCTCTAGCTCGTGTCATAGGTCCTCTTGGCACTTCGCGAGACGATGGTAGGTCCATGGGGATGACCGTAAGATGCTCCACATCAATACTACCTAAAAAGTACTATACACACACACACACACTGTCTAAACGTTCTTATATACTACATACTACGCGTACATACTCTATGATTTGGTAGATACTACATACAACATAAAAATCTCAAGTGATGGTAAATACCACTGGTGGTAGATAAAATTTGTCATATATATATATGTGTGTGTGTGTGTGTGTGTACTAGCAAGAGGCCCATGCGTTGCACGGAACATCAAGATGCATTTATATGAGTTGTTTATCTCGTGGGAGACAAAGATGAACGATGGAAGGTCTTATTTGTAAATGTGAAGAGGGATGCGGGTATCTTTTTACAAAATTGTTATAGTTTGCTTTTTATCCCTTAGATATAGATCAGACGGCCTACATTGCAGGATGGCAGGCACACCATCATCACCAAGTTGGTTTTTTTATAAGAGACGGTATGGGACACCTAGGTGCCTAGGCTCCTTGCCTTTTCACCGTTTGATTGCATTTAGATGCGTGTTATTGTGATAGGTATATAAGGTAACTGGTCAACCCATTACTAATTGCCAATTCTAAAACAGTTAAGTATGAAAACAATTATAATGTATATCATAAATGGATGTCATTAAGCACGCCATGCATGGTAGCATATCTTTAGAAGGATAAATACTATACATTAGATATATTACGAATTAGGTATATATGAATTCATCTGTTTAGTATGTACCCGTTAAATTTTTATACGTATATATCCAGAATATTTTGTACATACACATTATATTTTTGTCTATGTATATACCCAGAATATTCAGTGCGTATCAATTAGATTAGGTATGTACGGATTCATTTATTTATTACAAACTCTTTAGATATTTTTTAGTACGTATATACCCAGAATATTTAGTATGTAACGCATTAGTTTTTTGTGTATATATATACCCAGAATATATAATACATTTTGATTAGATTTTTGTGTATGTATATACTTAGAATTAACTTACTTAGTACGTATTGATTAGATTTTTGTGTATGTATATACCCTAGAGTACTCAATATATTTTTCTTGTATGTGCATACTCATCGTATTTACATACCTTGACATTAAATTTATGAGTATATACATACATACAATAAATACATAGGATCATGTGTGGGTATATGTAACAAACATTCCTTAAACTAACAATAATCATGAGTGGGTATCGGCATGCATCATATATTACTACAAGTAAAAAATTTAATTAGGATCGCATTTTAATTATTTGGTCACCTTAATTTGTATAGAAATATTAGCGGTTAAAAAGTCCAACCTCGTCTTAAATTTTTTTTAAATACTACATACCTTGAAAAGTAAAACTTTAGAAAAATACATAAAAACATCCTTAATATACATACAAACCTTTGGGACCTTTCGTATTATTTATCATATATGATACCTTAAGAAATAGAATTGTATATACATACTATTTTTGTTTGGAAAATGAATCATACTAGGAAACCGGTAGTGTATTATCTTTTTCGGAAAGCAATTGTTGACCATTGATGCTTGTAGTGCATGCAAACAAAATTTGGATATATATATAGTAACGCTAAACTAAGCGTGAGTGTATAATAGCTTTTTTTACACCCCAATAACGGTACATACAAAATATAGTAACACACTATGTAAAATATAGTAATTTCGTAAAAATGTAGTAAATTAGAAACATAGATGATAAAAAATATTTTCCGAATTACTACATTTTGTACACCGTTTTACTAGATTTTGTACATAGAATTACTAAGGGATGTAGAATAAACTATTCTACACTCACGTTTATAATAGCGTTACCTTATATTTATATTTATATTTATATTTATATATATTTAGTACCACTTTACCACCACTTGTGTTTTGTATGTTATATGTTGTACCTATCAAATTGGAGAGTATGTACGCGTAGTATGTAGTATATAACAATGTTTAGGTAGTATATATATACTACTTTTTTGGTAGTATATATCGTATTTTGAGTATGCTCATTTTTACGTACAAATATGTACGTATTTCACAAATATAATACAAATCATGGGTTAACTTGTAATTTTTTCATGTAACTCACTTTGGAGTATCTTATATATAGTATATGAACATACTTTAAACGATAAAATATAATATATATACTACCACATGGTAATATATGAGATATGTGGGGTAACTACCCCTAGGTGGTAGGATGGACCATATTCTCCAATTATGATAACACCCCTTAAGACCATATTCTACACACAAATCTCTTATTCTGCTAACACTTACATGCTACTCAGTCCACCTACCCGGACCGCACGGTAACACGAGAAAACTACATTAGGCCAACCCTCACACCCCACTTTCTACCCTGCAGCAACCCACCCCTTGTTGCCCACCTTCCCCACTACGACCACCTCCCGGCACCCCACCAACCCCACCACTCCGGCGCCCCACCGCTCCCCACTCCCGCGGCATGCCACCACCCTACCCCTCCGGCGCGCCACCACCTCCCAGCCCCGCGGCGCCCAACCAACCCACCCCCGCGGCGCCCCACCAATGCACCAACTCCGGGGCGCCTCCTCCGACCTCCCTCTATCACCCCGATGCCCACCAACTTCAGCGCGCCTCCTCCGACCTCCCTCTGTCGCCCCGATGCCCACCAACTCCGGCGCGCCTCCTCCGACCACCTTCCTCCCTTCCTAGGTCGGGCCGCAACCGGCGATGCCGTGGTGCCCCACTCCGCCACCTAACCCCACTCCGCCCCCTGGAAACCACTTCCCTCCCCGCGCCTCCTTGTCCCAATGATGGATCCAAGCGGAGCTGGCCCTGCCGCGCCATAAGCAGACGGGATCGAGCAGCTGCTGCCGTTGACCCCTTCATCCACGGCGCCTCACGACCCTTGGGTTGCCGGGATCGAGCAGGCTGCCCCGCATATGCGCCTCTCCGCGCATCTCCTGTCGTCCAACCTCGCGCCCCGAAGGTTGGCAGCCGCCTGCAATAGCCGTGGTCTGAGGCCGTAGGAGCGCCACCTCACCTGCATCCGCCATGGCCGCCCAGAGTGCGCGAAGAAGGTCAACAACGTCGACAGCATCCCCGGAACATGAGTTGCCGCCGGTGCAGCTCACAAAAGGCCTTTTTGCTTTTTGTTTTTGCAGATTTTGGATGCGCACTTCATCTTGTGCGGTTGCCCACTGAAGTGCGCTTCCGGTGTCCGCTCGGTTTTCTGTTTCAGACCACAAATCATTAAATCAAATGCAGTTCATTGGGGAGTAGTTCGCGGTTCTTGCAGCTCGGGTCTGGCGGTTTGCAGCATGTGCATGCAGTGCGGCGAGTGGGTGTGTGCAGTGTGGCGTGTGGATGTGTGTAGTGCTCAATAATGGTCGTGGAGCACCAGACGACGAGCACCACCTCCCCGCCACTGTGTCAAACCCCCATGTAGTGTGGCACTAGTTGTTCTTCCATAGGTCAAACAGGAGAAGAAAAGCTGGGGTCGACACTACTCTGCCGCATGCAGTGCACTTCATCTCATGAGTGGTTGCAGTTGAGAGAGCGTGTGCGTGCAGAGGAGGACATGTGCTTGTAGTTGAGACCATATGTGCGTGCAGTGCACCCGTTTTGGTCCACTTATTCATTTTTTTATGTGGTTTACAATGTAAAACAGAGAGAAAAAACAAAACCATCAAAACTTCGTTTACTTTTCATTACACTTCATCTCATTACAGTACGAATGTCTTTAATAAAATTGTTTGAAGAAGACAAAAAAAGTAGTTCACTAAAATTGTGTGTAGCAGCTTATTACCCCTTTGTATGAAGTGCAATTTATTTCGTGTGTTTCAAAACTCACTCGACTAAAATCAACACATGCAGTGTGTTTGGTCCTCGGATGTGGTTCACTTTTGAGAGTGATGTTGTTCACTTGCACACAAAAATGAAAGTGCTAAAAATTTAGCGCAACAACAAAGATAGTAATGAGGTTCACTTCAATGTATGTCGCGGTTCACTTGCCTCCTCTCTGCGGTCCACTCTCGTTCACACAAAAAATGAAAGAAAAGACAACAAAAACTCGTCTGAGAAAAATTTACGTTCGACAAAAGAAATCATGAAGTTCACTTGACCATCTGATGTAGTGCGTTTTTTAGTCTAAAGAAGTGCGGTTTGTTACCTCGTTTGGGAAAATTTATGTCCCACAAAAAAGAAATCATGCAGTGCACTTGTCCGTCTGATGAAGTGCGGGTTTTAGTCTAAAGAAGTGCGGTTTGCTACCTCGTTTGGAAAAATTTACGTCCCACGAAAAAGAAATCATGCAGTGCACTTGTCGGTCTGATGAAGTGCGGTTTTTGGTCTGAAAGTAGTGCGGTTTTCTGTCTGATGCAGTACATACGACGATTTTGCCTCACGAAAAAACAGAGTGTACGCATTTCGTTAAAATCAAAATTGCTCTTAAACCGTAAGGAATCAGAGAGAGTGCTCTACATGAAAAAGTTGCACCTAGTCGATATCTTTCCAATGGCGTATAATTCGAATCATTTTGACAAGCGGTTTGCAAAAAATTCGTGAAAAACGGTCGCTGCCACCCGTCGCCAGCCGCATGATTTTCTAAATCAACTAAAAACCGTAAGAAATCTCAAAAACATTCCAACATACGAAAGTTGTGCCTTGTCCGTAGCTTTCCAATGACGTATCATACACCTCGCTTTGACAAATGATTTGAAAACTGGAGCTAAAACAGTATCGAAAATTGCAAAAAAATTGAAAAAATGCAATTCCGTGATTTGTTAAATTTAAAACTGCTCCTAAACCGTAGCGAATTAGAAAAATAATATATATGAAAAAGATGCGCCTCAACAATATCTTTTCAACGGTGTATCATTTGCTTCATTCCGATGAGCGGTTTAGAAAAAAAAGTGAAAAACGCTCGCTGCCACTTCGTGTGTGCCGCACTGTTTTCAAAACTGCTCTTAAACCGCGTGGAATATTAAAAAGTGTTCAACATGGAGAATTTGCGCCTAATCAATAGCTTCTCAACGGTGTATTACACGCCTCGTTCCGATAAACGGTTAAGAAACTAGAGCGAAAAAGTACCAAAAAACATAGTGTGCAGTTTTTTTCGACACGAAGTTCACTCGCCTGAGTACTGCAGCACACTTGGTTCAAACAATGACGTGCACTTTCGTTGAGCGTGCAGTGCGGAAGTGTTATCAGAATAGTTATTCTACTAATATTAGCAGAATAGACCGTTACAAAAAATTGCACGCTCTGTTTTTTGGTACTGTTTTTACTCCAGTTTTTTAACCATTTATCGGAACGACGCGTGTAATATACCGTTGAGAAGCTATGGATTAAACGCAACTTCGCCATGTTGAACACTTTTCGAGATTACTCACGGTTTCAGAGCAGTTTTGAAAATTGTGCGGCACCCTACTTGTGGCAGCGAGCGTATTTCCGCGTTTTTTTCTAAACCGCTTGTTGGAATGAAGCAAATGATACGCCGTTTGAAAGATATCGTCGAGACTCAACTTTTCATATGTATTACTTTCTCTAATTCTTTATGGTTTAAGAGCAGTTTCAGAATTACTAAATCGCGGAATTCTGTTTTCCAAATTTTTGCAAATTTTCGGTACTGCTTTTTCTCTAGTTTTTTAACCGTTTGTCCAACGAGGCGTGTGATACGCCGTTGGAAAGCTACGGACGAGGCGCAACTTTCATATGTACAAATTTTTATGAGATTCCTTACGGTTTTGAATTAATTTTGAAAATGGTGCGGCTGATGAACCAGTGGCAGCGGCCGTTTTTTCGTGAATTTTGGCAAACCGCTTGTCGGAATGATACAAATGATACGTCGTTGGAAAGATATCGACGAGGCGCAACTTTTTCATATAGAACACTCTCTCTATTTCCTTACGGTTAAGAGAAAGTTTGAATTTATCGAAACGCGGACACTGTTTTCCGTGACATCCAGATCGTCGTGAATACTGCATCAGACAGAAAACCGCACTACATCAGACAGTCAAGTGAACTTCATGAATTCTTTTGTCGGACGTAAACTTTCTCACCCGAGTTTATTTGTGAGTTTTTGTTGTCTTTTTCTCAACAATTTTTATGAACGAGAGTGGACCGCAGAGACGAGGCAAATGAACCGCGACGTATGTCAAAGTGAACCTCATTGCTATCTTGTTGTTTCGTTTAAAAAAATCGCACTTTCAGGTTGGGCGCAAGTGAACAGCATCACTCTCAAAAGTGAACCACATCCGAGGACCAAACGCACTGCATGTGTTGACGCAATCAACTAATTTTTGAGACACACGAAACAAATTGCACTTCATACATAGAGGTAATGAGCTGCTACGGAAATTGGAGCAAACTACTTTTTCTAATTGCCCCACAAACAAAACAAATTGCATCCGAGAATGAAGTGAACCTCCCGTGGGGATTTTTTTCTCTTTTTCTACAAGGTGAACCACTAAGGGGTTGCACTTGTTTTAGAACTTCGAAGAGGGTCCGGCGAGCTAGACAATTATGTAAAGTCATGCACCTGCACTTCTCGTTCGTTCACGGGCTGCAACTTTAGACACAGTGAGCTGCACATCTAGCCACATCTCATTCGTTCCCGAGCTGCAAAATTATGTACAGTGAGTTGCACATCTGACGGAGTATGTGAGCATCACATCTAGCCACGCATCGCGGACTGCATGTATCACGTCCTTTTGGACGGCTCGGCGAAGTAAAACGCCCTATGGGTGGTTTTCTTGGGGTGACTTGAGTGACCCGTGGGGGCGAAAAGAATGGACTGCTACAAGACCAATGGTACTGTTTTTTTCGTAGTAGTTGTTTTTTAGGCTCAACAAGGTGTGCAGTGCACTGTTTTTTCCTTTTTGGTTGTTCGTCTTCTGACCAAAACAGTAAACTAAACCGCGAGAATAACAAACAACGAAGCGCATGTCAGTTTCTTACATAGTGAACCACCAAAGTTCTCATAATGCACTGCATCTTTTTTCTCAGTTTTAAGCGAGAATAGCAAAACTACAGACGATAAAAAGATCCAAACTGCAGAGGCTTCTGTTTTTTACGCCGGACTGCACAAAGGCACATCGTGTGGTGCAGATCCCCTCTGCTCACCGTTGTGGCGAGCTGCAGCTGCACGCCGCGACGAGAAAATGCACCTGCAAGTAAAAACTACCAATACTGCAAGTGCACCAGTACTGAACCTCATCACTCATGCCGCCGAGCTGCATGTCGACAGTCGCCGAACTGCAGTGGGGGGGATGCGGCCTTGTTGGAATGCATCCGTCCAAAAGAGGAGGTCACGGGGGAGGAGTTGAGAACCCACGGCCGGAGCTGATGCTCATCGTGAGGCGCTCCCTGTGCTCAGCGGCAGAGAAGGTCGAGAGAGGAAGGCAGGTGGCCTCCTGGTGCAGCTGCGTTGTCACCGCCCGCAGAGAGTAGCAGCCCTCACCGGCAAAGTAGCAAGCGCCCGAGCCATGGGAGAGGCAGATCCAGGTTGGGAAGGGAGGCAGAGGGGGAGGAAGTGGGCACAAGGGAAGAAGAGGAGTTGGGCGCAAGGGAGGCGGTGGCCGGTGGCGTGAGAGGTGGCCGGTGGCCGGACCTGACGCGGGGGGAGGGAAGAATCCCTGGCTGGATCGGCGATGGCGCGTCGCACTGGTCCCGGCGGTTTTGAGGAGGGCTGGCCGCGGCTCGGCGACGGTAGGTGGTGGAGGGGAAGCAAGTGGTCGGGTGGGGGAGGAGGTGCCGCGGCGCTGGCCGGACAAAAGAGGAGGCGTAGCGGCGCTGGTAGAGAGTAGGAGGAGGCATGGCGGCGTCGAGTGGTAGGAAGATGAGGCGTGGCGTCCCCGACCAGAGGAAGAGGAGGTGAACGAGGGCGTGGCGGCGACGGCCTGGGGTTGTACTCCAAGGCGGCGCTGGTAGGTGGACTTGGGCCGGGCGGCGAGGCGGCGGCCTTGGGTGGATAGGGGCAGGGCGGGGCGACGACGGCTTGCAGTAGAAGGTAGAGGGAGGTGGGGGTTTGGCCCAGGGGATAGGAGGTGTTGTCGTAAGGGAGATGGGGTGGGGATTTTTGCTGCAGTACGGTTCGGAGGATAGTAGGTAGGTGTTAGCAGAATAAGACTTGACTCTTAAGGGGGTGTTATCATAATAGACCGAGCCTATATATAATGTTATTATTCATCATTCAAGGTGCACAATAAATTATTCTTTATCAGAGGTAATCTTACTATCACTTCCTAAATAAATTACGTTTAGAATATAAATAATTACATGCATATTGATTCAATATGTAAAATTTGGTATAAAAAAGCAAAAAAATAGGTTATAAGACTAGAAAAATTACATTTTATGTATGTTTTACACTATGTTTTTACATTCGTAATTTTATGTAACATAAAATATTTTTTACGGCAAGTACACATTTTCTTACGTTCTCTTTTTATGTATGAAATAAGACAAAATTTACGAAACTAAAAAATCAGTGCATTGATGTCAAAATAGAGAGGGGGTGAAGAATAACTATTCCTCGCCCAAGGTGACGAATAGCTATATATAAAGTCTATTAATAACCCTGGGTGAGGAATAAGTAATTCCTCACCCGAGTCGATCGACCGAGAGATGGTCCGGCTGTAAAATTATGTTTGCCCACTTTAAAATTATGTCGATGGAAACGGTTGGGCTTTGGCTGGTCGCTAGGAGCTAGCCCACTCACCCCGTACATGAACAGGTGCGAGCAGTTTTCACGGGCTCGGGCAGGTGTTCCTCTATCCCGACCCTCTCCTCTCTGGCAATGGCGGAGGCGACGACAGCGGCGGCACCGAAGGGACCAACCGGAGGCGAGGCCTACTCCCATCTCTCGCGCGTGAAGTAGTCCACTTTGCGCCTCTGATCGGTAGCGAACCGAGGCGACATAGGCAGTGCAATGATCCGACGCGAGCTGGGCGGCGATAATGGGCCTTCTCTGGCGTCGCCCTCCATCGTTGGCTTTCTTCTCGCCGGTAAGATCTCCCTCCTCTTCCTCCTCCTCCACAAATTTCTTAATTTCTAGGGTTAGGGTTCTTGGTTTTTGGGAGCGAGGCAGAAGAAGAGAAAGAAAGAAAAAGAAACAGAAGAGAGGATCTTGCATAATGAAGAGCTGATGTACTGTTGTAGGTTGATGGTGGAGACTGGCGCTCGGAGGTGGGATCAATTCAAGGAGGAGGTGGATGTCATGCTGTAGGAGGAGAAGAAGGCTGCGGAGAAGGAACAATAGTACAGTATCTTCTTAGATCCAGCCAAAGGCGACGGCCCTGTTTCTACTCTGTTATAGATAAACTGTTCTTTTTTTCTTCATTGGAGCTCCACCGTTTTGAAATAACTAGACTGTCATATAGTATTGAGAAATACCATGTTCAGCCATTTACTTAGAATGGAGTTGGGATGCTGCTACTGTATGACAATGGTCATCCCATCATTGTAAATATGCTCTATTGCAGAAGCCACATAAAGAACTCGGAAAGGGTAAAGTACAAGTAAATGTGAAAAGCAAGCCTCGCAGCGAAAAATCAGGCCCCCAAAAGAAGCACAAAACATTCGTGCCCAAGTAACTGTAATCTTAATGCACAATGTCGCCGGCTTGTTGATAGGAGTGTAATGTCTAGTTAGTTTTTGAGTTAATTGAGCCACTGCCATCTGGGGCAATCATATTCTGAACATATCGATATTTACACCTATCGATTAGCTAATCTTACTAAAGAAAACAAATGTGCCTTTTCTTAAACTTGAATCGTCCTGGTAAAAGTACGGATTTTCACTTGACCTGTGGCTGTCTATATGTCGAAGGCTTCTGAATTTCTCTAGGCGTAGAATTGAACAATAGTGAGACATTGTAGGCGCAGACCTGAATAATAGTGAGACATGGTATCAACTAGCGAAAAGTGCAAGATGCAGGATCAGCTTTTATTTTTCCAGTTCATGGTACATTTGTTGCTCTTTGTCACCTCTTTGAAAGCACTGCATACACCTGCAGTACAGTAAACTTTCTCAGGGTTGGTTCTCATATTTTCACACTGAGCTTAGGCTAACGCTGGATGGCTAAGCACCTATTTATTTCTAGTTTTGATATGTTGATACATGGTGAAATGAACAGAACGATATAGCTGGGCGTGCTCCTATTTTATGTCTATGTAAAGAAGCAATGCAGTCTATATCGGATGCAAGTTTGGAAATGTATTATTTGTACATGCTCCTATTTTATGTTGGCCCCACATCTCGTAACTCTCAAATTTCTTACATCGGCTGGCGAATGTGGGCTAACTCTGAACTGCTAGATTTTTATATGTGGTTGGTTGGACACCTTATATTGGCGGACACTGACCTTCTCCCAGCCTGTCAATATTCACGGAAGCTAAGTTTGATTTATTTCTATTGCCAAGAGGTGGACACTGATTCTCATCCAGCCCGTCAATCTTCACTAATATTTTGGTTTAACCTGCTCTCAATGCAAGAGTAATCATGTATAACAGGGAAATGCGATTTTTCCTTTAGGTTATTGCTTGTTTGTTTTTTGTAGCAGACACCAGATGGGAATGTGCTATTTTTGATGAGTAAATGCGATTCTAGCTATGCTCCATCAA
Organism: Triticum urartu; assembly: GCF_056163025.1. Taxonomy (NCBI): domain Eukaryota; kingdom Viridiplantae; phylum Streptophyta; class Magnoliopsida; order Poales; family Poaceae; genus Triticum; species Triticum urartu. The sequence continues at coordinate 347,477,264 of NC_141874.1, forward strand.
TTCAATTTTTTCCGTAGCCATGGATACGTAAAGAAGATCAGCACCATTATTTTTGTTTGAAATTCCTATATACTATAAGACTTTGATTTCGTGACCTATTTTCCTATCTTGCAGAGCCATCCATTCAAATATGGTTAATATCTTCTACCCTGTATTTACTGTACCACTTGAATAGAGACGTGCATTTATTTTAGTCGATCAATTTTTCTGCTGTAGCAATACTTTTTGTTGTCATCCTGGTTGTGCTCCAATTCACTATTTCCATGAATTAATGTTAGGTACTCCGTCAGCATGTTCACATCATGTGCTAGCCTGCTTTTAAAGGTATTTAAGTTTTGATGCTACGTAATTCATTCATGAGATTGTGCATGGATAACTTGTAATCTTTATCTCTTTTGTTTCATATTATCCAATTTTATCTCACACAGTTTGGTACAAGACATGATTTAGGTTGCATTGCAATTGTAGTTACAGAACTTGGCCTCTCTGTCTTGTTTCTCTGTTTACTTTCGATTCATACCTGTAGCTAGTGTGTTCATGTGATTCTCATAAATCTGGTACATCCAAACTTCCCTTGTGTTTTTTTCAGTTTAAGATAGTAAAGCCTCAGTCTATCTTCAAGTATGATGTGTTCTTGTTTGTCGGTGGTCTCTACCTATTTGTTGGTATGCTCCTCAGAACTAAAAATATTCTATTTTTTCAGGTCTATTCAAGTGGATGACGACAACTGTATGAGGGTAGAGAGGAATGAGTTTTCTGGAACACGGCTTCGTATTTTAGTGTATGGTGGGTACAGGTATTGTTTGGTTCAAAATTTAGACCTTTTTACCAATAATTAGTAGCAAAATTTATGATTGTTGAGAAGAGAGGTGAAGCTAAAGACTTCGGTACTATTCTTAGGATACTATATGTTGCTTCCAGGCCATGTATAAGAATTGTTCAGTTACTTGAGAGATTGTTGAACATATGAAATTGATGGAAGTCTTTGGGCACCCTCAAGTTAAGTTGCTTGAAGACCAAGTTCAAATATGTGTGAGGGCAGTGCAGTTGGGCATGCCAGTGTAGTAGATCTGTTTTGAAATAGTGCTTTTAGAAATTTTCCTGCTGCTGGTCGCCAAATGGCATTCAATTATCTCCAAATGATTTTTTTCTATACTCATAGGGATAGTTTTAATTACATGAGACATTTCCCAGAACCATTAGTTAGTTTTGTACACTGAATCTATTTATTAGACGGTTTTGTTATTCCTAGGTCCATGTTGATCGTTCTTCCATTTGTTATATAGCATTATTTTAGGGCCATCGGGCTACCATCCATTCCATGGGCTCGTGATTTTACTGTGTTCGTGATGATACATCTGTCCCTTTTATGTTTGGTTCTTTAGATATTAATGTTGTCATCTCAATCAGTGTTGAGCATCGTTTATGGGCTTTTGGATTGTTATCATCACTATAGTGTTGATGTACCTCCCAAGAAGAAATATAATGTGGTAGGCAGAGATACCTCTTATGGGATGGTTTAGATTGAGGCAAAGCAAAGCTTTCGCCTCCAAAATTTTTTATGGACTTGTCCCTGTATTACAAAAAAAAGTTTCTAGCTGATTACTGTGGAAATACCTGAGACAAATCAAACTTTTGGAATGCAGTTCTAGGATTCTGGATATTGCATTTTCAAGGTTATTTCGTACTATAAGAAAAATTTCGTTTGATCTGCACATCTCAAAGTAAAGTTAACAACGCTCCGCAATCTTTTTGTGTTTCTGGTCTAAGTCAACAAGATAATATAGTACCTCGCCCTAAAAAAAAGACGATCCATTTGACAACTGTCATGCAAAACATTGGAGAAAAAAATTGCAAACAAGAACTACACTGAAGAACAATTTATAGGAACACAGTCACATCCTACAAAAGAAGTCAGGCACGCCTCCTACTCATCCTAAAATTACAGCAACATCATTTTGTTTTTTATAGTGTTATTACTTTGTTGTGCCGTATGGATTTCTCAAATGCCTGATGTAACTTATTAGCATGCAAAATGTAATATTACGTCTGTCCCTTTTGTTTTGTAGAACGGAGACAGTTTCCTACTTCAGGCTGTAATCTTACCTCAAGTGCCTTTGTTTTCTTACGTTTTGAAGGTATGTACGTGGGAGATGGCTGTAATCTTATCTCAAGTGCTTTTGTTTTCTTACATTTTGAAGATGTGTACGTGGGAGATGGACTGGGGTGAAGAATAAGAATTCTTCACTCTGGGTGACGAATAGTGCTTTTGTCAAAATAAGTATTACTATTCATTACCCAGGATGCAGAATAAGTTATTCTTCATCCGAGATAATCTTACGATCATTTCATAATTAAATTACGTTTCGAATTCAAATAGTTATATTCCTATTGATTCACTACGTAAAATTTGACATAAGAAAATAAAAATATAGGTCATAAGACAAGAAAATTTGCAGTTTATGTGTATTTTAGATTATGTTTTTACGTTTGTAATTTTACATAATATAAAATATTTTTTACAGCAATTATATATTTTCTTACGGTCCTTTTTTGCGTCGGAAATAAGACAAAACTTACGGAACGTAAAATTATGGTGCATTGATGGTAAAATAGAGGGGGTGAAGAATAACTATTCCTCACCCAGGATGACGAATAGCGCGACCCTATAGTATTACTATTCATCACCCAGGATGCAGAATAAGTTATTCTTCACCCGAGATAATCTTACGATCATTTCATAATTAAATTACGTTCCGAATTCAAATAGTTATATTCCTATTGATTTACTACGTAAAATTTGACATAAGAAAATAAAAATATAGGTCATAAGACAAGAAAATTTGCAGTTTATGCGTATTTTAGACTATATTTTTACGTTTGTAATTTTACATAACATAAAATATTTTTTACGGCGATTATATATTTTCTTATATATATATAATTTTGACATCAATGCATCTTATTTTTACGTTTGTAAATTTTGTCTTATTTCATACATAAAAAGAGAGAGTAAGAAAATATATACTCAATGTAAAAAATATATTATGTTACGTAAAATTACGAATGTAAAAAATATAGTGTAAAACATACTTAAAATGTGATTTTTTTTTGTATTATAACCTATATCTTTGTTTTTTATACCAAATTTTACATATTGAATCAATATACATGTAACTATTTATATTCTAAACGTAGTTTATTTAGGAAGCGATCGTAAGATTACTACGGCTGTAGAATAGCTTATTTCTGAACCCTGGGTGATGAATAGCAACACTATATATATATATATATATATATATATATTCTAATAACATCCTTAAGACCTTATTCTGCTAACAAAAAGCTTATTCTTCTAACACCCTACCCGCAGCGCCTCACCCACGAAAAAAATAAAAACAGTTCAACCCCGGCAGAAACCCACCCGGGCACCCCCACTCCCCATCTCCGCGTGCTAACCCACCCACCACCTCCCTCCTGCGACTCTCTGACTCCCCCACCATCCCACCATGCCACCACCCCCTTCCCCAACCACCGCACCACCTCTCACCTGCGCCCTGCCCGGCCGGCGGCCTTCCTCACCTCGTCAGCGAGCAACCCCTCCCCTGGACACCTCCAACACGAGCTGGCGCCGGATCCAGGCCGCGGTGAGTCCCCCGCGATGTCCTGGCGTCTGATCCAGCCCCCCCCCCCCCCCCCCCCCCCGACGTTGCCCGCCCGACGAAGCCAGGCCGCGGCGGCCTCCCGCTGCCACATCCAGCCCTCGCAGCCCGGGTCGACCACCACGCCAGCCTGAGATCTGGCCGCACCGGCCTCGGATCCGACCATCCTGTAGGTTCTTCAACCTGGAGTTCTACAGGATCCGATGGGGGCGCCGGAGTGTGCGGTATAGTCGGGCTCCCAACGCGGTTCAGTCGAAGCGGTGCTGCAGTGCGGCTGCACCCGGAGTCTCGTGCCGCCCTGCCGCCGTCTCCAGGCCGCGGCGGCCCTCCCGTGACCCCCCACTGCCTGATCCAGGCAGCGTGGCCCCCCTACAACGCCCTGCCATCAGCCGCCACGAGCCTCCTCCATCCCCTGGACCGGCCCTTCCTTTGGCATCCTCCTCAGCCAGTGTGCTGGATGGCCGGCTCATAGCCATGCTGCCTTCTTCCTCCGGCGTCGGCCTCCGTGGTGCAGCTCGGCGACCATGGACGTGCAGCTCGGAGGCATGCGTGTAGCGCTTCAATGTTCAATGCTCGTGCACTTGCAGACTTCGGCGTTCTTGCGTGCTGTTTCCAGCGCCACATCCTGCTTACCCAAAAATGCCTTCTTTTGTGTAGTTTGCTTGCTAGTTCGTTAGTGCGCATGAACAACTGCAGCTCACTTCTTCACGCATGGTAATTTTTTTGTTGAACTGCAGCTCACTTCATCCCCCATCATTGGCGAAACCGTGCACTCCCCCATTCCTCCTCTCTGAACGCACGTCCGTCTCCCTGGAGCAGTCCACACAGCAAATGCGTGTGGCCGTCATCGACTCGCCATGCAGTGCACTTATGTACTATGAGGCGAGCTTCATCGGGATTATGACAAATTTTATAGTTTGCTTCAATTCCACTCACCTCGATGGATCACCGTGTAGTTTAGTCGATGCTCTCGTGCACTGCAGAGCGCATCTGCTTGCAGTCCCACTGGACATGCATGTCGTCTGCCTCTCACCCCGCACATGCGTGTAGTACATTTTTTTCATGGAAAAGTTGGGCGACGCACACAACATGGAAGTGTGAAAACTTAGCGAAACAAAAAGATAGTAATCTGGTTCACTTCAATATATCTCGCGGTTCACTCTTCCTCGTCTCTGCGGTCCACTCTCCGTAATAAAAAATGTTGAAAAAAGACAACAAAAACTCACAAAAACTCGCCTGGGAAAGTTCACATCCGACAAAAAGAAACCATGAAGTTTGCTCGACTGTGTGATGCAGTGCGGTTTTTGATCTGAAGCAGTGCATTCTTTTGTCTGTACAGACGAAGATTAGGGTGTCGTGAAAAACAGTGTTCATGTTTTGATATTTTAAAATTGCTATTAAACCATAAGGAATTAGAGAGAGTGTTCTATATGAAAAAGTTCGCCTCATCGATATCTTTCCAACGGCATATGATTTGAATCATTTCGACCAGCAGTTTGTAAAATATTCGCAAAAAACGGCCGCTAGCTCTCGTCCTCAGCCGCACGGTTTCCAAATTTAACTTAAAAATGTAAGGAATCTCAAAAATACTTCAACATATGAAAGTTGTGCCTCGTCCGTAGGTTTCTGACGGCGTGTCATACGCCTCGTTTGAGCAAACGGTTCAAAAACTGAAGCGAAAACAGTACCGAAAATTGCAAAAATTTCAAAAAAAAACTGAATTCCGCAATTTAGTAAATTTAAAACTGCTCTTAAACTGTAACGAATTAAAGAAAATAATAGATATGAAAAAGATGTGCCTCGACGATATCTTTCCAACCGTGTATCATATGCTTCATTCCGACGAGCGGTTTAGAAAAAACGCGAAAAAACGCTCGCTGCCACTCGTCGTGCGCCGCATCGTTTTCAAAACTGCTCTTAAACCGTGGGGAATTTCGAAAAGTGTTCAACATGACGAAGTTACGCCTAATCCATAGCTTTCCAACCGTATATTACACGCTTCGTTTCGATAAACGGTTAAAAAACTAGAGCAAAAAAGGTATCGAAAAAATACTATGTGCAGTTTTTTCCGACACGAAGTTCACTATTCTCTGTATTGGAGTACCCTTGCTACAGAAAGTACAGTGCCCTTGCATTGAGTGTGCAGTGCGAAAGTGTTATCAGAATAACTATTTTGCTAATATTAACAAAATAGATGGGCTGCTAATATGAGCATGTCCGTTGCAACGGAAGAAGAAAAAATACCACACGACCCTAACTTAATAATCATAACCCAAGACCTCAATAGGTTCATGCTCTTTATTTCAACATGACATCTTATTTGTGTTGCTTATACTCCTTCCCACCCTCGTTGACGGTGGCTTCGGTGCTCACATAACCATAATGCATTTGAATGTGCTCAATCCAAATGTGTCTCTCTTGGCATAATATGAGAAATTTATTTATTTTTCATGCGAGATTTTGATGAGGCGTGAATGCATTGTTATTATTGGTTTCTTTCGTCTCCAATATGGTTTTGTTGAGGTGCTCATTTACAATCCAGATCAATGTCAATAGGAAAAAAAAGACGGATCATGCGATATTGATTAAAATCACACCACAAGTAGCATTTTAAAAATGTTTAACAAGTAAAATAACATCATATTCAGATTCTACACATTTTTCTAATCAAAATTTATATATAACATGTTAAAATTGAAGTTGGTGTTTAAAAGATATGTAGTATATTTTTTAAAAACATTAGTTTTAGATGGACCTTGGGTTGATTCACCAAAATGTCAAGGGGCTTCTCTTTAATTTCCTGTCACTGTGTACTACTGGTTAATTACCAGAGGGGGACTGCAGGTTAATTAACATCAAACGTAGGGGTTTTTAGAAAGGATGACAGACGGATAGAAGCAATAGCCACTTTATTAATAGGTAGGTATAGATTTACCAAAATGTTAATACCGTACAAACTAGAAAACCGTGAACTGAACCTTGTAAACCAAACAGACCGTATGCTTAGTAGTTAGTAATATCTGCTCGTCCAAGACTGGCAATGGCCCACGTCTGTATACCAATGAGAATATAACCAACTGCATGAATCTCAGTAACATATGTAGTAACATCACATATATCTAGATGAAATAGATGATGTGGCAAGTAATAAATGAAGAAAGAGAGGAAGGTAGTAACATAGCTAGTTATTAGTACTATGAATAACATCACACATATCAATGCAAAATGTGTCTATAGCCTAATAAATGAAGTGATATACGTTATCACACATATGTTATGTTTATGTTACTATTCAATGTTACCATCCATTGTGGCAAAATGTACCTTTCATACGTTTTAGCGAGGAAATAGACATCATAGATACACAGAACATGACAACATGTCTCATCATGGGTTGATAAAAACATGCACAATTTTGAAGAATTCAACTCACCAGGAACCACAACATCACAAACATGAAAAAAAATAACTTCGATTATATTTTGACAATTTGACTGCAATTATGAAATGGAAATCAATCAATTCCATTTGAAATGAAGAAATAAAAACCGAAGGCGGCACTGGATTTTGGAACACAGGAAAATATTACCATTACAAAAATCCTCGCAGGAAGAAACAAGTCTTTCTTTGAGATGGAGTATAATTTATTTAAGATCATTCCCTCCACCCTCGTTCATGAGTTTGCGGACTTCGACTCACATTCTAAAGATGCGGATGAAAAGGACATAAAAATGTAAGATCTCATCATCAACCAGTCAATGCAGCACTGAGCGCACTGTGAACATCCACTCCGATCTGAGCTTCCGCCTTCTCTAGGTCAGTCGAGGCTGATCCAAGCTTGGCAGTGAATTCAGCAAGACCTTTCTGGACCAAGCTTTGGTCAATCTGATCAAGGGGGACAGCCTCAACAGCCACAACATCAGCAATGGAGTTTGCATGGATGAATGCAAAGCCACTGCTCACAAAGTACTTTGTAACATCATTTCCCTCATGTACAGACATAACACCAGGCTTGAGCTCTGCAATTGTGGAAACATGGCCTGGCAAAATACCCATCAAGCCAGTTGTAGCCGGTACCATTACCATGTCAACCTGACAATAGCCAAACAATATGAATTAGTGACAAAAACACAAGACCATACCAATGATCAAGAGTAGCACTTTACACGAGCATAAGCATATAGGAAATCAATGTACACAATTTGAAAATCAATCTCCGACCTTCTCCCACCAAAAATGCAGCATCACAAAATTTACTTACCTCGAACACCAAAATTACTTATCAGACAAATAGCAACAATAAAATTGATAGCTAATAACAAAATTGGAAACCTAAAAAAAGTAAATTCAAAGACTCAGAAAAAGAATCAGATAACCAAAGACACTAGGTAACTTAAAGTAAATATTATTAACTGTAGATTAAGTTTAAGAAACGCTTGGTACATCAGACCATAAATTCACCTTCTTGCCGTCTGACAATTTAATTATTCATATCATGATTTGACACAGATTAGAGCATGTTCTACTCCTAGTTCAAGAAACCCACTCATCGCAATAAAAGATGCTACTCCCTCTGATCCCCCAAAACAGTTGCAAGTTATACTATGAGTAGTACCTGCCTCAGTAGTTTTCCCACAACATTTATACAAGATCAGGCGGAGTAGTATTTAAGCAACTCATGACATGTCTTTGATACATTAAGAATAATACAGAAACATTCATAGGTAAACTGGAAACTGTACCGGGGCATTGCTACCAGAAAAGGTCAAGAGAATATATCATGGGAGAATGTTATGATTGTTCCAGACACACAGACTGTTTGTGCAAAACAGTGCAGTAAGTGAATGAAGGTTATCTCAATCAAGAAAATTGACAACAGGTATTATGAGTTAATGTCAGCGAGGGCAAATGTCGTTAAACATTAATATTGGTCCAACTACTGTAGCAACGGTGCACCATATCATGTGATCAGAAGTTCACAACTCATAAATGTAGCCCTATTGTCCTAGATCCACTAACAAGGCTCCAAACTACAGCTAAAAAATAAGAATAATGAACCATATCACAACAAAGGAACAAACCAGAAAGCAAACAGAGCACCAAGGGGCTGTTTAGATATTGCATATGCTAACCCTGCCAATGCATGGGCGAGCCAAAATATTGGCGCTGCTTTCTGCCGCTCACACCCTGGCCGGTAGTTGGCAAAAAAATGAACTACTCCCTCCGTCCTATAATGTAAGACGTTTTTTGACACTACACTAGTCAAAAAGCGTCTTACATTATGGGACAGAGGGAGTAGAAAGCTGGAGGTAGTCAGGGCACGCCAAAGGATTGGCTTCGATCCAAACGGTTCCCATGTACCCGGTCAACGCCAATATTTTGGCTTGGCAGCCTGGGGCGCCAATCCAAACAGCCTCTAAATGCGAAATAATAAAGAAAATCCGTTTTATCGGACTAATACTTAATCTAGGCACTGGGGTAGAAGCTTGGGAGAAGAAAAACATAAGGATACCCACAAAGAGGCATGTCCAATCCTCACGGTACAAATTGAAAAAGAAGATCATAGAAGTTTACTAGGACGCCACTAAGAATTTTACGGCCTGAAGATGCTAGCAGAAATCTAAAGTGCTTACAATTAAAGCATCCACAGCCCCAAGTGAAAACTGCAGGTCCTTGTGGACGGCAATAACCATTAGGAGGACACATGTTCTACTCAGTACAGTCAATCAACATATAAGTCATATGGTGCATGGCACTCCAAAAGGTGAGGTTTGGAATGATCGGGCTTACCCACAGGGACATGAGATTAACTGATATAATCCAACAATCTCACGCAGACTACAAACTGAAGCGCACCCATGCACAGGATCAAGCGCAACAAGCGACCCAACACAACCATTCCACCTGAACAATGACATGAACAAAAGCATCCCATGACAAGACCATACAAGGAACATTCGTGGTTCCTAACCAAATCGCCCCTAGGATTCCACCATCCCGCGGGATGAACCAGATCATAAAGGCCCCTCTCCACACGCCCCTGATCTCCGACCGAAAAAGGAAAAACGGCCGCAAGATCGTGCGAACGGTCGGAACCCTAGACGCACACGCACAGATCTGAGATCGGGAGGTGGGACAACGGGGGAGGTTACGACGATATACCTCCTTGTCGGTGATCTCGGACTTGTAGGGGAGGACGAAGTTGACGGTGAGCTTGGAGGGAATGGAGGCCGGCGTGGGCGGGCGGGGCTTCATGGCCGACATGGGCGTCTGGGGGGGCTCGATGATTGTTGTCACCTTCTTCCACGCCTCCAGGAAGGCGGGGTCCTCGCCCGCCTCCGCGGGCGCCTGCGCCGTCGCGAGGGCCCTGCGGCTCATGGAGCCGCTGCCGGCAGCGGCGGCGCGGGAGGCGAGGCGGCGGGCGGCGTGGCGCAGCATTTTTTTCTCCTCCCTCGTCGGACAGGTACGGGATGGATGCGTGCGACCTGCAGATGGGTGGGTGCTGAATGAATTGGGGTTTCGGCGATTTGGAGAAGGCGACGCTAAGAGGAGTGGCGACATTGAAGGCGTTGTTGCGTTTGGGTTGGGCTGTTTGGGCTGGACCCGGCCGGGCCGGGCGCCTGGTAATTGCGTACATATATTTTGGTGACCTTCTGTTTCACGCAAATCTCAATGATTGTCTAAAAAAAACGCAAATCTCAATGAAATGCAAAATCCAATCTTTCTGAAGTCCTCAACATCCTTATTTCCAGATTGCATCATGCTTCCTCCTCTTCATCCACCATGATTCGAGACCCCGGGCCACTCACAAGAAGCAAAGGAGGGAGACACACGATGGGGTGGAGGAAGATCACAGGAGAAAATCAGCTAGCGAGACTCTCGGCGGGTAACAACTGTCGGAGGAGATAAAAAAAACCCTAGGTTTTTCGGCAGGGGAATTGGAGCTATTGTGATAGCTGACATATACCTTTTCTTATTATGCACGAAGGGCCTTACTGTTCTCTTGACGCATGCGGAGGAGATTAGAAATATTTCAGGAGTCAAGGTTTGCAGAGAGGCCCCTACTATCACAAATCTCCTTTTTGCGGATGACTCATTGATCCTCATGAAAGCTAATCAACAAAATGCAGAGACACTTAAATCAATTTTGGACTTATATTGTGCTGCGTCTAGACAAATGTTGAGCGTTGAAAAATCTAGCATATTTTTTAGCCCAAATACGAGTGGGACATTAGAGAACAAATTTGCTCAATTTTGAATATCATGATCGAAGCTCTCAATGATAAGTATCTGGGCATGCCTGCGCATGTGGGGTTAGATAACACGGATTGTTTCCAATACCTGATTGATCGCATTGTTATGAGAATTAGCGGATGGAAAGAAAAGCTCTTATCCACTGGAGGCAAGAAAGTTCTTCTCAAGTCTGTTGTTCAAGCTATCCCAACTTATACTATGTCGGTCTTTAAAATTCCTAAAAAAAAATGTAAAGGAATAACTGACGAGATGTCGCATTTTTGGTGGGGTGATGACGACAACTAGAGAAGGATGCATTGGATGGCGTGGCGGAAATTGTGTCCCAAAAAGCCAAGGCGGAATGGGCTTTCATGACATTCATCTCTACTATTAAATGAGGATCGAACGTCGTGATGGTTCGACCTCCTCGATGGTTCCACCTCCTCGTCCTATCGATAGGTGCAACCACGTCCTCCCGCTCCTGTAGGATTCCCACGCATAAAAAAGTCTACCGAGAAAATCCACGTTCCAAAGCAGCGAGAAACTAGAAGAGGAAAACCTGCACGTCCTCAACTTCTCCCACGACCTCAAATCCTCAATCTACAGATCTCTTTCCCCAACCTGAACCACCCCGGCACATTCACTCTCCCGCTCCTGCCTCTCCCCATCTTATCCCCAGTCCGATCTAGGGATCAGCCTGATCCCACCCATGTCCATGTCACGATCGGAGGAGCGCCCTTGTCCTTGTCCGGTGACTATATCGTCCATGTCCTTCGCTCCTTGCCGGTGGGCGCCTCGAGGACGGCCCAGCGCGTGGTCTCACAGGACGACGCTGCAAGGGCATCGGCGGTGCGTGGTAACGGTGGCGCGCGCAACAGTGGATCAGCGCTACAAGGACGACGGCCTTCAATGCAGATGCCGCGGTGGCGGCCGCTTCGTCACGGCTGAGTTCGACATCGACCAACCGAGACGTGAGAGCATGGGCCAATCACTATGAGGATTGCCAATGAACACTACTCGTTCCTATAGCAGTCACAGGTTGGAGATGGAGAGATGTTTGAGAAGTGTCCTCTTGCCTCCAGTTTTGTGATATGGTTCTTGGTGATTTCCATATGTGATTGGTCCTTTTGTAGTGTATCAAGATTGTTGTTTCTTCTTATTATTAGTTGTCATTTGAGATGCGAGGAAAGGAACAGTGGCGATGCACAACCACAGAGATTAGCCCAAACTCTACACAACGCCCCACAGTATGATTGTCATCATCTTGTCAGCGGACACAGCGGCGGCTGCTCACCCATGGAATCATATGAGTGAGGTCTTTTCTCCCTTTCTGAATTCAGAAGCCTTCCACTTCTGTGTATATATGAACTTGTTCTTAATTACTTATTACTACAATATTTGAAACTTTGAATTGTAAGGTGTACGCACGGGTATTCAACAGCTGTTCTTTGATCCATCTAATATAAAATCAATACTTTCTATTGCCCCTCATTCCCCCCTCTTTTGATCACACAATTCCATACAAAATCTTTTTGCGTGTATCTTGCCAAACAGACACAATTCAGGAAACAGGAACTCAATACACTTGTTAATATGAGAATTAGGACTGAATATTATGTATAAAAATTCCTTGCAGAATCTCTGTTCCATTGTACGCATATGTTTCTTTTACTTTTCGAGTACTTCTGCACCATCAACTATCAAGTGTGATCACTCACTTCACTAATGTAGTTTCTTGCTAATCTTGATCGCTGTTTCCAGTTTGCCCTGTCATTTGTTGATAATGCAGTCAACTTTATTTCTCTTTAAGCGTCGTCGATCATTATATCCTTCTGTCGTTTCAATGAACAAGAGGGCTAGGAAGCAATGAAAAGTCCCATCTTTTTGTTTGTTTATGAATGTCTGTTTTTTCTTCCTATCATTGTCATGACAATGAGAGAATAGGATGTGGTTTTGTTTTTCTCTCATCCATGTTAAACACTGACCCACAGCTTATGATAGAGGCAAAGGTGTCCCTATGTTTCGATGAGATGGTGGCTATCGTTTTCTGTGGGAGTCGACCTTGACGATCCGACTACGAACGTGCGAGACGTCGCGCCTTAGCAATCGCTAAACCAACTTCCGAGGGTTATTGTGTTGGAAATATGCCCTAGAGGCAATAATAAAAGCTTTATTATTATATTTCCTTGTTCATGATAATTGTCTTTATTCATGCTATAATTGTATTATCCGGAAATCGTAATACATGTGTGAATAACAGACACCAACATGTCCCTAGTAAGCCTCTAGTTGACTAGCTCGTTGATCAACAGATAGTCATGGTTTCCTGGCTATGGACATTGGATGTCATTGATGACGAGATCACATCATTAGGAGAATGATGTGATGGACAAGACCCAATCCTAAACATAGCACAAGATCGTATAGTTCGTTTGCTAGAGTTTTCCAATGTCAAAGTATCTTTTCCTTAGACCATGAGATCGTGTAACTCCCGGATACCGTAGGAGTGCTTTGGGTCTACCAAACGTCACAACGTAACTGGGTGACTATAAAGGTAGACTACGGGTATCTCCGAAAGTGTCTGTTGGGTTGACATGGATCAAGACTGGGATTTGTCACTCCGTATGACGGAGAGGTATCACTGGGCCCACTCGGTAATGCATCATCATAATGAGCTCAAAGTGACCAAGTGTCTGGTCACAGGATCATGCATTACGGTACGAGTAAAGTGACTTGCTGGTAACGAGATTGAACGAGGTATTGGGATACCGACGATCGAATCTCGGGCAAGTAACATATCGATTGACAAAGGGAATTGCATACGGGGTTGATTGAATCCTCGACATCGTGGTTCATCCGATGAGATCATCGTGGAGCATGTGGGAGCCAACATGGGTATCCAGATCCCGCTGTTGGTTATTGACCGGAGAGTCGTCTCGGTCATGTCTGCTTGTCTCCCGAACCCGTAGGGTCTACACACTTAAGGTTCGGTGACGCTAGGGTTGTGAAGATATGTATATGCAGTAACCCGAATATTGTTCGGAGTCCCGGATGAGATCCCGGACGTCACGAGGAGTTCCGGAGTGGTCCGGAGGTAAAGAATTATATATAGGAAGTGCTGTTTCGGCCATCGGGACAAGTTTCGGGGTCATCGGTATTGTACCGGGACCACCGGAAGGGTCCCGGGGGTCCACCGGGTGGGGCCACCTGTCCCAGGGGGCCCCATGGGCTGAAGTGGGAGGGAACCCAGCCCATTGTGGGCTGGGGCGCCACCCCCCCAAGGGCCCATGCGGCTAGGGTTGGGGGAAACCCTAAGGGGGGCGCCCCTTGCTTGGGGGGCAAGCCCCCCACCCCTTGGCCGGCGCCCCCCCCTAGTAGATCCATCTACTAGGGCCGGCGCCCCCCCTTGGCACCCCTATATATAGTTGAGGAGAGGGAGGGACTTCATACCTGAGCTTTGGCGCCTCCCTCTCTCCCCATTACGTCTCTCCCTCGTAGTATAGGCGAAGCCCTGCTACTGAGACGTCTCCCGTCCCGTACGTGTGTTGAACGCGGAGGTGCCGTCCGTTCGGCGCTTGGTCATCGGTGATTTGGATCACGTCGTGTTCGACTACATCATCACCGTTCTTTGAACGCTTCCGTGCGCGATCTACAAAGGTATGTAGATGCATCCGATGTCTCGTTGCTAGATGAACTCCTAGATGGATCTTGGTGAAACGAGTAGGAAAATTTTTGTTTTCTGCAACGTTCCCCAACATTGGTATCAGAGCTAGGTCTATGCGTAGTTCTTCTTGCGCGAGTAGAACACAATTAGTTGTGGGCGTAGATTTGTCAACCTTCTTACCGTTACTAGTCTTTTCTTGCTTCAGCGGTATTGTGGGATGAATCGGCCCGGACCAACCTTACACGTACGCTTACGTGAGACCGGTTCCACCGACTAACATGCACTAGTTGCATAAGGTGGCTGGCGGGTGTCTGTCTCTCCCACTTTAGTTGGAGCGGATTCGATGAACAGGGTCCTTATGAAGGGTAAATAGAAGTTGGCAAATCACGTTGTGGCTTTAACGTAGGTAAGAAGACGTTCTTGCTAGAACCCTAATTCAGCCACGTAAAACTTGCAACAACAATTAGAGGACGTCTAACTTGTTTTTGCAGCAAGTGGTTTGTGATATGATATGGCCAAAGTTGTGATGAATGATGAATGATCTATATGTGATGTATGAGATGTTCATGCTATTGTAATAGGATTCACGACTTGCATGTCGATGAGTATGACAACCGGCAGGAGCCATAGGAGTTGTCTTTATTCTTTTATATGACCTGCGTGTCATTGAGAAACGCTATGTAAATTACTTTACTTTATTGCTAAACGCGTTAGCCATAGTAGTAGAAGTAATAGTTGGCGAGCAACTTCATGGAGACACGATGATGGAGATCATGGTGTCAAGCCGGTGACAAGATGATCATGGAGCCCCAAGTTGGAGATCAAAGGAGCTATGTGATATTGGCCATATCATGTCACGTTTATTATTTGATTGCATGTGATGTTTATCATGTTTTGCATCTTGTTTACTTAGAACGACGGTAGTAAATAAGATGATCCCTCATAACAATTTCAAGAAGTGTTCTCCCCTAACTGTGCACCGTTGCTACAGTTCGTCGTTTCTAAGCACGCCGTGATGATCGGGTGTGATGGATCCTTACGTCCACATACAACGGGTGTAAGACAGTTTTACACATGCAAAACACTTAGGGTTGACTTGACGAGCCTAGCATGTGTATAGACATGGCCTTGGAACACAGAAGACCGAAAGGTCGAGCATGAGTCGTATAGAAGATACGATCAACATGAAGATGTTCACCGACGTTGATTAGTCCGTCTCACGTGATGATCGGACACGGTCTAGTTAACTCGGATCATGTAATACTTAGATGACTAGAGGGATGTCTAATCTAAGTGGGAGTTCATTAATAATTTGATTAGATGAACTTAATTATCATGAACTTAGTCTAAAATCTTTGCAATATGTCTTGTAGATCAAATGGCCAACGTAGTCCTCAACTTCAACGCGTTCCTAGAGAAAACCAAGCTGAAAGACGATGGCAGCAACTATACGGACTGGGTCCGGAACCTGAGGATCATCCTCATAGCTGCCAAGAAATATTATGTCCTACAAGCACCGCTAGGTGATCCACCCGTCCCACAGAACCAAGACGTTATGAACGCTTGGCAGACACGTGTTGACGACTACTCCCTCGTTCAGTGCGGCATGCTTTACAGCTTAGAGCCGGGGCTCCAAAAGCGTTTTGAGAGACATGGAGCATATGAGATGTTCGAAGAGCTGAAAATGGTTTTTCAAGCTCATGCCCGGATCGAGAGATATGAAGTCTCTGATAAGTTCTTCAGCTGTAAGATGGAGGAAAATAGCTCTGTCAGTGAGCACATACTCACTATGTCTGGGTTACATAACCGCCTGTCTCAGCTGGGAGTTAATCTCCCGGATGATGCGGTCATTGACAGAATCCTCCAGTCGCTTCCACCAAGCTACAAGAGCTTTGTGATGAACTTCAACATGCAGGGGATGCAAAAGACCATTCCTGAGTTGTTCTCTATGCTGAAATCAGCGGAGGTAGAAGTCAAGAAGGAACATCAAGTGTTGATGGTTAATAAAACCACTAAGTTCAAGAAAGGCAAGGGTAAAAAGAACTTCAAGAAGGACGGCAAGGAGGTTGCCGCGCCCGGCAAGCAAGCTGCTGGGAAGAAGCCAAAGAATGGACCCAAGCCCGAGACAGAGTGCTTTTATTGCAAAGGGAAGGGTCACTGGAAACGGAACTGCCCCAAATACTTAGCGGACAAGAAGGCCGGCAACACCAAAGGTATATTTGATATACATGTAATTGATGTGTACCTTACCAGTACTCGCAGTGACTCCTGGGTATTTGATACCGGTGCCGTTGCTCATATTTGTAACTCACAGCAGGAGCTGCGGAATAAATGGAGACTGGCGAAGGACGAGGTGACAATGCGCGTCGGGAATGGTTCCAAGGTTGATGTGATCGCCGTCGGCACGCTGCCTCTACATTTACCTACGGGATTAGTTTTAAACCTCAATAACTGTTATTTAGTGCCAGCTTTGAGCATGAACATTGTATCGGGATCTCGTTTAATTCGAGATGGCTACTCATTTAAATCTGAGAATAATGGTTGTTCCATTTATATGAGAGATATGTTTTATGGTCATGCTCCTATGGTGAATGGTTTATTCTTAATGAATCTCGAGCGTATTGCTACACATATTCATAGTGTGAGTACCAAAAGATGTAAAGTTGATAATGATAGTACCACATACTTGTGGCACTGCCGCCTTGGTCACATAGGTATCAAACGCATGAAGAAGCTCCATACAGATGGACTTTTGGAGTCTCT
The DNA here is from genome assembly GCF_056163025.1 of Triticum urartu. Lineage (NCBI taxonomy): Eukaryota > Viridiplantae > Streptophyta > Magnoliopsida > Poales > Poaceae > Triticum > Triticum urartu. The sequence goes on from NC_141874.1 coordinate 347,494,586, forward strand.
TGATTATGAATCATTTGACACGTGCGAACCATGCCTTATGGGTAAAATGACCAAGACTCCGTTCTCAGGAACAATGGAGCGAGCAACCAACTTATTGGAAATCATACATACTGATGTGTGTGGTCCAATGAGTGTTGAGTCTCGCGGTGGCTATCGTTATGTTCTCACCCTCACTGATGACTTGAGTAGATATGGGTATGTCTACTTAATGAAACACAAGTCTGAAACCTTTGAAAAGTTCAAGGAATTTCAGAGTGAGGTTGAGAATCAACGTGACAGGAAAATCAAGTTTCTACGATCAGATCGTGGAGGAGAATACTTGAGTCACAAATTTGGCACACACTTAAGAAAATGTGGAATAGTTTCACAACTCACGCCGCCTGGAACACCTCAGCATAACGGTGTGTCCGAACGTCGTAATCGCACTCTGTTGGATATGGTGCGGTCTATGATGTCTCTTACTGATTTACCGCTATCTTTTTGGGGCTATGCTTTAGAGACTGCCGCATTCACTTTAAATAGGGCTCCGTCGAAATCCGTTGAGACGACACCGTTTGAATTATGGTTTGGTAAGAAACCTAAGTTGTCGTTTCTGAAAGTTTGGGGATGCGATGCTTATGTCAAGAAACTTCAACCTGAAAAGCTCGAACCCAAGTCGGAAAAATGCGTCTTCATAGGATACCCAAAAGAAACTATTGGGTACACCTTCTACCTCAGATCCGAAGGCAAGATCTTTGTTGCCAAGAATGGGTCCTTTCTAGAGAAAGAGTTTCTCTCGAAAGAAGTAAGTGGGAGGAAAGTAGAGCTTGATGAAGTATTACCTCTTGAACCGGAAACTGGCACAACTCAAGAAAATGTTCCTGAGGTTCCTGCACCGACTAGAGAGGAAGTTAATGATAATGATCAAGATACTTCTGATCAAGCTCCTACTGAAATTCGAAGGTCCACAAGGACACGTTCCGCACCAGAGTGGTACGGCAACCCTGTCTTGGAAATAATGTTGTTAGACAATGGTGAACCTTCGAACTATGAAGAAGCGATGGCAGGCCCGGATTCCGACAAATGGCTAGAAGCCATGAAATCCGAGATAGGATCCATGTATGAAAACGAAGTATGGACTTTGACTGACTTGCCCGTTGAACGGCGAGCCATAGAGAATAAATGGATCTTTAAGAAGAAGACAGACGCGGATGGTAATGTGACCATCTATAAAGCTCGACTTGTGGCTAAGGGTTATCGACAAGTTCAAGGGGTTGACTACGATGAGACTTTCTCACCGGTAGCGAAGCTAAAGTCCGTCCGAATCATGTTAGCAATTGCCGCATTCTACGATTATGAAATATGGCAAATGGACGTCAAAACGGCATTCCTTAATGGTTTCCTTAAGGAAGAATTGTATATGATGCAGCCGGAAGGTTTTGTCGATCCTAAGAATGCTGACAAAGTGTGCAAGCTCCAACACTCGATTTATGGGCTGGTGCAAGCATCTCGGAGTTGGAACATTCGCTTTGATGAGATGATCAAAGCGTTTGGGTTTACACAGACTTATGGAGAAGCCTGCGTTTACAAGAAAGTGAGTGGGAGCTCTGTAGCATTTCTCATATTATATGTAGATGACATACTTTTGATGGGAAATGATATAGAACTCTTGGACAGCATCAAGGCCTACTTGAATAAGAGTTTTTCAATGAAGGACATTAGAGAAGCTGCTTATATATTAGGCATCAAAATCTATAGAGATAGATCGAGACGCCTCATAGGTCTTTCACAAAGCACATACCTTGATAAGATATTGAAGAAGTTCAATATGGATCATTCTAAGAAGGGGTTCTTACCTGTATTACAAGGTGTGAAATTGAGCTCAGCTCAATGTCCGACCACGGCAGAAGAAATAGAAGAGATGAGTGTCATCCCCTATGCCTCAGCCATAGGTTCTATTATGTATGCCATGCTGTGTACCAGACCTGATGTAAACCTTGCCGTAAGTTTGGTAGGAAGGTACCAAAGTAATCCCGGCAAGGAACACTGGACAGCGGTCAAGAATATCCTGAAGTACCTGAAAAGGACTAAGGAAATGTTTCTCGTTTATGGAGGTGACGAAGAGCTCGTCGTAAAGGGTTACGTCGACGCTAGCTTCGACACAGATCTGGATGACTCTAAGTCACAAACCGGATACGTGTATATTTTGAATGGTGGGGCAGTAAGCTGGTGCAGTTGCAAGCAAAGCGTCGTGGCGGGTCTACATGTGAAGCGGAGTACATGGCAGCCTCGGAGGCAGCACATGAAGCAATATGGGTGAAGGAGTTCATCACCGACCTAGGAGTCATACCCAATGCGTCGGGGCAAATCAAACTCTTTTGTGACAACACTGGAGCTATTGCACTTGCCAAGGAGCCCAGGTTTCACAAGAAGACAAGGCACATCAAGCGTCGCTTCAACTCCATCCGTGAAAATGTTCAAGATGGAGACATAGAGATTTGTAAAGTACATACGGACCTGAATGTAGCAGATCCGTTGACTAAACCTCTCCCTAGAGCAAAACATGATCAACACCAGAATTCCATGGGTGTTCGATTCATCACAATGTAACTAGATTATTGACTCTAGTGCAAGTGGGAGACTGTTGGAAATATGCCCTAGAGGCAATAATAAAAGCTTTATTATTATATTTCCTTGTTCATGATAATTGTCTTTATTCATGCTATAATTGTATTATCCGGAAATCGTAATACATGTGTGAATAACAGACACCAACATGTCCCTAGTAAGCCTCTAGTTGACTAGCTCGTTGATCAACAGATAGTCATGGTTTCCTGGCTATGGACATTGGATGTCATTGATAACGAGATCACATCATTAGGAGAATGATGTGATGGACAAGACCCAATCCTAAACATAGCACAAGATCGTATAGTTCGTTTGCTAGAGTTTTCCAATGTCAAAGTATCTTTTCCTTAGACCATGAGATCGTGTAACTCCCGGATACCGTAGGAGTGCTTTGGGTCTACCAAACGTCACAACGTAACTGGGTGACTATAAAGGTAGACTATGGGTATCTCTGAAAGTGTCTGTTGGGTTGACATGGATCAAGACTGGGATTTGTCACTCCGTATGACGGAGAGGTATCACTGGGCCCACTCGGTAATGCATCATCATAATGAGCTCAAAGTGACCAAGTGTCTGGTCACAGGATCATGCATTACGGTACGAGTAAAGTGACTTGCTGGTAACGAGATTGAACGAGGTATTGGGATACCGACGATCGAATCTCGGGCAAGTAACATATCGATTGACAAAGGGAATTGGATACGGGGTTGATTGAATCCTTGACATCGTGGTTCATCCGATGAGATCATCGTGGAGCATGTGGGAGCCAACATGGGTATCCAGATCCCGCTGTTGGTTATTGACCGGAGAGTCGTCTCGGTCATGTCTGCTTGTCTCCCGAACCCGTAGGGTCTACACACTTAAGGTTCGGTGACGCTAGGGTTGTGAAGATATGTATATGCAGTAACCCGAATATTGTTCGGAGTCCCGGATGAGATCCCGGACGTCACGAGGAGTTCCGGAATGGTCCGGAGGTAAAGAATTATATATAGGAAGTGCTGTTTCGGCCATCGGGACAAGTTTCGGGGTCATCGGTATTGTACCGGGACCACCGGAAGGGTCCCGGGGGTCCACCGGGTGGGGCCACCTGTCCCGGGGGGCCCCATGGGCTGAAGTGGGAGGGAACCCAGCCCATTGTGGGCTGGGGCGCCACCCCCCCAAGGGCCCATGCGGCTAGGGTTGGGGGAAACCCTAAGGGGGGCGCCCCTTGCTTGGGGGGCAAGCCCCCCACCCCTTGGCCGCCGCCCCCCCCCCTAGTAGATCCATCTACTAGGGCCGGCGCCCCCCCCCTTGGCACCCCTATATATAGTTGAGGAGAGGGAGGGACTTCATACCTGAGCTTTGGCGCCTCCCTCTCTCCCCGTTACATCTCTCCCTCGTAGTATAGGCGAAGCCCTGCTACTGTGACGCCCTGCATCCACCACCACGCCGTCGTGCTGCTGGATCTTCATCAACCTCTCCTCCTCCCCTTGCTGGATCAAGAAGGAGGAGACGTCTCCCGTCCCGTACGTGTGTTGAACGCGGAGGTTCCGTCCGTTCGGTGCTTGGTCATCGGTGATTTGGATCACGTCGTGTTCGACTACATCATCACCGTTCTTTGAACGCTTCCGTGCGCGATCTACAAAGGTATGTAGATGCATCCGATGTCTCGTTGCTAGATGAACTCCTAGATGGATCTTGGTGAAACGAGTAGGAAAATTTTTGTTTTCTACAACGTTCCCCAACATATTGACCACGCCGGAGCACGATCAACCTGACCACGAGGGTCTGTTTCCTGCGAGCAAACGAAGAACAAGCAAGAAACTGAGATTGCAATCGGGATATTGCTAATATAAGATGAAAGCTTTATTGATCAAGGTGGGGTTCTGTGACGTCTTGGTCTGGTCGTTGGACACAAACGAAGTACGCGAAGTTGCAGCTATGGCGAACTTTTAATCTAAACAAAACCCAAAGTCTAAACGACGCCCTAAGGGCTGTATATATGGAGGAAGAGGGGGGAATTTCGTGGCCCTTGAGGGTGGGGTCCGAAACCAACCCTAACTCTTGTTTCCCCACACATACGGACTCTAAAAATAGCCTATACTTAAGTATTTCGAAATTACATGGGCCTGACCCATTAATAAGGTGACGCAGCACCTAGAATAGCCTATGGACGAATATTATGAAGTGGCATCTTGTATATTTCATCCAAGGCTTCATGCACTCCTTATGGCGGCTTCAAAGTCCTGAAATCATCACTTGTAACTCCGTTCTTGATCCCCTTGCGCATGCCATCAACTCCATGCGTCTTCTTACTCCAATGTTCATCCTTCTCCAAGCTAGGCCCTTCATTTGTAAGCAAAACAAATGTATCCAATTTAGGCAGCATCATAATCTCATGAACATTAGAATCATTACCAAGAAACGAAAGTACCTGGTAATTTAATTGGTGTGCGCGAGCTCTAGTAATTGGTCCAGTATATGTAACAGTAGGGGCTGTGGGTGTAACAATGGTATTGATGTCCTCATCATCCTCCCCTTCTTGAAATGAAGTCGTCCTCGACGGAAGCGCATCTTCCTCACCCAAATAAGGCTTCAAATCTGCAATGTTAAAAGCGGGACTAACCCCAAAATCTACAGGTAGCTCAAGTTTATATGCATTATCATTTATTTTCTCTAACACCTTAAAAGGACCATCAACACGTGGCATTAGCTTTGATTTGCGCAGATTAGGAAATCTATCTTTACGCAAATGTAACCAAACAAGATCTCCAGGCGCAAACACAACATGTTTTCTACCCTTATCTCCAGCAAGTTTATATTTAGCATTCATACGCTCAATGTTTTCCTTAGTTAACTCATGCATTTTTAAAATCAATTCAGAACGTTCTTTAGCATCAAAATTAACCTTCTCTGAAGATGGAAGAGGCAACAAATCAATAGGTGCACGAGGTAGGAAACCATACACAATTTCAAAAGGGCACATCTTAGTAGTAGAATGCAATGAACGATTATAAGCAAATTCAATATGAGGCAAGCATTATTCCCACATTTTCTTGTTATTCTTCAAAACAGCCCTAAGCATAGTAGACAATGTTCTATTGACTACTTCAGTTTGTCCATCAGTTTGGGGGTGACAAGTAGTACTAAAAAGCAACTTAGTCCCCAACTTAGCCCATAAACATCTCCAAAAGTGGCTAAGAAATTTAGTATCACGATCTGAAACAATAGTATTTGGCACACCATGTAAGCGAATAATTTCACGAAAGAACAAATCAGCAACATTAACAGCATCATCGCTTTTATGACATGGTATAAAGTGTGCCATTTTCGAGAACCTATCCACGACAACAAATATGCTATCCCTCCCCTTCTTTGTTCGAGGTAAACCTAAAACAAAGTCCATAGATATATCCTCCCAAGGAACACTAGGTACTGGCAAAGGCATATATAAACCATGAGGATTGAGTCGTGACTTAGCTCTTTGACATGTAGTGCAGCGAGCAACAAAACGCTCAACATCCCGTCTCATCTTTGGCCAAAAGAAATGTGTAGCAAGTATATCCTCCATCTTCTTGACGCCAAAGTGTCCCATTAATCCTCCTCCATGCGCCTCCTGCAACAACAAAAGACGAACGGAGCTAGCTGGAATGCATAGCTTGTTAGCACGAAACACAAATCCATCGTTAAGAATGAACTTGTTCCAAGTTCTCCCTTCCTTACAATTCTGCAATACATCTTTAAATTCAGCATCATGAACATATTGATCTTTGATGGTCTCCAAACCAAATATTTTAAAGTCAAGTTGTGAAAGCATAGTATAACGACGAGACAAGGCATCAGCAATAACATTTTCTTTACCCTTCTTGTGTTTAATGACATAAGGGAAAGTCTCAATGAATTCAACCCATTTAGCATGTCTACGGTTCAGTTTTGCTTGACTTTTAATGTGTTTCAAAGATTCATGATCAGAATGTATAACAAATTCCTTGGGCCATAAATAATGTTGCCATGTTTCTAAGGTCCGAACAAGAGCATATAATTCTTTATCATAAGTAGAATAGTTCAGACTAGGCCCACTCAATTTTTCAGAAAAGTAGGTTTTCCATCTTGTAATAACACACCTCCTGATTCAATTCCACTAGCATCACATTCAAGCTCAAAAGTCTTATCAAAATCAGGAAGTTGGAGTAAAGGAGGATGTGTCAACTTATCTTTCAATACCGTGAAAGCTTCTTCCTGTGCGGTACCCCAAACAAAAGGCACATCCTTCTTTGTAAGCTCGTTGAGAGGTGCAGCAATGGTGCTGAAATCTCTCACAAAACGCCTATAGAAACCAGCGAGGCCAAGGAAACTCCTCACTTGTGTGACCGTTTTGGGCTGCGGCCAACTCTCAATAGCTTCAATCTTGGCTTTATCAACTTCAATTCCCTGTGGAGTAACAACATAGCCAAGAAAAGATACTCGGTCGGTGCAAAAGGTGCACTTTCCAAGGTTTCCAAACAAACGTGCATCACGTAGAGCAATAAAAACAACACGTAAATGTTCCAAATGTTCCTCCAAAGATTTGCTATAAATCAATATGTCATCAAAGTAAACTACCACAAATCATCCAATGAAAGCACGTAAAACTCCGTTCATTAACCTCATGAAAGTACTAGGTGCATTAGTTAACCCAAAAGGCATGACTAACCACTCATATAATCCAAACTTAGTTTTAAATGCTATTTTCCATTCATCTTCCAATTTCATACGAATTTGATGGTATCCACTACGCAAATCAACTTTGGAGAATATTGTAGAGCCACTCAATTCATCAAGCATATCATATAACCTAGGAATAGCATGACGATAATGAATAGTAATATTATTAATGCCTCTACAATCAACGCACATACGCGACGTACCATCCTTTTTCGGCACTAAAATGATAGGAACAGCACAAGGACTAAGGGATTCGCGTATATAACCTTTGTCGAGCAGTTCTTGTACTTGACGCATAATCTCCTTCGTCTCCTCTGGATTGGTACGGTATGGTGCACGGTTGGGTAGCGAAGCACCGGGAATTAAGTCAAATTGATGCTCAATCCCTCGAATAGGTGGTAATCCCGGTGGCACGTCTTGTGGAAAGACGTCAGCGAACTCCTGCAAAATGTTAGTGACAGCAGGGGGCAAAGAGGAAGGCACGTCCTCGAATGAAAATAATGCCTCTTTGCACACAAAAGCATAGCAAACAGATTTGCTAAAATCTAGCTCATCAATATCAGATTTGGTGGCAAGTAAACATGCACTTTTCAATTTAATTTCAGAAACAACAGTAGATGGTTTATTATTAGGCTTCATTTGGTGCTCAAATTCTTTTGCCACAATCTGATTTTCACTCTTATTTGTCTCCTGTTTTGCTTTATTAGCTCTATTAATATCATCTTTCAAAATGGAATCAGGAGTCATAGGAAGCAAAGTAATATTTTTATCGTTATGAACAAGAGCATACTGATTGTTTCTACCATGGTGTACAGAATTTTTATCAAATTTCCATGGTCTACCAAGTAATAAGGAACATGCTTGCATAGGTACCACATCACAATCAACATAATCAGCATATGTAGAGATACTAAAATGCACACGAACAGTACGTGTTACCTTAACCTTGCCGCTGTTGTTGAACCATTGGATGTAGTAAGGATGTGGATGTGGTCTTGTGGTGAGAGATAGCTTCTCCACCATCTCCTTGCTAGCCAAGTTATTGCAGCTCCCTCCATCTATGATCACGCGAACAGAACGTTCCTTCACAACTCCCTTTGTATGGAACAAATTATGCCTCTGATTTTGCTCAGCTTGTGTAACCTGCACACTCAAAACACGTTGAGCAACTAAACATTCATACCTGTCAGCATCTTCAGGAGCCATGTATTGCGTCTCATGATCAGAATCGTCTCCATCGTGTTCTTCATGTGTAATAAGAGCCAAAGTCTCCTCATCATAGTCACTAGCGGACTCATACCCACCATCCTCAGTAACAATCATCACACGCTTAGATGGGCATTCTCTCGCATAATGACCTCCACCCTTGCAACGTCGACAAATAATATCATGTGTTTGCCCTGTTGATGCCATGGATGAAGAAGAGCTCTTTGCAGGCCCAGAAGGTGTGCTCTTGGCAGATAGTGGTGATTGTGCCTGCTTTATTGTATCACGGTTGGAGGTGGCAGCCGACGGAGGCACCGGTGTAGCAAAACGTGTGGAAGTAGAGGATGCACGTGGTTTCCATGATGAAGGTCGACCTGCAGAAAAGTTAGTCCGTGCCAATGCCTGTCGATCCTGCACTTCACGTTCAGCTTTACAAGCAAGATGGAATAAACGAGTGATATTAGTATACTCCTTATACTCTAGAATCGTCTGAATCTCTCTATTCAATCCACCCATAAAACGTGCAAGCATAGCTTCATTCTCCTCAACAATACCACATCTAATCATGCCAGTTTGTAATTCCTGATAATATTCTTCTACAGAATTTTTTCCCTGTCTTAAGCGCTGCAATTTTTGAAGTAATTCACGTTGATAATATGGTGGAACCCAACGAGTACGCATAGCAGTTTTCAAAGCAGCCCAAGTAGCCGGAATAGGATATAATCTACAATGCTCAGACCACCAAACACATGCAAAACTAGTGAAAGCACAAACAGCAGCAGGAACACGTCTCTCCTCAGGATATTGTAAACATGTAAATCGTTGTTCAGTTTCTAACTCCCAAGTAAGATATATATCAGGAACATATCTACCCTCAAATGGTGGAATATTCAATTTTAGTTTAGGGAGATGGTCATGATCTCGTACCTGAGGGTGAGCCCTACCATTGCCATTATTTGCATGTGGACGACCTGGTGGTTGCTGTGCTGGTGGTGGCACGTAGTTCTGATTTTGATCAACCTCATCCTCATAATCTCCCACATAATCATCCTCCTCCACATCAGCAGTAGGAGCCACAGAAGTATCAACAGCAGCACCAACAGTTTGGCCCGACTGAAGAGGGACACGGCTTGCTCGGCGGAGGGCTGTTTCCCGACGTGGAGGTAGTCGATGTTGTTGTTGTTGTTGCAAAGGTGCGGCAGGAGCAGCCGGTGGTGGTGGAAAACGCGAAAGCAATTCAGCAAACTTGTTATCGAGCTTTGTTTCAAACGTCTTCTCCATGCCATCTATCTTCTCCATGGCCTCTTCAAATCTGTTTATCACATCTTGCACCTGTCCACTCATCATTTGCTGAAACTTATCATGAAGCTCCTTGTTCGTCAAGTTCTCCCAGTCAGTCTCGTCGACTTGTGACCTGGCATGGTTAGCAACAATAGAAACACACAAGAATATGATCCTACAGACTACTAACAAGTGGTGGTGGTGGCGGGTGTCACAAATCCTTCAAGCAAATCTCAAATTCTTACCAGTTCTTACCCAGCAGCAGGCGGTGATCGGCAACCGTTGTAGTCAAAACTCTCAAAAGCTTGGATAGAGCGATTGCCAGGGAGAGTCAAACGCACGACGTAGATGTATGTGGAGCTGGGAAGGCTTATAGTATGGTAGCAAAAAGGGTCAGCAATAATCAATTCAGAGATGCAAAGTTGAATAAACGCTCAACGACGGTACTGTGCTGGTCCTAGGCTAGACCGTGCTAGAGACGCGAGCCTAGAACACTAACAAAATCACGGCGCTGCACGTAAATAAGGGAAAAGCACACTATGGAACTCTTTTTTCGCTCTTTTTTTTTGCGCTCCTTTTTTTTGCGCTCCTCTTTTTTTTGCGAAAAATCACTATAATGGCGAGTGTCTCAAAACTCTTCCCTCGTCAAACTGATAGGATGGGCACGAAATTTTTTTTTCACTTTTTTTTCGGAAATCAGGGCAGCGACGACGAAAAAGTGCGACAAAAAATCACTATGATGGCACGTGGCTCAAAAGACTCAGAAAAGCCTAAAAATAGGATAGGGGAAAAAATTTGCCCGTGAAAATTTTGGCCTAAAAACTGCCCGGGGGTCTCCAGACTCTTTTTTTTTTCGAGACCTACGCAGGCAAGGAAACACGAATTAGAATTTAGATTGATCTCAAGAACAAACCTAATATGAGAAGAACTCGGATTGGTGGTAGATATATGGTTGTGGTATATGGCAGCGGTGGTGGTATATGGTAGCGGTGGTGGTATATGGATAGAGATTAGTGGTGGTATATGGATACGGATTGGTGATGGTATATGGATATGGATTCAGAGCGGTGGCGGGTAAGCAAAAAGTGGTAGATGGGCGATGATGATGGTGCGGCGGCGGCGTGACAACTTATGACCAGAACTCGAAACTCTAAAAGACTAGACTCTAAGACCAGCAACTTGACACGACGATGCAATCGCAAATTCAACAAAGCAAAAACCCTAAAAAGATTATGCAAAGGCTCAAATTGGTTCGGATATGATGAACTAACCCTAATTTTTTTTCTGGCTTTTTCGTGGACTGTAGATATGAAGAACAGACTTGATCTAATCTGCGAAAAACTGTAAAATCTCACCGAGCAACCTGGAAATCTGATACCACTTGATAGAGGCAAAGGTGTCCCGATGTTTCGATGAGATGGTGGCTATCGTTTTCTGTGGGAGTCGACCTTGACGATCCGACTACGAACGTGCGAGACGTCGCGCCTTAGCAATCGCTAAACCAACTTCCGAGGGTTATTGACCACGCCGGAGTACGATCAACCTGACCACGAGGGTCTGTTTCCTGCGAGCAAACGAAGAACAAGCAAGAAACTGAGATTGCAATCGGGATATTGCGAATATAAGATGAAAGCTTTATTGATCAAGGTGGGGTTCTGTGACGTCTTGGTCTGGTCGTTGGACACAAACGAAGTACGCGAAGTTGCAGCTATGGCGAACTTTTAATCTAAACAAAACCCAAAGTCTAAATGACGCCCTAAGGGCTGTATATATGGAGGAAGAGGGGGGAATTTCGTGGCCCTTGAGGGTGGGGTCCAAAACCAACCCTAACTCTTGTTTCCCCACACATACGGAATCTAAAAATAGCCTATACTTAAGTATTTCGAAATTACATGGGCCTGGCCCATTAATAAGGTGACGCAGCACCTAGAATAGCCTATGGACGAATATTATGAAGTGGCATCTTGTATATTTCGTTCAAGGCTTCATGCACTCCTTATGGCGGCTTCAAAGTCCTGAAATCATCACTTGTAACTCCGTTCTTGATCCCCTTGCGCATGCCATCAACTCCATGCGTGTTCTTGCTCCAATGTTCATCCTTCTCCAAGCTAGGCCCTTCATTTGTAAGCAAAACAAATGTATCCAATTTAGGCAGCATCATAATCTCATGAACATTAGAATCATTACCAAGAAACGAAAATACCTGGTAATTTAATTGGCGTGCGCGAGCTCTAGTAATTGGTCCAGTATATGTAACAGTAGGGGCTGTGGGTGTAACAATGGTATTGATGTCCTCATCAGCTTAGCTAGACAGGGTCAACCTCTAAGTCTTGTTCGTAAAAAATCAGATACATATTTAAATTGAGGTGAAAACCACTATGAATTGCAGTTGTATGCAACTTTAATTTGACATTACATATACACTATTAATTGGAGTTGTAAGTAACTTTAAATTCACATGACATATACATTTGTGGTCAAACATTTTCTTTAGGTAACACATTTATCTGTACGTGAATCCCATGTCGTATTTTGTGGCCCATGAAAAATCCAAATTACATGTGCCTTCACTTATGGTGCTCAAGATATTACTGTCATAATTATATTTTTTTCAAAGTAGTTCATTGTCGTACATACTGTTCACCAAGAGAATACAAAATTGCATAAAACATGAGCCTGTGTGGTGATCATGCCAGCCTCACAGCTTCCAGATAGGTTAACCTGAGCCCGTAGTGAGGCCATTCTACTCTACTGATTTTGTGGGGTATATTTCCTCTTCCTGGGTTTCTCTTTATGGGCAATGTATTCATCTGTGTCACTGGTATTTGTCATCTACCTATATAGCAATCTTTGATTATTTATTTGATTTTTTACCATCCTTCGTAAACTCTCTTTGAGATGTTCTCCTACTATGACAAACGTTGTGCTCGCTTTAGGATGCAAGGGATTTGTGTGTTAATGTGCTACCATTGTTGACTTTGTTTTTGTGATATAAAACATGAGGAAATTCTGATAAATATTGGTGGTACAGTGCTTTCTTCTGAAACATAAAAAGATGTACTTGTCATGTTCTACAAACAAAAAAGGTTTGTTCTATTTTGCTATACAAGCACTTATGTACCTTACATATTCTTTTATTAGCCTAAAATTGTTGCATACTGATGGAAGCGATACTACTACAGATGAGTATATGCCTGTCATTTTATTAAAATTGGTGCGTTATTCGGTGCTCTTTTAATACTATGTGTTATCATCTCTTAAAAAAATCCTAAATGTTGAATTTACATATGATTTTTATCTTGTCTCCGAGATAATGTGTCTGCTCAAATATTATTCAAAATTCTATCCTTTCAGAGGCAAATAATCCTGGATTTAGTAAAATATTACAAAGCAATATCATTGTCATTCAGTTCACTAATTCATTCATTATGGATAGCGATAGACGAGGGAGAGAAAATGCTCTTCTAAGATTATAAGAGAGTGTAAGCTATCCTATAGTGATGCATACGATTTGTATTGTGGAGCCGTGAGGCATACTAGCCTCCACTCGGATATAGCATTGCCTAAATTTGTTGTTCCGTGGCAACGCACGGGCATTCGGCTAGTTGTTTTAATTTGGCGATGTTGGCTAAACAAGCTTGGCGTCTCCTTGAGAACCTAGATTCGTTGTGTGCCATTATTTTGCGAGCTAAGTATTTCCCTGATGGAGATTTATTGAACGCAAAGTTAAAAAAGGGATCATCCTTTACATGGCAAAGTATTATGGCAGGGGTTAATACCTTAAAACATGGCTATATTTGGCGAGTTGAAAATGGTCAGAAAATTGACATTTGGGAAGATGCTTGGATCCCTAACTGTGCTAACAGAAAAGTCATCACTCCAAAGGAGCAATATTTGTTATCAAAAGTGTTGGATTTCATTGACTCCTCTTCAAACAGGTGGGATGAGAATCTCATCAGACAGACCTTGTGGCCCGTTGATTCACAGCGGATCCTTGCTATCCCTCTGCCTCAGTTTGATATGCCAAATTTTGTTGCCTGGAGTCATACTAAGAGTGGGCTTTTTTCTGTTCGATCTGCATATTTTTTTGAGTGGGATTATTAACATGGAAGGAAACTTCGTTGTACTAATGGAATGGGTCGAATAAACTTTAATCCAATTTGGTGTAAGATTTGGAAGTTATCTTGTCCAGTGAAGGTGAAATTTTTTATTTGGCGGACATTGCATGGTACTCTTTCATGTCGTGTTACGCTTGCTAATAGACACATGAAAGTTTCACCTTTATGCCCTTTTTGTGCTTCTGGTTTAGAAGACACAAAGCATATGTTGTTTCAGTGCCAGATGGCAAAAGTGGTCTGAAGAAGGCTTGGCTTAGACGAGATCATTGCTCAAGCTTGTGAAGTTGATCGTGCTGGAAAGGCGGTCCTCGGTTTTTTGTTGCACATGCCTGGCCAAGATTTATCTATTATGGGGTCCCAGAATATTCGATTGTCATTACGTCTTGGTATTTGTGGTGGGAAAGACGTAAATTAGTGCAAAAAAAGAGAATTCAAGATGCAAAACAGATTTCAATGGGGATACAAGCTCTTACGGCTAATTATGTTGTTGCTTCCAATCCAAGGGCTTCTATAAAAAGAGGGGGTTGGATTCGTCCCCCAGTGGTTTTTGTAAAACTTAATGTTGATACTTCTTTTGATCATGATCTTCTTAAAGGTACGGCTGGGACTGAACGACAAAGGGAATTTTGTTGCAGGGGGTATTTGGAAAATTGATCATTGCGTCGATGCTCTAACAACGGAAGCTTGGGCTCTCAGATTCGGTCTTTCACTAGTACAACGTGCGGGTTGCAATCGCCTTGTTATTAATTCTGATAATTTGAATGTTATTGAAACGATGAATAATAACGGACGGTCAGCAGAAGCAGCGCCGGCAATTTTTGATGATTGCTATTTTTTGATGTGTGATTTTTCTACCTACAGGTTTGAACATTGTAATAGAAAAGCTAATAAGGTTACGCACGAGCTTGCTAAGTTGGCTAGATTTTCTTCTACTATTGATTGGTTTGAGGAGTCTATGATTCACAAACGATGTATCTGTTATTTCGGTTGAATAAAGTCTATATGTTTTTCAAAAAAAAGCAGCTCTACGCTTATATTTAAAGGAGCTTCTAGAGGGTCCCACAATTCATATGACATCAAATTTTGTCGAGTCATAAAGTGAATGAATAGTTTTTTAATTAAATAAACAAAGAGTTGCCTAGCTGATTTAATTTTCTATAATCCATTTCTTCCAAGTTGGCGTAACATGGCAATCAGATTTGCGGAAGAAATATCTAAACGATAACTGGCATGATATTGTCGACCATAACTTTGATTTCTCGATAGCTGCTGGTTTTGGAAACAGAGGTCCAGATTTACTAGCCAGTAGAGCTGGAATTAGGTTACAACATCGTCTCATGTCTTCTTTTATACCAATATTTCAATGTTAAATAGACCAGACAGGGCACACAATATGGGTGGGCAGCATGATCTGGCGATTGCACTCTTACAGTAGTCTTCCGGGGCCTCTTATCTTTTCCTTCACCTCCGCATCACGGCTTGTGGTTGTGGAGCTTGAAGCCAAATACGCGAGGAACATAGCGCTGCGAGGGCTTCTGGGGCTTGAGGTGATCGTACGTCATCAGAAACAGGTGAGGAAATGTTGTCCCAAAGTAGGCTCCATCAATATCTGGACATGGTCAAGAAAACAGCAGAATATAACAACAAAATAGCAATTTTCTTCAACTATGATATCCCAGTGATGCAGATATGTAAATATTTCTTTGTAGATGACACTCTTTTTTCCCCAGGAGAAAAACACACCAATTTGAGACAGTATAATAAGAGAGTGGTTAGGATACTGCCTTGGTATTTAGACCGTGGATAGTAGATGTCTTCGCACTTAGGACAGTATATCTTCACTGTACTAGATCGGTGAATATCCGATTGTCCAACTGGTAGACATGGTTGGCCACAGCAATAAACCCGTGGACATCGTCCAAAGTCATAGTTCTTGTATTTCTCCAGCTGCCAAAAATAAGGAATAAAAGTTACCACTTACTACAAATTAAACTTCACCGACATGAGCAAATTTCAGCCTTTCGGAAACAAATATGGGCAAGTACTAGCAAAGCAAGGTTAGCATAACAGTTACCATAGCAGCCAACCCTTTACTGGTCAGAATGTATCGCGCATGAATTAGCCCATACAACATCTCAGCAGCTGATTCCACTAGCTCATTTTGTTCTTCTGTGAAAATATCACCTACATATTCAAATAATCAAGAACATCAGCAATAGCCGTAGGCAATGTAAAAGGAAACATGCACAATACCATGCCATGGACAAGTGAGAGCCATATATTGCACGAAATCAACCAACCAAAGCCCATGCAAAGGATTGATGTTATTTAGTGTGGCAGATAAAACCTTCCATTTATGCTTACAGCAATTGATATGGCACCTTTTACTTCAGCGTTTAACTAGTAAAGAAACAAATCCAAGGGCATTGAGAAACTAAAAAAATCTGTAACACCAAAAATGTATTACCTCCGTCCCAAATTACTTGTCTTAGATTTGTCTAGATAAATCTAACACATATCTAATACAAATCTAACACATATCTAGAGAAATCTAAGACAGCTAATTCGGGACAGAGGGAGTACTTAGAAACAGAGCCCAAGCAACCAGTAAGTGTTAACATCACTACTAATAAAGGCTTTGAGCATCCAAACTAGTGAAGTTAAATGAGTCAAATAATTGTACAGGGACAACACATTTGCATCAGATCAAGTGCAGAAATGCATCTAACATTTCTTGTTAACATACACCCGTCGGGTGGTTTCATTTAAATGAGTAAATATTGAGAACAATTACCATGAGAAGACTCGATATCTAAAATGAGATCAAGAGCATAATCATAATATGGAACTTGACTGCTAAGCCCACAAAGATTGAAGTCATCTTGAATGTAATCATCATCGACTTCACAGAAGAACTCATTCCCTCTTAGGTTGCAATACCATGAAATCCATGAGGTGTCTTCTCCATCAGAGCCACTAACATCTGATGCTTCACTGTCAGATTCAGACTCCCCTGCAACGTGAAGAGCATGGAAGCATCAATGCACTTGTTTACAAACTGATTCTCTCTCAAACACACACCTAAATGCAGGTCATTATTTATTAGAAGAAAATGACAAAGGCGGCGCAGCAGTAGACCCCACCAAAGGCGGACCGACCAGAAACAAAAACCAGGCAAAGGGGGGGAAAACCTGTACAAACTAGGCTACTAGAAAAAAATAGAAAAACAGCAGCATATCTCCTAAGCTAACATAGATGACGCAAATACAACATGCATGCAGAAAATATATACATTGGAGCAACTATAAAAACATAGCTAGCAACAACTATAGCTAACTAACAATATAAAGTGCTACTGAAAGCAGAACTGGAATAACTCAACAGACCTGGAATACACCATAGCAATTAGGAGACAGGTAGATATGCTCTGCATCATACCTCTAAGTACAGTTCCAAAGACAGATATAAGCATTAAGCCAACAATTTTGCATTATGCTCTCGACTTCTAGGCTATAGCATTACTAGGACATGGTACGTGCAAAGCACGTAGAGAAAACTATTCTTATGAATTTTGTAAGAGAAAAGTGCAATGGGTTGGTTTAAGTTCCATGATTATTAGGAGCATCTTACTAAGTAATATAGCACGATTACAAAAACAATGTTTTGGTAACTATACCGCATTATCTTTATCCAGACCACATTATCTCATCTTTCTAGAACTCTCTCGTGAATCTTCATCTTTCTATTCTTCCTATCTTATCTGGTGTCCACATGAGTTGTCTAGAAAAAGAGCTTAAAACATACTGATGTGACTTGTTCACAGTAGCTACCCGTTGCCCCGTTTGTCATTGCCTCATCAGGTTGGACGGCAGGACAATTGGATGAGGTATACTGTAGCTGCGAATCCAGGCGACTTGAACCATTGAATGGACTTTAATCTGCGACTAGCAGGCAGCAGCTCACAGATTTGCCACTTACCAACCGTCCGATGTAGCATATCTGACGGCTAATACCAAAACCTACTCGTGCACTATAAAGGAGTAAAGATATGTCTAAGGAAACAATATACTAACCCAAGAATTTGTGAGTGGAATCAAACTTAAAGATAGAGCAATAGCTTCTTCAAAGCAGAGCAGTATAAAAAAAGGGCAGCCCGGTGCACGCAGCTCCCGCTTGAGCAGGGTCCAGGCAAAGGTCCGGCCGCTTTGGGTCTATAGTACGCAGCCTTTCCCTATATTTCTGCAAGAGGCTGTTTCCAGAAACAAATTTAATTTTCCCAGATGTTTTTACACCTTAAGCCACTGATATACTGATAAGTATTTATAGTCGAGCCATGAGGGTGCATTCCGTCTAAGATGGCTATTGGAGCAATTTAAGTATAATGATTGAAAACTTATGTATTTCTGCACCCAATTTGTATGATTCATGCAGAAAACAAGCAAATGAGAAAAGCATCTAACATAGAAACTAATGAAGCCTAACGATAAGGTTTTTGTTATGACCGGGCAGACTTATGCCCGTAGGAGGCCCACTGGGCAGGTTTAGTTAGGGGCTTAGCCCGCAAGTTATCTATTTTATTTTCCATCGTAGTTATATATACTAGTTGTAAGACTCTATGACAATCAAGCAATAAGAATAAATCTATTGCCCGGCTCCCAGAGGAGCCGGACCCTAACCCTAGCCGCCTCCTGCTCCTTGCGCCGCCGCCTCCTCCCTCGCGCACGACGGCGCCTAGCCGCCGGCGGCCGCGAGCTTTGTCACGCCAAGCACCCTCCTTCCCCTACAACCTACGCCCTAGACCTGGTAGGGTCCTAGCTCCTACCAGTTTCCCTAATCCAATGGCCTATGGGGCATTTAGTTTGGGACTTGGTGGTGGCACACATTGCTCTACACAAGCAACTCAGAGTCGAAAAGACTTCTGATGTAACAAGACAAGTCTCAAACTTGAGGATCTATTTTATTTTTGTTCTTGTTGGGAGAGATTAAATTCGGTAGGTTACTTTGCTAACATTAAAAAAAGGTGATTTGACACTGCGATAATCTAGAATTGCGCAAAGCATGCACATTTTGAGCGTCTTACATTAGTTTACAGAGGGAGTATTTGCAAATAGAATCAAAGTATTGCAGATAGTAGTTAAAATAAAACGAGTAAACATATGCTCCGTGAGCTCATATACCAACATCTCAAAACACCCAAAGAGATGATGAGGTAACAACATCACTAAACGCAGCTACACAACCCACGATCACCTTCAGAGAATCTTAGCAAAACTGAAAATTCAATATGCGTATACAACAGCAAACCAACCTTCTCAATCTGCAGGTAACACTTTTTTGGTGGTAGATGCAAATAACACATCCAAAAAGCATCTCGGAAGGACGGTCCGATGGAGCTCGCGACTCCGGAGCCCCCACCCCGCCACCACCACTTCCTCCCCTCGTCCGTACTATCCTTCGGACGCGCTGCTAGACTCCCACCTCCCCCCCCCCCCCCCCCCCCGAACCAAACCTCCGCCCGCCTCTTCTTCTCTGGTCCGGGCAGAGCTGCTGCTTCCTCGCCGGAGACTGCAGCGCGTTCTCTCCTCCATATCGCAGCCCCGTGCGGTGCTCGACTACAGCCACCTTGCGCTCCTGTGTGACGCTTGACTTCTGCCTCCTCGCGCCCCCATGCTTGTTCTGCTCGGACCGCCGATGGCTTGGCTGCCTCGTCCTGGGGCTCCGCCTCTCATCACGACAGCTGACTGCCTCACTCGGCCTGTCGCAGGATCTAGGGGTCATGCCCCCAAGCCGCCCGTATCACATCCTCGCGATGGAACCACGGCGCGTCTGTTGCCGCACGACGCTCCACTTCTCCCTCCTGCGCCTCACGTCCTCTCCCCTGCCTAACGTCGGCGCCGCCCGGTGCGCCAGCCCTCCCTCCGATCCATGCCACACGACAGTCCCTGCTTGCGCGCTCCCCTGTTGCAGGCGAGGCATGTGCCACCGGCATCGTCGCTAGATCTGTCATCGCCCAACGTGCCTGCCGATGCCAAGCCACCTGGCGCCTGCTCACACGATTGGAGGGCTGCGAAGGCCACCCTCGCGTTGGCCCTCGCCATCCTGGTTCGGTCGGTGGTGGACGTCTGCTCCACTCGGCCATCACCCAACCACTGCTGCATCACCCTACCTCCTACATGCTTAGGTAGTTGACCCTTGCGTTCTGTTGTAAATGGTAATTGGATTCTTTTGAGTTTTTCTGTTTCTTGCCTTGGCAGGATGTACTTGCCACTCGGGTTTGGTTTTCGATCCGGTTTTCCACATAAGCTGGATCAAGGTTTTTGAACAGGTTTCCCGTATAAACCAGCTCCATTTCATTGAATAGAGATCAATATTCAGGTGGGGATCCCCCCAAACCCACCCGACATGTTAAAAAAAACATCTTGGAAGCTTATCCTAACATTCCAAAATATATAACAAATCTATAACACCTTCACAGGTACCAAAAAGCCAGATGCCGGTGGTCCATTCCAAAAGCACACCAACACACTTGCCACTAACATTCAACGTAAACAACAACAACAACAAAATATCTGCCACAGGCGCTCAAATCCGCAAAGCAATGGCACGTCAGCAGGCAAATGAAGATGGAACCCCAATCCATAGCCAAATTTTATCCTAGTAGAACGCATGCTGCCCTTCGCAGCCCAGGAACGTAACTCCAGACCCCACGAACGCCTCGCAACACCACGGATTATCAGACCACGGAACTTCATGTGTTGGGAGAGGGGAGATCGCGTCACCTTCGGAGCAGCGGCCCTTGGGGATGGAGGACGGCACTACGACGCGGTTGTGGTTGCCTCGGGCACCCGCCGAGCCTCTCGACGTGGAGGGCGACGCGGCCGCCTTCTCCAGGTGCTTATCGAGCGCGTCGCTGATGCGCTTCCGGTCCAGCCCCGCACCTCCGGCCGCCCCCTGCTTATACATCTGTCGCGCTGACTACGACGAAGCCCCCCTCAACGCTGCTGCCGCGGCAGCGTCCTCTCACGCGGGAAGCGCCATCTGAGGTTAGGGTTCGAGCAGGGATGGGTCGAGAGCCCAGGCGAGGGGCGAGCACGGGAGGGAGGTGGCGCCAATTTCGAGGGCATGGAGGGGTGGGAGTGCAAAAGTAAAGTGAAGGATGCAACATGCAACGAGGACGAACAACGACACGATCAACCAGCCTAGGAGGCTAGTAGCCTCCCTATCGGAGTGTCGTACAGATCTTTTCGGCTGGCCGTTGTCCGTTCACAGATATGCTCGCATTTATTTTATCCAATTATTTAGGGCAGCGATCTGCGCGTCGAGCTCTAGCCGTCCGATGCGGTTAGTGTGGATCGTCGGATCTGCACGTGAGGCTCTACCGAATGAATCGTTGCAGCAAAAAACGACATGATTGTTGCAACTGTTCTTTGACCCGCCACAACGAGGAAACAGGTGTTAACGCCCCTGACGACACGACCCCACCTGCCAACAAAACGCGGGCGCGGCCCAACTGCACCTGACGCAGCAACCAGCGTTTCTTCGGCCCAGAGTGGCACAACCAGCCTGGCCCGACTACGTCCACTACTTAAGGCACCAACCCCCTCCCCTCTTCGGCATCCAGTGGATTACGAACCTGACGGCGGCACGAACGCTAGTTCCTCCTGGATCGATCCATTCTTGTAATCAAGCTTGTACCAGACTATTGCTACCCAAGAGAAAGATTAGATCGATTCCTCCCTTGCTTGTCCCTAGCATCTAGTATCAGACGCCAAACACCACACTCCACTTCGCCCGATCTGGCTCATCTCATCGAGACTCGAGGGATTCGCCACGGTTGCCACATCATCGAAACCATGGATCCAGCCGCAAAAGCCTACCTCGACAAGCTTACGGCGATGATGAAGGCCAACACCGCGGTCACCACCCGCCTCGACGATGACTTCACCTGGCGACCGGATCTGGAGCAACGCGTCTCTGATCTGAGCGACGCGGTCACCACTCTGCAGCAGGCGCGCCCAAACCCCACCACCGACACCAGTGAGGGCGCGCCGCCGCTACGCACCACGGCGCCACTGCCTGCGATGCCCAACAACAACCTGGGCCTGGCGGGAGGCGATGAGGACGATCCTCAAGGGTCTAAGGACCACGGCGACTTCAACTTGCAACGGGGGAGGCCGACGTTGTCGTTCCAGACGCCACCGCCACTCCCGGCCAACAGTCAGATCGAACTATTGTCTTCTCCTTTTGCGCATGCTAGTCAGATGCTTGCTAGTTTGGGACAAGCCCATCCTTCCATTTCGTTTTCTCAGTTCTCGGGCAAGAACCCCGAACATGTGGAAGACGATGTGCGAGTAGTTTTTTTCCATGTTCGGCATTCACAAAACTTTCTGGGTTCCCATGGCCGCCCTCAATTTCTCAGGGGCTGCGGCCATTTGGTTACAGTCTGTCCAAAAGAAGCTCAATAGCTTCGATTGGGAATCCTTTTCTGCACTGTTAACTACACGATTCGGTCGTGATCGCCATCAGCTTCTCATCCGTCAATTTTACACTATTAAACAAACATCTACAGTGGCTGATTTTATTGAGTGTTTTGAGTTGATCATTAATCATTTAAGTTCTTATTCAGACTCGATTCACCCATTTTATTTTCTCACACGCTTTGTGGAAGGATTGCGGGCGGATATCCGTGCGGTGGTCATGGTCCAGCGGCCGCCAGACCTGGACACGGCGTGCGCTCTGGCGCTGCTCCAGGAGGAGGTGGCCGACAACGCTGCGCACCGCCCCACACCAACGCGTCCTCCCGGCGAGTTGTCGCGGCTCAGTGTACTGCTACCGCTACCTTCCCCACCGGCGCGCGCGAGCCGACACCTCCAAGCTCAAGGCTCTGCGCGACTACCGAAGAGCGTGTGGCCTTTGTTTCAAATGCGGCGAGCGTTGGGGACCCGACCACGTCTGCCCCACGTCAGTCCAGCTCCACGTCGTCGAGGAACTCCTGGAGCTCTTCGGCATCGACTCAACAATAGAGCCAACTCAACCAGAAGCTGCCCAAGACCGAGTGGTCATGGCCATCTCCAAACCTGCCCTAACGGGGGCATATCTAACAAGGCGTCCCAGCTTCGTGTGTGGATTCAAGGGCGTGAAGTTTTGATGCTTGTGGACTCCGGCAGCACCACGTTCTTCATCAACGAGCGACTGGCCGCGGCCATCCAGGGCGTCCAACCACTTCCACGCGCATACCAGGTGCGCGTGGCAAACGGGGGAGCACTCACCTGCTCTGCCAGTGTGCCGCAGTGCCAATGGTGCTCCCAAGGCCACCAGTTCACAACAGACATGAAAGTGCTGGCCCTCGGAACCTACGACGCAATTCTGGGCATGGACTGGCTCGAGGAGCACAGTCCCATGACCGTCGACTGGTGCGTGAAGCTCATCGAGATTCCATCGTCCGTGGGGCCAGTCCGTCTCCGCGGGCACGAGGCGACCTCTTCAACATGCTCGTCATCAACGCTCTTCAACTCCAACAACTGTGCAACACAGGTGCCATCACTCATGTGGCGCTGATCTACGCGACAACCGGCGAGGACAGCAGCAACACCACCACTCCGCCAGACATTGCTACCTCTTGAGCATGCGTTGGTTTTCCGTTGAAGAGGAAAGGGTGATGCAGCAAAGTAGCGTAAGTATTTCCCTCAGTTTTTGAGAACCACAGTATCAATCCAGTAGGAGACTACACGCAAATCGCCTAGTACCCGCACAAAACAATCAAGAACCTTGCAACCAACGCGATAAAGGGGTTGTAAATCCCTTCAAGGCCACTTGCAAAAATGAGATCTGATAAATATAATAAGATAAATATTTTTGGTCTTTTTGTTGTATAGATTGAAAGTAAAGATTGCAAAATAAACGGCGACAGAAATTGGCAAGCTGACGGGAAACTAATATGATGTAAAAATAGACCCGGGGGCCATAGGTTTCACTAGTGGCTTCTCTCATGATAGCATATATTACGGTGGGTGAACAAATTACTGCCGAGAAATTGATAGAAAAGCGCATAGTTATGAGAATATCTAGGCATAATCATGAACATAGGCATCACGTCCGTGTCAAGTAGACCGAAATGATTCTGCATCTACTACTATTACTCCACACATCGACCGCTATCCAGCATGCATCTAGAGTATTAAGTTCATAAGATCATAGTGACGCATTAGGCAAGATGACATGATGTAGAGGGATAAACTCAAGCAATATGATATAAACCCCATCTTTTTATTCTCGATGGCAACAATACAATACGTGCCTTGTTGCCCCTGCTGTCACTGGGAAAGGACACCGCAAGATTGAACCCAAAGCTAAGCACTTCTCCCATTGCAAGAAAGATCAATCTAGTAGGCCAAACTAAACCGATAATTCGAAGAGACTTGCAAAGATATCAAATCATGCATATAAGAATTCAGAGAAGAACCAAATATTGTTCATAGATAATCTTGATCATAAACCCACAATTCATCGGATCTCGGCAAACACACCGCAAAAAGTATTACATCGAATAGATCTCCAAGAACATCGAGGAGAACTTTGTATTGAGAACCAAAGAGAGAGAGGAAGCCATCTAGCTAATAACTATGGACCCGAAGGTCTGTGGTAAACTACTCACACATCATCGAAGAGGCTAGGGTGTTGATGTAGAAGCCCTCCGTGATCGAATCCCCCTCCGGCAGATTGCCGGAAAAGGCCCCAAGATGGGATCTCATGGGTATAGAAGGTTGCGGCGGTGGAAAAGTGGTTTCGTGGCTCCCCTGGATGTTTTCAGGGTATAAGAGTATATACAGGCGAAAGAAGTAGGTTAGTGGAGCTACGAGGGGCCCACGAGGGTGAGGGGCGCGCCCTCCTGCCTCGTGGCCGCCTCATTGCTTCTCCGACTTCCACTCCAAGTCTCCTGGATTGAGTTTGTTCCAAGAAAGATCCCCGTTTGGATTCCGTTTGATATTCCTTTTCTGCGAAACACTGAAATAGGCAAAAAAAACAGCAATTTCCACTAGGCCTTCAGTTAATAGGTTAGTCCAAAAATAATATAAAAGTGCATATTAAAGCCCATTAAACATCCAAAACAGATAATATAATAGCATGGAACAATAAAAAATTATAGATACGTTGGAGACGTATCAGCATCCCCAAGCTTAATTCCTGCTCGTCCTCGAGTAGGTAAATGATAAAAACAGAATTTTTGATGTGGAATGCTACCTAACATAATTTTCAATGTAATTTTCTTTATTGTGGCATGAATGTTCAGATCCGGAAGATTCTAGACAAAAGTTTAATATTGACATAAAAATAATAATACTTCAAGCATACTAACAAAGCAATTATGTCTTCTCAAAATAACATAGCCAAAGAAAGCTCATCCCTACAAAATCATATAGTTTGGCCATGCTTCATTTTCATCACACAAAATGCTCTCATCATGCATAACCCCGATGACAAGCCAAGAAATTGTTTCATACTTTAGTATTCTCAACCTTTTTCAACTTTCACACAATATATGAGCGCGGGCCATGGACATAGCACTATGGGTGGAATAGAATATGATGATGGAGGTTGTGTGGAGAAGACAAAAAGGATAAAGTCTCACACTGACGCGGCTAATCAACGGGCTATGGAGATGCCCATCAAATGATGTCAATGCAAGGAGTAGGGATTGTCATGCAACGAATGCACTAGAGCTATAAATGTATGAAAGCTCAACAAAAGAAACTAAGTGGGTGTGCATCCAACTCGCTTGCTCGCGAAGACCTAGGGCATTTTGAGGAAGGCCATCATTGGAATATACAAGCCAAGTTCTATAATTAAAAATTCCCACTAGTATATGAAAGTGATAAAATAGAAGACTCTTTATTATGAAGATCATGGTGCTACTTTGAGGGACAAGTGTGGAAAAAGGATAGTAACATTGTCCCTTCTCTCTTTTTCTCTCATCATTTTTTGGTGGGCTTCTTTGGCTTTTTTTTTATTTGGGCTTCTTTGGCCTCTTTTATTATTATTTTCTTCGTCCGGAATCTCATCCCGACTTATGGGGGAATCATAGTCTCCATCATCCTTTCCTCACATGGGACAATGCTCTAATAATGAAGATCATCACACTTTTATTTACTTACAACTCAAGAATTACAACTCGATACCTAGAACAAAATATGACTGTGAATGCCTCCGACGGTGTACCAGGATATGCAATGAATCAAGAGTGTCATGTATGAAAAATGAATGGTGGCCTTGATACGTCTCCGTCGTATCTACTTTTCCAAACACTTTTGCCCTTGTTTTGGACTCTAACTTGTATGATTTGAATGGAACTAACCCGGACTGACGTTGTTTTCAGCAGAATTGCCATGATGTTGTTTTATGTGCAGAAAACAAATATTCTCGGAATGACCTGAAACTCCACGGAACATCTTAGAAAAAATAAAAAAAATCCTCGCCAAAGATGAAGACCAGGGGGCCCACACCCTGTCCACGAGGGTGGGGGGCGCCCCCCCCTCTAGGGCGCGCCCCCTACCTCGTGGGCCCCCTGGATGCCCTCCGACGCCAACTCCAACTCTATATTTGCTTTCGAAGAGAAAAAAACCAGAGAGAAGAAATCATCGCGTTTTACGATACGGAGTCGCCGCCAAGCCCTAAAACCTCTTGGGAGGGCTGATCTGGAGTCCGTTCGGGGCTCCGGAGAGGGGGATTCGTCGTCGTCGTCATCATCATCAACCATCCTCCATCACCAATTTCATGATGCTCACCGCCGTGCGTGAGTAATTCCATCGTAGGCTTGCTGGACGGTGATGGGTTGGATGAGATTTATCATGTAATCGAGTTAGTTTTGTTAGGGTTTGATCCCTAGTATCTGTTATGTTCTGAGATTGATGTTGATATGACTTTGCTATGCTTAATGCTTGTCACTAGGGCCCGAGTGCCATGATTTCAGATCTGAACCTATTATGTTTTCATGAATATATGTGAGTTCTTGATCCTATCTTGCATGTCTATAGTCACCTACTATGTGTTATGATCCGGCAACCCCGAAGTGACAATAATCGGGACCACTCCCGGTGATGACCATAGTTTGAGGAGTTCATGTATTCACTATGTGCTAATGCTTTGTTCCGGTTCTCTATTAAAAGGAGGCCTTAATATCCCTTAGTTTCCAATAGGATCCCGCTGCCACGGGAGGGTAGGGCAAAAGATGTCATGCAAGTTCTTTTCCATAAGCATGTATGACTATATACGGAATACATGCCTACATTACATTGATGAATTAGAGCTAGTTCTATGTCACCCTATGTTATGACTGTTACATGATGAACCGCATCCGGCGTAATTATCCATCACTGATCCGGTGCCTACGAGTTTTCCATATACTGGTTCTCGCTTATTTACTTTCCCACTGCTACTGTTACAATCACTACAAAATACCAAAAACATTACTTTTGCTGTCTTTACTTTTGTTGCCGCTACCACCACTATCATATTACTTTGCTTAAACACTTTGCTGCCGATACTAAGTTTCTAGGTGTGGTTGAATTGACAACTCAGCTGCTAATACTTGAGAATATTCTTTGGCCTCCCTTGTGTCGAATCAATAAATTTGGGTTGAATACTCTACCCTTGAAAGCTTTGCGATCCCCTATACTTGTGGGTTATCAAGACCAATTTCTGGCGCCGTTGCCGGGGAGCATAGCTCTATTCTTTGAGTCACTTGGGATTTATATTTGTTGGACACTATGAAGAACTTGAAAGACGCTAAGACCACAATTTATCCCTCAACTACGAGGGGAGGTAAGGAACTGCCATCTAGCTCTGCACTTGATTCACCTTCTGTTATGAGTAGGCTAGCGACACCTAAACCTCCTTCTGCAATTCGTTCCGATATGTCGCATGTTATTGATGATGCCACTTCTGCTATGCATGATACTTATAATGAAACTGCTTCTATGTCTGATACTACTGTGCCCCTTGGTGAATTTCTTGATGAACAAATTGCTAGGGCTAGAGAAAATAAATTATTGAATCTGAATTTGATGATGATAGGGATGATGAAAATATGCCCGTTATCCCTGAGGGCTATCTTTTTGATATGGAATCTTCTGCCGCTATTTTAGCTTGCAAAGATAGATATGAGCTTAAGAGGTTACTAGTTAAATGGAACAAAGAATCACTTAGAGATAAAATGAAACCCGACCCTGCTTTTGCTACTTCACCTATTTGTGTTCCTGATAAGGATTATGAATTCTCTGTTGATCCTGATATAATTACTTTGGTTGAATCTGATCCGTTTTATGGCTATGAATCTGAAACTGTTGTGGCACATCTTACTAAGTTAAATGATATAGCTGCCCTGTTCACTAATGATGAGAGATCGCGTTACTTCTATACACTCAAAATATTTCCGTTCTCATTAAAGGGTGATGCTAAGATATGGTTTAATTCTCTTGATCCTGGTTGTGTGCGTAGTCCCCAGGATATGATTTATTACTTCTCTGCTAAATATTTCCCTGCTCATAAGAAACAAGCAGCTTTGAGGGAAATATACAACTTCGTGCAAATTAAAGAAGAGAGTCTCCCACAAGCTTGGGGGAGGCTTCTCAAGTTACTTAATGCTTTGCCTGATCATCCTCTTAAGAAACCTGAAATACTTGATATCTTTTATAATGGACTAACCGATGCTTCCAGAGATTACCTGGATAGTTGTGCTGGTTCTCTTTTCATGGAAAGAACACCGGATGAAGCTAAAATTCTATTGAATAATATGTTGATAAATGAAAATAATTGGGCACCTCCTGAGCCAGCTCCTGAGCCAGCTCCTGCTCCAATTACTAAGTCTATTCCTAAACCAACTCCGAAGAAGAGAGGTGTTCTATTCCTCAGTCCCAAAGATATGCAAGAGGCAAAGAAATCTATGAAAGAAAAAGGTATTAAAGCTGAAGATGTTAAGAATTTACCTCCTATTGAAGAAATACATGGTCTTAATATACCGCCTGTTGAAGAAACATATGATCTCAATTCTTTATTTATTGAAGAACCTCCTGATCCCGATATCCCGACACAGGTAGTAAAGGTAAATTCTCTCTATAGATATGATAAAGCTGAAGTCCCTCCTACTAAAATTGCTAGTCAGTGCTTGGATGAGTTTGATAACTTTATGTTTAAGCAAGACGACTTCAATGCTTATTTTGGTAGACAATTAAAAGGAAATGCTTATATGATTAGACGCTTGGGTGATTATATGGCTAATATTAAAGGTGAACTTAAACTTGTTAGAAAACAAGCTTTTATGATTACCACCCAAGTAGAACAAGTACTTAAGGCTCAAAAAGAAGTGCTTGATGAAATGAATAGTAAGAAAAATGATTATGCTGTTAGAGTGGCTACTAGAACTGGTAGAATGACTTAGGAACCTTTGTATCCTGAAGGCCACCCTAAGAGAATCGAGCAAGATTCTCAAAGAAATAATATTGATGTTCCTAGTTCTTCTAAAAAGAAGAAAAAGAAAAATGATAGAACTGTGCAAACTTCTAGTGAACCTATTGCTGAACCACCTGATAATCCAAATGATATATCTATGTCTGATGCTGAAACACAATCTGTTAATGAACATGAACCTAGTGAAAATATTAATGATGATGTTCATGATTATGCTCAACCTAGTAATGACAATGATGTAGAAATTGAACCTGCCCGTTGATCTTGATAACCCACAATCAAAGAATCAACGTCATGATAAAAGAGACTTTGTTGCTAGGAAACATGGTAAAGAAAGGGAACCTTGGGTTCAGAAACCCATGCCTTTTCCTCCAAAACCATCCAAGAAAAAGGATGATGAGGATTTTGAGTGCTTTGCTGAAATGATTAGGCCTATCATTTTGCGTATGCGATTAACCGATGTGCTCAAAACAAATCCTTATGCTAAATATATGAAGGATATCATTACTAATAAAAGAAAGATACCGGAATCTGAGATTTCCACCATGCTTGCTAATTATACTTTTAAGGGTGGAATACCAAAGAAACTTGGAGATCCCGGAGTACCTACTATACCTTGCTCCATTAAAAGAAATTATATTAAAACTGCTTTATGTGATCTTGGAGCCAATGTTAGTGTTATGCCTCTCTCTTTATATCGTAGACTTGACTTGAATAAGCTGACACCTACCGAAATATCTTTGCAAATGGCTGATAAATCAACTGCTTACCTGTCGGTATCTGTGAGGATGTGCCTGTTGTGGTGCAAACGTTACTATTTTAACGGACTTTGTTATTCTTGATATTCCCGAGGATGATAGTATGTCTATTATTCTTGGAAGACCTTTTCTTAATACTGCAGGGGCTATTATTGATTGCAACAAAGGAAATTTCACTTTTCATGTTAATGGTAATGAGCATACGGTACAATTTCCGAGGAAACAACCTCAAGTTCATAGTATCAACTCCATTGGAAAAATTCCATCGATTATAATTGGAGGTTTTGAATTTCCTCTTCCTACTGTCAAAAAGAAATATGATATACTTATTATAGGGGATGTGCATATCCCCGTTGAGGTAACTTAGTGTTATTCGAAATTTCTCCGATTTCATGATTATCGGAATGAGTTTGTTAACAAGACTTGATCAATCTTGTTAGTGGATTCTTTTTTATGAGCATGAGATGGATGAAACTAGAAGCACAACCTTCTGTACCCTCTCTATATTTTCTGTTAATTAGTAGAAATAAAGTAAAAATAGTATTTTTCTGTCTGTTTCCTAACTTATCCGTGCAATATAAAAATATCCTGAAAATAAAAGTCCTCAGAATGCCATGCCAATTTAATATGATTTTTTCGGGAATATTTGAGGATTTACTGTGCAAAAATTACTGCGGGAGGAGCTGCCACTTGGCCACGAGGGTGGTGGGCGCCCCCCTCTAGGGCTCGCCCCCTGCCTCGTGGGCCCACGGTGGCCCTCCTCCACTTATCCCAGCACCCATCTTCTTCCTCTGTCTCACACAAACCCAAAAAACCAACTCAAGCACGAGTTCCAGCCACTTTTGCTGTGATTTTCGATCTCCTTGCTCAAAGCACCTCTCACAAAACTGCTTGGGGAGATTGTTCCTTGGTATGTGACTCCTCCATTGGTCCAATTAGTTTTTGTTCTAGTGCCTTATTCTTTGCAAATTTGTGCTGCATAGGTGACCATGTTCTTGAGCTTGCATGTCAAATTTATATGGTTCCAAGTAATTCTAATGCTTGATATAGGCTCTAGGCACTTGTAGGAGTAGTTGCTATCAGTTTTATTGAAGTTGGTTCACTTTTGTTTGAAGTTACTAAAAATTTCAGATTATTTCAGAAAAATAATGAGGAGACTTTTGAGGGGTTCATCGAGCCGAAGCTCAAAGGATAAACAAAATGAAGAAGCTCAGAGGCCCAAATATAATTTGCCTCGTACCGCGGAGATCCGGTCGTGTGAATGGCCTTTTGATAATTTCTTGAGAGAGGCCGGGATTTATGAGGATTTCTATTCATTGATTAAGAATGCCTCACCGACTTCGTCCGCGACCAACGTCCACAGTATCTCTTACTCACAAATACTTTTGTGCAAAACTTCTACTTTTTCCCTAAAGAGTCACCTCCTTCAGTAGAGTTTCATTTATATGACGTTGTGAAGAAAATGCCATTGTCTGAATTTTGCGCAGTCTGCAACATACCTCCTGATGGTATCTTAGAGGAACCACCTCGTAAAGAGTTGGAACCATTTATTAACCTTATCTCTATGGGAGAAACCAGGAAGGTTTCTGATGCAAGAATCACTAGCATACATTTTCCTGCGTTACGCTATTTTGCTTTATTTGCTAGTCGATGCTTGATTGGTCATGGGAACTGTGGGAACCTTAGTGTTCCTGATATTATTATTCTGTTCCATGGTTTATACCGCGACAACACTGTCAGTATGGGCGGAATTATCGCTAGGCGGTTGAGTCTGAACCGTACTAAAGGCCCCATCTTTGGAGGCATCTATGCTTCTCGCCTTGCTGCACACTTTAACGTAGCTATTAGGCATTGTGAGAAAGAAGAAAAATTGCTGCCTAATGCTTATCTAGACTATAAGAGCATGATGGCCCATGATTTTCTTGTTAAGGACAGGAATGGAGAGCTCAAATATAAGTTATACTTTGATAAACATTATCCTGAAACTATTACGTTGCCCGCTCCTTCTTTGTTTAATTTTGTAGGACCCTACCTCGTTACGTGGGCTGCCATCCAAGCTTACAAGAATCCTGCACCAGCCCCGGAACAGGAACCACAAGATGAGCCTCCACGACAATCTGTTTATTCTTGGGATCCAGAGATGACTGTCAGCCAGTGGCAGTCAGAGTCTTCTTCTTCATCACAGTATGATCCCAACTATTCTTCATCGCAGTACGACCCCAGCTACACCTATGGGTATCCGCCAGGCTATCCCTAGCAATAGACCAACTTAGGCCAAAAGCCTAAGCTTGGGGGAGTACGTATTTCTCACCGACATTACATTTATGTTCACGCACACTCATTGCTAGATGTTCGTGCTCATACTCTTTCACTGTAATATCCATGCTAGTTTATTTTATTTTTCCTACTTTCTTCTTGTGTGTTTGTTAAACCTTAAGAAAACCAAAAAAATTAGTAGTAGTTTATTTTTCTGCTGTAGTAGTAGTAATAATTAAAAAGAAAACCCAAAAATATTTCCCGTTCTTCTTTTGCTTGTTGGGAGCTTTCCCGTGTAAATAGTTTTATTTCTTTTCTTTTCTTTGGGGGTAAGTAGGAGAAGACCATAATTAAATTGTTGAAGTGGCTCTTATATGCATTATTGTTGATTTAACCAAGAGCCCATATTGCCTTGTCTTCTCCTGTTTATTGAATGCTCGCAGATTCCAGCTTAGTCCAATGCACGTACACTCTTATTATTATTCACACCGTTCGGTCGTGCAAGTGAAAGGCAATTATGATGATATATGATGGACTGACTGAGATGAGAAAAGCTGGTATGAACTCGACCTCTTTTGTTCTTGTAAATATGATGAGCCCCTCGTTCTTGATTCAGCTTATTATGAATAAACATGTTTGCAATGATAATTAGAGATCGTAGTTGCTTGTGCCATGCTTGATTAGCTATGAGTTATAATGGTTTACCTTGTGTGCCAACATGCTATTGAGATGATTATGATGTGGTGTGATGGGGTGGTATCCTCCTTTGAATGATTTAAGTGACTTGACTTGGCACATGTTCACGCATGTAGTTGAAACAAATCAACATAGCCTTCACGATATTTATGTTCATGGTGGATTATATCCTACTCATGCTTGCATCCAATGTTTATTAATTTTAATGCATGTACATGGCTGTTGTCGCTCTCTAGTTGGTCGCTTCCCAGTCTTTTGCTAGCCTTCACTTGTACTAAGCGGGAATACTGCTTGTGCATCCAATCCCTTAAACCCCAAAGTTATTCCAGATGAGTCCACTATACCTTCCTATATGCGGTATCTACCTGCCGTTCCAAGT
Source organism: Triticum urartu (assembly GCF_056163025.1). Taxonomy (NCBI): domain Eukaryota; kingdom Viridiplantae; phylum Streptophyta; class Magnoliopsida; order Poales; family Poaceae; genus Triticum; species Triticum urartu. The sequence continues at coordinate 347,528,032 of NC_141874.1, forward strand.
AAATTTGTATGTGCCAAACTCTAAACCTTCAAATAAACATTATGTTTTGTATGCTCGAATAGCTCATGTATCAACCAAGGCTGTCCTTATCTTCCCGTGTTAGGCGGGTTATTCTCAAGAGGAGTGGACTCCGCTCCTCACTCACGAGAAAATGGATGGTCACCGGGATGCCCAGTCCCATGCTTTATGCAAACTAAATCAAAATTAATTGCAAACAAAACTCCCCCTGGGACCTGATGTATGTTGGAGACACTTGTTGTTTCGAGCAAGTCATGGATTGATGCTTGTTGGTGGAGGGGGAGTATAAACTTTACCATCTGTTTGGGAACCGCCTATAATGTGCTTAGCATGGAAGATATCGCCATCTCTTAGTTGTTACGTTGACAATGAAAGTATATCGCTCAAAATACAATTTATCTCTATTTCAAAACCGAGCTCTGGCACCTCTACAAATCCCTGCTTCCCTCTGCGAAGGGCCTATCCATTTACTTTTATGTTGAGTCATCACCCTCTTTTTAAAAAGCACTAGCTGGAGAGCACAACTGTCATTTGCATTCATCACTATTAATTTATATTGGGTGTGACTATGATTGGATCTCTTTTATCATGAATTACAATGTCTAGTCAGTCCTTGATCTTTAAAGGTGCTCTGCGTTTATGTTTTGCGGTCTCAGAAAGGGCTGGCGAGATACCATCTTGTTATATCATATTATGATTGTTTTGAGAAAGTGTTGTCATCCGAGATTTATTATTATGGCTTGCTAGTTGATTATGCTATTGATATGAGTAATTATGAGACCTGTGAATTATTGCAAATGTGGTTAGTCATGATCTCTACTGAAAACTTGAATACTGGCTTGACATAGTTACAACAACAAGAGCAAACAGAGTTTGTAAAAGTTTTTTTCTTTCTTTCAGTTTGTCAATTGAATTGCTTGAGGACAAGCAAGGGTTTAAGCTTGGGGGAGTTGATACGTCTCCATCGTATCTACTTTTCCAAACACTTTTGCCCTTGTTTTGGACTCTAACTTGTATGATTTGAATGGAACTAACCCGGACTGACGTTGTTTTCAGCAGAATTGCCATGGTGTTGTTTTATGTGCAAAAAACAAATATTCTCGGAATGACCTGAAACTCCACGGAACATCTTCGAAAAAATAATAAAAAATCCTCGCCAAAGATGAAGACCAGGGGGCCCACACCCTGTCCACGAGGGTGGGGGGCGCCCCCCCCTCTAGGGCGCGCCCCTACCTCGTGGGCCCCCTGGATGCCCTCCGACGCCAACTCCAACTCTATATTTGCTTTCGGAGAGAAAAAAACCAGAGAGAAGAAATCATCGCGTTTTACGATACGGAGTCGCCGCCAAGCCCTAAAACCTCTCGGGAGGGCTGATCTGGAGTCCGTTCGGGGCTCCGGAGAGGGGGATTCGTCGCCGTCGTCATCATGAACCATCCTCCATCACCAATTTCATGATGCTCACCGCCGTGCATGAGTAATTCCATCGTAGGCTTGCTAGACGGTGATGGGTTGGATGAGATTTATCATGTAATCGAGTTAGTTTTGTTAGGGTTTGATCCCTAGTATCTGTTATGTTCTGAGATTGATGTTGCTATGACTTTGCTATGCTTAATGCTTGTCACTAGGGCCCGAGTACCATGATTTCAGATCTGAACCTATTATGTTTTCATGAATATATGTGAGTTCTTGATCCTATCTTGCAAGTCTATAGTCACCTACTATGTGTTATGATCCGGCAACCCCGAAGTGACAATAATCGGGACCACTCCTGGTGATGACCATAGTTTGAGGAGTTCATGTATTCACTATGTGCTAATGCTTTGTTCCGGTTCTCTATTAAAAGGAGGCCTTAATATCCCTTAGTTTCCAATAGGACCCCTCTGCCACGGGAGGGTAGGGCAAAAGATGTCATGCAAGTTCTTTTCCATAAGCACGTATGACTATATACGGAATACATGCCTACATTACATTGATGAATTGGAGCTAGTTCTGTGTCACCCTATATTATGACTGTTACATGATGAACCACATCCGGCGTAATTATCCATCACTGATCCGGTGCCTACGAGTTTTCCATATACTGGTTCTCGCTTATTTACTTTCCCGCTGCTACTGTTACAATCACTACAAAATACCAAAAACATTACTTTTGCTGTCTTTACTTTTGTTGCCGCTACCACCACTATCATATTACTTTGCTACTAAACACTTTGCTGCAGATACTAAGTTTCCAAGTGTGGTTGAATTGACAACTCAGCTGCTAATACTTGAGAATATTCTTTGGCCCCCCTTGTGTCGAATCAATAAATTTGGGTTGAATACTCTACCCTCGAAAGCTGTTGCGATCCCCTATACTTGTGGGTTATCAGGCCTTGCCACAAATACGATGTCAACTACATGAATATGCAAGGCAATATGATAATGATGGAGCGTGTCATAATAAACGAAACGGTGGAAAGTTGCATGGCAATATATCTCAGAATGGCTATGGAAATGCCATAATAGGTAGGTATGGTGGCTGTTTTGAGAAACATATAAGGAGGCTTATGTGTGATAGAGCGCATCATATCACGGGGTTTGGATGCACCGACGAAGTTTGCACCAACTCTCGAGGTGAGAAAGTGCAATGCACGGTACCGAAGGGGCTAGCAATGATGGAAGGGTGATCTTTATATCTCAAAAAATTATCAAGTATCCAACTTCTCATAGTATTTAATGCACTCTATATGAAAGTTTTTATTATACCCATCTTGGATGCCTATCATATTAGGACTAATTTTATAGCCAAAGCAAATTACGTGCTGTTCTAAAAGAGACTCAAAATAATATAAGAGAAGCATGAGAGATCAATAATTTATATAAAATAAAACCACCACCGTGCTCTAAAAGATATAAGTGAAGCACTAGAGCAAAATTATCTAGCTCAAAAGATATAAGTGAAGCACATAGAGTATCCTAATAAATTCCGATTCATGTGTGTCTCTCCAAAAGGTGTGTACAGCAAGGATGATTGTGGTAAACGAAAAAGCAAAGACTCAAATCATACAAGACACTCCAAGCAAAACACATATCATGAGGTGAATAAAAATATAGCCTCAAGTAAAGTTACCGATAGACGAAGACGAAAGAGGGGATGCCTTCCGGGGCATCCCCAAGCTTAGGCTTTTGGTTGTCCTTGAATTTTACCTTGGGGTGCCTTGGGAATCCCCAAGCTTAGGCTCTTGCCACTCCTTGTTCAAAAATCCATAAAATCTTTACCCAAAAACTTGAAAACTTCACAACACAAAACTCAACAGAAAATCTCATGAGCTCCGTTAGTATAAGAAAACAAACTGCCACTTTAATGTACTATAATTAACTTATTCTTTATTTATATTGGTGTTAAACCTACTGTATTCCAACTTCTCTATGGTTCATACCCCCCGATACTAGCCATAGATTCATCAAAATAAGCAAACAACACACGAAAAACAGAACCTGTCAAAACAGAACAGTCTGTAGCAATCTGGATGTTTCGAATACTTCTGTAACTCCAAAAATTCTGAAAAATTAGGATGACCTAAATAATTTGTATATTGATCCACTGCAGTTATAATTGGTATTTTATCGCTCTCTGGTAGAAAATGAAAATTATTGTCGTGAGTGCATACTTTCAGTTTTTTTCAGCAGATCAAACAACAATCACCCAAGAAGATCCTAAAGGCTTTACTTGGCACAAACACTAATTTAAACATAAAAAACACAATCATAACAGAGGCTAGATAAATTATTTATTACTAAACAGGAACAAAAATTAAAGAATAAAAAATTAAATTGGGTTGCCTCCCAACAAGCGCTATCGTTTAACGCCCCTAGCTAGGCAAAGAGATTTCAATGTTGCTCACATGAAAAACAAGAATTGAAGCACAAAGAGAGCAACATAAAACACGTGACAAACACATCTAAGTCTAACATACTTCCTATGCATAGGCATATTATAGGCAAACAAATTACCAAGGCAAGCAAAAACTAGCATATGCAAGGAAGCAGAAAGAAATAATAGCAATCTCAAAATAACGAGAGGTAATTTAGTAACATGAAAATTTCTACAATCATATTTTCCTCTCTCATAATAATTACATGTGGTATCATAAGCAAAATCAACAAAATAGCTATCACATAAAATATTTTCGACACGATCCACATGCATGCAAAGTTGACACTCTTCCAAAATAGTGGGATTAACATTAACTAAAGTCATGACCTCTCCAAACCCACTTTTATCAAAAACTTCATAAGATTGAACATTCTCCAAATATTTGGGATCTAAAGTTGACACTCTTCCAAACCCACTTTCAACATTATTGTAAATATTATTATCGGTCTCATATTCGTCATGGGGCTTAAATAAATTTTCAAGATCATAAGAAGAATCACCCCAATCATGATCATTGCAACAAATAGTAGTAATAACAAAACTAGCATCCCCAAGCATGAGGTTTTGCATATCATTAACACAATTTTCATTAAGAGAATTTATAATAACATCATTACAATTATGCTTTTCATTGAAAGAACTATCAAGTATGAGTGCAATAGCAACGATCTCATGTTTAACATAAGGAACTATAGCAAACTCATCTTCATAAATATTGGCATCATGGCCACAAGAATAGCAAGCATCATGTTCATCAAGGGATATTTCAATCAAATCATCGGAATCAGAATTATCTATAGATTCATGCATATCATTAGTTTCTTCCCAAGCAACGATCATTCTTTCAATAAATTCTTTGACATAGACATTATGAGCATAGTTTTCATAGAAATATTTAAGTATGTCAAAATTTTCAAATTCGTAGAGAGTAATATCATACTTTTCAATCAAAGAAGCAACTTCATAAGCACCCTTAAAAGCAACAAATTCTTCATTTTGTTTGATATCGTAGTAACTATAAACACCCTTTGCATAAGAAGATAAGATTTCATTATCATTAAACTCACATAGGTAGGGTAGGTGTTTTTAGGGTTCTTAGAGAAACAAGTAAAATCATAAATTTCACAAAGATTCCAAGCATAACACAACAATCTGTTTATTTGATCCCATAAGAGTCTCCATTTTTCAGACAAATGGTGACGCACAAAATGAGCATGCTCATCTAAAGATTTCCCATCATCTAGGCTAGTTGGGGTTTCAACACGAGCGCATAAGGATCGAAGATGGTCCAAGTAGAACACTTTAAGTGGATCCATATCAATAGATTTTTAGCAAGCAAAGATGCAAGCAAATAGAAGGCACATGGAAACACAAACAAAGATACATACGGGAAGAAGGCGAAGAAAAGGCAAATGTTTTCGAAAATCGTTTTAGAAGTGGGGGAGAGGAAAACGAGAGGCGAATGGCAAATAATGTAATGCGAGGGAGAAGAGTTTGTGATGGGTACTTGGTATGTCTTGACTTGAGCGTAGATCTCCCCGGCAACGGCGCCAGAAATCCTTCTTGCTATCTCTTGAGCATGCGTTGGTTTTTCCTTGAAGAGGAAAGGGTGATGCAGCAAAGTAGCGTAAGTATTTCCCTTAGTTTTTGAGAACCAAGGTATCAATCCAGTAGGAGACTGCACGCAAATCGCCTAGTACCTGCACAAACAATCAAGAACATTGCAACCAACACGATAAAGGGGGTGTCAATCCCTTCACGGCCACTTGCAAAAGTGAGATCTGATAAAGATTATAAGATAAATATTTTTGGTATTTTTGTTGTATAGATTGAAAGTAAAGATTGTAAAATAAACGGCGACAGAAATTGGCAAGCTGGCGGGAAACTAATATGATGTAAATATAGACCTGGGGGCCATAGGTTTCACTAGTGGCTTCTCTCATGATAGCATATATTATGGTGGGTGAACAAATTACTGCCGAGCAATTGATAGAAAAGCGCATAGTTATGAGAATATCTAGGCATGATCATGAACATAGGCATCACGTCCGTGTCAAGTAGACCGAAATGATTTTGCATCTAGTACTATTACTCCACACATGGACCGCTATCCAACATGAATCTAGAGTATGAAGTTCATAAGAACAAAGTAACACATTAGGCAAGATGACATGATGTAGAGGGATAAACTCAAGCAATATGATATAAACCCCATCTTTTTATCCTCGATGGCAACAATACAATACGTGCCTTGCTGCCCCTGCTGTCATTGGGAAAGGATGCCGCAAGATTGAACCCAAAGCTAAGCACTTCTCCCATTGCAAGAAAGATCAATCTAGTAGGCCAAACTAAACCGATAATTCAAATAGACTTGCAAAGATATCAAATCATGCATATAAGAATTCAGAGAAGAACCAAATATTGTTCATAGATAATCTTGATCATAAACCCACAATTCATCGGATCTCGGCAAACACACCGCAAAAAGTATTACATCGAATAGATCTCCAAGAACATTGAGGAGAACTTTGTATTTAGAACCAAAAAGAGAGAAGAAGCCATCTAGCTAATAACTATGGACCCGAAGGTCTGTGGTAAACTACTCACACATCATTGGAGAGGCCAGGGTGTTGATGTAGAAGCCCTCCGTGATCGAATCCCCCTCCGGCAGATCGCTGGAAAAGGCCCCAAGATGGGATCTCACGGGTATAGAAGGTTGCGGCGGTGGAAAAGTGGTTTCATGGCTCCCCTAGATGTTTTCAGGGTATAAGAGTATATATAGGCGAAAGAAGTAGGTCGGTGGAGCTACGAGGGGCCCATGAGGGTGGGGGCGCGCCTACCCCCTGGGCGCGCCCTCCTGCCTCGTGGCCGCCTCGTTGCGTCTCTCACTTCCACACCAAGTCTCCTTTATTGCGTTTGTTCCAAGAAAGATCCTTGCGAAGGTTTCGTTCCGTTTGGATTCCGTTTGATATTCCTTTTCTGCGAAACACTGAAATAGGCAAAAAATAGCAATTTGCACTGGGCCTTCGGTTAATAGGTTAGTCCAAAAATAATATAAAAGTGCATATTAAAGCCCATTAAACATCCAAAACAGATAATATAATAGCATGGAACAATAAAAAATTATAGATACATTGGAGACGTATCAGACATCCTGTTCTTGAAGAATTCGGAGATGTGTTCAAGGAACCAGAGGGACTGCCACCTTGCCGTGACTGCGACAACAAGATACCACTCATACCAGGAGCTCAGCCTGTGAACATCAGACCCTACCGGCACAAACTAGAGCACAAGAAGGAGATCGATGCACAAGTGAAAGAACTCCTCCACAAGGGTATTATCCAGAAAAGCAACAGCCCCTTTTGTTCCTCGGCCATCCTCGTCAAGAAGAAAGACGGGACGTGGAGGCTCTGTATTGATTACAGACACCTTAATGCCCTCACCTACATCGCCAAGTACCCCGTGCCGATCATCGAGGAGTTGCTGGACAAGTTGCACGGGGCAGCCTGGTTCTCCAAGCTGGATCTTCGCTCTGGCTACCACCAAATTCGCTTGGCAGAAGGTGAAGAGTACAAGACGGCCTTCCAGACGCACTCAGGCCACTATGAGTTCCTGGTGGTGATAGAGGCTAAGGTGTCCCAATGTTTCTATGAGATGGTGGCTATCGTTTTCTGTGGGAGTCGACCTTGATGATCCGACTACGAACGTGCGAGACGTCGCGCCTTAGCAATCGCTAAACCAACTTCCGAGGGTTATTGACCACGCCAGAGCACGATCAACCTGACCACGAGGGTCTGTTTCCTGCGAGCAAACGAAGAACAAGCAAGAAACTGAGATTGCAATCGGGATATTGCGAATATAAGATGAAAGCTTTATTGATCAAGGTGGGGTTCTGTGACGCCTTGGTCTGGTCGTTGGACACAAACGAAGTACGCGAAGTTGCAGCTATGGCGAACTTTTAATCTAAACAAAACCCAAAGTCTAAACGACGCCCTAAGAGCTGTATATATGGAGGAAGAGGGGGGGAATTTCGTGGCCCTTGAGGGTGGGGTCCGAAACCAACCCTAACTCTTGTTTCCCCACACATACGGACTCTAAAAATAGCCTATACTTAAGTATTTCGAAATTACATGGGCCTGGCCCATTAATAAGGTGACGCAGCACCTAGAATAGCCTATGGACGAATATTATGAAGTGGCATCTTGTATATTTCGTCCAAGGCTTCATGCACTCCTTATGGCGGCTTCAAAGTCCTGAAATCATCACTTGTAACTCCGTTCTTGATCCCCTTGCGCATGCCATCAACTCCATGCGTGTTCTTGCTCCAATGTTCATCCTTCTCCAAGCTAGGCCCTTCATTTGTAAGCAAAACAAATGTATCCAATTTAGGCAGCATCATAATCTCATGAACATTAGAATCATTACCAAGAAACGAAAGTACCTGGTAATTTAATTGGCGTGCGCGAGCTCTAGTAATTGGTCCAGTATATGTAACAGTAGGGGCTGTGGGTGTAACAATGGTATTGATGTCCTCATCATCCTCCCCTTCTTGAAATGAAGTCGTCCTCGACGGAAGCGCATCTTCCTCACCCAAATAAGGCTTCAAATCTGCAATGTTAAAAGTGGGACTAACCCCAAAATCTACAGGTAGCTCAAGTTTATATGCATTATCATTTATTTTCTCTAACACCTTAAAAGGACCATCAGCGCGTGGCATTAGCTTTGATTTGCGCAGATTAGGAAATCTATCTTTACGCAAATGTAACCAAACAAGATCTCCAGGCGCAAACACAACATGTTTTCTACCCTTATCTCCAGCAAGTTTATATTTAGCATTCATACGCTCAATGTTTTCCTTAGTTAACTCAGGCATTTTTAAAATCAATTCAGAACGTTCTTTAGCATCAAAATTAACCTTCTCTGAAGATGGAAGAGGCAACAAATCAATAGGTGCACGAGGTAGGAAACCATACACAATTTCAAAAGGGCACATCTTAGTAGTAGAATGCAATGAGCGATTATAAGCAAATTCAATATGAGGCAAGCATTCTTCCCACATTTTCTTGTTATTCTTCAAAACAGCCCTAAGCATAGTAGACAATGTTCTATTGACTACTTCAGTTTGTCCATCAGTTTGGGGGTGACAAGTAGTACTAAAAAGCAGCTTAGTCCCCAACTTAGCCCATAAACATCTCCAAAAGTGGCTAAGAAATTTAGTATCACGATCTGAAACAATAGTATTTGGCACACCATGTAAGCGAATAATTTCACGAAAGAACAAATCAGCAACATTAACAGCATCATCGCTTTTATGACATGGTATAAAGTGTGCCATTTTCGAGAACCTATCCACGACAACAAATATGCTATCCCTCCCCTTCTTTGTTCGAGGTAAACCTAAAACAAAGTCCATAGATATATCCTCCCAAGGAACACTAGGTACTGGCAAAGGCATATATAAACCATGAGGATTGAGTCGTGACTTAGCTCTTTGACATGTAGTGCAGCGAGCAACAAAACGCTCAACATCCCGTCTCATCTTTGGCCAAAAGAAATGTGTAGCAAGTATATCCTCCGTCTTCTTGATGCCAAAGTGTCCCATTAATCCTCCTCCATGCGCCTCCTGCAACAACAAAAGACGAACGGAGCTAGCTGGAATGCATAGCTTGTTAGCACGAAACACAAATCCATCGTTAAGAACGAACTTGTTCCAAGTTCTCCCTTCCTTACAATTCTGCAATACATCTTTAAATTTAGCATCATGAACATATTGATCTTTGATGGTCTCCAAACCAAATATTTTAAAGTCAAGTTGTGAAAGCATAGTATAACGACGAGACAAGGCATCAGCAATAACATTTTCTTTACCCTTCTTGTGTTTAATGACATAAGGGAAAGTCTCAATGAATTCAACCCATTTAGCATGTCTACGGTTCAGTTTTGCTTGACTTTTAATGTGTTTCAAAGATTCATGATCAGAATGTATAACAAATTCCTTGGGCCATAAATAATGTTGCCATGTTTCTAAGGTCCGAACAAGAGCATATAATTCTTTATCATAAGTAGAATAGTTCAGACTAGGCCCACTCAATTTTTCAGAAAAGTATGCAACAGGTTTTCCATCTTGTAATAACACACCTCCTAATCCAATTCCACTAGCATCACATTCAAGCTCAAAAGTCTTATTGAAATTAGGAAGTTGGAGTAAAGGAGCATGTGTCAACTTATCTTTCAAAACCGTGAAGGCTTCTTCCTGTGCGGTACCCCAAACAAAAGGCACATCCTTCTTTGTAAGCTCGTTGAGAGGTGCAGCAATGGTGCTGAAATCTCTCACAAAACGCCTATAGAAACCAGCGAGGCCAAGGAAACTCCTCACTTGTGTGACCGTTTTGGGCTGCGGCCAACTCTCAATAGCTTCAATCTTGGCTTTATCAACTTTAATTCCCTGTGGAGTAACAACATAGCCAAGAAAAGATACTCGGTCGGTGCAAAAGGTGCACTTTCCAAGGTTTCCAAACAAACGTGCATCACGTAGAGCAATAAAAACAGCACGTAAATGTTCCAAATGTTCCTCCAAAGATTTGCTATAAATCAATATGTCATCAAAGTAAACTACCACAAATCGTCCAATGAAAGCACGTAAAACTTCGTTCATTAACCTCATGAAAGTACTAGGTGCATTAGTTAACCCAAAAGGCATGACTAACCACTCATATAATCCAAACTTAGTTTTAAATGCTGTTTTCCATTCATCACCCAATTTCATACGAATTTGATGGTATCCACTACACAAATCAACTTTGGAGAATATTGTAGAGCCACTCAATTCATCAAGCATATCATCTAGCCTAGGAATAGGATGACGATAACGAATAGTAATATTATTAATGCCTCTACAATCAACGCACATACGCGACGTACCATCCTTTTTTGGCACTAAAATGATAGGAACAGCACAAGGACTAAGGGATTCGTGTATATAACCTTTGTCGAGCAGTTCTTGTACTTGACGCATAATCTCCTTCGTCTCCTCTGGATTGGTACGGTATGGTGCATGGTTGGGTAGCGAAGCACCGGGAATTAAGTCAATTTGATGCTCAATCCCTCGAATAGGTGGTAATCCCGGTGGCACGTCTTGTGGAAAGACGTCAGCGAACTCCTGCAAAATGTTAGTGACAGCAGGGGGCAAAGAGGAAGGCACGTCCTCGAATGAAAATAATGCCTCTTTGCACACAAAAGCATAGCAAACAGATTTGCTGAAATCTAGCTCATCAATATCAGATTTGGTGGCAAGTAAACATGCACTTTTCAATTTAATTTCAGAAACAACAGTAGATGGTTTATTATTAGGCTTCATTTGGTGCTCAAATTCTTTTGCCACAATCTGATTTTCACTCTTATTTGTCTCCTGTTTTGCTTTATTAGCTCTATTAATATCATCTTTCAAAATGGAATCAGGAGTCATAGGAAGCAAAGTAATATTTTTATCGTTATGAACAAGAGCATACTGATTGTTTCTACCATGGTGTACAGAATTTTTATCAAATTGCCATGGTCTACCAAGTAATAAGGAACATGCTTGCATAGGTACCACATCACAATCAACATAATCAGCATATGTAGAGATACTAAAATGCACACGAACAGTACATGTTACCTTAACCTTGCCGCTGTTGTTGAACCATTGGATGTAGTAAGGATGTGGATGTGGTCTTGTGGTGAGAGATAGCTTCTCCACCATCTCCATGCTAGCCAAGTTATTGCAGCTCCCTCCATCTATGATCACGCGAACAGAACGTTCCTTCACAACTCCCTTTGTATGGAACAAATTATGCCTCTGATTTTGCTCAGCTTGTGTAACCTGCACACTCAAAACACGTTGAGCAACTAAACTTTCATACCTATCAGCATCTTCAGGAGCCATGTATTGCGTCTCATGATCAGAATCGTCTCCACCGTGTTCGTCACGTGTAATAAGAGCCAAAGTCTCCTCATCATAGTCACTAGCGGACTCATACCCACCATCCTCAGTAACAATCATCACGCGCTTAGATGGGCATTCTCTCGCATAATGACCTCCACCCTTGCAACTTCGACAAATAATATCATGTGTTTGCCCTGTTGATGCCATGGATGAAGAAGAGCTCTTTGCAGGCCCAGAAGGTGTGCTCTTGGCAAATAGTGGTGATTGTGCCTGCTTTATTGTATCACGGTTGGAGGTGGTAGCCGACGTAGGCGCCGGTGTAGCAGAATGTGTGGAAGTAGATGATGCACGTGGTGTCCATGATGAAGGTCGACCTGCAGAAAAGTTAGTCCGCGCCAATGCCTGTCGATCCTGCACTTCACGTTCAGCTTTACAAGCAAGATGGAATAAACGAGTGATATTAGTATACTCCTTATACTCTAGAATCGTCTGAATCTCTCTATTTAATCCACCCATAAAACGTGCAAGCATAGCTTCATTCTCCTCAACAATACCACATCTAATCATGCCAGTTTGTAATTCCTGATAATATTCTTCTACAGAATTTTTTCCCTGTCTTAAGCGCTGCAATTTTTGAAGTAATTCACGTTGATAATATGGTGGAACCCAACGAGCACGCATAGCAGTTTTCAAAGCAGCCCAAGTAGCCGGAATAGGATATAATCTACAATGCTCAGACCACCAAACACATGCAAAACTAGTGAAAGCACAAACAGCAGCAGGAACACGTCTCTCCTCGGGATATTGTAAACATGTAAATCATTGTTCAGTTTCTAACTCCCAAGTAAGATATATATCAGGAACATATCTACCCTCAAATGGTGGAATATTCAATTTTAGTTTAGGGAGATGGTCATGATCTCGTACCTGAGGGTGAGCCCTACCATTGCCATTATTTGCATGTGGACGACCTGGTGGTTGCTGTGCTGTTGGTGGCACGTAGTTCTGATTTTGATCAACCTCATCCTCATAATCTCCCACATAAGCATCCTCCTCCACATCAGCAGTAGGAGCCACAGAAGTATCAACAGCAGCACCAGCAGTTTGGCCCGACTGAAGAGGGACACGGCTCGCTCGGCGGAGGGCTGTTTCCCGACGTGGAGGTAGTCGGTGTTGTTGCTGTTGTTGCAGAGGTGCGGCAGGAGCAGCCGGTGGTGGTGGTGGAAAACGCGAAAGCAATTCAGCAAACTTGTTATCGAGCTTTGTTTCAAACGTCTTCTCCATGCCATCTATCTTCTCCATGGCCTCTTCAAATCTGTTTATCACATCTTGCACCTGTCCATTCATCATTTGCTGAAACGTATCATGAAGCTCCTTGTTCGTCAAGTTCTCCCAGTCAGTCTCGTCGGCTTGTGATCCTGGCATGGTTAGCAGCAATAGAAACACACAAGAATATGATCCTACAGACTACTAACAAGTGGTGGTGGTGGCGGGTGTCACAAATCCGTCAAGCAAATCTCAAATTCTTACCAGTTCTTACCCAGCAGCAGGCGGTGATCGGCAACCGTTGTAGTCAAAAACTCTCAAAATCTTGGATAGAGCGATTGCCAGGGAGAGTCAAACGCACGACGTAGATGTATGTGGAGCTGGGAAGGCTTATAGTATGGTAGCAAAAAGGGTCAGCAATAATCAATTCAGAGATGCAAAGTTGAATAAACGCTCAACGACGGTACCGTGCTGGTCCTAGGCTAGACCGTGCTAGAGACTCGAGCCTAGAACACTAACAAAATCACGGCGCTGCACGTAAATATGGGAAAAGCACACTCTGGAACTTTTTTTTTCGCTCTTTTTTTTGCGCTCCTTTTTTCTTGCGCTCCTCTTTTTTTTTGTGAAAAATCACTATAATGGCGAGTGTCTCAAAACTCTTCCCTCGTCAAACTGATAGGATGGGCACGAAATTTTTTTTTTCACTTTTTTTTCGGAAATCAGGGCAGCGACGACGAAAAAGTGCGACAAAAAATCACTATGATGGCACGTGGCTCAAAAGACTCAGAAAATCCTAAAAATAGGATAGGGAAAAAAAATTTTGCCCGTGAAAATTTTGGCCTAAAAACTGCCCGGGGGTCTCCAGACTTTTTTTTTCCGAGACCTACGCAGGCAAGGAAACACGAATCGGAATTTAGATTGATCTCAAGAACAAACCTAATATGAGAAGAACTCGGATTGGTGGTGGATATATGGTTGTGGTATATGGCAGCGGTGGTGGTATATGGTAGCGGTGGTGGTATATGGATAGAGATTGGTGGTGGTATATGGATACGGATTGGTGGTGGTATATGGATACGGATTCAGAGCGGTGGCGGACAAGCAAAAGTGGTAGATGGGCGATGATGATGGTGTGGCGGCGGCGTGACAACTTATGACCAGAACTCGAAACTCTAAAAGACTAGACTCTAAGACCAGCAACTTGACACGACGATGCAACCGCAAATTCAACAAAGCAAAAACTTTAAAAAGATTATGCAAAGGCTCAGATTGGTTCGGATATGATGAACTAACCCTAATTTATTTTTGTGTGGCTTTTTTTTCGTGGACTGTAGGTATGAAGAACAGACTCGATCTAGTCTACGAAAAACTGTAAAAATCTCACCGAGCAACCTGGAAATCTGATACCACTTGATAGAGGCTAAGGTGTCCCGATGTTTCGATGAGATGGTGGCTATCGTTTTCTGTGGGAGTCGACCTTGACGATCTGACTACGAACGTGCGAGACGTCGCGCCTTAGCAATCGCTAAACCAACTTCCGAGGGTTATTGACCACGCCGGAGCACGATCAACCTGACCACGAGGGTCCGTTTCCTGCGAGCAAACGAAGAACAAGCAAGAAACTGAGATTGCAATTGGGATATTGCGAATATAAGATGAAAGCTTTATTGATCAAGGTGGGGTTCTGTGACGCCTTGGTCTGGTCGTTGGACACAAACGAAGTACGCGAAGTTGCAGCTATGGCGAACTTTTAATCTAAACAAAACCCAAAGTCTAAACGACGCCCTAAGGGCTGTATATATGGAGGAAGAGGGGGGGGGGGAATTTCGTGGCCCTTGAGGGTGTGGTCCGAAACCAACCCTAACTCTTGTTTCCCCACACATACGGACTCTAAAAATAGCCTATACTTAAGTATTTCGAAATTACGTGGGCCTGGCCCATTAATAAGGTGACGCAACACCTAGAATAGCCTCTGGACGAATATTATGAAGTGGCATCTTGTATATTTCGTCCAAGGCTTCATGCACTCCTTATGGCGGCTTCAAAGTCCTGAAATCATCACTTGTAACTCTGTTCTTGATCCCCTTGCGCATGCCATCAACTCCATGCGTGTTCTTGCTCCAATGTTCATCCTTCTCCAAGCTAGGCCCTTCATTTGTAAGCAAAACAAATGTATCCAATTTAGGCAGCATCATAATCTCATGAACATTAGAATCATTACCAAGAAACGAAAGTACCTGGTAATTTAATTGGCATGCGCGAGCTCTAGTAATTGGTCCAGTATATGTAACAGTAGGGGCTGTGGGTGTAACAATGGTATTGATGTCCTCATCAGGTGGTCTCCTTCGGTCTAGCGAGCGGACCGACCACATTCAATGGTGCCCTAACGACCACTCTCAAACCAGTCGACCGCAAGTGCGTGCTCCTCTTCTTCGATGTTTAGCAAGACACTACAAGACCACATCAGCCATCTCCGTCAAGTTCTGCAACTGTTGCGCCACGATAAATGGCGTGTGAAGATGTCCAAGTACTAGTTTGGCCAGCACATCCTATCTTACCTGGGCCACATCACTAGCAGCCAAGGGGTATCCACAGAACCAACCAAGATACGCGCAGTGGCCAACTGGTCGACACCAACTGATGTCAAGACCGTACGCAGTTTCTTGGGGCTCGCCGGGTACTACAGAAGATTCGTTAGAAACTTTGGCATACTAGCTCGCCCCCTGTTCAATCTCCTAAAGAAAGGGGCGCCGTTTGTATGGACACCTGCAACGGATACAACATTCCAACTTCTCAAACAGCACCTGATTGAAGCCCTGGTTCTCGCCCTGCCCAACTTCTCCAAACCGTTTGTGATCGAGACTGATGCCTGTGACAAGGGGATCCGCGCGATACTGCAGCAAGATGGCCACCCAGTTGCATACGTGAGCAAGCGTTGAGCCCCCGCTACCAAGGCCTATCGACATATGAGAAGGAGTACTTGGCAGTCATCGTGGCCGTGGATCAAATGGCGTCCCTACCTCCAACATGCTGAGTTCACCATCCTCACGGACCAACACAGCTTAACACAGCTGACGGAACAGAGGCTTTCAACTCCTTGGTAGCAACGGGCCTTCACTAAACTGTTGGGACTCCGATACATCATCAACTACAAGAAATGGGCAGAGAACACTGCAGCAGACGCCTTGTCAAGAGCCAACACAACAGAGGTGCTGCACACTCTTAGTGTGTGTCAACCGGCTTGGCTCGAAGACATCGTCAACATCTACAACACCAACCCGCAGGCGCAACGCCTCCTCGAGCAACTTGTTGTCCGGCAAGACCCAAAAGGACGATTCTAACTCCAGAACAGGCTCCTCCATTTCCGCGGCCGCATCTGGCTGGGTGGAACCGCAGCTATGCAATAGCACATCATCGCTACCTTCCACGACAGCCCGATGGGAGGTCATTCCGGCTTCCCAGTGACATATCACCGTATTCGCAGGCTATTTGCTTGGCCCAAGATGAAAGCGCATGTCTAGTAGTACGTGCGATGCTGCCAAGTCTGCCAACAGGCCAAGCCGAAACGAACAGCTTCACCGAGCCTGTTAATGCCTCTGCCCATACCAAAGGAGTCATGGGATCTAATTACCATGGATTTTGTGGACGGGCTACCTCAATCGGGCCAATACAACTGTCTGCTCGTGGTTGTCGACAAAAGAACTTGGTTTGCTCACTTCCTACCTCTAGCTTACCCATACATAGCAGCTAAAGTGGCCCTCTTCTATATGCAACAACTATACGAGCTCCATGGATTCCTAGGAGCAATCGTGTCTCACTGTGACCCAGTTTTCACCAGCCATTTCTAGCAGGAGTTGTTCAAATATGCAGGCACAGAGCTGAGAATAAGCATGACGAACCATCCACAGACCAATGGCCAAACAGAAAGGGTGAATCAATGCATCGAGACTTACTTGCGTTGCTTTGTGCAGGCATGCCCGAAATGATGGAGCTTTTGGGTACCCCTGGCGCATTTATGGTACAATTCTTCACACCATTCAGGCATTGGGATGACACCCTTCAAGGCCATGCTCAGAAGAGAGCTGAGACATTGGGGATAACGGCATCAACATCTTCTTCGGTGCCGACACTGCAAACTTGGCTCGAAGAACGAGCAGTCATGCAAGACCTCATACAACAACAACTCCACCGAGCGCGTCAGATCATGCAAGATCAGGCAAACAAGAAGCGTTCCTTTCGGCAATTCCAAGTCGGCAACCAAGTCTTCCTCAAGCTCCAACCGTATATACAAACATCGGTGGCTCCACGTGCCAACCACAAGCTCAGCTACAAGTTCTATGCACCGTTCAAGATCGTCGCCAAGATCAATGATGTCGCCTACAACCTCCAACTACCCCCTCAAGCAATGGTGCATTCGGTCTTCCACGTCTCCCAACTTCAACACGCATCGCTCCCCGGCACAATGGCATCTCCAGCACTGCCTTCAGGCATGGGCGACATGGCGATTCCGATCAAGGTGCTGCAATCAGGATGGCGCAAGAAGAACGACGTCATGATCGAGCAGGTCCAAGTGCAATGGTCGGCAGGTGCAGTGATCGACACCACCTGGGAGGACAGAACAGCGCTCCAAGCTCGCTTTCCCTAGGTGGAGGCTTGGGGACAAGCCTCGTCTCAAGGAGGAGGGGATGTTAACGCCCCTGACAACATGACCCCACCTGTCAACGAAACACGAGCGCGGCCCAACCGCGCCCGACGCAGCAACCAACGCTTCTTTGGCCCAGAGTGGCACAACCAGCCCGACCCGACTACGTCCACTACTTAAGGCACCAAACCCCTCCCCTCTTCGGCATCCAGTGGATCACGAACCCGGCGGCGGCACGAACCCTAGTGAAGGAAATATGCCCTAGAGGCAATAATAAAGTTGTTATTTATATTTCCTTATATCATGATAAATGTTTATTATTCATGCTAGAATTGTATTAATCGGAAACTTAGTACATGTGTGAATACATAGACAAAATGAGTGTCACTAGTATGCCTCTACTTGACTAGCTCATTATTCAAAGATGGTTAAGTTTCCTAGCCATGGACAAGAGTTGTCATTTGATGAACGGGATCACATCATTAGAGAACGATGTGATTGACTTTACCCATCTGTTAGCTTAGCACTTGCTTTCTCCATGACTTATACATGTTCCTGTGACTATGAGATTATGCAACTCCCGAATACCGGAGGAACACTTAGTGTGCTATCAAACATCACAACGTAACTGGGCGACTATAAAGATGCTCTATAGGTGTCTCCGATGGCGTTTGTGGAGTTGGCACAGATTGAGATTAGGATTTGTCACTCTGATTGTTGGAGAGGTATGTCTGGGCCCTTTCAGTAATGCACATCACTATAAGCCTTGCAAGAAATGTGACTAATGAGTTAGTTGCGGTATGTTGCATTACAGAACGAGTAAAGAGAATTGCCGGTATCGAGATATCAACGATCAAATCTCGGGCAAGTAACATACCAATGACAAAGGGAACAACGTATGTTGTCATGCGGTTTGACCGATAAAGATCTTCGTAGAATATGTAGGAACCAATATGATCATCTAGGTTCCTCTATTGGTTATTGACTAGAAGTGAGTCTCGGTCATGTCTACATAGTTCTCGAACCCGTAGGGTCCGCACGCTTAACGTTCGATGACGATCGGTATTATGAGCTTATGTGTTTTGCTGTACCGAAGGTAGTTTGGAGTCCCGGATGTGATCACGGACATGACGAGGAGTCTCAAAATGCTCGAGACATGAAGATTGATATATTGGAAGGTTATGTTTGGACACCGGAATGGTTTTGGATGAGTTCGGGCATATACCGGAGTATCGTACCGGAACCCCCCGGGGAGTTAATGGGCCTTGATGGGCCATGAGGAAGAGAGGAGGAGGCGGCCAAGTGGTGGGGCGCCCCCCCTAAGGCCCAATCCGAATTGGGGAGGGGGCCGGCCCCCTTTTCTTTCCTCTCCCTCTTCCCTTTCTCCCCCTCCTAGTTGGACTAGGAAAGGGGGGAAACCTACTCCTAGTAGGAGTAGGAATCCCCCCTTGGGGCGCGCCATAGAGGCCGGCCCTCCCCCTCCTGCACTCCTTTATATACGGGGCAGGGGAACCCCATAGACAAACAAGTTGATTGTTTAGCCGTGTGCGGTGCCCCCCTCCACAGATTTCCACCTCGGTCATATCGTTGTAGAGCTTAGGCGAAGCCCTGCGTCAGTAACTTCATCATCACCGTCATCACGCCGTCGTGCTGATGAAACTCTCCCTCGACCTCAGTTGGATCTAGACTTCGTGGGACGTCATAGAGCTGAACGTGTGCAGATCGCGGTGGTGTCGTACTTTCGGTGCTAGGACCGGTCAGATCGTGAAGACATACGACTACATCAACCGCGTTGTCATAATGCTTTCGCTTACGGTCTACGAGGGTACGTGGACAACACTCTCCCCTCTCGTTGCTATGCATCACCTAGATGGATCTTGCATGTGCATAGGATTTTTTTTGAAATTACTACGTTCCCCAACAGTGGCATCCGAGCCAGATCTATGCGTAGATGTTATATGCATGACTTGAACACAAAGGAGTTGTGGGCGTGGGTATATACATATTGCTTGCCGTCACTAGTTGTTTCTTGATTCAGCGGTATTGTTGGATGAAGCGGCTCAGACCGACATTACGCGTACGCTTAAGCGAGACTGGTTCTACCGACGTGCTTTGCACACAGGTGAATATCAAGGTATAAGTGTTCTCCCTGAGTATGCACCGTTGCGACAGTTCTTCGTGTTGAGACACCACATGATGATCGGGTGTGATAAGCTCCACGTTCACATACAATGGGTGCAAGCCAGTTTTGCACAAGCAGAATACTCATGTTGAACTTGATGAGCCTAGCATATGCAGATATGGCCTCGGAACACTGAGACCGAAAGGTCGAGCGTGAATCATATAGTAGATATGATCAACATAGTGATGTTCACCATTGAAAACTACTCCATTTCATGTGATAGTTGATATGGATCACGTGATCACTTAGATGATTAGAGGGATGTCTATCTAAGTGGGAGTTCTTAAGTAATATGATTAATTGAACTTTAATTTATCATGAACTTAGTCCTGATAGTTTTTGCATATCTATGTTGTAGATCAATAGCCCACGTATAGCTCCCCGTTTTATTTATGATATGTTCCTAGAGAAAACTATGTTGAAAGATGTTAGTAGCAATGATGCGGACTAGCTCCGTGATCTGAGGATTATCCTCATTGCCGCGTAGAAGAATTTATCCTTGACGCACCGCTAGGTGACAGACTTTTTGTAGGAGCAGATGCAGACGTTATGAACGTTTGACAAGCTCGGTATGATGACTACTTGATAGTTTAGTGCGCCATACTTTACGGCTTAGAACCGGTACCTCAAAAACGTTTTGAACACCACAGAGCATATATGATGTTCCAAGAGCTGAAATTGGTATTTCAGACTCATGCCCGAGTCAAGAGGTATGAGATCTCTGACAAGTACTTTGCCTACAAGATGGAGGAGAATAGATCAGTTAGTGAGCATGTGCTCAGAATGTCTGAGTACTACAATCACTTGAATCAAGTGGGAGTTAATCTTCTAGATAAGATAGTGATTAACGGAATTCTCTAGTCACCATCACCAAGTTACTAGAACTTCGTGATGAACTATAGTATGCAAGGGATAACAGAAACGATTCCCAAGCTCTTCGTGATGCTGAAATTGGCGATGGTAAAAATCAAGAAAAAGCATCAAGTGTTGATGGTTGACAAGACCACTAGTTTCAAGTAAAAGGGCAAGGGAAAGAAAGGGAACTTCAAGAAGAATGGCAAGCAAGTTGCCACTCCCGTGAAGAATCCCAAAGCTAGACCTAAGCTTGAAACTGAGTGCTTCTACTGCAAAGGGAATGGTCACTAGAAGCGGAACTACCCCAAATACTTGGTGGATAAGAAGGATGGAAAAGTGAACAAAAGTATATTTGATATACATGTTATTGATGTGTACTTTACTAGTGTTCATAGTAACCCCAGGGTATTTGATACCGGTTTAGTTGCTAAGATTAGTAACTCGAAACAGGAGTTGCAAAATGAACAGAGACTAGTTAAGGGCAAGGTGACGATGTGTGTTGGAAATGATTCCAAGGTTGATAAGATCACCATCACACACTCCTTTTACCTTCGGGATTAGTGTTGAACCTAAAATAAATGTTATTTGGTGTTTGCGTTGAGCATGAATATGATTGGATCATGTTTATAGCAATATGGTTATTCATTTAAGTCAAAGAATAATTGTTGTTCTGTTTACATGAATAAAACCTTCTATGGTCATACACTTAATATAAATGGTTTATTGAATCTCGATCGTAGTGATACACATATTCATAATTGATGCCAAAAGATGCAAGGTTAATAATGATAGTGCAACTTATTTGTGGCACTACCGTTTAGGTCATATTGGTGTAAAAGCGCATGAAGAAACTCCATGCTGATGGGCTTTTGGAATCACTTGATTACGAATCACTTGATGCTTGCAAACCATGGGCAAGATGACTAAGACTCCGTTCTCCGGAACAATGGAGCGAGCCACTGACTTATTGGAAATAATACATATCGATGTATACGGTCCGATGAATGTTGAGGCTCACGGCGGGTATTGTTATTTTTTGACCTTCACAAATGATTTGAGAAGATATGGGTATGTCTACTTAATGAAACATAAGTCTGAAACATTTGAAAAGTTTAAAGAATTTTAGAGTGAAGTGGAAAATCATCGTAACAAGAAAATAAAGTTTCTATGATCTGATCGCGGATGCAAATATTTGAGTTACGAGTTTGGTCTTCATTTGAAACAATGCGGAATAGTTTCGCAACTCACGCCACCTGGAACACCATAGTGTAATGGTGTGTCCGAATGTCATAACCGTACTTTATTAGATATGGTGCGATCTATGATGTCTCTTACCGCTTTATCACTATCGTTTTGGGGTTATGCATTAGAGACAGCTGCATTGACGTTAAATAGGGCACTATCTAAATCTGTTGAGATGACACCATATGAACTGTGGTTTGGCAAGAAACCCAAGTTGTCGTTTCTTAAAGTTTGGGGCTGCGATGCTTATGTGAAAAAGCTTCAACCTGATAAGCTCGAACCCAAATCGGAGAAATGCGTCTTCATAGGATGCCCAAAGGAAACTGTTGGGTACACCTTCTATCATAGATCCGAAGGCAATATATTCATTGCTAAGAATGGATCATTTCTAGAGAAGTAGTTTCTCTCGAAAGAAGTGAGTGGGTGGAATGTAGAACTTGATGAGGTAATTGTACCTTCTCCCGAATTGGAAAGTAGTTCATCACAGAAATCAGTTCTAGTGATTTCTACGCCAATTAGTGAGGAAGCTAATGATGGTGATCATGAAACTTCAGATCAAGTTACTACCGAACCTCGTAGGTCAACCAGAGTATGGTCTGCACCAGAGTGGTATGGTAATCCTTTCTGGAAGTCATGTTACTAGACGATGACGAACCTACGAACTATGAGGAAGCGATGATGATCCCAGATTCCGCAAAATGGCTTGAGGCCATGAAATCTGAGATGGGTTCCATGTATGAGAACAAAGTGTGGACTTTGATTGACTTGCCCGATGATCGGTGAGCCATTCAGAATAAATGGATCTTCAAGAGGAAGACAGGCTGTAACACCCACGATGCGGCTATATCTCCCACGTGTCGGAGCACGACTTAGAGGCATAACCGCATTGTAGGCATGTCGCAAGAAGGGTAATCTTTACACATCCCATGTACTGAATAAGAAAGAGGCACAGAGTTGGCTTACAATCGCCACTTCACACAATACATAAATATATCATTACATCATCCAGATACAATCAAGGTCCGACTACGGAACCAAAATAAAAGAAGACTACCCCTAATGCAAAAGATCCCCGATCGCCCCGATTGGGCTCCACTACTGATCAACTGGAAACGAAACAACACAACGAACACGATCTTCATCGAACTCCTCCTTGAGCTCGGTTGCGTCACCTGCACGGTATCATCAGCACCTGCAACTGGTTTTGGAAGTAATCTGTGAGTCACGGGGACTCAGCAATCTCATACCCTCGCGATCAAGACTATTTAAGCTTATGGGTAGGGAAAAGGTAGTGAGGTGGAGCTGCAGCAAGCACTAGCATATATGGTGGCTAACTTATGCAAATGAGAGCGAGAAGAGAAACAAAGCACAGTCGTGAACTAGAAGTGATCAAGAAGTGATCCTGAAACTACTTACGTTCAAGCATAACTCCAACGCCGTGTTCACTTCCCAGACTCCGCTGGAAAGAGACCATCACGGCTACACACGCGGTTGATGCATTATAATTAAGTTAAGTGTCAAGTTCTCTACAACCGGACATTAACAAATTCCCATCTGCCCATAACCGCGGGCACGGCTTTCAAAAGTTCAAAACCCTGCAGGGGTGCCCCAACTTAGCCCATCACAAGCTCTCACGGTCAACGAAGGATATTCCTTCTCCCAGGACGACCCGATCAGACTCAGAATCCCGGTTACAAGACATCTCGACAATGGTAAAACAAGACCAGCAAAGCCGCCCGATGCGCCCACATCCTGATAGGAGCTACACATATCTCGTTCTCAGGGAAACACCAGATGGGACATCCTACGAGTAAAACCAACCCTCAAGTTTCCCCGAGGTGGCCTCGCAGTCTACTCAGTTCGGACCAACACTTAGAGAAGCACTGGCCCGGGGGAGGGGGTTAAAATAAATATGACCCTTGAGTCTGCAGAACCCAAGGGAAGGTGATAGGTTGTTAGTGCAAATGGTAAAACCAAGGTTGGGCCTTGCTGGAGGAGTTTTATTCAAAGCAAACTGTCAAGGGGTTCCCATTATAACCCAACCGCGTAAGGAACGCAAAATCAAGGAACATAACACCGGTATGATGGAAACTAGGGCGGCAAGAGTGGAACAAAACACCAGGCATAAGGCCGAGCCTTCCACCCTTTACCAAGTATATAGATGCATTAATTAAATAAGAGATATTGTGATATCCCAACAATAATCATGTTCCAACAAGGAACAAACTCCAATCTTCACCTGCAACTAGCAACGCTATAAGAGGGGCTGAGCAAAGCGGTAACATAGCCAAACAACGGTTTGCTAGGACAAGGTGGATTAGAGGTTTGACATGGCAATATGGGAGGCATGATATAGCAAGTGGTAGGTATCGCAGGATAGGCATAGCAATAGAGCGAGCAACTAGCAAGCAAAGATAGAAGTGATTTCGAGGGTATGGTCATCTTGCCTGAAATCTCGCAAGGAAGAAGAACGAGTCCAAGAAGAAGACAAACAAACGTAGTTGAACGAATCCTCACAAACGCGACGTTATCGGAACCAACCCGAAGAAGCACACCGGAAAGAAGCAAACAACATGGTAAACAACCATCACATAAGCATGGCATGATGCACAATCAAGTATGATGCATGTCCGGTTTAAATATGCATGGCATGGCAAAGTGCAGAAACAAAACTACAAGTTAAGTGGAGCTCAATATGTAACAAGTTGCATATTGAAGAAACACCACATTTAATTATTTAGTTCTCTCCCATTTAGGTACTCAATAATTTTAAATGTTGATTAACATGGCTAGAGGTGAAGCAAATGAAAACTACACAATCTAAGCAATTTAAATGGGGTCGAAAACAACAACAACAACAATAACAACAATTCCGATAAAACCCCATATGCATTTAGCAAATTAATGCAAACAACAATTTTAAATATTCTTGATGTTGTTACCATGATGCGGATGACTTGAGCAAGTTTTATGCACTTTTTATTAAAAGTTAACATGAGCATATTATGAAGCATTTGTCACCGTGGTGGAAAGAAAAGGGTGCCACGGTGATGAATCCGAAAATGATGTCACGGCACCATATCGGTTCCGGTAGCTTATGGAGATACCGGTGCAAAGGAAGGGTGGCGGGAGCGTGCAAAAGATGGTGGGGTGATCCCGGTAACCGGGTCCCCACGAGTTAGCGGCAGAAGAGGAGGACCGAGCAAGTGACAACTCGGACACGGTGCAAACATAGGGTGCAACTCATACATCACGCAACATTCATTCACGGGCATCGTCTCGGGGTTATACCTTCCAAGGGTGCATTCTCGGAGCGGTTCGGGTACATTGAGGGAAACAGTTGTTCTCGTGACGGTGGTGAAAGTAGCGGTTCTCGCGGGTCGTAGAGGAAGTAGTTGTACATGTCCGTGGATGTTCGGGTCACAACGAGGAACTTGACGTTCGCAGGGTCTTCGAGGGTCGACGGAAGTGGTACTCGGTCGCTTCGAAGAGGTACTTCGTGGCATGCACGGGATGGTAGTTGTACACAGTCATCGTGGGAAGTAGTTGTACATGGTTGCGTCGGTAACCAAACTTGGCGATCCAACGGGTATTGACGGTCTTGTTCTTGCGACGGTAGTCGTTCACGTTCATAGCTGTTGAGGGTCGTCGGTAGTGGAACATGACACATCGCCGTGTGTAGTCGTACTCGGTGTCCTCGGGGCATCGACTGTAGTCATGGTGCTTGGGTCTTCGAACTTGCCGGCCTTGACAACTCGAAGAGGTACTTGGCATTTTCCGAGATGGTCTTAGCATAACCGTGCGTAGAGGTACTTTGCAGATCCGTGGCACTTGCAGGCTTGGTCTCACCGAAAAGGGCTCTTGGCGATTCTAGGTCTTGCAGTGTAGTCGACCTTCGATGGAGGCAACAGCCGGGTTTGACGGTGGAGCTCGGGAGCAACCTCAACACAGAAGACCATAGGAGCTCGAGGCCGCAGGGTCACGTGCAGGAAGCGGAGCAGGGTCGAGCGGCACTGGAAACGAACCCGAAAAAGGAGAAGGGAGGGGCAGAACTCGTCGGGGCGATGTGCGGGTGCAGAGGCGGCCATGGCCGGCGAAACAGCGAGGGGAAGGCGGATGGTGGCGGAGCAGGGAACATGGTGCGGCGACGGCAGAGGCACGACGCTGGTCGTGGTCGCCGGCGCGACGACGTCCATGGCGGCAGCGGGATCCGGGCAGGAGGAAGGAGAGCGCGCTGGACGAGGGGTCACGGGACTGGAAATCTCCAGCGGCGGCGGTCTGCAAGGTCGCCAGCGTGGGCGTCATGCGAAGAGAAGGGAGCCGCTGGCGGGTTCGAGAGGAGGGGATCGAGGCCACGCCTCCGCCTCTCGTGCGGGAGGCAGCGGGGCGCAGAACGAGAGGGAGAGAGAATGAGTGGAGGGGGGAGGAGGCGCGGGCGTGAGAAGAGAGGGTGAGGGCTCGGGGCTCCTCCCTGGCGCGTGAGGAAGAGAACGAGAGGAGGGAGAGATGGATCGAGCCGCGGCTCTCCTGGCGGCGTAGTGAGGGGAAACGGGAGAGATTGAACGAGGGGAGAGGGAGCAAGGGTTAGGGTTAGAGGGTTAGGTGGGCCGGCTGGGCCTTGGCCAAAAGGCTGCAGGGGTAGGATGGGCCGGCGAAGAGGGAAATGGCCCTGGGCCTGGTCGGCTGGGAAGCAGGCTGCAGGCTCTCTCTCACTCTCTTAAATTCTCTTTTCTTTTTCTTTAGACAGAAAAAAATAAAGAGAAATGCACAGGGTGAAAGGATAGGTGTATGAGAGATATGAGAATATCCTCAAGACCCTGGAATTATACCCTATTTTAATAAATTGCTTTGGGCATTTTTAAAGGTAGAAAATTAAACCATGTTGAATCAACTTCAAACTTGATGCAATTTTGAACCCAACCAGAACAACGTCAAAAGAGATGAAATTTGGCAGAGAGGTTGAGGGCATGGTCGAGAATTTAAAGGAAAAAAATGAACATTAATAGAGAAGGGGAAAGTGGCACTTGCAAAAGAAAGGAAATAGAAGGAAAGGAGAAGGAGATGATGCATGGGACAAAGGCATTGGGAATTATTTTGCAAGTGTGTCAAGGTAATTCCACACGAATGGAATATTTTTATATAGCTCCCTAATATCGGGAGGATATGTTATAAAGAGAATCACCATGTGAATTACCTCGGTTTAAATGGATCAAAGATCCATGCCATTTATTTAGTTGAGTTAAGAAAGGGAAATGACATGATGGCATGATGACATGATGCAAAGCACATGATGCAAAGATGAATGCAACAGACAAAACAAATCACAGAACGAATCTCGGAAACCCTGGAAGGCATCTGAAGCTCCGGTCTTGGGGCGTCACACGGACACTGATAGTAGTGTTACTAGCTACAAAGCTCGAATTGTCGCAAAAGGTTTTCGACAAGTTCAAGGTGTTGACTACGATGAGATTTTCTCACTTGTATCGATGCTTAAAAGTCTGTCCGAATCATGTTAGCAGTTGCCACATTTTATGAAATCTGGCAAATGGATATCAAAACTACATTCCTTAATGGATTTATTAAAAAGAGTTGTATATGATACAACTAGAAGGTTTTGTCAACCCTAAAGGTGTTAACAAAGTGTGCAAACTCCAGCGATCCATCTATGGACTGTTGTAAGCATCTCGGAGTTGGAATGTATGCTTTGATGAGTTGATCAAAGCATATAGTTTTATACAGACTTTCGATGAAGCCTGTATTTACAAGAAAGTGAGTGGGAGCACTATAGCCTTTCTGATAAGTATATGTGAATGACATATTGTTGATTGGAAATGATGTAGAATTTTCCGGAAAGCATAAAGGATTGTTTGAAAGGAGTTTTCAAAAGAAAGACCTCTGTAAACCTACTTACATATTGAGCATCAAGATCTATAAAGATAGATAAGACGCTTGATAAGACTTTCGATGAGTACATACCTTGATAAGATTTTGAAGGAGTTCAAAATGGATCAGTCAAAGAAGGAGTTCTTGCCCGAGTTGTAAGGTGTGAAATTGAGTAAAGACTCAAAACCCGACCACAACAGAAAATAGAATGAGAATGAAAAGTCATTCCCTATGCCTCAGTCATAGGTTCTATAAAGTATGCTATGCTGTGTACCAGACCTATTGTATACCTTAGCATGATTTTGGCAAGGGAGTACAATAGTGGTCTAGGAGTAGATCACTCGACAGCGGGCCAAATTATCCTTAGAGGACTAAGGAAATATTTCGCGATTATGGAGGTGGTAAAAGAGTTTGTTGTAAAGATTTACGTTGATGCAAGCTTTTTACACCGATCTAGATGGCTCTAAGTCTCGATCTATATACATATTGAAAGTGGGAGCAATTAGCTAGAGTAGCTCCATGCAGAGTATTGTAGACATAGAAATTTGCAAAATACATATAGATCTGAATGTTGGATACCCGTAGACTAAACTTCTCTCACAAGCAAAACATGATCACTCTTTGGGTGTTAATCACATAGCGATGTGAACTAGATTATTGACTCTAGTAAACCCTTTGGGTATTAGTCACATGAAGATGTGAACTAATCACATAGAGATGTGAACTATTGGTGTGAAATCACATGACGATGTTAACTAGATTATTGGCTCTAGTGCAAGTGGGAGACTGAAGGAAATATTCCCTAGAGGCAATAATAAAGTTGCTATTTACATTTCCTTATATCATGATAAATGTTTATTATTCATGCTAGAATTGCATTAACCGAAAACTTAGTACATGTGTGAATACATAGACAAAATGAGTGTCACTAGTATGCCTCTACTTGACTAGCTCGTTAATCAAAGATGGTTAAGTTTCCTAGCCATGGATAAGAGTTGTCATTCGATGAACGGGATCACATCATTAGAGAATGATGTGATTGACTTGACCCATCTGTTAGCTTAGCACTATGATCGTTTAGTTTATTGCTATTGCTTTCTCCATGACTTATACATGTTCTTATGACTATGAGATTATGCAACTCCCGAATACCGGAGGAACACTTTGTGTGCTATCAAGCGTCACAATGTAACTGGGTGACTATAAAGATGCTCTACAGGTGTCTCCGATGGTGTTTGTTGAGTTGGCATAGATCGAGATTAGGATTTGTCACTCCGATTGCCGGAGAGGTATCTCTGGGCCCTCTCGGTAATGCACATCACTATAAGCCTTGCAAGCAATGTGACTAATGAGTTAGTTGCGGGATGTTGCATTACGGAACGAGTAAAGGATGCTCTACAGGTGTCTCCGATGGTGTTTGTTGAGTTGGCATAGATCGAGATTAGGATTTGTCACTCCGATTGCCGGAGAGGTATCTCTGGGCCCTCTCGGTAATGCACATCACTATAAGCCTTGCAAGCAATGTGACTAATGAGTTAGTTGCGGGATGTTGCATTACGGAACGAGTAAAGAGACTTACCGATAACGAGATTGAACTAGGTATTGAGATACCGATGATCGAATCTCGGGCAAGTAACATACCGATGACAAAGGGAACAATGTATGTTGTTATGCGATTTGACCGATAAAGATCTTCGTAGAATATGTAGGAACCAATATGAGCATCCAGGTTCCGATATTGGTTATTTACTGAAAGTGAGTCTCGTTCATGTCTACATAGTTCTCGAACCCATAGGGTCCGCACGCTTAACATTCGATGACGATCGATGTTATGAGTTTATGTGTTTTGATGTACCGAAGGTAGTTCGGAGTCCTGGATGTGATCACGGACATGACGAGGAGTCCAGAAATGTTCAAGACATGAAGATTAATATATAGGAAGGTTTTGTTTGGACACCGGAATGGTTTCGGATGAGTTCGGGCTTATTCCGAAGTACCGGGGGGGAGGGTTACCGGAACCCCCCGGGGAGTTAATGGGCCTTGATGGGCCATGAGGAAGAGAGGAGGAGGCGGCCAAGTGGTGGGGCGCGCCCCCAAGGCCCAATCCGAATTGGGGAGGGGGGCCGGCCCTCCTTTCCTTCCTCTCCCTCTTCCCTTCCTTCCCCCTCCTAGTTGGACTATGAAAGAGGGGGGACCTACTCCTAGTAGGAGTAGGAATCCCCCCTTGGGGCGTGCTATAGAGGCTGGCCCTCCCCCTCCTCCACTCCTTTATATACGGGGGAGGGGGGCACCCCATAGACACACAAGTTGATTGTTTAGCCGTGTGCGATGCCCCTCCGCAGATTTCCACCTCGGTCATATCGTTGTACAGCTTAGGCGAAGCGCTATGTCGGTAACTTCATCATCACCGTCATCACGCCGTCGTGCTGATGAAACTCTCCCTCGACCTCAGCTAGATCTAGAGTTCATGGGACGTCACCGAGCCGAACGTGTGCAAATCACGGAGGTGACGTACCTTCGGTGCTAGGATCGGTTGGATCGTAAAGACGTACAACTACATCAACCGCATTGTCATAACGCTTCTGCTTACGGTCTACAAGGGTACGTGGACAACACTCTCCCCTCTCGTTGCTATGCATCACCTAGATGGATCTTGTGTGTGCGTAGGATTTTTTTTTTGAAATTACTGGGTTCCCCAACACCTAGTTCCTCCTAGATCGATCCATTCTTGTAATCAAGCTTGTACCAGACTATTGCTACCCAAGAGAAAGATTAGATCGATTCCTCCCTTGCTTGTTCCTAACAACAGGGGAGCTGGACCGCCCTGCGTCTGCCCGTCCCCGACCCGTGGTGGCGGCCGGATCCGCCAGTTTTTTGTTCCCTGCGACTGAATCACCATGAGGAGGGGCTCCCCCACCTTATCAAGTACCCTGGATTTGCTTCAAGCATGTCTTACATCCGTAATGACCTCCTTGCCGCCATGGATTTGGGCTCGAGCTCTGCTGCCGTTCATGGCCGAAGTCCCGTGAGGCGGCAAGACCCTGGTGGTAGTGGACCGGTGCTGCAATGGTACTACAACCCTGGTGTGGTCTTCTAGGATACAACACGGCATGGCCGGGATGAAATTGATCTAGTATGAATTCCAATTGCAAACCCTAGATCCTTTCGTTCACAAAAAAATGTTGCAACCTTTGGTTTCAATTGATGAGCATGAGATTAAAAAGAGATGTTGTCAAAATACTTGTGTTTGATTTTTCTGAAATATTTCTGAGATGTTATCAATTAATGCTAGTAAAATGTTTATTCCTCCTGATGTTTGCTAGTAAAATGTTACAAGTGTGTGTTGCACTTGCTACATGCTACTTCATGTATGTTACATGCTATATCCTAAATGCTGCATGCAGGAATTGTTTTGGAATTGTGATTGACATGCTGCGTCCACTATTTTTGTTCGCGCTTTTTGCATGGTTTTTCACGCAGCAAAACGAAAATTGACTTGGGCGCTGATTTTGTTGCAGAATGGTGCTGTGGAGCCATCGATTTTCCTTCATGATGATCTGCAAAATGTTGCACACCAAGAAGAAGAGGATGGCATTGATCTGAATGATACTCTGGGAACTGATAGTGACAATTCCTTGCAACTGAACACGGATGGTGCAACTCCAAATCATGGAAATGCCCATGTTGCCAGTGACAATGCTAATGGAAATGCTGCAACTCTTGTTGATGAACCAGATGAAGATATATCATCACAGCCAATTGTGCCTTCTGTTGGAATGGTTTTTGACAATGTTGAAGAAGCTCAGCGTGTTTACAATGAATATGCCTCGAAGATGGACTTTGGAACTCACATTGTGACATCAAAGCATAGTAGGAAAAAAAGCTCGGAGCAGAAGCACATTCTAATCTATAGAGTTTTTGAGTGCATACACTCACAGAAAGATCCTTCGAAGAATGTCGGTGGTAGCATTTCTGATGGCACTGCAACAAATCAATGCGATGATGTTGATATGAGCTATGCTAGTAATAAAAAATCACCAAGCAAACAAGCTGGCATCTATATGGATGTGAGCGACAAGAGGCGAAGAAACAGGTTGGAGCGATACGATTGCAAGGCTCATATGGGTGTTAGCCTCAAAGACGGTAGCTGGGGTGTGACATTTTTTTAGGCCGATCACACACACCAGCTGATGTTACATAGGGGGCGTCGGAGATTTTGCTGCTCTCACAGAAAGATCCCAGATGCAGACATTCAGTACATCACTTCGCTACACTATCGCAACATATCAACGACTAATATGATGGACTTGCTTGGAGATGCATGGTGCTGCGATCCAAGGAGTTTGCCGTATGTGAAGACTAATGTGACAAATGCAAGAGCAAAGCTACAAAGGGGCCTGTCAGAGCGTGATTTGGAGCTGACAATCGAGTACTTTGAGAGAAGACAAGTGGTGAATCCCAACTTCTTTTTCTCAAAGCTAGAAGAAGATGGAGTTGTTAGGGCACTTTTCTGGGTTGATGGGAGAACAAGGGCCATGTATCCAAAGTACAAAGATTGTGTGTTTTTCGACACCACATTCTGCACAAATCTCTACAACTTATCCTTTGCTCCGAGTGTTGGCATTACCAACCACACACACACACACACACTGTTTTCTTGGGGTGTGCTTTGCTGCCTGATGAGACCATTGAAACTTTCAAGTGGGTCTTCTAGCAATGGATGTTGGCAATGAATAAGGAGCATCCGTTGAACATTATGACTGATTGAGATCAGGCAATGGCTACAACCATCTCAATGGTATTCCCAGATTCAACACACAGATGTTACAAGTGGCACATCTTTCGGGTTGCAAGGACAAAACTAGGGAAGATGATGGGGTGGATGAGCCTTTTGCTGAAGCATTCTATGGTTGCATCAATGGTTCTGATACCGTTGAGGAGTTTCAAGAACAGTGGAAGCAGATGGTCGAGTTTTTTTGACCCGAAAACCGTAGAACTAGTTCTACGGTATAAATATATTAAAAATAAAATATGTTACAATTTACATGGTTCCCCAAGGGGTCTAGCCAATGCCAACTATGGTCGAGTGATTTGGTGTGGCTGATAAGAAACACCTCACAGACATGTGGAACAACAGGGAGATGTGGGCTCCTGTGTACTTTAGGAATAAGTTCTTCCCATTCACAGAACAACCGGGCGGTTCGAGGGCCTGAATTCCTACTTCAAGACTTTAAATCATCATGGAGACTCGGTTTGGACATTTGTGCAATAGTTTGAGCTTTGCCAGGAGCTAATGCTTGATCGTGAGGACAATGCTGGCTTCATCAATGAAGCGATGAGGCCACCACTCTGGGGCAAGTAAGTCCAAAGTCATGTAGCATTTTTTTTAGTTTTCCAGTACAGTTTGGTTGCAGCATTTCTTTGAAACGTATGTAGCAATTCTTATTCATGTTGGAAGCTTTTTTGTTTGCAGATAGAACATTGAAAAGCAGGCTGCAGATTTCTATACTATAGAGGTATTTTCCAAGTTTCAAAACTATTGGCTAAATCAACACGCTTTGGGCTGCAATATCAGGTGCAAGGGGATGTCATATGGTTTCGCCTTGTTGCAAATGACGACGTCAACCCTAAAGTGTACACGGTGCGTGTTGCCCCTGAAGATCAAACATACATGTGCAGCTACAACATGTTTGAGATGTGTGGGCTGATCTACCCACATATCATCCGTGTCATGGTTGACCTGAACATGAAAACAATAACTGCGACGTACATGCTTCCAAGATGGTCTAAGAAAGCAACTGACCTTGCGCGTGAACCGGGCGACGGGCATAGAGCTATGCACTTCCGTGTCCCCACGACAAACACCCTAAGGTTTAACTCTCTCTGCCGAAGTTTAGGAAACTCGCTTCTGATGCATGCTTCAATGATGAAGCTTATAGTTTTGTCTCTGGGATAATTGAGCAAGGCAGTGTTGGGGTTGTTGCAATAAAAGCTAGAGCAACTGATGGGGTTGCGGGAGACGAAGGTCATGCAGCAAATGAACAAGTCTCAGGGGGTTCAAGTACAGGGCAGCGGGATCCACCCCCCGTAGGACTGTGGAACCCACCAAAGTCAGCAAAGAAGGGGAGGCCAAAGGAAAAAGAGAAGCGAAGGAAGCCACTAATTGAGCTTCGAGAAGATGAAATGAAGAAGAAAGCAAAGAAGGACGCAACGAAAACGAAGAAAGCTCCAAAGCCAAGGGGAAAGAAGACTCCATGCAAATATTGTGAAGATGAGGATCACAACGTGAAGAACTGCCAACTCCTTGCTGCTTTTCTTGCTGCGAGTGCGAGCGCGAAAGCTCCGGGTGTCGAAACAATCCTTACCCTTTAGGATGTTTCATGAGGGAAAATATGATGAATTGCCTTGTAACACCCCATGACTTCTATGCATATGCAAGAATTATGATAAAAAATGTTTACAAAAAAGTTCTGTTAACTAGTTGTAAATGTTTGTTTAGTGGGATTGCAACATATTACTACATGCGGGGTTTGAAAAAGCAGAATTTTGCTTTTTACGAGAGTTGATTTAAAAAGATTCTTATTGTTATATGTTTGTGAGAGCTTACTTTTTGTAGTATGATGGTGCCAAAATTTGTAGAAGAATGTGGTTTTTTTCTTAATTTTTAAAAGAAGTACTCAATGGTTGTTGTAACCACAGCTTGATCCATTTAAAAAAACATGATTTAAGCTTTTGAAAAGCATAGTTGTAGCTTCTTAGAAACATGGTTGAAGCTTTTGAAAAACATGGTTGAAGCTTCTTGAAAACATGGTTGTAGCTTCTTAGAAACATGGTTGAAGCTTTTGAAAAACATGGTTGAAGCTTCTTGAAAACATGGTTGCAGCTTTTAGGAAACATGGTTGAAGCTTTTTGAAAACATGGTTGAAGCTTCTTGAAAACATGGTTGCAGCTTCTAGGAAACATGGTTGAAGCTTTTTGAAAACATGGTTGAAGCTTTTTGAAAACATGGTTGAAGCTTCTTGAAAACATGGTTGAAGCAAAATAACAAGCTGGGAAAGGAAAAGCCTTGAATGATTTAAAGTGCTGATTTGGCTATGCAACAAAATTTGGCTATACATGTTTCCATTTTATGTGACCTTGTAGCAATTCAATTGCAAAAGAATGTAGCACTATAGTAATGTTTGGTAGTTGTTTTTTTGAAAATAACTTTTGAAGCTTTTTTACATTATGCTTCCAGCAAAAATATTGTAGGGATGCAGCTAATTTGCATGTAAAAGGTATATTTTGGCTCTGCAAAAAATCTGACAGAAGGTTGTAGCTATTTTCTTTGAGCTTCTAGCAATTAAAGTGTGACAATGTAGCATTCACATATTATTTTCAGAAAAATGTTTTGAGGGAAAAATGCACAGAGATTCCCTTGAAACTTCAATGGATGAAGTTTGACATATTTTCATATTTCAGAACCAGCAAAACAAAAAACAATTGTCCTTGCATAATCATATTGGCAAACAGAAGAACACATCCATTAAACAGAAGAAGTGCTTCATCCAAAGATCAAGTTATGAACCCAACACAAATAAAAATATCATTCGGTTTACATACCAAAAGAACACATCTGTTTACCGGAGGTATCATTGGTTTACATACGAACACACACTACTCTAATCCTATCAAAATGCTACCACCTCAGACATGATCTAGACCTAACAAAGAAAAGAGCTTGTTCGTCTTGAACCTTCCAGAAAATGAAGCCACCAACTCTTCCTTGAATGCCCGATCCTTTGGGGCATTGTTCATTGGGTGAATGAAGAGGTTGTGTGCCAAATCCATGCGGTATCGCGCGATGTCTTCGTGTAAAAATGAATGAAAAAAGAAGCAAGTATGTTACCAGTTATTCTTGTGCTGCATAAGTATTGAAAACAAAGAAAGTAGATTGTAGCAAAATGACAAGACAAAAAATTAAAAATGTGCACCTACTTGAACGCTCTCACTGCCTTCCCATCATAGTTCTCCACATATTTGAGCCCCAAGAAGCCACAATCACACCTGTGAGATAAAAAAAAGTTCTCCATCATAGTTCCCATGCATAGTGGAAACAACAAATTGTTGAAATGGAACACATGATTAAAGAAAAATATAAAATAAAAATCACAGGTTATTTTGCTTTGGGTAATCCTCTAGGTCAACACGGGCAAAGGATCCAACATTGACATTGAATCCGCTGCACTCTTGTGTGAGAGTTGCAAAGTTTGTGATCTACCACCGAAAACACACACGAAAGTTTGAAAATAAAATGAGGTGCGTAAAGATGACAACAGGGCATTTACGTAGATGAATCAAAGGGAAAAACAGAAATTAAATAAAGAGCATGAGCCTACCAGGTTATTGGCTTGCTTCTTCAAAGGAGATTGTTTTCCTTTTGAATGGATTGAGTCAAATACAATCCACTGCTTGTCAAGAAAGTTTGCGCAAACAACTATCCAATGGAGATCATGAACAATTGTGAAAAAAACTAGAAAAACAAAAGAGAGGCAAAAGGTACTCAGAACATATAAAAATGTTACAGCTGCGTCGCATCGTTGTACACATATTTGAAAGTATTTGTGGTGTGAAACAAAAGAAGGCTCTCGGGAAACTTATGAGGTCAAAATTTTGAGGCTTGAACTTTGTGACTGCCCTTTCAAGCTCGGGCATGAGAACTGATGGTTGGAAGGTTGATGGGTCTTGTTTTAGTAGGATCTACTTGAAAGAAACAACAAAATGGTTAGTGTGTGTTGCAACAAAAATGTGAAGAAAAAAGGAGTGAAGCATTGCTTGTTTTTACAAAAATTTACCCCCACGTGGACTGAGAACATGTATTTCTTCACGGCCCTATTGCTTCCTGCATGAGATGCGAGGTTGCTCATCTTGATACATAGTGACATAACCTCATCATTCATGTCCCCGCAAGGCTTGAAGCATACAAGGAATTTCTTGTATCCAATGAAAAATCCAGCTATGTTGACAAAAGGTGTCCTGTTACCATAGTTGTAGCCGAATGAATCATTTGTTTCGAGCAGAAAAATAAGAAATAGAAAGCAAAACAGATAGGGCTTAGGTAGCTCACGCTTGTTCATTGGGTAGTGATATTCTCAATGGTTTCCCATGCTTTACATACTTCTCATACATAGCTGCAACTTCATCGACCTCTTGCTTCTTTGCCTTGGTATTTTTTATGGCCGGAACTTTAGCCATCCTCTTCTTCCTAGTGTTCTTGTCATGTGTGCTAGGGCCACTACTTGCATCAATAATTTGGTCTTCTGTAGCGGCCATTGTAGGAGTTGTAGCAAAAAAATGGATGAGTTTGCAGGGGATTGTACAAAAAGAATTTGCTGCAATCACACAAATGCGAAAAAATGACATGGAGAAAAACAAAAAGAAATGATGCGGGTGGAAGGAAGCATACTTGGGCTGTCATCGTCATCTGAAACATGAAACACAGGGATGTTTGCATAGATGGGGCTGACTGTGCTCTTCTTGATTGTAGGCTCATCCATGCAATGCATCAACTCATAGTCTTCGGAGCTCTTTGGGGACAACTCACATGATGGCTCATCGTCCCAAATGCCGGCTGTCGCACCCCTGGGTGCATCATAGAAGAGTGGTGGGCTATGAGGTGAGACATTGCCTTCCATCTTGAAACTCACTCTTTGTTGCTCATGAGTTTCAGCAGTCTCTATTGCAACTTGTTGGTTCTTTTCCAGCTCTCCATTGACTTCGTCCTTGTTCATACTAGGTGTTGTGGCTTCATCTTGAGCTTGAGCATCAATGCCGAAATTTGCAGCTTCAACATCATTCTCTTTTCCGTGACATTCATCCATGCTAGGTGCTTCAAAGGAAAAGTTGGGCTCATTGGTAGCTGTGATGGCATCTCCAACATCACGAAGGAGAGTGGCCATACGGTTGCACTGCAATCCCTTTAAACACTGTCGAACTTGCCTGCTACATCATCCACCTCCGCTGCAAAAATACCCTTGTGCTTGTCGTACAACACTTGGAACTGAGTTGCTGCCTACAGGAAGGCAAATGTTGAACATTTTAGTCATTTGTATCATCAAGATTTTGAAAAGTTTGGATGTAAAAAAAACACAAATGTGGGTGTAGCACATTAGATGTATGGATGAAGCGACAAAACAAGTAGGTATGCTGCTGTATCACTATGTATCAAATAAACAGTGTGATTGTAGCAATTTACTGTCATGGATGAAGCAAAAACAAATGATCTATACCTCTAGGTAGCAAATTATTGATATGGATGCAGCAAAATTATGATATGGATGAAGCAAAAACAGAATGTAGTTGTAGCACACTAGACATATGAATGTAGCAAAAAAACTAGTAGGTGTGAACTTAAACCACCTATGAAGCAAAAACAGAACATGGTTGTAGCACATCTGAATGAAGTATGGAGCAAAAAAGTATACACTTGCAAATGGGTATAAAAAATAATGTGAAGCCAAAGGTAAAAAAGATAGATGAAAATGAATACAAAAAAAGAGATAA
The DNA here is from genome assembly GCF_056163025.1 of Triticum urartu. Lineage (NCBI taxonomy): Eukaryota > Viridiplantae > Streptophyta > Magnoliopsida > Poales > Poaceae > Triticum > Triticum urartu. The sequence continues at coordinate 347,566,502 of NC_141874.1, forward strand.
TGTAGATGGGGAAAAAGTACCCTTAGATCTTGCATGCTAGGGAATGATTGGTGCAGCCAATCGTTGAGCGATGATGATAGGTGTGGTTCAACATCAACATTTGGTTGAGCCTCATTTGATTGAGAGTCCTTTGCTTGAATTTCAGCACCTTGAATTTGGCTTCCTTGGCCACTAGCTACTTCAGCATCAACTCCCTGCCCACTGGCTGCTTCAGCACCAACTTCCTGTCCCATGAGTTGTGCTGCATAGGGGGTGTTGCACAAACTCTGGATCTAGGAAAACAAAACATGAGTGGCAGAAATAAGAAGGTTGCCATAACCTAAATGGAAAAGCAAAGATTGCTACATGCAAATTCAGTGAGCAAAAAAACAGGGGGGGTGTTAAGACTCCATTGGCAAAGGAAATATATAGACGGGATGTAGCAAAATTACTTGGGTGTGTTTCCCCGTAGAAAGGTTGGACAAGAGTGAGCTTGTTCTTGTCAACTTTATCCAACCAATCAAAATCGTTTTGACAAACAAAACGTATCCTCGGCACGAAATAATCAATGACCTGCTCGTTTGGGAGGCCGACCGGGATATCAATATGATCCATGTATATGATCTGCATAGAATGGAAAAAGACATTAGCTAACAAAAACATAAATGCGAGCTATAGAAATGTATAAAAGGTTTCATGCCACTAGTACGCATCGGTGCTATACAAACGGGTTTTTAACCCCTTCCTGTGAGGACATTTGGAACCGTCGCCAAGTGCGTGTGGGCGATAGGGGAGTCCTTCCCACACGACCCAGAAATCGTCGGGGATAGGCCCTCGTGGGACACAGGCTGGGGCCGCGTGCGATCGGGCGAGGCATCAAAACCCAATCATTTCCGTAGGCATGTACATCCCACACGGTGAATCCCAGAAAAACATTTCCGTAGGTATGTACATCCCACACGGTGAATCCCAGAAAAACATTTCCGTAGGTATGTACATCCCACACGGTGAATCCCAGAAAAACATTTCCGTAGGTATGTACATCCCACACGGTGAATCCCAGAAAAACATTTCCGTAGGTATGTACATCCCACACGGTGAATCCCGAAAAAAAATTCCATAGGTATGTACATCCCACACGGTGCAGGGAAAACGTTTCCATTCGTATGTACATCCCACACAGTTTTATGTGTAGGCTCATGTGTGAAAGGTGTAACTATCACACATGCTCTGCCTTGGTTAACTGTTTGCTTTTATCAACTACATCACACATGATTTGATGAAGAAAACTGTGTGGCATTGGGCTATCCATCACAAGCGCTTTTACTGCTAGAACCATTTGCAAAGTTCCATGACACATTTAGCATTTTTATTAAATTTACAATTAATAATTCTAGTATTACGCAAATTCACATTTCATACCGAATAGCTGTTTGCCAATTTCATATCAGGCACATAAATATATTATAACATCACAGTACGATAGCTACATGAAAACAACATAGTACAACATATAGCTAGTTCAACTTCATAAGAACAATATTAGGACAATATATTCATTTCCCTACTCGAGATCATCCAGGCTCGTTTTATCCACCTCTGCTTTCAGTTCAGTAAGAACCTGTTTTGCACGGGGCCAACTAGGAAAGTGCCTCCTCCTTCACCAACACCATCTTAGCAAAGCCCGATTTAAAAAATCTGAGCTCATTCTCCACCTTCAACTTTCTATCCCGCATCTTCAAATATTCTTCAGCGTTGACAACAGTTTCTCTAAGCCTACGTCTGTTCTCTTCCTCATACATGCTCCAGAGCTTCGATAGGCACATCTTCAAAGACTGTGGCCACTCTTGATCAACCCACTCCAAGTAAGAACACTTCCGTTCATCCCATAATATTTAAAACTAGATCAGTAACAATTGTAGGGGAAATGGGTTTACAGTAACATAGAAAATCACCAATGCTTATTTTGAAAAACTGAAGAAACATGTTAATTATGACATATCTTCTGAAAAAGATCAATGTGCAAATGAATTAATTGCTACTAAGACAACAACCAAATTCTGGAACATCAGAAGCTATAATTAACTACAACAACGCTACAAGTTCTTACTCATGTACAATAAATAACAAATTGAACATTTTATGAGGAAGGTAAATATAACTGCAACAACATAGCGACGGTGTTTGGATGACAACAAATTGATACTAACAGGTGTGTACATGCACAAATTTAGTAACATAGAACTAATAGCACTAAGGTCGTCCACTATGTATGCCAAAACTGCGGTAAAGACAACTGTTGCTACATCTCGCACCGGTGCCCTGCACTAGCGAGCCGATGGAGCAAAAAAAATCAGGGACCCGGACTCTGGAGCATGTAGTTGCTTCGATGCCCAGTTCCTTCATGCCATAAAGATTTAGTATTTTACTGCTTGGCTGCTCGGATGTGTGGACCAAAGTTGGCCGCACAAACTGCTGAAGTGGTGCCAAATAATTTTCTAATGGCACCACTGAGGAGATGACAACAATTTAAGATACTAGGTACAAACTGTGACACTGTCTTAGGATGTGTTTGGTTGAAGGTGTGGTATGAATGGGTTGGGATGGTGACAGTGTCTGAATCACATCTAACAAATGATTTGTAACAATGAGAGAGGGTCTAACCTTCTCTGCACATGCCAGAAACTTCCTCCCACTGTCCATAGATTCAAACGCAACTAGCTTCACGCATGGAGATTGATGGTGACAACGAGCAGATAGATCTTCAGCCACCCCGCTCCATTCGTTGCCATTGATGGTCCTAGGGAGCTACAAGAGGAAGAAATGACTCAAATTGATCGCTGGGTAAAAACCCTTTATTCCAAATCCTAGCCTGAGAGAGAGAAGAGAGGCATACCCGGGTGGTGAAGGAGTTGTCACCGGAGGAGGAACCGCTGAAGAGGTCTTTGAAGAAGACCATGGCGACCCCGACGGTAGGATGCGAGACGGCGAGAGCGAGGAAGCAACTATAGCTTAGGAATGAAGGAAGGAGGAAACAGGGGAATGTGACTTGTGGTCGGGGAGAAAAGGGGGTGGGGAAGGGGGCGGGGGTAGATATTTTGGTGGTAGGCCAAAATTTTGGAAATGTGGAGGGAAACTTTATGCGCGGTGCCGCCGGACCATTCACTTTGAACGATTGTGTGCATCACAAACGATTCTTCTGCTTTACGCGCATGGGATGAGTTTGATAATTCAAATTTTGGCAGAAATTTCCCCGGGTGCGTCATTGCATAATTTAACATCGCTTGCTAATTTGGGCACACAAAAGAGCGTACAACAGACAGACCACACTAACTGAATCGGGCAATTTTAGTAATTAAACAGAGCCAGTTGACCTAAACATTGCTCTAACAAAAGACCATCATGAAAAACAAAGCCTAAGTACGCATAATTTTAACAAATCCGCCGCCGCGCCGGCCTATGCATCGCCTATGTGAGATGAGAGGTCGATGACTTGTCCTAGCGACGTGCCGCTGTTGGTGGACTCCGCGCCCCTGCTGAAGTCGACCACATCCTCGGCGCCGCCCTCAAGGTTGTAGTACTCGTAGTAGTGGCTGCACCAGAGCTCGCATTGGTACTCCAACGCCGATTCCTCGACGGACAGACTCTTCTCTACCTCGACCTCGGCCACACGCAACTCCTCCTCCCGGCGCTCCTCGATCTTCGCCGCCTCCTGCATCTCCAGCTCCCGCTCGGCGACCTCATGAGGAAGCAGGTGCTCCATGGCCATCGCCGCCTTTTCGGACGTGGGTTGCATGCTAGAGTCCGAGGTGGCCTGGAATATCTTGGCGTGTGCATCCTCGATCTTGGCATGGATGGCCTCGACCCGGGCTAGGGCGACATCGGCGGCACAGACCGCAGCTCGAGTGCTCTCGGCGTTTGCAGCCGCTGTCGCAGCAGCAGCTGCAGCCGTCTCGGCTGCTGCAGCTGCCCCGTCGGCTGCCGCAGATGCCCTCTCGGTGGAAGCGGACGTGCTCAATGCGGATGCGGCGGCACTCTCGGCGTAGGCGGCGGCGCTGGGGGGGGGGACGCGGCCATCGTACGGGCCTTCATGAAGCGTTTCCATGGCGTCATCTTTGCAAGAAGGGGGTGCGGGAAAGGGGATCAGGATTCATGGATTCGGGGGTTGCCGAGGGCCTCTGCCCACTCCTGGCGAGGAATGGGGGTACTGAAAGGACATGTACCCAGCCGCGACGCCGTGTCGACAGCAGGCAAGCACCGATGGATTCGCTCTTGTTGTGCGGCGCGTCGCGCCTCTCGCTCTGCGGTGCTCCAACAGTCTCGTCATGCGGCGAGCCGCAGCCTATCGACACGGATGCGCCTAGCTTGCTCTACGGCGCGCCATCGATCATGTTGTGTGGCGAGCTGCAGCCTGTCGATGCTGACATGCCTATCTTGATCCATGGCGCTCAAGCGCCATGTGCCAAAGGTCTGCTCAATCCTAGCAATGATACGCATCACGGCGTTGTCCATCGTGTAGCCTGGGAGCGCCTCGGCCTCGACGGGCCATGGCGCCTGCTCGTTTTCCTCATTGACGAGGTTGATGGCAGAGGTGGCGCTTTGGTGGGTTGGCATGCTTGGAAAAGGTGGATGTGCTATAGGCTGCGGTTGTCGCCTCCGTGCATCGCGCGCCGCCTAGGTTTATGCGCAGTATCGCTGGGTGGCAGGAAACATGTGAGGAAATGGCGGGAAACGGTGGCGTGTTCATAAAGGGCCATCAATTAATGGAAACTTAGCATAGAAGGAACATCGAGCTAGCACAAGAAGTAGATGATGACCAGATGAACACATACCACACTAAGGAACCCATCGATGATGAATTCATCAATCGCAAATGGTTGAATACTAGCAAGCGTTTACCCACAACACACATGGCCTATTCCATCACAAACAGGTCGGATGGATCAACTGTATGCCACGTATCGCACATTGTCAAAAAGTAATGCGGTAGACCTTCTTTAACATGTGTTAAAAAATAAAAAACAAGGACCTCGAGGTTAAATTAAGAGATGTTGTGTAGACAGAGCATATCACATATCCGGATGACCGCCCGTCCCCCAATGGACAATAGATGTTGTGTAGATAGAGCATATCACATACGTCTTATTATAAGCAATCATTTGTGTTATTATCGATCTTTGCACACATTTCTAATTACAGACCTGTTTGCCACATATCACACACATCTTGATATATTGAACCGTTTCTGTTCTCTTGTCTCGCACACACCTTGATCTGGCTGACCGTTTCTTTTGTGTTGCCTAATCACAAACAGTTCATCCGAGTGAACCGTATGCTGTATATCGCACACACCTTCATCTGGCTGCCTGTTTCCTTTGTTCCTCCTCATCGCAAACAGTTAATGGAACTGAACCATATACCCTGCATCGCACACGCAACTAAAATCTGAACCGTGTTTAATGCATCCTCCATCGCAAACGTTTTGCACCTTTTTTGACGGTTTTTTACACCACCGTTTGTGATTATTGCATCGCACACAGTTTCCTCGAAGGGTCTCTGATCGTAGTGTCGCGTTAGCAGCATCCTGCAATAGTGTGCAGCAAAGAAAAAAGAATGGAGGTATTTCATAATGTTGCGTTGCATACCGCTAACATGGGAAGGCATGAAGCGATCTGAAACTCTCCTACGTTTTCTGTATTTGCTTGCATCCTCTTCTTCTCTTGAAAGATTGCAACCTCCTCCATCGCTCGTGCCAAGACATGTCTTCCAAGGAAGCTAGATACTCGAGATTCACCATATTGCCAGTGCCTGGGCACAAAACTGATGCCAATGCAATGAGTGCCCAAGTCCTATTTATCATAACCACGTCCTCGTCGCTGCAGGTAATGAGCAACTTGACAACATGGGTGATTGGAGCCCTGTTCCCCTCCTTGTAGATGGTGCGAAGATCATGTTCATCACTCTTATTAAGAAGCTTCACAGGTCTATCACCAGATGGCACATTGAAGTTCCTTTTCACCATGAGCTTGCTGAAGTTGATTTATTTGTTCTTGTGTTTGAACTCAGAGAGCATGTGATTCGTGTTCATCACAACAAACTCAATGAGCTCATGGGGCACCTTGAAAGACCGGATGTCCAACAAGTCTTTGAACGGTCCCTCCCTTATGATTCTCTGTTTCTCTGGTGATATTTGCTTCCCAAGTTCACCCAACCTTTTTGAGTTAAACCTTGTCTTAAAGCCACATAGATTGCCTTTCTTCTTATTCTTCTTCTTAACCTTCTTACTCCGCTCATTCTCACCAGAGGTGCCTGCAACATCTACAAAAATAAAAAAAACAAGTCAATAAAAACCTAAAGCTGCATCATCAGTAACTAGGAAAAAACATACATGCACACATAAATTTTTTTGTAAAACATATGAAACATACAAGCACACACAAAAAATGCATAGAATAAACATTGCTCTCTGAAATTAGCATGTATAGTAACTTAAATCTACAAAGATCCATCAAACCAAAAAAATCAGTTGGACCGTGCTTAATTTAAGCTACTAACACCACTGAAAAAAGCTACTAATGACAAATTGAGAAAGGTATGACCTCCGGACATTCCAAAAACACCACCGACACTAGCTGTAGTTGAGCTAACGAAAAAGAGCTATATATGGTACAACAAACGCTATGAGAGAAACAAAAAAAAGGAAAGAATAGGATATGCATCAACAACATTATGACTGGAAAAAATAATGATCAACAACAAACTAAAAGAGCATTAGATTTTAGCAAGGGCAAACATCCCCTGAATCATACGCCTTTCCTCAAATGGCGCAGTGGAGAAGTTAACTATGAGCAGAATCCAAGACATGAGTATTCTAAACTGCTAGAGTAAGCATGATCATAGTATGTTCAGACTTGGGCACAAGCAAAAACACAGAGAAAAAAGTACTAGAGTGTAGCAGGAAATATCTTGCTCTGAACTACTAGCAGCAAGTTGGGCGTAGTTTAGTGAGCGGCAAGTCAGAGCAAGGAACTGCCGCGGCCACACAGCACGAACATGAGAATTAAAAATGGAGTACTAGGAGTAGAAACATGTATGCAGCTACATGCTACTTCCTGGATGCTACATGCTACATCCTCCCATGCTTCAAGTAAATCCACACAAGCATAGACTACCATACTTCAATTAAAATCGTTTATATTCTGAAATTAATTGGGTCGAAAAAAATCTGCTAGTCTACCATTGAAAAGACAAGCCACGAGTTTACTCAAAAAACACTATCATTTCTTTGTAATGTTTCTATTTTTGACATACTGGAACATTTGGTCAGCTCCGTGCATACATATGGGTCACAGAGCAAAAGCTTCACATAGTATGGGTCAGAAATTGTGGAGTAAAAATTTCCTGTGTCCACAACTTGTCCCAATGTGCTCATGAATGCACTGGTGTCGAGGCTTCATATGCTCTACTGCCTTGCATTGCTCATATCTTGCAGAGTGCTACTGAACTCTCTAGAATACATATACTATACACAATACAGACAATATATTTTGCAGCAGGCAATGACCGCCGTGCAGTCACCGTAGCAGCAAGTGCATTTTACTCACCCTAAAATTTCAACCCTAAAATCATGGAAGAACAGATCCCTCACAAACACTAGGCCCTAATCCTCTGATTCAACATGACAAAAATCGTGGACACACAGATCTGTCACAAACCCTAGGCCCTAAACCTCTGATTCAACATGACAAAAATCATGGACGCATAGATCCGTCACAAACCCTAGGTCCAAAATCCTCCGATTCAACCTAACAAAAACGTCGAGCATGGCCGACATCAATTCCCCCCTACCGAGACGACCGGTCGGGAACACACTACGACCCACGACATCACTAGATGGCTATCCTATTGGGGTGGAGAAAATCAAAGGGATAGAGACAGGGGATAAGAACAGGCACAGGGGAATAATTACCTGCCAAGGGATCCATTAGTCCCAGGGGAAGGGAAATCTGTCCTGGATCCGGTCGACGTCATCTCCCCTTCGGTCCCAGATTTGAGGCGCCGCCGACGTCGTCGCCCCTTCGGTCGCCGAGAGCCGCCGTCCCTCCGCTCCTCTCTCTCACTGGCTGACGCGAAATGACACTCTTGTAACCCCCTTCGTGAATGGTTGCAACAAAACTGGGGGGAGCACCTAATTGGATTGAGGGTGGACACGTGGCACAACCTCTGTCTTTGGATCTAAAGTGATCCACCGCGTAGAGCGCGTCCGGCGGAACGGTTCGGCCGGCGCCCCAGCCAGAAACAATTCCCAATTATTTTTTAGTGCGCTCCCTGTTTGTGGGCCTCTATGGACCGCGCGATCAGACTCCATCATGCGGCTGCTATGCCAGTTGTCCCGTAGTCGGATTTTGTCTCCGCGCAACGACCGCACACCTGGGTCCAGTTGCATCGCACAGTGCAGCGACCCACTTTTTGTGGTGTACCCCCATTGTCATTGATGCTATAGGATGAAATCGATGGTGAGAGAGGAAAGAGTAGTGGGCGTTGGTGGTTTCAAATTTTGTGCCACTAGCATCTCCCACGCACCCACCATTTGCCCCATCCTCTCCCCTCTCTCCTCTCTCACCAGTAGCAACCGCAGCCGGAGACGGGGCGCAGGAAAGCGAAGGCATAGCGTGGGCGGCATTCACTGCTTGTCGCCGGTGTAGGTATGGTCCCTGCCCATCCTCGAATCTTCTCCCCTTGCCACATCCCCTCGATGCGGTAGTTTTTTAGTGGTCGTCGACGGGGAAAGAAGTGGTTACCACGGTGTTAGAGGGGTGGCCTTGCTTACCGTGGCGGCGACAAGGTAGTTTGTCATGATCTGGAATTTTTGAGTTATACCGCAGCGTTGTAGGGTGATTTCCTTTTATATTTTGTCGGTTAGATCCTGATGTAGGGTAGAACCCTAATCGGCCGATCTTTCACGAAAGGAGCGGATCCCGCGAAGAACACGAGGAACACAAAGAGGGAAACGAGGGAAATCACAAGGGGAGACACAAGAGGAACACTCAAACTAACAAGAACAAGTCACACAAGTGCTAGACCCTCGAATACATAAGAGAAGATAGACGTTCCACGGACAACTAAGGACGATGCAAGGGTAGCCGGTGTTCTCCGTGAGGAGGTCTTGAGTTCTTCCCTAAAGAGGGGTCTTGAATCTGCTTGGGGGGATCTTCTCCGGTGGAGGCTCGAATCTCCGTGGAGAAGGTAACCAAGTGGATGAGCAAAGCTCTCACACAAACATGAGCTAAACCTTTGCTAACCCTAGAAAGTTGTACGGGGTGGAGTATATATAGTCTAGGGGGGAGAAGGGATACACGGGCCTCGGCCCTTCACTGTGCACAGACAGGGGAGGCCGGATGTCCGGGCTGGTCGGGCCGGATGTCCGGGCTTTCAGGCGACGCCGGATGTCTGGGCTGGGGGGCCGGATGTCCGGGCTGGAGTGGTGGCATTTGCTGCTCTCGGGTTCGGAGGGGTCGGATTTCCGGGCCGGTGGCCGGAAGTCCAGGGGCTCGGGAGAGGCCGGATGTCTGGGCTGCCGGGGCCGGATGTCCGGGGCCTGTAGCTTCCGGCGGCTGTGCTGCTGTAGTGAAAGACGCTCCAGGGGCCGGATGCCCGGGGCCTGGGAGATGATCTTGGCTCCTTCCGTTGGCTCTCCTCATCCGTGGACTTGGGGACTTGTACATCTTCATGCGCATCTTCGGAGGGCCCTCTTGGTGCCTAATCATGCATAACACCTCGGACTTAGGTAGTAGCCATGTCTCATGCATAGAAAGTGGAAGTTCGGAGAGGAGTGAGTTCACCTTATCTTCGATAGCTTTGGCTCGGGCTCGTGTCATTGGTCCAAGTGGTGTCATTGGAGGTGTAGGTGCGTCCATGGGGATGATCTTGGGATGCTCCGCATCATCTCCCCTTAGAAGAAACAACAAAACCCAAGAAAACGAGCTTATCAACACCAAAAAGGCATTTCTCCATATTAGCATAGAGGCGCTCTTTTCTAAGAGTTTGAAAAATGGCGCGGACATGGGTGACATGCTCTTTGATAGATTTGCTAAACACAAGAATTTCATCAAAGTAAACCACAACAAATATACCAATGTAAGGGCGAAAGACATGATTCATAAGGCGCATAAAAGTGCCTGGTGCTTCCGAAAGACCCATAGGCATGACTAACCACTCATACAAACCAAACTTGGTTTTGAAGGCGGTTTTCCATTCATCGCCCTCTTGTATGCGGATTTGATAGTAACCACTCTTAAGATCAATTTTGGAAAATATAGTGGCACCGCTAAGCTCATCAAGCATATCATCTAGGCGTGGAATGGGGTACCTATAGCGAACGGTGATAGCATTGATAGGTATACAATCGGAGCACATGTGAAAGCTACCGTCATGTTTTGGCACAAGAATGACCGGGACGGCACAAGGGCTCAAACTCTCACGCACATGTCCATGGTCAATAAGATGTTTTACTTGCCTTTGTATTTTTTTGTTTCGTCGGGGTTGACATGGTATGGAGCTTTGTTCTAAAGAGGTGCTCCGGGGATGAGGTCGATTCGGTGCTCAATGCCTCGTAGAGGAGGTAGACCCGGAGGTAGCTCATCAGGGAAAACATCTTGAAATTCCTGCAAAAGAGCACTAGAGGAAGAGTGTGAGAAGTGTTAGTTTGTGGTGCATTGTCCTTGCACACGAGGACATAGTGTAGGACACTAGATGGGTTCTCACACACTTCTCTATTCTCACGTTAGGTGGCAAATAGAACTAGGTTTTTGTTTTCTCTCATCGTGGAGGCGCTCGATTTTGGCTTGTGGCGCTCACTCTCTTTTTGGTGGCTCTCTCTCTCACTATGATCTCCATGATGGGTGGCTTGCTTGTCGGCGATCACTTGACTTGGCGACATTGGACGGAGGATGTACTCCTTGCCCTTCATCTTGAAGATGTAGTGGTTCGTTCGGCCGTTGTGGATGACTCCTCTATCGAATTGCCATGGCCGTCCAAGGAGAAGATGACAAACGGTCATTGGAACGACGTCGCACTCCAAGGTGTCTTCGTAGGCGCGGATTTTGAAGGAGACTTGTACTCGGTGCTCGACTTGGATGGTGCCGGAGTCACTAAGCCATTGCACTTTGTATGGATGTGGATGCTTCGTCTTGGGCAATTGGAGCTTGGAGCAAATTTCTTCACTTGCGAGATTATGACAACTCCCTCCATCGATGATGACCTTGACAGATCGTCCATTGGGCCTTGGTGTGGAATATGTGGCATCATTGGTCTTCTTCTTGGTGATGTTGGAGAGTCAATACTTTGGAGACAACAAGTGCGGGACTTGAGTCTTCATCACAAAAGACTTGTTCTTCTTCATTGTTCACATGGCGGTGCATGGCGACGTGCTCGAGGGCTTCCATTTCGCCTTCGCTCATGGAGTCATAAGTGCCATCGTCGTTGAAGACCATAGTTCGCTTGTTGGTGCACTCGTAGGACTTGTGGCCTCGGCCTCCGCAAGTGAAACACTTGAAGGAACTTGTCTTGACATTCTCATCGGTTGGGGTTGATGATGATGAAGCTCTCGGCTTGAAGTTGCTCATAGGAGGATGGCTTGTAGTTGACGAAGCTTTCTTGGAAGTCAACTTGTCGATGTTGGAAGTAGAAGATCTTGTAGTCGGTGTTGGAATCGTTGAACTTGGTTGTTGGAGAAGCCGTAGGACTTGGATGAGAACTTAGCACACTTGAAATCATCTTGTACTTGGCGTTCCGCTTTGGTAGCTTGGTGCACTAGCTCGATGAGATTTGAGTATGGTTGGAAATCGGCGATCTTCTTGATAGTATGATTGAGTCCATTCAAGAAACGTGCCATTTTTTGCTCATCATCTTCCATGACATTGGCTCTTATCATTGCAATCTCCATCTCCTTGTAATATTCTTCAACGCTCTTTGTTCCTTGCTTGAGTTGTTGGAGTTTCTTGAAGAGGTCGCGGTTGTAGTAGGTAGGTATGAAGCGTGCTCTCATGACATCCTTCATTTGTGCCCAAGTAGTGATGGGTGGTTCACCTCTTGCCTCTCGGCGCTCTTTGATTTGTTCCCACCAAATGAGGACATAGTCTTGGAACTCAAGGGATGCCATCGCGATCTTCTTCTCTTCTTCATAATTGTGCAAACAGAAGATCTTGTCAACCTTCAATGCCCATGAAAGGTACTCTTCGGGATCGTTGCTTCCGTTGAACTTGGGCATGGTGAACTTGAGTTTGCCATAATGTTGCTCTTCATTGTGTTGGGGTCGAGGATGATGATGCCCATGTTGTTGATGATTGATCAACTCGTGGTGCTCTTGGCGCGGAGGGTTGTTATCGTCATGTTGTTCTTGCCGTGGAGGATCTCCATTGTCTTCATGCTCTGGATTGACTTGTTGTTCCTGGCGAGCTTGTGGAGGAGCTCGTCGAGCTCGAGGAGGAACTTGATGATGCACGCGAGCTTGAAATCTCCATTCTTGAATTTCTTCGCGAAGTGCTTCCTCTTGTTCACGGGCTTGTCGGCTTCGGTCGGCTATGCCTAGACTCGAATTGCATAGGGCGTGTTGCGCCGCAACTGCTTGAGCGTCACGGAGTTGTTGTTCTTGACGTTGTGCCTCGGCATCTTGAGAATTTTGGTGTAGACGCGCTCGCTCTTACTCTTCATGTTGGCATTGTCGTTGCCGTTCTCGTGCTAGCGCAAAGGCCTCTTGAGTTTGACGTTGTCGGCGCTCTTGAGAGTCGGTGTCTCGTAGGGGATTGAGGCTTGCTTGACGGTTGGTGCGCGCGGCTCAGCGAAGGGTGTTCGATGTCAGTGTACTTGAGCCGGAGAGGGTGAAGTCGGAGTGGCGGCTTGAACGGCTCCTTCTTGAAGTGGAAGACGAGCGGTTGAGCAACAAAGCACGAGTTTCGTCCATCCTTGCGTCATTCTCTTGCTTGTGATCGTCGAGCTTGTGGTCGAAGTAGTCCCTTGTACGTTGCTCAGAAAGTAGCAAGTCTGCGGCGAGGTTGTCGATGCATTCACTCATAGCTTGTTGCTCTTGATGCAAAGCATGTTGTGCACCAAAGAGGTGACTCTTGGTGACGAAGGAGTTCATGTCGTCGTCTTGCTCCATGAAGAGTGGGTTGGTAGAAGTACTTGGCCTATCCATCATTCCAAGACAAACGTGAGTGGTAGAAAGAGAGGAACGAGTACCAAATGTACCTTGACCGAAGTTGAAAGTGGATCGAGGATCACTCCAATGTAGGACAAGGAAATAACACAATTGGTACTAGTTCTTGTCAGTTTCTCACACCTACACAAGTAAAAGCTTTTGGTGGAGCTTGGTTAGGATGGTGGCACAAAAATTGATGCAATTGTAAGTGAGCTTCAATAATGTTGGAAAAGATTCGCAACATGCAATGTAACAAGTAGACCAAGCATATAAGGTACACGGAAACACACACACAAAAAGATAAGTGGGGTTGTCCAACCAAGGGTGAGCCAAAATGTGGAATCCAGAAAAATGCTCTTGTTGCACAACACTAGAGAGACGCTAGCACGATTGCACAATAGGCGGATACAAGAACTTGCGCACAACCTACTTAGCAAAAATGCAATGACTTCTATCCCAAATATTTCTTTATGCAAGGTGTTGCTATGATATGATCCAAGATGATCGAGTATGACAATCTTAATGTTGTAAGATGCTATTGTTCTTGCTTAAAAGCTCTTTGCTTATCTTTTCTCTTTGCTTAAAAGCTTTTTTTGGCTCTTTGATGTTTGAGCTCTTTTCTCATGCAATTCTTGACGAACCAAGATAGCAAGTGAGTATGGGATGACAACTTTGTGACACAAGAGATGATACCAATATATGCAACAATGATGTATGTATGCTATGGGAAGTATGATCACTAATGTGCACAAGTCTCGTTGCCGGCAATACTCAATGGCTAGTCTCGATGGGTAAGCAACGCAAAGGAGTAAGGCTATGATGGCTATCAATGTAATGGCAAGAGTGATATGTCCAATACCAAGATGAGGTTACCGGTCTTGCTTCCGGTATGCTGTCAAAATGGTGGCACGAATACCAAGATGTAGTCGAGGTGGTCGTTGTTGATGATGATGTAGGACGACAGTGATGATGTAGGACACGTCCGTGGAAAATATGAGCGGCGGTGATGTCGATGTCGAACCGTACCTAGATAGCCGAAACACAAAAGGATACGGTACCGCACTCAAATTCTCAAATCTCGAAGTAGCAAATGTGTCGGAGAGTGAAACAGTCCAAAAATGGTTGGGTTATGCGGAAGTGGTGGAGGTATGCGGAAGTATATATGGTATATGTTGGGCACCGGAACAAAATTTGGTGGAAATTGTGTGGAAAACGGGGCAGTGGATGGAGATGTTGCTGCCAGGGGTCGGATGTCCGGGCAGAAGGCCGGATGTCCGGGCTTGACGGGCCGGATGTCCGGACTCTGGATCCGGGGACGAACGGGATGAACACCGCGTGGAGAGGTTAAATCCGGGCGAAATTCGGAAGAATTTGTGGATGGAAATTGGGGAAAAAAAGGATGTGAAGCTAGATCCACTCAAAACAAAGGAAATCCACGGATCCAAACCAACAAAATCTCAACACACCAACAAATCACAAAAAAAATTTTGGGGCTATTTTTGGTGGGGAATTTTCGAATAAGGACGAAAAACAACAAAGCAAGGCTAGAAACACAACGGGGAGGCTCCGAAATCGTGATCAACGTGGCTCTTGATACCAAGATGATGTAGGGTAGAACCCTAATCGGCCGATCTTTCACGAAAGGAGCGGATCCTGCGAAGAACACGAGGAACACAAAGAGGGAAACGAGGGAAATCATAAGGGGAGACACAAGAGGAACACTCAAACTAACAAGAACAAGTCACACAAGTGCTAGATCCTCGAATACATAAGAGAAGATACACGTTCCACGGACAACTAAGGACGATACAAGGGTAGCCGGTCTTCTCCATGAGGAGGTCTTGAGTTCTTCCCTAAAGAGGGGTCTTGAATCCGCTTGGGGGGGGGGATCTTCTCCGGTGGAGGCTCAAATCTCCATGGAGAAGGTAACCAAGTGGATGAGCAAAGCTCTCACACAAACATGAGCTAAACCTTTGCTAACCCTAGAAAGTTGTACGGGGTGGAGTATATATAGTCTAGGGGGGGAGAAGGGATACACGGGCCTCGACCCTTCACTGTGCGCAGACAGGGGAGGCCGGATGTCCGAGCTTTCAGGAGACGCCGGATGTCCGGGCTGGGGGGCCGGATGTCCGGGCTGGAGTGGTGGCATTTGCTGCTCTCGGGTTCGAAGGGGCCAGATGTCCGGGGGTTCGGGAGAGGCCGGATGTCCGGGCTGCCGGGGCCAGATGTCTGGGGCCTGTAGCTTCCGGTGGCTGTGCTGCTGTAGTGGAAGACGCTCCAGGGGCCGGATGTCCGGGGCCTTGGCCGGATGTCCGGGGCCTGGGAGATTCTCTTGGCTCCTTCCGTTGGCTCTCCTCATCCGTGGACTTGGGGACTTGTACATCTTCATGCGCATCTTCGGGAGGGCCCCCTTGGTGCCTAATCATGCACAATACCTCGGACTTAGGTAGTAGCCATGTCTCATGCATAGAAAGTGGAAGTTCGGAGAGGAGTGAGTTCACCTTATCTTCGATAGCTTTGGCTCGGGCTCGTGTCATTGGTCCAAGTGGTGTCGTTGGAGGTGTAGGTGCGTCCATGGGGATGATCTTGGGATGCTTCGCATCAGATCCCGTCTCAAACAGGCGCATCCACATCACGTAGTTACGGCGAGGGATCTTGGTTCGGTGCCCTAGAAATCTAGGATGATTTTAGGTTGATGTTTTAGGTATATTTTGCAGTTTCCCCTCAAACCCTAGATAGGCAATTTTGGTTCAAACTTGATGTGGTAGAGAAATCAGTAGTTGTGGTTGATCGTCTTTTTGATTTTGGGGTTGTTATTTTTTCTACACACTTGCAACTGAGGTGTATCCAGTTGGCATTTGTAGATGTATGAGTTGCACCAAAAAAAATGCAGTTGAATACCTTGATTTGGGGATGGTGTGGTTTATGTGTAGGAGAGGTACATCCAACTTGCCTAAACTTGTTGTAACTATGCATTTTGTACCTGTGAGGGTGTGTAACTGAAACAAATTTTGTGTGCAACTACATGCCTTTTAGTGTGCAAGTTGAAGAAATGATTTGTGCAACCAGAAGTTGACATTGTGCATAACCTATTTTTTTGCAGTAAAAATGAGTGTAGAAGGTGAAACTGGTGGAAGCAAAGGAGGGATAATTTCAGTACCCATGTGCTTTTTGTAGAGAAGGCCTTTTTGAGCAAGTTTGACGTGTTATGCACGTTGTGTTCACTTTTTTTTGTAACTGTCTGTTCTTGTTGTTTTTGTCTCATGTAGGGGAATGTACCATAGTCTAATTGGTGAAATCAGAAAAGGACGGCTGAGCGGGCCCTTCGCACCTCCGCTGACGAGGGTGATGAAGTTCAGGTAAGGATCTAGGATAACCTAAACAGCTGTTTCCCGTACTTGAGGCAATGTACGATTTTTTTCCAGTGTGAGTAACTAGGCTCTGAAATATGTTTTTTGGTGTTTTGTCTATTTTTATGCTCCTTCTCGTGATTTTGTGTCATGTATGTAGGGAAAGACGTCAAAGACGGAAAGCGAAAGCCATAGCGCCCGATGTAGGCGCTTCCTCATCTGCAGTAGCTATTGAGGTATATCTAATTGACTTATTTTGTTGTAATCTTTTTGTAGCTGCACATTAATTTTGTAGTAGTTGGTTGCCCTTACTTTTGCTGTTGCACATGAAAATGATTGGGGTTGGCACACTTTTTTACCTTTGCTGTTGCATATAAAAATGATATGATAGTTGGTAGTATTTTTTATGGAAGTTTATTTTTTCCTGGGTCATTCTCATGAAAATGATAGTAGTTGCATATTAAATTGGTTGTAGTTGCACATTAAATTGGTAGTAGTTGGCAACCCCTTACATTTTTGCAGTTGCACATGAAATTGATTGTAGTCGGCACCCATACCTTTGTTGTTGCGCATGAACTTGATTTTAGTTGGCACCCATTACCTAGCCATTTTCAACCTGCTTGTAACTGTTAACATGTGCATCATATTAAAATACGCCTTATATCAAAGTTGAGCATTTCTCTATGATCTACATGATGGTGTCATTTTCATCTATATTAGAATCCATCTGCCTGATGCAAATTGTGGTTGAAAACTGCATCCTGATGTTAATTGCAGAAACTGTTAATTTTTCCCAACCTTTTCTTTTGATGACGATCATGAATATATAGCTCATGTGGACATGATTCTTACATTTTTTACACCTTATCGTGTGTACTTTCATGCCATGCCCATTGATGCCATGTTAAGTTTCTATAGCCATGAATTTGTGCCCATTGATGCCATGATTTTGTGCCAATGGAATAGAATGAACCTTGGCATGTCTACTACATGTACACAACATTTTCTTGCATATTTAAATTTGTTTTACTTGTTGTTCTCTTACTGTTAAGAGAGCATGATGATGTTTCACAATGCATATCATTTTCTCTCAACGGAGTGAAGGTGGAGAGGAAGGAAATGAAGCAAATGAACCCCATCGACGTTCATAGGCTGGGAGGATAAGGGCCTCACCAAGGAGGTTTGTCAAGATGAATATGGATTTGGCACACATTCAAAGGACTTTCCTGTATGAGAAGATGTTGGGGGGCTTAGTGAACTTAGCTGACACGCTGCCTTCAGAGTTGACTAAGTTCCTGGTCCAGTCGACCCAAACAACTCTGCTATGGTCTTTCCAGGAAGGGGCACTGTCGGTGTCAAAACCGGCGGATCTCGGGTAGGGGTCCTGAACTGTGCGTCTAAGGCGGATGGTAACAAGAGGTAGGGGACACGATGTTTTACCCAGGTTCGGGCCCTCTTGATGGAGGTAAAACCCTACGTCTTGCTTGATTATTCTTGATAATATGAGTAGTACAAGAGTTGATCTACCACGAGATCGGAGAGGCTAAACCCTAGAAGCTAGCCTATGGTATGATTGTATGTTGTCCCACGGACTAAAGCCCTCTGATTTATGTAGACACCGGAGGAGGCTAGGGTTACACAAGGTCGGTTACAAAGGAGGAGATATCCATATCCGTATTGGCTAGCTTGCCTTCCACGCCAAGTAGAGTCCCATCCGGACACGGGACGAAGTCTTCAATCTCGTATCTTCATAGTCCAACAGTCCAGCCAAAGGATATAGTCCGGCTGTCTGGAGACCCCCTAATCCAGGACTCCCTCAGTAGCCCCTGAAGCAGGCTTCAATGACGATGAGTCCGGCGCACAGTGTTGTCTTCGGCATTGCAAGGCGGGTTCCTCCTCCGAATACACCACGGAAGAGTTTGAATACAAGGATAGTGTCCGACCCTGCAAAATAAGTTCCACATACCACCGTAGAGAGAATAATATTTCCACAAATCTAATCTGCTGACACATTTTGGCAGCATGACATCACGCCACGACCCGGTAATTATTTGAACCGTTTTTCTTTAACCAGCCCCACACAACACGAGGCGGTTTCTTGACACGTCTTGTCAAAGCAGAGATCGTGTTCCCCTTATCACGGGATTCTCATCAATACGGACGTGGGTAACCCAACTGCGCCACCAATTACGGCGCTTGGGGGATAAGCGAGTTTTACCAGGCTAGTGGGGGCGCATAGTGTTGTCCGCCCTTATAAAGGGATAAGGTTTCACCTTTTTCTACCCACGCCTTCTTCCTCCTTGCTCATCCATTCTTGCGCACTCGAGCTCCAATGGCCAAGTCCACATCCTTCTCCTCAACTCTCTCCAAACATGTCCGGAGCGGGAGGCAAGTGGATGGCCTCCTCCGTCACGGAGGGACACATCAAAAAGCTACGTGGAGCCGGAAACTTAGCCCCGGATATCGCGCACCGGCTGCCAGCCGCGGGGCAGGTCGTCCCTACCCCGGAACCTCACGAAAGGGTGGTTTTCCTCCCCCACTTCGTCCGCGGAGTGGGGTTTCCCCTCCATCCATTCGTCCGTGGCCTCATGTTTTATTATGGACTGGACTTCCATGATCTGGCCTAGAATTCCCAATTGGGCTCCACTACTAGATCCGCAAATGCTGGATCCCCGATCGGCCCAACCGGGCTCCACTACTGATCAACAGGAAACGAAAACAACACAACGAACAAGATATTCATCGAGCTCCCACTTGAGCTCGGTTGCGTCACCTCCACTGGTATCATCGGCACCTCCAACTGTTTGGAAGTATCTGTGAGCCACGAGGACTCAGCAATCTCACACCCGCGAGATCAAGACTATTTAAGCTTATGGGTAGGAACGGGGTAATGGGGTGGAGCTGCAGCAAGCACTAAGCATATATGGTGGCTAACATACGCAAATAAGAGCGAGAAGAGAAGCAACGCAACAGTCGTGAAGCTAGAAATGATCAAGAAGTGATCCTGAAACTACTTACGTTCAAGCATAACACAAGACCGCGTTCACTTCCCGGACTCCGCGAAAAGAGACCATCACGGCTACACACGCGGTTGATGCATTTTAATTAAGTTAAGTCTCAAGTTCTCTACAACCGGACATTAACAAATTCCCATCTGCCCATAACCGCGGGGACGACTTTCGAAAGTTCAAACCCTGCAGGGGTGTCCCAACTTAGCCCATCACAAGCTCTCACGGTCAACGAAGGATATTCCTTCTCCCAGGAAGACCCGATCAGACTCGGAATCCCGGTTACAAGACATTTCGACAATGGTAAAACAAGACCAACAAAGCCGCCCGATGTGCCGACAATCCCGATAGGAGCTGCACATATCTCGTTCTCAGGGCAACACCGGATAGGTCAAGCTATGAGTAAAACCAGCCCTCGAGTTGCCCCGACATGGCCCCGCAGGCTGCCCGGTTCGGACCAACACTTAGACAAGCACTGGCCTGGGGGAGTTAAAATAAAGATGACCCTCGGGTTGGCCGACCCAAGGGAAAGGTAATAGGTTGTTAGGCGAATGTAAAACCAAGGTTGGGCCTTGCTGGAGGAGTTTTATTCAAGGCGAACTGTCAAGGGGTTCCCATAACACCCAACCGCGTTAGGAACGCAAAATCAAGGAACATAACACTGGTATGACGGAAACTAGGGCGGCAAGAGTGGAACAAAACACCAGGCATAAGGCCGAGCCTTCCACCCTTCACCAAGTATATAGATGCATTAATTTAAATAAGAGATATTGTGATATCCCAACATATCCATGTTCCAACATGGAACAAACTTCAACTTCACCTGCAACTAGCAACGCTATAAGAGGGGCTGAGCAAAAGCGGTAACATAGCCAAACAACAGTTTGCTAGGAAAGGTGGGTTAGAGGCTTGACATGGCAATATGGGACGCATGATATAGCAAGTGGTAGGTATCGCGGCATAACAATAGAGCGAACAACTAGCAAGCAAAGATAGAAGTGATTTCGAGGGTACGGTCATCTTGCCTGAGATCCCGCAAGGAAGAAGAACGAGTCCATGAAGAAGACAAACGGACGTAGTCGAACGGATCCTCACAACTCCGGAACGAAACCGAAGCTAATGAGAGAAGCAAGCTGGAAAGAAACAAGCATCATAGTAAACAACCATCACATAAGCATGGCATGATGCACAACCAAGTATGATGCATGCCCGGTTTAATGAGGCATGGCACGGAAAAATGCACAAACAATCCTACAAATTAAGTGGAGCTCAATATGCAACTCCGTTGCATATTGACGAAACACCATGTGACTTATTTAGTTCTCTCTCGTTTAGGTACCCATCAATATTAAATGTTGGTTAGCATGGCAAGATGTGAAGCATATGAAAACTACCTATCTACGCAAGTTTAAATGAGGCCGGAACAAACAAATATTCTGGAAAAATCCTCATACGCATATATTGGGTTTGGTACTGTTCTGCCCTAAACCATATTTTAGAGTTGTTAAACATGCAAAGTAAAGTCACCATGTTAAACTAGGCTTTTTTCTACCCCATTTACATATAAAGTTTATTAAAATCAGAGCTATGGTTATTAAGTTATGAATTAAAGCATTTTAACAAGGCATTTATGCAAATTAAAGCAAACAACAATTTAAACATTGCAAACGTGCATGAAAGTTGGATATTGTGAAACTAGATCAAATTCTAAGCATGTTACATGTTTTATTTGGATGCATGGTTCAAAAGTTATTGGCAATTTAAAATAGGGGCAGTTCTGTAAATATGCAAAGCTCTGAGAAATTAACAAATCGCTGACAACAGAAAAAAATGAACGGGCCGAATCAGAGGCCGACCCAACAACAGGAAAAAAACAAAGGGGCGTCGACGCGGTGGCCTCACCATGGGCCAAGCCCAGCTGGTGCAGGCGCTGGGCCTTGGAGGGAAGCTGGCGATGCTGGGCCTGGAAGATCGGGACGAGGCCGACTGGAGCCTCACGACTAGAAGTCAATGCAGGCGCGGTTGCCTGGCCTCGCTCGATGCAGAGGAATTAGACAGAGGAGGCGAGACATGGGGCGGCTTCAGGCGATGTAGGGCACGGCGGCGGATGGAGCTCGATGGACTCCGGTGACGCGGGAAGCTGAGGAGGCCAAGACGACATGGCAGGGGTGCATGCAGGGGTCTTGTCGATCCATTCGAGAGTTAGATCATGGCGGCGGCAGCGTAGCCGTTCCTTCACAGCGGCATGGAGAAGGAACTCCAGTGAGGGGACTTGGCGAGATGAACACCAATGACCTTGAGGACGAGCGGGTGCCGCGGCTCCAGGAGCAAGCCGAGGCGACGACCGGGGCGACTCCGGCGTGCGATGCGGGACTTGGCGGTGAGGGAACCAGGCGGAGGCGAGGGGAGCAGGTGCGCGACGTGGAAGAAGACCGTCATTGTGGCCGCGGGTCACAGGGAGGCATGGCTCCGGCGGGCAGGGGATGTCGACAAGATGCAGAAGGGAAGCTCCCATGGCCTCCTCATGTTCGCGTGGTCCTGCTAGAGTGGCGTCTTGCTGCTGATTCAGTCGCCGGCGGCGACGGCGCCAGGTGGATTCTGGGCGGAGGCGAGATCTTGGAGCGGGCGGATCCATGGCGACGGGGCTCGGGCGGCCGGTGGCTTGACTCCGGTGACGCGGGGCTGAAGAAGAGCTCGGGCGCCATGTGAGGGGCTCGGTCAGGCTCGCCATGGGCTCCTGCGGGAGGGAGAACGCGAGGTAACAGAGGGATGTGAGGCATGGGAAGAAGAAGAAAGGAAGAGAAAGAGTAGGGGCGCGAGGGAGGAGGAAGGGCCTCGATCCAATCGGGATTGAGCTCTGGCTGGCTGCGGGTTGGTAGATCGGAGGAGGCGCTGGTTGGCTCGGGTGAGATCCCGAGGGAGATGGCGGCGCTGCGGATGGAATGGATGGGACAGGGGCCTAAAAAGTAGGGTTAGACCGAATATATAGCCAGTAGATTTTTTGGTAGGGGCTAGCTCGTCCCTCCGATTGAAATCGGACTGTCGAGAAATAAATAGGTAGGGAGTCCAAAAAGAAAACTGGAGATGTTTTGTAGATGTTTGGGGATGATTCGGACCCAACGGTGACGACTGCCCGGGTTGGGTTCGGGTGAGTTTCGGACACGCACGCGAGGGGGTTTGTGTACTGAGCAAAGAGGGGTTTTCGGACCGTGCGATCGCATCGGACGGCTCCGGACGCGAAGAGGGTAGGTGGACTGCCGGTGGGGATAGTGGGCTGTGTAGAGAGGGGGTGGTCTGCGAGGAATGAGGAGGAATGCAGCCCGACGGCTGTTTCCGGATACCGAAAACGTCCGACGATAGACCGGCTATACTGCCGCTATAGTTATCCGTTGGGGCATCAAATGGACTCCGAACATGATGAAATTTGACAGGCTGTCTACCTACACTATAATAAGACCACACGCCAACTTTCATCCCATTCCGAGAACATTCTCCGGCCACTTATAAAATAGTATTTCGGAGGTGCCGCGGGCACGTGCAAGTGTGTCTGGGCTCAGAACGGACAACGGAAAGAACGAGGAGACCGGGACAGATGCAAGTTTCAAAAACATGATGATGCAATGCACAAGATGACATGATGAAATGCAACACGCAAGCAAATGACATGGCAACGTCGGCGAAAAACTGGAAGACACCTGGCGCATCGGTCTCGGGGCGTTACAACACTCCACCACTACAAGAGGATCTCGTCCCGAGATCTAGGATGGCACCGGAGGGAAATGGAAGAGGAAGAGAAGAGGTAAAACTAAGTTGCTTCTTTGACAAACGAGTGAAACCAAAGAACCTTGAGTGGTTAAACAAAATGAAAGAAAAAATACAACAAAGATGAACAAAGTTGAGAACACTCTGGTTGGAAATGGAAGGCAAAGAATATGAGCTTGGCAAAAATGGAAGCACTTGGATGAGAGTTCTGTTAGAAGAGGAATGATAGCCACAACACACCGGTTAAAACAAGATATAGAAGGAATAAGAATGATATAATTTGGACAACACTTCGACAGTAAATGGAAGGAATTGAACAAGAACTTGACAAGATGAGAGGATACTTGACGAAATCAACAATACACTGCCTTCGGAACTATTGAAAGAATGGCACAAGGGATAAGAAAGATTTCAGACATCACTCCGGTTGAGAAGGGAGGCAAAACTTGATAAGATGAGAGAGCTCGAATGAAAACACGACACTCCGGTTAAATGGATAAGCAAAAGGAAAGAACATGATCCTCACAATTTGAGATGAAGAGTGAAGAGAGAAACATCACAATGCTTCCGGAACAAAAGAATAGAAGCTAGATTGTTGGGATAAAAGGACGGAGAAGAAAATGACAACTTCTGCCACAAATGAGCTTGAAAAAGCATCTTTAGGAGAAGGGTCGAACGGAGTTGTTGGAAAAGCAACAACAAAAAAAAGAGTAAGCTTGTAGTGGACTTATGGAGAACATCTCAAAACTATGAGGTGAAATTCTGCCACTATAGAAACAAAAGATTGGATTGATATGAACAAGGAGACGAGAAACTTATATCACCGGGAGAATAAATGAAGAACTTGGGTCATTCATAAGTACCATAATTAGCAAAAATCCTTAGGGAAAGCTTTAGGCGAAATATAACCCAAGATAACTCCAATGAAGAGATTGGTTGGTTTAAATATCTCATTCTTAACAATTTGCGAATCATGAAACACGAAGGGAAATTGTCAAGAATGACATAACACCACCTGAAAAGATAAGGTAGAAGGAATTTCACTTCAGAATGCAAGATGAAGAATACTTGAGCTCCTCTAAAAATAATCTCGATGAACACTTCGAGAAGGAATTAAATCCTTGATGAACCACCATGTAGAACCTCCATGAAGAACTCTGGTAATAAAAGAATGATCAAAAGAAGTGAAGGATGAAAAGAATAAGATTGAGGCCTTGCAATGATTAGATGAAGCTTTCAAATGATATAACCGAGAAAACTTGGAACTCAGGAAAAGAAAGATGAACAAAAGAAATCAAGAATTTTGATGAGCCTCTGGAATAAGGAATTGAATTTACTCAATGAAGCAAGAATAAGAATTGCATTATGCCTATCCTTCACCAATTTAAATTGATGACAAGCAACGGATTTTTCATACTACTCATTCTCGTAGAAAGGATTAGGATATATATAGCGCCAACTTGAGAAGGTATTCAACGAACCACTGGTAGGACTGAAACAACGGATAAATTAATATGATAAAGAAGGAAGAGAAATCTTGAACGAACCACCGTAAGAATTGAAAATAAAAGTAGCAAAGGCACAATTCACCGGGAAGAATTGGAAAAACGAATGAAGATACTTGAGGGAATTTGATACCTGAGAACGAAGAGATCATGAACTGATTAGAGGATATTTGAATGAAGCACTGGTAAGATTTGGAGAACGATAGCTAGACGCTGAGAATGAATAATTCTGAGATGATGGGCTCCGGAGAATCAAACTGAAAAGACTCCTGAATTGCTCCGGATGGTTGAAAAGAATTCTCACAATCAAAAACAATTATGAGAGGGTGGCATAAAGCTACAACCCTGAATCTTCAAGAAAAATAGATATGATTGAAGTGAAACTCTTCTTCGGTCTTCAAAATTCAAGAATGACGACGAGAGACACCACCATGGATTTTTGAGACACTCCGAAATAATGTAGAATATAAAGGTTGAATCAACAATGAAAAGAATTTGAAAGATCTTGGAGAAAGACATATGACTGATGGCAATTCATTCTTACGTCAAACTTTGAGAGAATTGAGAATAACTCCAGGAAAATAAGAAGAGTCAGGTAAGATCCTGGGAAAAGACCTGTGGGTTAGGGCCCACTCAAAAGATACATTGTTGAATGATTACTTGGAAGAGAGATTGCACCGGTTATATTACATGGCTTGAATGTGATAACATCCTCAAAAGAACTTGAGCGAATTGAGAATGGAAACTTGAATCTTCTGAGATATCTTTAGCACTCCGGAACAATTGAATGGCGAGAAGTGGGTGACTAAGAGGTGCACCGGCATGAGAAAACATTTGAAACGAGGAAAAGATATGATCAACAAAGCTTAAATTGAATCCACCGGAGGAGAAATAGAACGAAGAATAATACACTTGAAGCTCCGTTAGTATCTTCTTGAGAATCACCGGATAAGAATATTGATGGAAAAGAATGCAGATGCTTCCCATCAATAACATGATACTTGATTAAGAAATCTAAGTCCTTGAAGAAGAAGGGTGGGAGGGCGGGAAAAACAAAAACAACTTGGGACTGGTGGAATGGAACAAACATCATTGAGAAGAACTGATAATTGATTTTACAGATGGGGAGAATGATGGGATCATCTCGAAGGGAAGCATGCCGGTTGGAAAGAATTGACAAGACAATCTCGATGATCAAGAAGGATTTGTATTCACATAGAAATATGAGAACACCATTTAGAAAAGGTATGGAATCAACACTTGACTTCGAAGCAACTCGAATACCAGAACTGAAAACAAAACAAAGGATTGGCTTGTAGAATAAGCCGGAAACAAACATATGATAGACCCCATATCGTATCATGTGTCTGTTGGAAAGATATCCTACACGATACTTGAATTCCCACTTATAAACTCCCGAAACTTTCTGGTTATGCAATCAGGTGTTGTGGATACAGGGGAAGCATAATATCTCACCCAAACTAGCAAATCCTACATCCAGCTGTATCCATCCTTCAACACATAACCAAGAAACCTTCGGAAATCATGTACCTCAACCTTCGAAAAGCATCCGTCATACGAGTTATAGCAATACTCTTGAACTCCCGCCCCAGTACTGGGTGGCATCGAGGTTATCTCACCAACAACTGCATAAAAGAGATTTTCGATGTCGGTGAACTCAGGTATTCCAGAACTGCAACGATAAAATTGTGACGACAACACCTCGGAGCTCAACTCCCCGGGACACTGCCACAACCCCTAAATGTCAGGAGGCACCAAGAACAATGTTCTCGTCACAAAACCATCAGAACGATTCCAAGATACCCGCATGATCCTAATTTTTTTTCGTGAAATTTGAGGAGAGAAGAGTCAAAACTTCTACGTCAGGAGGCCTCACCAGAGCGACGAAGGGACCGAGGAGTAAAAAGAATCCTACTCTCTGATATATATAATCCTAAGACTCCAAACATTTTGTTCTAGACTCAACAACGTCAGCGATTTGATCAAGCAGGGGGCTCCTAAGTCGGGGGTGGCTCTGATACCAACTTGTAACACCCACAATGCGGCTATATCTCCCACGTGTCGGGGCACGACTTAGAGGCATAACCCGCATGGTAGGTTTGTCGCAAGAGGGGTAATCTTCACACAATCCCATGTACTGAATAAGAAAGGGATAAAGAGTTGGCTTACAATCGCCACTTCAAACAAATACAAGTTAAACATACATCATCCAGAATACAATCAAGGTCCGGCTATGGATCCAAAATAAAAGAATACAACCCCAAATGCTAGATCCCCGATCGGCCCAACTGGGCTCCACTACTGATTAACAGGAAACGAAAACAACACAATGAATAAGATCTTCATCGAGCTCCCACTTGAGCTCGGTTGCGTCACCTGCACTGGTATCATCGGTACCTGCAACTGTTTGGAAGTATCTGTGATCCACGAGGACTCAACAATCTCACACCTGCGAGATCAAGACTATTTAAGCTTATGGGTAGGAAAGGGGTAATGGGGTGGAGCTGCAGCAAGCACTAAGCATATATGGTGGCTAACATACGCAAATAAGAGCGAGAAGAGAAGCAACGCAACGGTCATGAAGCTAGAAATGATCAAGAAGTGATCCTAAAACTACTTACGTTCAAGCATAACACAAGACCGTGTTCACTTCCCGGATTCCGCCGAAAAGAGACCATCACGGCTACACACGCGGTTGATGCATTTTTAATTAAGTTAAGTTTCAAGTTCTCTACAACCGGACATTAACAAATTCCCATCTGCCCATAACCGCAGGCACGACTTTCGAAAGTTCAAACCCTGCAGGGGTGTCCCAACTTAGCCCATCACAAGCTCTCACGGTCAACGAAGGATATTCCTTCTCCCAGGAAGACCCGATCAGACTCAGAATCCTGGTTACAAGACATTTCAACAATGGTAAAACAAGACCAGCAAAGCCGCCCGATGTGCCAACAATCCTGATAGGAGCTGCACATATCTCGTTCTCAGGGCAACACCGGATAGGTCAAGCTACGAGTAAAACCAGCCCTCGAGTTGCCCCGACGTGGCCCCGCAGGCTGCCCGGTTCAGACCAACACTTAGACAAGCACTGGCCCCGGGGGGGGGGGGGGTTAAAATAAAGATGACCCTTGGGTTGGCTGACCCAAGGGAAAGGTAATAGGTTGTTAGGTAAATGTAAAACCAAGGTTGGGCCTTGCTGGAGGATTTTTATTCAAGGCGAACTGTCAAGGGGTTCCCATAACACCCAACCGCGTTAGGAACGCAAAATCAAGGAACATAACACCGGTATGACGGAAACTAGGGCGGCAAGAGTGGAACAAAATACCAGGCATAAGGCCGAGCCTTCCACCCTTTACCAAGTATATAGATGCACTAATATAAATAAGAAATATTGTGATATCCCAACATATCCATGTTCCAACATGGAACAAACTTCAACTTCACCTGCAACTAGCAACGCTATAAGAGGGGCTGAGCAAAAGTGGTAACATAGCCAAACAACGGTTTACTAGGAAAGGTGGGTTAGAGGCTTGACATGGCAATATGGGAGGCATGATATAGCAAGTGGTAGGTATCGCGGCATAGCAATAGAGCGAACAACTAGCAAGCAAAGATAGAAGTGATTTCGAGGGTATGGTCATCTTGCCTGAGATCCCGCAAGGAAGAAGAACGAGTCCATGAAGAAGACAAACAGACGTAGTCGAACGGATCCTCACAACTCCGGAATGAAACCGAAGCTAACGAGAGAAGCAACCTGGAAAGAAACAAGCATCATAGTAAACAACCATCACATAAGCATGGCATGATGCACAACCAAGTATGATGCATGTGCGGTTTAATGAGGCATGGCATGGAAAAATGACAAACAATCCTACAAATTAAGTGGAGCTCTCGTTCAGGTACCCATCAATATTAAATGTTGGTTAGCATGGCAAGAGGTGAAGCATATGAAAACTACCTATCTAGGCAAGTTTAAATGAGGCCGGAAATAACAAACAACAATTCCGGTAAATCCTCATATGCATATATTGGGTTTGGTACTGTTCTGCCCTAAACCATATTTTAGAGTTGTTAAGCATGCAAAGTAAAGTCACCATGTTAAACTAGGCATTTTTCTACCCCATTTACATATAAAGTTTATTAAAATCGGAGCTACAGTTATTAAGTTACGAATTAAAGCATTTTAACATGTCATTTATGCAAATTAAAGCAAACAACAATTTAAACATTGCAAACGTGCATGAAAGTTGGATATTGTGAAACTAGATCAAATTCTAAGCATGTTACATGTTTTATTTGGATGCATGGTTCAAAAGTTATTGGCAATTTAAAATAGGGGCAGTTCTGTAAATATGCAAAGCTCTGAGAAATTAACAAATCGCTGACAACAGAAAAAAATGAACAAACCGAATCAGAGGCCGGCCCAACAACAAGAAAAAAAATAAAGGGGCGTCAGCGGGGTGGCCTCGCCATGGGCCAAGCCCAGCTGGTGCAGGCGCTGGGCCTTGGAGGGAAGCTGGCTATGCTGGGCCTGGAAGATTGGGACGAGGCCGACTGGAGCCGCACGACTAGAAGTCAACGCGGGCGCGGTTGCCTGGCCTCGCTCGATGCAGAGGAAGTAGACAGAGGAGGTGAGACGCGGGGTGGCTTCAAGCAATGCAGGGCGCGGCGGCGGATGGAGCTCGATGGACTCCGGCGACGCGAGAAGCAGAGGAGGCCAAGGCGACATGGAAGGGGCGCCTGCAGGGGTCTTGTCGATCCATTCGACGAGTCAGATCACGGCGTCGGCAGTGTAGTCGTTCCTTCGCAGCGGCATGGAGAAGGAACTCCGATGAGGGGACTTGGTGAGACGAATGTCAGTGACCTTGAGGACGAGCGGGTGCCGCGGCTCGAGGAGCAAGCCGAGGCGGCGACCGGGACAACTCCGGCGGGTAATGCGGGACTTGGTGGTGAGGGAACCGGGCGGAGGCGAGGGGAGAAGGTGCGCGATGTGGAAGAAGACCGTCGTCGTGGCCGCGGGTCACAGGGAGGCATGGCTCCGGCGGGCAGGTGATGGCGACGAGGTGCAGAAGGGCAGCTCCCATGGCCTCCTCATGTTTGCGGGGTCCTTCTGGAGTGGCGTCTTGCTGCTGATTCAGTCACCGGCGGCGACGGCGCCAAGTGGATTCTGGGCGGAGGCGAGATCTTGGAGCGGGCGGATCCATGGCGACGAGGCTCGGGCGGCCGGTGGCTTGACTCCGGTGACGCGGGGCAGAAGAAGAGCTTGGGCGCGAGGGTGCCATGTGAGGGGCTCGGTCAGGCTCGCCATGGGCTCCCGCGGGAGGGAGAACGAGAGGTAACAGAGGGATGTGAGGCACGGGAAGAAGAAGAAAGGAAGAGAAAGGGCAGGGATGCGAGGGAGGAGGAAGGGCCTCGATCCAATCGAGATTAAGCTCTGGCTGGCTGCGGGTTGGTAGATTGGAGGAGGTGCTGGTTGGCTCAGGTGAGATCCCGAGGAAGATGGCGGCGCTGCGGATGAAATGGATGGGACAGGGGCTTAAAAACTAGGGTTAGACCGAATATATATCCAGTGGATTTTTTTGGTAGGGGCTAGTTCGTCCCTCCGATCGAAATCGGACGGTCGAGAAATAAATAGGTAGGGAGTCCAAAAAGAAAAATGGATATGCTTTGTAGATGTTTGGGGATGATCCGGACCCAACGGTGACGACTGCCCGGGTCAGGTTCGGGTGAGTTTGGGACACGCACGCGAGGGGGTTTGTTTACTGAGCAAAGAGGGGTTTTTGGATCGTGCGATCGCATCGGACGGCTCTGGACGCGAAGAGGGGTAGGTGGACTGCCGGTGGGGATAGTGGGCTGTGTAGAGAGGGGGTGGTCAACGAGGAACGAGGAGGAATGCAGCCCGATGGCTGTTTCCGGATACCGAAAACGTCTGATGATAGACCGGCTATACTGCCGCTATAGTTATCCGTTGGGGCATCAAATTGACTTTGAACGTGATGAAATTTGACAGGCTGTCTACCTACACTATAATAAGACCGCACGCCAACTTTCATCCCATTTTGAGAACATTCTCCGGCCACTTATAAAATAGTATTTCGGAGGTGCCGCGGGCGCGTGCAAGTGTGTCTGGGCTCAGAATGGACAACGGAAAGAACGAGGAGACCGGGACAGATGCAAGTTTCAAAAACATGATGATGCAATGCACAAGATGACATGATGAAATGCAACACACAAGCAAATGACATGGCAACGTCGGCGAAAAATTGGAAGACACCTGGCGCATCGGTCTTGGGGCATTACAATCTAGCTGAGGCCGAGGGAGAGTTTTGTCAGCACAACGGCGTGGTGACAGTGATGATGAAGTTACCGACGCAGGGCTTCACCTAAGCACTACGACAATATGACCGAAGTGGAAAACTATGGAGGGGGACACCGCACACGGCTAAGAAATCAACTTGTGTGTCTATGGGGTGCCCCCTGCCCCGTATATAAAGGAGCGGAGGAGGAGGAGGGCCGACCACAAGGGGCGCGCCCAAAGGGGGGATTCCTACTCCTAGTAGGAGTAGGTTTCCCCCTTTCCTAGTCCAAGTAGGAGAAGAAGGAAGGATAGGATAGGGAGAAGGAAAGAGGGGGCACCGCCCCCTCCCTAGTCCAATTCGGACCAACCCATGGGAGGGGGAGCGGCCTCCCCTTGTGGCACTTCTCTCCTTTCCACTAAGGCCCATGAAGGCCCAATACTTCCCCCGGCGAATTCCCGTAACTCTCCGGTACTCCGAAAAATACCCGAACCACTCAAAACCTTTCTGATGTCCGAATTTAGCCTTCCAATATATCGATCTTTACGTCTCGACCATTTTGAGACTCCTTGTCATGTCCGTGATCTCATCAAGGACTCCGAACAAACTTCGGTCATCAAATCACATAACTCATAATACAAATCATCATCGAGCATTAAGCGTGTGGACCCTACGGGTACGAGAACTATGTAGACATGACCGAGACTCATCTCCGATCAATAACCAATAGCGGAACCTAGATGCTCATATTGGCTCCTACATATTCTACGAAGATCTTTATCGGTCAAACCGCATAACAACATACGTTTTCCCTTTGTCATCGGTATGTTACTTGCCCGAGATTCGATCATCAGTATCATCATACCTAGTTCAATCTCGTCACCGGCAAGTCTCTTTACTCGTTCCATAATGCATCATCCCATGACTAACTCATTGGTCACATTTCTTGCAAGGCTTATAGTGATGTGCATTACCGAGAGGGCCTAGAGATACCTCTCCGACATTCGGAGTGACAAATCCTAATCTCGATCTATGCCAACTCAACAAACACCATCGGAGACACCTGTAGAGCATGCTAAGCTAACAGATGGGTCTTGTCCATCACATCATTCTCCTAATGATGTGACCCCATTCATCAAATGACAACACATGTCTATGGTCAGGAAACTTAACCATCTTTGATTAACGAGCCGGTCTAGTAGAGGCATACTAGGGACACTTTGTTTTGTCTATGTATTCACACATGTATCAGGTTTTCGGTTAATACTGGCATGAATAATAAACATTTATCATGATATAAGGAAATATAAATAACAACTTTATTATTGCCTCTAGGGCATATTTCCTTCAGTCTCCCACTTGCACTAGAGTCAATAATCTAGTTCACATCGTCATGTGATTTCACACCAATAGTTCACATCTTTATGATTAGTTCACATCTTCATGTGACCAATACCCAAAGGGTTTACTAGAGTCAATAATCTAGTTCACATCGCTATGCACGTGATTAACATCAAAAGAGTGATCATGTTTTTCTTGTGAGAGAAGTTTAGTCTACGGGTTTGCAACATTCAGATCCGTATCTATTTTGCAAATTTCTATGTCTATACAATACTCTGCACGGAGTTACTCTAGCTAATTGCTCCCACTTTCAATATGTATCTAGATCGAGACTTAGAGCCATCTAGATTGGTGTCAAAAGCTTGCATCGACGTAACTCTTTACGGCGAACTCTTTTATCACATCCATATCCGAGAAATATTTCCTTAATCCTTTAAGGATAATTTTGACCACTGTCCAGTGATCTACTCCTATATTACTATTGTACTCCCTTGCCAAAATCATGCTAAGGTATACAATAGGTCTGGTACACAGCATAGCATACTTTATAGAACGTATGACTGAGGCATAGGGAATGACTTTTCATTCTCTTTCTATTTTCTGCCGTGGTCGGGCTTTGAGTCTTTACTCAACTTCACGCCTTGCAACATAGGCAAGAACTCCTTCTTTGACTGTTCCATTTGAACTACTTCAAAAACTTGTCAAGGTATGTAGTTACTGAAAAATTTATCAAGCGTCTTGATCTATCTCTATAGATGTTGATGCCCAGTATGTAAGCAGCTTCACTAAGGTCTTTCATTGAAAAATTCTTATTCAAGTATCCTTTTATGCTATCCAGAAATTCAGTATAATTTCTGATCAACAATATGTCATCCACATATAATATCAGAAATGCTGCAGAGCTCCCACTCACTTTTTATAAATACAGGCTTCTCCAAAAGTCTGTACAAAACTATATGCTTTGACCAACTCATCAAAGCGTATATTCCAACTCCGAGATGCTTGCACCAGTCCATAGATGGATCGCTGGAGCTTGCACACTCTGTTAGCACCTTTAGGATTGACAAAACCTTCTGGTTGTATCATATACAACTCTTTGGTTGACCTACGAGGTTCGGTAGTAACTTGATCTGAAGTTTCATGATCATCATCATTAACTTCCTCACTAATTGGTGTAGGCATCACTAGAACTGATTTCTGTGATGAACTACTTTCCAATTCGGGAGAAGGTACAATTACCTCATCAAGTTCTACTTTCCTCCCACTCACTTCTTTCGAGAGAAACTCCTTCTCTAGAAAGGATCCACTCTTAGCAACAAAGATCTAGCCTTCGGATCTGTGATAGAAGGTGTACCCAACAATTTCTTTTGGGTATCCTATGAAGACGAACTTCTTCGATTTGGGTTTGAGCTTATCAAGCTGAAACTTTTTCACATAAGCATCACAACCCCAAATTTTAAGAAACGACAGCTTAGGTTTCTTGCTAAACCACATTTCATACGGTGTCATCTCAACGGTGCCCTATTTAACGTGAATGCAGCTGTCTCTAATGCATAACCCCAAAATGATAGTGGTAAATCGGTAAGAGACATCATAGATCGCACCATATCTAATAAAGTATGGTTATGACATTCGGACACACCATTACACTCTGGTGTTCCAGGTGGCGTGAGTTGCGAAACTTTTCGACATTGTTTCAACTGAAGGCCAAACTCGTAACTCAAATATTTCGTCTCCGCGATCAAATCGTAGAAACTTTATTTTCTTGTTACGATGATTCTCCACTTCACTCTGATTTTTTTTGAACTTTTCAAACGTTTTAGACTTTTGTTTCATTAAGTAGATATACTCATATCTGCTCAAATCATCTGTGAAGGTCAGAAAATAATGATACCCGCTGCGAGCCTCAACTCTCATTGGACCGCATACATCAATATGTATTATTTCCAATAAGTCAGTGGCTCGCTCCATTGTTCCGGAGAACGGGGTCTTAGTCATCTTGCCCATGAGGCATGGTTCGCAAGCATCAAATGATTCATAATCAAGTGATTGCAAAAGTCCATGCGCATGGAATTTCTTCATGCGCTTTACACCAATATGACCTAAACGGCAGTGCCACAAGTATGTTGCACTATCATTATCAACTTTGCATCTTTTGGCATCAATATTATGAATATGTGTATCACTACGATCGAGATTCAATAAACCATTTATATTAAGTGTATGACCATAGAAGGTTTTATTCATGTAAACAGAACAACAATTATTAAATGAATAACCGTATTGCAATAAACATGATCCAATCATATTCATGCTCAACGCAAACACCAAACAACATTTATTTTAGGTTCAACACTAATCCTGAAGGTAAAAGGAGTGTGCGATGGTGATCTTATCAACCTTGGAATCATTTCCAACACACATCGTCACCTTGCCCTTAACTAGTCTCTATTCATTTTCCAACTCCAGTTTCGAGTTACTAATCTTAGCAACTGAACTGGTATCAAATACCCTGGGGTTACTATGAACACTAGTAAAGTACACATCAATAACATGTATATCAAATATACTTTTGTTCACTTTGCCATCCTTCTTATCCGCCAAGTATTTGGGGTAGTTCCGCTTCCAGTGACCATTCCCTTTGCAATATAAGCACTCAGTTTTAGGCTTAGGTCTAGCTTTGGGCTTCTTCACGGGAGTGGCAACTTGCTTGCCATTCTTCTTGAAGTTTCCTTTCTTTCCCTTGTGCTTTTACTTGAAACTAGTTATCTTGTCAACCATCAACACTTGATGTTTTTTCTTGATTTCTACCTTCGCTAATTTCAACATCGCGAAGAGCTTGGGAATCGTTTCCGTTATCCCTTGCATATTATAGTTCATCACAAAGTTCTAGTAACTTGGTGATAGTGACTAGAGAACTCTGTCAATCACTATCTTATCTCGAAGATTAACTCCCACTTTATTCAAGTGATTGTAGTACTCAGACATTCTGAGCACATGCTCACTAGCTGAGCTATTCTCCTCCATCTTGTAGGCAAAGTACTTTGTCAGAGGTCTTATACCTCTTGACATGGGCATGAGTTTGAAATACCAATTTCAGCTCTTGGAACATCTCATATGCTCCGTGGCGTTCAAAACGTTTTTGAAATCCTGGTTCTAAGCCGTAAAGCATGGTGCACTAAACTATCAAGTAGTCATCATACCGAGCTTGTCAAACATTCATAACGTCTGCATCTGCTCCTGCAATAGGTCCATCACTTAGCAGTACATCAAGGACATAATTCTTCTATGCAGCAACAAGGATAATCCTCAGATCATGGATCCAGTCTGCATCATTGCTACGATCATCTTTCAACTTAGTTTTCTCTAGGAACATATCAAAAATAAAACAGGGGAGCTATACACGAGCAATTGATCTACAACATAGATATGCAAATACTATCAGGACTAAGTTCATGATAACTTTAAGTTCAATTAATCATATTACTTAAGAACTCCCACTTAGATAGACATCCCTCTAGTCATCTAAATGATCACGTGATCCATATCAACTAAAGCATGCCCGATCATCACGTGAGATGGAGTAGCTTTCAATGGTGAACATCACTATGTTGATCATATCTACTATATGATTCATGTTCGACCTCTCGGTCTCAGTGTTCCGAAGCCATATCTGTATATGCTAGGCTCGTCAAGTTTAACCTGATTATTCTGCTTGTGCAAAACTGGCTTGCACCCATTGTATGTGAACATAGAGCTTATCACACCCGATCATCACATGGTGTCTCGGCACGACGAACTGTAGCAATGGTGCATACTCAGGGAGAACACTTATACCTTGAAATTTAGTGAGAGATCATCTTATAATGCTACCGCCGTACTAAGAAAAATTAGATGCATAATGGATAAACATCACATGCAATCAATATATGTGATATGATATGGCCATCGTCATCTTGTGCCTTTGATCTCCATCTCCAAAGCACCGTCATCATCACCATCTTCGCTGGCTTGGCACCTTGATCTCCATCGTAGCATCATTGTCGTCTCGCCAACTATTGCTTCCATGACTATCGCTACCGCTTAGTGATAAAGTAAAGAAATTACATGGCGATTGCATTTCGTATAGTAAAGCGACAACAATATGGCTCCTGTTAGTTGTTGATAACTGTGTTACAAAACATGATCATCTCATACAACAATTTATATAATCACGTCTTGACCATATCACATCACAACATGCCTTGCAAAAACAAGTTAGACATCCTCTACTTTGTTGTTGCAAGTTTTACCTGGCTACTACGAGCTTTAGCAAGAACTAGTCTTACCTACGCATGAAAAACCACAATGTGGTATAGTGATTGCCTTTTGATCTTCAGAAAGAACCCTGTTCATTGAATCCGATTCAACTGAAGTTGGAGAAATTGACACCCGCCAGCCACCTGTGTGCAAAGCACGTCGGTAGAATCAGTCTCATGAACGCGGTCATGTAATGCCGGTCTAGGCTGCTTCATCCAACAATACCGCCGAATCAAGAAACAATTAGTGACGGCAAGCAATATGTATATACCGACGCCAACAACTCCTTTGTGTTCTACTCATGCATATAATATCTGCGCATAGACCTGGCTCGGATGCCACCGTTAGGGAACGTAGTATTTCAAAAAAATTCCTACGATCACGCAAGACCTATCTAGGAGAAGCATAGAAACGATCGGGGAGAGTGTGTCCACGTACCCTCGTAGACCGAAAGCGGAAGCGTTAAGTAACGTGGTTGATGTAGTCGAACGTCTTCGCGATCTAACCGATCAAGTACCGAACGCACGTCACCTTCGCGATCTGCACATGTTTGGCTCGATGATGTCCCTCGAACTCTAGATCTAGCTGAGGCCGAGGGAGAGTTTCGTCAGCACAATGGCGTGGTGACGGTGATAATGAAGTTACCGACGCAGGGCTTTGCCTAAGCACTACGACAATATGACCGAGGTGGAAAACTATGGAGG
Source organism: Triticum urartu (assembly GCF_056163025.1). Taxonomy (NCBI): domain Eukaryota; kingdom Viridiplantae; phylum Streptophyta; class Magnoliopsida; order Poales; family Poaceae; genus Triticum; species Triticum urartu. The sequence continues at coordinate 347,603,965 of NC_141874.1, forward strand.
TGGGCACCGCACACGGCTAAGAAATCAACTTGTGTGTCTATGGGGTGCCCCCCTCCGCCTATATAAAGGAGGGGAGGAGGAGGGCCGACCACAAGGGGCGCGCCCAAAGGGGGGATTCCTACTCCTAGTAGGAGTAGGTTTCCCCCTTTCCTTGTCCAAGTAGGAGAAGAAGGATGGAGAGGAGAGGGAGAAGGAAAGAGGGGGCGCCGCCCCCTCCCCAGTCCAATTAGGACCAGCCCATGGGGGGGGGGGGCGTGCGGCCTCCACTTGTGGCCCTTCTCTCCTTTCCACTAAGGCCCATGAAGGCCCAATACTTCCCCCGACGAATTCCCGTAACTCTCCGGTACTCCGAAAAATACCCGAACCACTCAGAACCTTTCCGATGTCCGAATATAGCCTTCCAATATATCGATCTTTACATCTCGACCATTTTGATACTCCTCATCATGTCCGTGATCTCATCCGGGACTTCGAACAAACTTCGGTCATCAAATCACATAACTAATAATACAAATCGTCATCGAACATTAAGCGTGCGGACCATACGGGTTTGAGAACTATGTAGACATGACCGAGACTCATCTCCGGTCAATAACCAATAGTGGAACCTGGATGCTCATATTGGTTCCTACATATTCTACGAAGATCTTTATCGGTCAAACCGCATAACAACATACGCTGTTCCCATTGTCATCGGTATGTTACTTGCCCGAGATTCGATGTCGGTATCATCATACCTAGTTCAATCTCGTCACTGGCAAGTCTCTTTACTCATTCCATAATGCATCATCCCGTGACTAATTCATTGGTCACATTGCTTGCAAGGCTTATAGTGATGTGCATTACCGAGAGGGCCCAGAGATACCTCTCCGACATTCGGAGTGACAAATCCTAATCTTGATCTATGCCAACTCAACAAACACCATCGGAGACACCTGTAGAGCATCTTTATAATCACCCAGTTACGTTGTGACGTTTGATAGCACACTAAGTGTTCCTCCGGTATTCGGGAGTTGCATAATCTCATAGCCATAGGAACATGTATAAGTCATGAAGAAAGCAATAGCAATAAACTAAATGATCATAGTGCTAAGCTAACGGATGGGTCTTGTCCATCACATCATTCTCCTAATGATGTGATCCCGTTCATCAAATGACAACACATGTCTGTGGTCAGGAAACTTAACCATCTTTGATTAACGAGCCAATCTAGTAGAGGCATACTAGGGACACTTTGTTTTGTCGATTTATTGACACATGTATCATGTTTCGGTTAATATAATTCTAGCATGAATAATAAACATTTATCATGATATAAGGAAATATAAATAACAACTTTACTATTGCCTCTAGGGCATATTTCCTTCACACGATATCATCCATGTAGGCTTCTATGTTTCTGTGCAACTGTGGCTCAAAACCAATCTGGATTGCCCTTGCAAAAGTGGACCCGACACTCTTTAATCCGAATGGCATGCGAACAAAGCAGTACGTACCACAAGGAGTGATAAACGACGTCTTCTATTCATCTTCCTTGGACATGAAGATTTGGTGATACCCAGAGTATGCGTCCAGAAAGGAGAGAAAATCACAACCCGAAGTGGAATCCACAATCTGGTCGATGCGCGGCAAGGGAAATGGGTCTTTTGGGCAAGCCTTGTTGAGATCTGTGAAATCTATGCAAAGCCTCCATTTTGCGTTAGCCTTCCGGACCACCACTGGATTTGCCAACCACGTGGGGTGCAATACTCCTCTGACCAAACCAGCCGCCTCAGGCTTCTTGATCTCTTTTGCAATAAACTGCTGCCTCTCCAAGGCCTTCTTCCGGACTTTCTGCTTGATAGATCAGTCATGTGGGCAGACAACAAGGTGGTGCTCGATTACCTCCCTGGGAACACCGGGTGTATTAGATGGTTGCCAGGCAAACACATCGATATTCACCCGCAGGAAGGCAACGAGCGCGCTTTCCTATTTGTCGTCGAGGGTGGCGCTGTGATGTAGGGTGGAACCCTAGATGTCCGATCTTTCATGAAAGGAGCGGATCCTGCGAAGAACACAAAGAACACGAGGGGAAACATGAGGGGAAACACGAGGGGAAACACGAGAGAATCACTCAAACCAAGAAGAACGATCACACATGTGCTAGATCCTCGAAATACAAAGAGAGATACACGATCCATAGTCAACACAGGATGATACAAAGGGTAATCGCTTCTTCTCCGTGAGGAGGTCTTGATGGTCTTCTCCACGAGGAGGTCTTGAATCCAACGTGGATCTTTTCCGTAGAGGGGTCGCTGTCTCTCTCGTGGAGTAGATCCGATGTGGATGAGCGAGGCTCTATCTCTAATATGAGCTATCACAACGCTAACCCTCGAATGGAGGAGGTGGAGGAGTATATATAGTCTACAACCATGAAGAGGTAAGTGGGAGAGCGATACAAGGCCAAAGGCCCGGCTGCGCACAGGCAGGTACCGGTCGTCCGGTGGCTCAGGAGGGACCGGTCGTCCGCTAGTCGCCGGACGTCCGCTGAAGACGTTTTGTGAAGAGGCACTGGACATCCAGTGTCCTCGGACTTCCGTTAATATTATTGGTCGTCCGGTGGGGGCCGGACGTCCGGTCGCTGGGAGGTGCTGTAGCTGGCGTTGGCTGTGCTTCAGGCACCGGTCGTCCGGTGGAGGCCGAACGTCCGCTCGCTAGAGCTTCTTTGGCAGCTCCTTGTACTTGGTGTCCTTGCCGTCTTGTCCATGGTCTTCCTCTTTGTTCCTGGTCATGCATAACACATATATTTGAGGTAGTAGCCATGTCTCGCATATGGAAAGTGATGGTTCGAAGAGGAGCGAGTTCACCTTGTGTCCAATGGTGTATAGTCGAGGTCTCATCTTATGTATCCTTGGGGCTTGGAGAGTAGTCGGAGTGTACATGGGGATGAACGTGGGATGCTCCGCATCATCTCCTCCCCCTTGGGAAAGATCCGACCTCGGATCGTGATCCTCATCAGCATGGAAACGATTGTCGTGGACGGACTTGTAGTTGGACGTAGTTGAAGGCATGGCGCAATGCAAGTACTCCAAGGTGTCTCCGGTATGTGGGACATGCAAAATGAGCAAACACAAAGTACACTTGGAAATACAATGGTTAGCGCACACAAAGTGTCCATCATGTGAGAATGAGTCCGTTCGGCAAGATTGTTCGTGACCAAGCGCATGAAGCTTACCAAGATGGTATAGAATGAGATGTAAAGCATTCATGGGAGCAAAAGCATTTATTGTGCACACAAATGTATTGTGAATGTGATCAATGCAACCATTGTGCAAAATGATGTCATAATGGGATGGTTTATCAAAAGCATGAACATGGTAATGGGTGCTCAATATGAGTATGTGATCATGCAATTGATGATGGGAAATATGATCATGATGTATGAAGATGCCATCAAGAAAGATCACAACAAATTTGCTAAGGAAATGCACAAGCTCATATATCATGGATGACATGGGAATACAAGATGCAATAAGGCAATCATAATGTGAGTCAATCCACGCATAAGATGCAAATTTGTCATGTGTACGATATGTCTATCGAGCATGACATGCGTGAGCACAATCAACAAATATGGAGGTGTTGGTGTACCAATGCTCGATGTTGTGGCGTGAGTGGAGCTTCGAAGGTGCATCCAATAAGTCCGAGCGCTCCTCAACTTGAAGGTTCATAGAGCCAATCTCCAATGTCGCTCCTTCGTCCGTGAGATGTATCACGTAGACAACAAGGAGACAACAATGAAAGAGTGACCCATCCAATATGCGTAATTGAGGATGGCTCAAAGGGAAGGAGTTCACATTTAGGAGATTCTCGCAAATGTTGGTGTTGCACATCGTGCATACCTTCACATGACCAAATTGTCTCATGACAGTATCGCCTTGTGAATCCTTCAAAATGAAAGAACATGACAAACACTCAGAAAAACAAATGAGGTTAGCGGAGATGCAAAATCTATCATTTGTGTGGTAAAATACCCAACAAGTGTATGCATCATGCTCATCATAAGAAAAGACAAGGGAGCATTTCATAGTATGGAGGCATATGATGCGAGAACAACCAAATACAATAGGCTCAAGTAAACAAGCATGCATCACAAGTAACATGTCCAAGTCTCCATGATCAATAAGCATAACAAGTTGGCACTCAATACAAGGGGATATGAGAGATGCCACTAATGGAGACAAGAGACAATGATCAAGACAAATCAAGTGAGAGGCATGAACATATATGTCATCAACCCAAGAAAGCAAGTAATAATGGAACATGGGTGATGCGACAAAGCAAGCAATCATATGAATCAAGGCAAGCAAGCTAGTAGTGCGAAGATGCAACGTACTAGAAGTAATCATGTCAAGTATGTCATGTGTGCAAATGATAGTCATGAATAATGCACAAGACACATCACAAGCATGAATGCAAGATATGAGCAAAATATCATCAATGTATTGGCGAGAGGCCATATGTAAATAGCAATGGGACATCATGACTCTGCCAACACAACAAGCATCAATAGCATGGGACATAAAGAAATCATGGCAATAGCTACTAGGGTCTCCACCAAGCATGCAAATACACATAGGAGTAGCATAATGGTTAATCATGGGTAGATCCAAGCAAGGGTCACAATTGCAGGGCAAAATCTTGTAAAGATGCATAACATGCAAAGTGAACAAGATACAATGGGCATAAAGTAACAAGTGATATATAGCCCAAAGCCGTGTGAGAGACAAGTATAATAGATGTGCGTAGTCGTTGCGCGAAGAAAATGGTGGGAAGGACAATCCACGGGATCCCAAGTCAACGTTGCTCACAAGAGCTCGTTTCGTCAACTCTTGGGATTGAGAGGTTGACGAGTATACGTGAGTACCTACACAAAACAAAGACAAAGGAAAAATTATGTGTGCATGGTATATCTACACATCATCCATCATGATGCGCGCGTGCTTGTGTTGGTTAGCACAAAATATCCAATGCTCAAATAAATGAGATGCGTGATATAGAAACATGTCACCCATCATGATAGGTTTGTTGTTATGTATAGCATAATGGAGACTCAAACTATCTAATGCATCATGGGATATATGTAGAGCATTGTTATTCATGGAATGCATATGGTGCAAGCAATTATGAGAATCATGCAAAGTATGGAATGCATAAAAATCTCGTAATATGTATGAGGAAACTATGGGGGTCTCCTCATGATCATTAGTGGAAACATCACACGGAGAATATTGACAACATGCAAAACAATGCATATTTGGAACATTGTGATCATGGCATGGAATAGTAGATGAATTGCGCAAATCATGTAAAGGAAGCATGGCAATATCATCACATGAAAAACAAAAGCCCAATGACCATCATCTCGTCATCTATGCCATAAGTGCAAATGGGATTTATGTTAACAGGACATGCATAGCTACTATGTTGAGATTGAAATGATGCAATATGGGATATCTCACCCATAGCATATGACAAGGTTAAAGGATTGTCAAACATGATGTGACCAAAATAATTTTCACATGATATCCTATGGAGCACAGCATCACAACTAGGCAACTCAACATGCTCATCATCATATTCATCAGAAATAGTTAAGTCATGACATGAAGAAGTTGCACTAGCATGAAGCATGGGAATAGGTGGATCAACATCATGCAAGCAATCATTAGTGAGATTGTCCACTAGTGGGACAAGAGAAGCACCATCACCTATGTTACCTTTGGAGCATCGCTCATGTGTTGTAGGTGAGGTGTCGAAGACCAAGTCGTGGTCATCTTCATCTTGATGGAACCATGTGGGGGGTGCATCATCGTCCACCATGGCCATCGTCGTCTCCATTGGAGGTATGGACTCATCGAGGATAGGCATGTCGTCATGTAGGAGACCTAGAACCAAATAAAACACACTCGGAGTAGAGGGTAAGTCGTTAGAAATCATAGTGGCCTCACGTGTCGTGTCAACTACCTCACTCACTAAGTGTTGTGGATCACTCACTCCCTCTTGGATGCTCTTACTCATATGGTTGGTGGAGTCACTCAAATGGCTCTCCACCTCACATAGGATGTGTGTCATGCTCTCAAGTGTGGGGCTAGTGGTGGTCACACTCATCCTCTCATAGGAAATGCACTCAATGTCATATATGGTGGAGTCACTCATCTCACTCATGGGGTGGTGGCTCTCCTCACATGGAAATTGGGGCATCTCGTCACATGTCGGTGTCGGAGAGATGTTGGTGCAAATGTCTCCATGATCAATCATGTCGTAGTCGTAGCAGTGGATGAAGGCCAAAGATGGCACATCGTCACTCTCCTCTAAGACCAAAGATAAGGTCTCATGTGCGGTCTCGTAGCTTGACTCGGAGTATGAGTCCAATATGGGCGCCGTCTTCATGTTGTTGAAGAGCTTCATGCTTGTCGCCATGGTCGAAGGGGATGGCCCTTGCTCTACTTTCTTCCTTGAGGGGCTTCCGAAGATGGAAGTGTCGCCCTCACTCGTAGGTGGTCGCCTCGTTTGTGAATATGTCGATGTAGGCGAACTCATGGGAAGTAGGCAAAGATGCTGTACGTACGAAGGCGAAGATGCCTTGAGAACACTTGGCGAAGATGCCGAAGTGGTTGGTGTAGCCGTAGCTCCGTCTTGGTGGTGCTCGTCTTGCGGTCTTCTCTTATTCTCATGAAGGTTGACCTTGGCGTGAAGTAGGGCTTGTTGGGACTTCTGCATTTGCACTTGGCGAGCATGTTCATGATGATGGTGTCCTTGTCATGCTTGAGCTCAATGGTGTTCATCGTCGTCGTGCACATGATGCTTGGAGGTGACTTGCGCTTCATGACGAGGTTGATCAGGAAGGTGATGGTGGTCGCCATGGAGATGTGGACGTGGACGAATTGCGCTTGTATCATTTTTGCACTCCGAGGTCTTGTGACTTGAACGTCACCGCCTTGAGGATGGTGAAGGGGACGAACGGTTGATCAACAAGGTCTGAATCTCCTACATCCTTGCATCTTGTTCCTTCTTTTGTGTGGAAAGCTTGTTTTCGATGTAGTCCCTTTTCCTTGCTTCGGAGTGACTAATGTCGATGGAGAGGTTCTCGATGCGCTCTCGCAATCTTGATTGTGCGCCTTGCATTTGTCGTTGTAGATCGAAGATTGATGCTTTGGTGATGTAGTTGTTCACGCCATCGATGTTGTCAAAGACCGGAGATGAAATGCCTTGCCTATCCATCACAATACTCGAGCAAATATGAGTGGAGAAAGGAGAAGAACTATACCAAATGTAGCTTGACCGATGTTGAAGATGGATCAATGATCACTCAATGATGTAACGAGGAAATAGCACAATTGGTACCAATTCTTGTCGGTTTCTCACACCTACACAAATAAGGCTTATGGTGGAGCTCGGTGAGGATAGTGGCACAAAAATTTGATGCAAAATGTTAGCAAGAGTCAATAATGTTGAAAGAGATTCACAAATTTGCAAGTGAAACAAGTAGACCAATAGCAATATGTGGCACACGGAAACACACACACAGATAGATAAATGGGGTCATGCAACCAAGGAATGAGCTCAAATTGTGGAATCTATGGAAAACGCTCGTGTTGCACAAATCAAGAGAGATGCTAGCATGATTTCTCAATAGGCGGATACGACACTTGTGCACAACCTATAAGATGCAAAATGTATCAACTTTCTATCCCAAGTATGCTATGTATGATGTTCCGGTGGTATGATCCAAGATGATCGGATATGACAATATTATATGAAATGTGGTATGATGCTATGGCACTTGCTTACAAGCTTCTTTGCTCTTTCTCTTTTGCTTAAAAGCTTTATTCTTTTTTTATAGCCACTTTTGCACAATGCACAAACCAAGATAGCAATTGTATATATGCGGGAACAAACTTGTGGCACACGAAATGATATGCTACCAATATGATATGCTATGTATGCAATGTATGGTGTAGATCACTAATGTGCACAAGTAACGTTGCCGGCAATACTCAAATGGCTAGTCTCGATAGGCAAGTAACGCAAAGTAGGCTAGGGGTTATCAATGCAATGGCAGGGGAATATACAATGGAGGGATACCACGATACCAAGATGATATGGAGGTTACCGTCCGCGGTGATGGTGAGTGGCGGTGATCTTGATGGAGATGCCAAGATGATGGAGACTCGTCCCTAAGTAGCCAAAACACCTTAGGAAACGGAAAAACTGCGAACTCAAAATCTCAAATGTCAAATGGTGGTAGCGGGAAAGCGGTGGTGGTTGCGGAAGCTCAATGGGATTGCGGAAATGCAATGATGGGTTTTGCGAGTAGGAATTGCGGAAATGGAGGGTTATTGGGTTATGTGAGTCATAGTTGAAGGGCACCGTCCCTAAGTAGCCGAAACACCTTAGGAGACACAACTCACAACTCAAACAAAATTGGGTTAAGTTGGGATGGTGGAAGTGTATGGTGGGCGAGGTTATGTGGTAGTGATGGTAGTGGTTGATGAGGAAGAAATCGTCCCTAAGTAGCAGAAACACCTTAGGAGACTCAAATCACTACTCAAGCAACCACTAATGCTATATGGATCACAAAGGGTTAGGTTGGGGAAGTCGGTGGTGGTGTAGTGGATGATGTGGTGGAAGCCCTAGGCAAAGATGCCAAAATTCCAAAATTTTTATGGAGTCAAATGATATTGGTGGTATTTTTTGGGGAAGGGGGATGTCAAGAGCTTCAAAACGAGCTAAAGAACATCAAAATCGGAGTTCGGATTAATTAGTTAAGGTCGAAACAAGAATCAACAGAAGTCTGAAACTACAGGTTACGGACGTCCGTAAATGGACGGATGTTCGGTCGCCGGACGTCCGGTTGGGTCAGAAATCCGCAAATTCTGCTCGGGTTAGGAGGTTCCGATCGTCCGGAAGGTTGCGGACGTCCGGTCGTTCCTGGGGCTCCGGACGTCCGTAAAAATGTCGGTCGTCCGGTGGGTCGGGGTCAACGCGAGATGCGAGTTTCGAGACACGATTTTGGGCGGAATTTGGGTATTTTGGGTCAAAATTGATGAGATTTTATGGATGGAAAGTGGGGAAACTTGGGGAAATGTTAGATCCACTCAAAACCAAGAAAATCCACGGATCAAGTCCAACAAAACTTCCTCAAACCAACAAATCACAAAAAAAATTGGGGCTATTTTTGGTGGGGATTTTCGAAATTAGGGAAGAACACAACAAAATTAGGCTAGAAAAAGAAGAGGGGAGGCCTCGAAATAATGATCAACGTGGCTCTAGATACCAAGATGATGTAGTGTGGAAACCTAGATGTATGATCTTTCATGAAAGGAGCGGATCCCACGAAGAACACAAAGAACACAAGGAGAAACACAAGGGGAAACACGAGGTGAAACACGAGAGATTTACTCAAACCAACAAGAACGATCACACATGTGCTAGATCCTCAAAATACAAAGAGAGATACACGATCCAAAGTCAACACAGGACGATACAAAGGGTAACCGGTTCTTCTCTATGAGGAGGTCTTGATGGTCTTCTCCGCGAGGAGGTCTTGAATCCAACATGGATCTTCTCTGTAGAGGGGCCGCTGTCTCTCTCATGGAGTAAGTCCGATGTGGATGAGCGAGGCTCTATCTCTAATATGAGCTATCACAACGCTAACCCTCGAATGGAGGAGGTGGAGGAGTATATATAGTCTAGAGCCACGAAGGGGTAAGTGGGAGAGGGATACAAGGCCAAAGGCCCGGCTGCGCACAGGCAGGTACCGGTCGTTCGGTTGGTACCGGTCGTCCGGTGGCTCAGGAGGGACCAGTCGTGCACTAGTCGCCGGACGTCCGCTAAAGACGTTCTGTGAAGAGGCACCGGACGTCCGGTGTCCTCGGACTTCCGTTAATATTACCGGTCGTCCGGTGGGGGCAGGACGTCCGCTCGCTGGGAGCTGTTGTAGCTGGCGTTGGCTGTGCTTCAGGCGCTGGTCGTCCAGTGGAGGCCGGACGTCCGCTCGCTGGAGCTTCTTTGGCATCTTCTTGTACTTGGTGTCCTCGCCGTCTTGTCCATGGTCTTCCTCTTTGTTCCTGGTCATGCATAGCACATATATTTGAGGTAGTAGCCATGTCTCGCATATGGAAAGTGATGGTTCGAAGAGGAGCGAGTTCACCTTGTGTCCAATGGTGTATAGTCAAGGTCTCATCTTATGTATCCTTGGGGTTGGAGAGTTGTCGGAGTGTACATGGGTATGAATGTGGGATGCTCCGCATCACGCTGATAGTAAAAGTACCATCAATGCCAGCCAGCCCTGCCAGGACCTTCTTCACTTAGGGTGCAACAACCTTAGATCTTTTGCTGTTAGAACACTCTGGCACGTCGTCAACGGGTGCCATGCACTTGGTGGGGGCACGCTTCCCAGACTCTTTGCCGTAGTCTCTAAAGTCCATCTTCTTTCCTTTACTTCCCTTGGCGGGAGCTGCCACTCCTGCGACCGCGTCCCGGTACATCTTGTCCACACAAATGATTGCATCCTTCTCATCTGATGGGATGGTAATGACTCCCAGTGGCCCAGGCATCTTCAATGTGTTGTAGGAATAGTGTGAAGCCGCCATAAACTTATTCACGGCGGGCGTCCAAGAATCCCATTGTACGGTAGGGGAAGATCAACCACATCAAACACAATCCTCTCAGTTCGGTAGTTTAGCTCTCCCCCAAACGTTACCGGCAATGTGATCTTTCCCTTAGGATGGCTCCTGCCGGGGTTAATTCCTTGAAACATGCCGGTAACCTCTAGCTCTTCTTATCCTATCTGAGATGACTACCGGGGAAATCAGATTCAACTCGGCCCCGCCATCCACCAGCATCTTTGTGACCTTGAGGTTGCGGATTGTTGGAGAGACCAACAATGGAAAACATCCTACCTCAGTGGTACGGCTAGGATGGTCCTTTTTGTTGAATATGATGGGAATACAAGACCATTTGAGCGGCTTCTGGGCCTCTAGCGTTGGCTCCATGACATTGACTTCTCGCGCCCACCGCTTGAGCTGGCGGTGAGAAGTGTGCAAGATGCACCTCCGTCAACGCACAAGGCGTCCGTGGCCTTCTGAAACTCCTGCTCACTGGTTCCCTCTTCATCCCCTCCATCACTCTCATTATCACATGTTTCCTTCTCTCGACCTCTGGCGGGCTTTCCTTGGTTCCGAAAGGGTTTGCCGGGGCGATTTGGTTCACCACCTCGGCCCTTACCGCCAACAATATTCTGGCCTTTTTCCTTATCACGCTTCTCATACTCCGCTCTTTGCTTCTTGACAAGCTGCTCGACCTAGTAACACTCTTAAAGGTCGTGGCCCTTGGTCCGATGAATCTTACAGTATGACCTATCACCCTTCCCATTCTCGGTGGCAGCGGCTTCCTGGCAGTCCGTGCACGCGGCAGCTTCCTTGCCGGGGACCTCTGCTTTGTCCTTCTTGCCGGTACTAGGCGTACCCGATCCTTCAACGGTTAGCACTGCTTTATCTCCCCGCTTCTTACTGCTCTTCTTGCTCTTTTTCTGACTGGTTGATTCATTATCATCTTCCGAATCAACATTGGCAGAATCTTCCTCTCCGGGTAACTTCCTTCCCTCCTCCATCCGAGTGCACTTATCCACTAGTGTGTAAAGCTCCTTCACAGTTTGGGCAACCACACGTTCATTTTGGAACAGATACGACGGTTGCGCATATTGGACTGGAAGGCAGCAATTACAGCTGCCGGATGGATATTTGGGATATTTCTATGAACTTTGCTGAATCTCTGTAAATACTTGCGGAGGGTTTCTCCTACCTTTTGCTGGAGAAGCTGCAAATCGCTGGGCCTGCCGGGTTCCTGACGACTGCTAGTGAAGGCGCCAATGAACTCGTGGCATAGGCCAGCCCATGATGAAATGGAGTTCTCGGGTAGGTGCATCAGCCAAGACCTCACGTTCGATTTGAGAGCCAAAGGGAAGTAGTTGGCAAACACCTTCTCATCTCTTCCCCCGGTAGCTTGAACAACGATGGTGTAGATGCTCAGGAACTCTGTCGAGTTCAGCCTCCCGTCGTATTTCTCAGGTATATCTGGTTTGAACATGCGAACGAACGGCCAACAGACTTGCCACAGCTCTCGTGTAAAGGCAGGGCAGCCAACCTCGAAAGGCAGGCACCCACCAACACCGAGCGCAGGCTCGTTGATGTTGAGGCCGTCACACCCATCGGTCCGGCGGAGGTCATCGCGGCGTTGCTCGACGATGATGCGCAAATCTCCTCTCCGCCTATCCTTCAAGCTCGACATTGGCCCGCGCGTACTCGAGGGTCAGAAGAGGCCATCGAGATGTCGTCAGGGTCCTGATTTTGTCGCACTCGCGCTGGTTGCTGATGACCCACAAGTGTAGGGGATCTATCGTAGCCTTTTCGACAAGTAAGAGTGTCAAACCCAACGAGGAGCAAAAGGAAATGATAAGCGGTTTTCAGCAAGGTATTCTCTGTAAGCACTAAAATTATCGGTAACAGATAGTTTCGTGATAAGGTAATTTGTAATGAGTAGCAAGTAATAAAAGTAAATAAAGTGCAGCAAGATGGCCCAATCCTTTTTGTAGCAAAGGACAAGCTTGGACAAACTCTTATATGAAGGAAAGCGCTCCCGAGGACACATGGGAATTATCGTCAAGCTACTTTCATCACGTTCATATGATTTGCGTTCGGTACTTTGATAATTTGATATGTGGCTGGACCGGTGCTTGGGTACTGTCCTTACTTGGACAAGCATCCCACTTATGATTAACCCCCATTGCAAGCATCCGCAACTACAACAGAGCATTAAGGTAAACCTAACCATAGGATGAAACATATGGATCCAAATCAGCCCCTTACGAAGCAACACATAAACTAGGGTTTAAGCTTCTGTCACTCTAGCAACCCATCATCTACTTATTACTTCCCAATGCCTCCCTCTAGGCCCAAACAATGGTGAAGTGTCATGTAGTCGACGTTCACATGACACCACTAGAGGGATAACAACATACATCTCATCAAAATATCGAACGAATACCAAATTCACATGACTACTAATAGCAAGACTTCTCCCATGTCCTCAGGAACAAACGTAACTACTCACAATGCATATTCATGTTCATAATCAGAGGGGTATTAATATGCATAATGGATCTGAACATATGGTCTTCCACCAAGTAAACCAACTAGCATCAACTACAAGGAGTAATCAACACTACTAGCAACCCACAGGTACCAATCTGAGGTTTGGATACAAAGATTGGATACAAGAGATGAACTAGGGTTTGAGATGAGATGGTGCTAGTGAAGATGTTGATGGATATTGACCCCCTCCCGATGAGAGGATCGTTGGTGATGACAATGGTGATGATTTCCCCCTCCCGGAGGGAAGTTTCCCCAGCAGAATAGCTCCGCCGGAGCCCTAGATTGGTTCCGCCAAGGTTCCGCCTCGTGGCGTCGGAGTTTCGTCCCGTAAGCTTGCTTATGATATTTTCTCGGACGAAAGACCTCATATAGCAGAAGATGGGCATCAGAGGGCCACCAGGGGGCCCACGAGGCAGGGGGGCGTGCCGAGGGGGTAGGGCGCGCCCCCACCCTCATGGCCAGGGTGTGGGCCCCCTCTGCTATTTTCTTCGCTCAGTATTTTTTATTATTTCCAAAAATAACTTCCGTGGAGTTTCAGGACTTTTGGAGTTGTGCAGAATAGGTCTCTAATATTTGCTCCTTTTCCAGCCCAGAATTCCAGCTGCCGGCATTCTCCCTCTTTATGTAAACCTTGTAAAATAAGAGAGAACATGCATAAGTATTGTGACATAATGTGTAATAAAAGCCCATAATGCAATAAATATCGATATAAAAGCATGATGCAAAATGGACATATCAACTCCCCCAAGCTTAGACCTCGCTTGTCCTCAAGCGAAAGCCGAAATCGAAAAATATGTCCACATGTTTAGAGATAGAGGTGTCGATAAAAATAAAATACGGACATGAGGGCATCATGATCATTCTTAGAACATCAACATATATATATTTTGTCATATGATCTCTTATGCTAAAGTAACAATTCAATCACAATTTCAAGTATGAATTATAAACTTCGTTGAGAACCAACAAACTCTAATCTCAGTCATTGAGGAAATTGCAATTTATCATAACATAGGAAAGATTCAATATAAGAGCTTTTCAGCAAGTCCACATACTCAACTATCATTTAGTCTTTCACAATTGCTAACACTCACGCAATATTTATGGCTATGGAGTTTTAATCGGACATAGAGAAAGATAGGGGCTTATAGTTTTGTCTCCCAACGTTTTACCTCAAGGGTAATGTCAACCATAATAGTTCATGAAAACTCACATCCAATTATCTATATATATATATATATATATATATATATATATATATATCTGGATGTTCCCAACACATTGTGCTTGTCAAAGGATAAAATGTAAAAGGAAAGGTGAAGATCACCATGACTCTTATATAAGGTAGAAGATAAAAGTAAAATATAGGCCCTTTGCAGAGGGAAGCAGAGGTTGTCATGCGCTTTTATGGTTGGATGCACAAAATCTTAATGCGAAAGAACGTCACTTTATATTGCCACTTGTGATATGGACCTTTATTATGTAGTCCGTCGCTTTTATTTCTGCCACATCACCAGATCGTATAAAGCTTATTTTCTCCCACAGTAATAAGTCATACATATTTAGAGAGCAATTTTCATTGCATGCACCGATGACAACTTACTTGAAGGATCTTACTCAATCCATAGGTAGATATGGTGGACTCTCATGGCAGAACTGGGTTTAGTGATATTTGGAAGCACAAGTAGTATCTCTACTTGGTGCAAAGAAATTGGCTAGCAAGAGAGGGAAAAGCAAGCTCAACATGTTGGATGATCCATGACAATATAATTTATCTCGGATGAAAGAAAACATAACCCATTACGTTGTCTTCCTTGTCCAACGTCAACTCTTCAGCATATCATACTTTAATGAGTGCTCACAGTCATAAAAGATGTCCAAGATAGTATATTATATTTGAACCTCTCTTTCCTTATTACTTCATATTAATTGCAATGATGACCAAAACTATGTGTGTCAACTCTCAATAACTTTTATTCTTCATACTCTTTATATGTGAGCTCATTACTCTCCATAAGATCCATATGATCTCTTTATTTCTTCTCTATTTATTCACTCATAATCATAGCAGGATAATCAAGCCCTTGACTCAACACTAATCTTTATTATATAGCTCACGGACTCAATTACATAGAAGGATCATAAAGCAAAACTCACAACTAGATCATACTAAAACTTTATTCCACTAGATCAAGATATTATCAAGAGGATCAACTAAGAAAAATGGTAAAGATAAAAGTGATGGTGATACGATACCGGGGCACTCCCCCAAGCTTGGCAGTTGCCAAGGGAAGTGCCCATACCCATGTGTTTATATCTCCTTCTTTGTTGGTGAAGAAGATGATGGTTTTGTTGATGGCGTAGGATTCTTTCTTAATTTGCGCTTGAGGACAGAATTTTGATTCCTCAGGTCATCAATATCCCGCTCCAGGCTTAATATTTTTTTGCATAATTCCTGCTTGTTTTCCTGCAAGAGGCGAAAAGGGATAAACTCGATCTTAAGTTTGTTTGCTCTATCAGGGAGGCTTGACTTTTTGAACTCCACATGCATGTCCCCAGGTTGAGGTAATGGGACTTCATCTTCATCTGAGCTCGTGTCCTCCTTTCCCTTGGGTTCATAGTCCTCTTCTTCTTCCGTAGTCCAACCATAATGCTCCACATCCCCATAGACCTTAGGATCTACAAGGTAATCAGCCACGTAGCTTTGTCCTTCCGAATCCTGGGACGACATGTTACTCTAATCTGCAGCAGGACAGCTCGAAACAAAGACATGAGATATTTGCGTGATACGGTGGTCAAAACCTTCGGGAGATTATATAATGAATTTTTACCGACCAAAAGAAGTATCTTGCAAGAAAACGGAGTCCGGAGAGCACACGAGGTGGCCACGAGGTAGGGGGCGCGCCTAGGGAGTAGGGCGCGCCTCCCACCCTCGTGGAAGCCTCGTGTCCTCCCCGGACTGCTTCTTATTTCCCTACTTTTCTAAATATTCCAAAACAGAGAAAAATTGCCATTAGAACTATTTTGGAGTCGGTTTACTTACCGTACCACATACCTATTCCTTTTCGGGGTCTGAAACATTCTGGAAAGTCTCCCTTATGTATTCCTCCGGGGTTATGGTTTCGATAATATTAGTTTCAACATTTATAGGATTACCTGAGATATAATGTTTAATTCTTTGACCGTTCACCACCTTCGGATTTGTGCCTTCGAAGTTGTTGATTTATATGGCACCGGAACGATAGACCTCCTCGATAACGTAAGGACCTTCCCATTTAGAGAGAAGTTTTCCTGCAAAAAATCTTAAACGAGAGTTGTATAATAATACATAATCACCTACATTAAACTCACACTTTTGTATCCTTTTGTCATGCCATCTTTTAACTTTTTCTTTAAACAGTTTGGCATTCTCATAGGCTTGGGTTCTCCATTCATCCAGTGAGCTAATGTCAAATAACCTCTTCTCACTGACAAGTTTAAAATCATTATTGAGCTCTTTAATAGCCCAATATGCCTTATGTTCTAGTTCGAGAGGTAAGTGACATGCTTTTCCATAAACCATTTTATACGGAGACATACCCATAGGATTTTTATATGCAGTTCTATAGGTCCATAATGCATCATCAAGTTTCTTAGACCAATTCTTTCTAGATCTATTAACAGTCTTTTGCAAAATTAATTTGAGTTCTCTGTTACTCAATTCTACTTGACCACTAGACTGTGGGTGATAAGAAGATGCAATTCTATGATTAACATCATACTTAGCAAGCATTTTACGAAAGCCACCATGAATAAAATGTGAACCACCATCAGTCATTAAATATCTAGGGACTCGAAACCTCGGAAAGATAACTTCTTTAAGCATCTTAGTAAAGGTGCTATGATCAGCACTACTAGTTGGAATAGCTTCTACCCACTTAGTAACGTAATCAACAACAACTAAAATATGTGTATACCCATTAGAGGAAGGAAATGGTCCCATATAATCAAAGCCCCAAACATTAAATGGTTCAATAACAAGTGAATAATTCATAGGAATTTCTTGACGTCTACTAATATTACCAATTCTTTGACGTTCATCACAAGACAAGACAAACTTACGGGCACCCTTGAAGAGAGTAGGCCAATAAAAAACCAGATTGCAATACCTTATGCGCAGTTCTATCTCTAGCGTGGTGTCCTCCATAGGCTTCGGAGTGATACTTGCATAGGATCTATTCCTATTCATGCTCAGGTATACAACGTCTAATAACACCATCCACTCCTTTATAAAGGTGTGGGTCATCCCAGAAGTAATGTCTTAAATCATAGAAGAACTTTTTCTTTTGCTGGTATGTGAAACTAGGTGGTATAAATTTAGCAACAATATAATTAGCATAATCAGCATACCATGGAGCACTTCGAGAAGCATTTATGACATTTATTTGTTCATCAGGAAAGCTATCATCAATAGGTAGTGGGTCATCGAGAACAGTTTCTAACCTAGACAAGTTGTGTGCAACGGGGTTCTCAGCTCCCTTTCTATCAATAATATGCAAATCAAATTCTTGTAGCAGGAGAACCCATCTAATAAGTCTAGGTTTAGCATCTTTGTTTTCCATAAGGTATTTAATAGCAGCATGATCAGTGTGAATACTTACTTTAGAATCAACAATATAAGGTCTGAACTTATCACAATAAAATACAACTGCTAAGAATTACTTTTCAGTAGTAGCATAATTTCTTTAGGCACCGTCTAGGGTTTTACTAGCATATTGGATAACATTTAATTTCTTATCAACTCTTTGTCCTAGAACAACCCCTACAGCATAATCACTAGCATCACACATAATTTCAAAGGGTAAATTCCAATCAGGTGGCTGAACAATAGGTGCAGAAATTAGGGTTTTCTTAAGTATTTCAAATGCTTCTACACAATCATCATCAAAGACAAAAGGAATATCTTTTTGTAATAGGTTAGTCAGAGGCCGAGAAATTTTTGAGAAGTCATTAATGAACCTCATATAAAAACTGGCGTGACGGAGGAGGCTTCTTATACCTTTAATGTCCTTGGGACATGGCATCTTTTCAATAGCATCAACTTTAGCTTTATCAACTTCAATGCCTCTTTTAGAAATTTTATGCCCCAAGACAATACCCTCGTTAACCATAAAGTGGCATTTCTCCCAATTCAGAACAAGATTAGTTTCTTCACATCTCTGCAAAACTCGATCAAGGTTGCTCAAGCAATCATCAAAAGAGGATCCATAAACGGAGAAATCGTCCATGAAAACCTCACATATCTTTTCACAAAAGTCAAAAAATATAGCCATCATGCATCTTTGAAAGGTAGCGGGTGCATTACATAAACCAAAATGCATACTTCTATAAGCAAAAGTATCTGAAGGGCAAGTGAAAGTGGTCTTTGCTTGATCATCAGCTGACACATGTATTTGAGAGAAACCAGAGTAACCATCTAGAAAGCAAAAATGTGTATGTTTGGATAATCTTTCTAGCATTTGATCAATAAAAGGTAAGGTGTAATGATCTTTTTTAGTAGCCTTATTTAGTTTGCGAAAATCAATTACCATCCTATAACCTGTAATAATTCTTTGTGGAATCAATTCATCTTTATCATTAGGAACGACAGTGATACCTCCCTTCTTAGGGACACAATGGACAGGACTTACCCACTGACTATCAACAACGGGATACATTATACCTGCCTCAAGGAGCTTTAGTATTTCTTTTCCTACCACTTCTTTCATATTAGGATTCAGCCGTCATTGGTGATCGATAACTGGTTTGGCATCTTTCGCTAAGTTTATTTTGTGTTGACATAGAGTGGGGCTAATGCCCTTAAGATCATCAAGAGTATATCCAATAGCAGCACGGTGCTTCTTCAGAGTTTTCAATAATTTTTCTTCCTCCTCTAAAAGGTTAGCACTAATAATAATAGGATATATCTTCTTTTCATCAAGATAAGCATATTTAAGAGTATCAGGCAATGGTTTAAGCTCAAACACGGGATCACCCTTGGGTGGAGGAGGATCCCCTAGGATTTTGTAACATCCCAAATTTTCAATTTGGAATGTTATACACTAGATCATCACTGCATATCATATTTTATTTTCCTTTGGTCTGATCCTAGAAATTCTACGCAACTCAAGGACCCACGGAGAGAGTTGGGGATTTCATTATTTCATATTTGAGTTTTCTCAAATTTTGAAAATAGGATCATTTGATTTTATCTGTTTTATCTTCAATTATTTCTATTATACAAATATGAGAGAGGGAATAAAACGACTTTCCCAAAATAAAGAAATATCGAGGATTTAATAATAAAAATCAAATAAGATTTTATTTTGGATTTATTGGCTATTTTATTTGAATTTAGAAAAAATGCGCGTTTTTAAAAATTGCATTTAGGCCCCAAATAAATGTTCATCTTGTGCGGCTTGATTTTAGAAGCCGGGGAAAATTTATTTCGGGATTTTTGGAGTCCGTTTAGTATTTCTGTGCGAAATTATTTAAAAAAACGCGAAACCGACCTTGGGCCGTAATCGGCCAGGACTCTGTCCGTCGGGCCTTTATAAGGAGCCGACCCCGAGCCCCAAGCCCACCCCGCACCAAACCCTAACCCTAGCCGCGCCCTAGCCGCCGCCACCGAGGTCCGCCACCGCCGATTTTTCCCGGAAAACCGTTCGGTTTTTCCGCCGGTTTTTGATCGTTTTTTAGATCCATTTTTTTGTTAGATCGATTTTTTTCCGGTTTAGTCTCTTTAGCGAGCGTTCGCTCGTTCGTTCGTTTTAACGGACACGTTCATCATTTAGTTACAGAAAACGAACATTCGTTCGTTAATCTGTTCGTCATTTTCTTTTTCTCGGATTTTCCGCGATTATTTCTGATCGCGATTTCTGATCCGATTTTCGTTCTAGTATAACTTTTCGCTCGTTTATCGGAATCAGGAGATTCAAGCGCCTGGAGTTTCTTCTCGAAACACTCTTTCCGTTTAACCAACTCAAACAAGTTTTTGCTTCTGTAAAATTTGACCTAGATCCAGAATAGCAAAAGAAGTTTGTTTCTTTCGCCGTTTGTCTTTCGTTGTTTCGTTCGATTTGATTCTTTTTGCCAACCGGAGTTCTTAAGTTGAACTTTCTGGTTTGATCTCTTATTTGAGTTTTACCCGTGCATTGGATGAGAACTTATTGTATGCTTGTTTGTTTGCGATAGAGTACCCGGATTGCGCCGCTTACTACTTCGAATTGCTAGGTTTCGCGGATCATCAGCAAGGCAAGTAACACTTTGATCATACCTCCTACTATCCAGTTTTATTGCATTAGATCAAACCTCAAACAATTACACGATTAGGATCAAATTAAATTGTGGGCTTTGGGAAGTAGATGAGGTAGTACCTATTACCTGTTTCATTATCAAACCTTTGGGAGTTACTTCTACGTTTGCTTATATTGCCATGCTATGCTAGTAGACGTGGATTGGGTGAGTGTATCCATGACAGATGTGAGATTGTTAAATTAATGGTTTATCTAAGGTGGCAACTTGAACACACATCTGGGTGGACTGAGGCACCTGGGTATTCTAGCGATTGCCTGTTTTCTTTTGGACCGCCACCCAGGCTCAAAGGGATCATGAGATTATGCAATCTAGAAACTTCCGTGTGCAGCCACAAGCTACTATGGGCTCTAGCATAGTTGACTAAGTTGTGCGAACTCTTACAGTGGTAGACTAGCAGATGTAGGGGATGTAGTTTGGTACGGTCTACCCGTTCGTAAGGTGCCAGCGCTTCTGAAAGACTATGTCTCGGTCATCCGTTTCTCAAACATCATGTAGTGCGAGAACCCCAACGGAGGAGATCGAGTTTTATGGGGAAAAGTGCGCAAACCTCTGCAGAGTGTATAAACTAATCATGGTTAGCCGTGTCCCCGGTTATGGACAACTTGAGTATCTAGTACTTGGATTATCATGTGAATCTCATCATGTTACTTTAATTAATATTGTTGGGTTTTAATGTTGATGCTTAATTTGGATTGAGAGGGTGTCTACACTCTCAATGTTTAACAACCACCATGATAGTTAAATAAAATTTATTCCTTTGTAGTAGGGAAAAATTGGCTTTACGCAAAACTGTAACCATAGAGCTTTCCACCAGCCAAATATGCATGTAGTATAGCTTTATTCTTCCATTATTCTCTATGTGATTATTCTCTATGTGTTACCTTGCCAGCATATTCCATGTGCTGACCCGTTTCGGGCTGCAACGTTCATGTTGCAGACTTTTCAGACGACGAGTAAGGTGCCTTTAGGTCGTGGTTCTATACTTAGTGATGCCGTTGGAGTTGATGGACTCACCTATCTTCCAAGCCTTCCGCTGTTATCGTTATTAGATGGCCTTAAGCCATATTTATTGTAATAAGTTCTCTTTTGAGACACTCAATTTAATAAGTGTGTGATTGCTACTCTGTTATAAATCCTTCAAGTACTGTGCATGTCAGCATTACCGATCCAGGGATGACACTGGTGCACAGAGATTGGACCGTTTGAGGTCTGGTCGCTACAAGATGGTATCAGAGCACACGCTGACTTTAGGACACAACCACTAAGCTAAAGCCCTAGATCACTACTCACTCTTCTCATTTCTGACTCCTCATCTTCTCTACTCTTTTAGGATGGCGGATGCAAGGAACAAGTTCATGCAACCGGATGAAGATACACCCTTTGGACGCCACTTGAAAGAAGTCACTAGATATCTAAACATCGGAGTACCAAGTTTCACTGAAACCTACAACGCCACTTTACCTGAAGAGGAGCGCTGGATGATTCAAGTTCAAGTTCTAGCAAAGACGTTCATGCCAGTCACCAAGCCCATAGAGTTTTCCTTTGATGCACCAACCTGGAGTCTAGGAAAGAGCATGGCAGCTCACATCACCATGGGACGTATTGGAGAAGTTTACCGCAACGATCTCAAGGATACTATCTACCATATTTGTGGGCGCCGAGATGAGCAATGGGAGATGATCAGCACCAAGAAGGATAGATCAATCACAGCTTTCATCCAGGAGTTAAACCAGCACATTCGACGATAGGAGAACCAGATGTGCGCAGATATGATAGATCTGAAGAAGGCGAGGACAAGAATCACGGAACTGGAGGAAGAACTCAAGGCTACACGTGAAGATTATATGGAGGAAATCGAAGTATTAGTGGAGAAGAATGACGACCTGATCAAGAAGATCAGAATATTCATGGGAGGCCCTACACCAGTAGAAGAAGACGAAGAACCCAAGGAGATTCGCCCGGAAGACTACATCATCATCGACGACACCGACTCAGACCCAGATGATAGCGATGATGACTATGTTGATGAAGCTGGAGCAGATATCATGGAGTCTGCAACCGAAGAATATTTCTAGTAGACAACCCCATCAGTAGTAGTATTCCACCATGTAAATATAGTAGTCCGAGCACTTTTGCGATAGTTAGACCGATTGTATGCCCTTGTTAGATTGAATGAAGTGATATTGTTTGCTTTTGCCTCATGTGCATATGGGTAGTGTTTTCTCTCTAGACCTCATTCTATTCTTAAATCTCATCTTTTCTAAACCCATCAGATGCCTCCGAGACGTGACAATGGATTTGCTTTCCCACCGGAGCTCACTCAATTGATTCAGGAGCAAAATACGTTGATGCAGTTGCTAGTCCAGAATCAGAATCAGGGGAACAACAACAACAACCCACCACCACCACCACCTGTTGATCACTTAACCCGTTTTCTTAGGCTGAATCCGCCGGTGTTCTCCAGTAGCACCGAGCTGATAGTAGAAGATGATTGGCTCCGCAAGATTGGAAGGGAGTTAACCACTACAGGATGTACTAATGCTGAGAAGGTGCCTTTTCCGCACATCAGTTGGATGGACCAGCAGCATCATGGTGGGAGAATTACACTGTCACCTACCCTATAGCCACGGTGACATGGGATCAGTTTCAGCAGGCTTTCCGTACTGCCCATGTTTCAGTAGGAGCTATGGCCATGAAGAAGCGTGAGTTTTGCAACTTGCGCCAAGGAGGATGGACCGTTGGCCAATATGTGGATGACTTTAGTAAGCTAGCACGTTATGCCCCAGATGACGTTGCTATGGATGCTGCTAAGCAGGAGAAGTTTCTGGAAGGATTGAATGATGAGTTGATCATGCAGTTGATGGTAGCAAGCTTCAACAACTACCAGGAGTTGGTAGATCGTGCTCTTATGATTGAAGGGAAGCAGCAGCAAATTGAGAACCGCAAGAGGAAGTATGGACAAGGAAGTACAATTCTGGAGCTTAGCAGAAGCCGCGTTTTACCCCTAGACCAGGAGGACCTTTCTAGCATACCCATGGAGGAGGTAGCTCGCACAATCATAATGGCCCCAAGAATGGTAATGGAAATGGAGGAAGTAACAGCCAAAACCGTACCAACCCGTCAACCCCAGCTAAGAGAGACTTGAGCCAAGTCACTTGCTTCAAGTGCCAGAAGACCGGACATTATGCCAATGAATGTCCTGAAGCCTAGAATGGAAGTGGCAATGGAAGCTCTAGGAAGAAGCCAAACCCTTTCAACAGGGGATAGGTGAACCACGTTAACATGGAGGAGGTTGAAGCTCAGCCAAATGCAGTAATAGGTAAGTTTTTGGTTAAGTCATTTACTGCACTCGTTCTTTTTGATACTGGTGCATTGCATTCATACATCTCAAGGGGATTTGTGGATAAGTACAAATTGCCAACCCAAGCCCTTAGGTCACCCATGTTAGTAACCTCGCCTGGAGCAGAGTATATGGCTAGTCTATGGTGTGATCGGTTACCATTAAGGATTGGTAACTATGTATTTCCCTCGGACCTAATAGTATTGGAATCGCAAGGATTGGATGTGATATTAGGCATGGATTGGTTATCAAAGTATGAAGGGAACATTGAATGCGCCAGTAAGTCAATTTTGCTTACTATGCCAGAAGGAAGAAGGATCAAGTATGTATCCCAGCATGTGCCGAAGAGGACTCAACTAAATTCCCTAAGAGGAGTTGTGCAGGAGGAAGTACCAGTGGTGAAGGATTTTCCGGATGTATTTCCATAGGAGTTGCCAGGCATGCCACCAGATAGAGATATTGAATTTTTGATTGAGCTTTTGCCAGGCACAGGGCCAATATCTAAGAGACCATACAGAATGCCCGCAAAAGATTTGGAGGAGATTAAGAAGCAGATTAAGGAGTTACTGGATAAGGGTTATATTCGCCCAAGTTCTTTGCCTTGGGGATCGCCAGTACTTCTAGTGGAGAAGAAGGATGGATCGTTAAGGATGGTTGTTGATTATCGGGGATTGAATGAAGTAACAATCAAGAACAAGTACCCACTACCAATGATCAATGATCTGTTTGACCGATTGCAAGGAGCTAAGGTATTTTCCAAGATCGATCTTCGATCAGGATACCATCAGTTGAAGATTCGAGAATAGGATATACCTAAGACGACTTTTACCACCAGGTATGGGCTGTACGAGTATACCGTCATGTCATTTGGCCTGACTAACGCACCTGCATATTTTATGAACATGATGAACAAAGTGTTTATGGTGTTTTTGGATAAGTTCATCGTAGTGTTCATTGATGATATTCTGGTTTACTTGAAGAATGAAGAGGATCATAAGGAACATTTGCGTTTGGTACTTGAGAAGCTCAGAGAACATCAGCTATATGCCAAGTTTAGCAAATGTGAATTTTGGTTGAAGGAAGTTGGATTCCTCGGACACGTTATATCCGGAGAAGGTATAGCAGTAGATCCCACGAAGGTTGACACTGTGACAAATTGGGAAGCCCCAACAACAGTTGGAGAGATCCGGAATTTTCTTGGACTCGCAGGATACTACCAGAGATTTATTGAAAATTTCTCGAAGATTGCAAAACATATGACAGAGTTGTTAAAGAAGGATACCAAATTCAAATGGACTGAGGAATGTGAGGCCAGTTTCTAGGAGTTGAAGAAACGTCTGGTTACATCACCAGTGTTGATTTTGCCGGATCAGAACAAGGATTATGAGGTGTATTGTGACGCTTCACGTTGAGGACTTGGAGCAGTGCTTATGCAGGAGGGAAGAGTTTTTTCATATGCCTCACGATAGCTTAAGCCTCATGAGTTGAATTATGCCACGCATGATTTGGATTTAGTAGCTGTAGTGCATGCGTTGAAGACTTGGAGACATTTTCTCATTGGAAACCATTGTGAGGTGTACACGGATCACAAGAGTTTGAAGTATATTTTCACGCAGAAGGAGTTGAATCTCAGGCAAAGGAGATGGTTGGAGCTCATCAAGGATTATGATATGAGATTGCATTATCATCCCGGAAAGGCTAACGTAGTAGCAGATGCGTTGAGCCATAAAAGCCATGTCAACACTCTAATGACGGGAGATTTACCGAAGGAGTTAGCCAAGGATCTTCGTGAGCTATGTTTGGAGATAGTTCCGAGAGACTATGTAGCAGCATTGGAGATTCAGTCTACATTGATGGATAAGATCAGAGAAGCTCAGAAGACTGACAAGGAGATTGCTTCTATTAAAGAGAAAATGAGCAAAGGAAAAGCTAAAGGATTTCATGAGGATGAGCACGATACCTTATGGTTTGAAGACCGTGTTTATGTGCCCAATGACCCGGAGATCAGGAAGTTAATTCTGCAAGAGGCCCGTGATTCACCATATTCAATTCACCCAGGAAATACCAAGATGTATTTGGATTTGAAGGATATTTTCTGGTGGACCGGAATGAAGAAGGATATTGCAGAGTATGTAGCAGTTTGTGATGTGTGTCAGAGAGTAAAGGCAGAGCATCAGAAGCCAGCGGGATTGCTACAGCCATTGCCAATACCCGAATGGAAGTGGGATAAGTTAGGCATGGATTTTATTACAGGATTGCCCAGAACTCGTTCAGGCTATGACTCGATTTGGGTTGTAGTTGATCATTTGACTAAGGTAGCTCATTTCATTCCAGTGAAGACTACCTACACCAGTGCTAAGTTGGCAAAGATATACATGACCAGGATCGTATGTCTGCATGGAGTTCCAAGGAGTATTGTATCAGATAGAGGAACCTAGTTTACCTCAAAGTTCTGGAATCAGTTGCATGAGACTTTAGGTACCATGCTAGAGTTCAACACAACTTTTCATCCACAGACAGATGGACAGACCGAGAGAGTCAATCATATTTTGGAGGATATGCTGAGAGCTTGCGCGCTAGATTACGGATCTAGTTGGGACGAGAATTTGCCATACGCAGAGTTCTCCTACAACAACAGTTATCAATTCGGTTTGAAGATGGCCCCTTTCGAAGCCTTGTACGGAAGGAGGTGCAGGACCCCGTTGTCGTGGGATGAAGTTGGAGACCGCCAGTTGTTTGGACCGAATTTGATTAAAGAATCTGAACAGAAGGTGAAGTTGATTCGCGATAGACTCAAGGTAGCCCAGTCCAGGAAGAAGAGCTATGCAGATTCTAAACACAAGGAGATAGTTTACAAAGTCGGAGACCGAGTCTATCTTCGAGTATCTCCACTTCGAGGAGTTAAGCGCTTTGGAGTTAAGGGAAAGTTAGCGCCACATTTTGTAGGACCATACAAGGTTTTGGAGCGTATGGGAGAAGTAGCCTACAAGTTGGAATTGCCCGAAGGATTGTTAGGAGTTGACGATGTATTCCACGTTTCCCAGTTGAAGAAGTGCCACGCAGAGATGGCTGAAATACCGCTGAGGGATACAGTGCCGCTGGAAGCGATTCAGTTGGACAGTGATTTGACCTATGAGGAGAAACCAGTCAAGATTCTTGAGTATGCCAGCCGAGTCACCCAGAGCAAGGTTATCAAGTTTTGCAAAGTTCAGTGGAGCCACCACACCGAGGATGAAGCCACCTAGGAGTGAGAGGAAAATCTGCTGAAGGACCACCCTCACCTATTTTCTAGCCAACCCGAATCTCGAGGGCGAGATTCATCTTAAGGGGGGTAGGTTTGTAACATCCCAAATTTTCAATTTGGAATGTTATACACTAGATCATCACTTCATATCATATTTTATTTGCCTTTGGTTTGATCCTAGAAATTCTAGGCAACTCAAGGACCCACGGAGAGAGTTGGGGATTTCGTTATTTCATATTTGAGTTTTCTCAAATTTTGAAAATAGGATCATTTGATTTTATCTATTTTATCTTCAATTATTTCTATTATACAAATATGAGAGAGGGAATAAAATGACTTTCCCAAAATAAAGAAATATTGAGGATTTAATAATAAAAATCAAATAAGATTTTATTTTGGATTTATTGGCTATTTTATTTGAATTTAGAAAAATGCGCGTTTTTCAAAATTGCAGTTAGGCCCCAAATAAATGTTCATCCTGTGCGGCTTGATTTTAGAAGTCGGGGAAAATTTATTTCCGGATTTTTGAAGTCCGTTTAGTATTTCTTTTGTTTGTTTTTCTGCGTGAAATTATAAAAAAAAACTCGAAACCGACCTTGGGCCGTAATCGGCCAGGACTCTGTCCGCGGGGCCTTTATAAGGAGCCGACATCGAGCCCCAAGCCCACCCCGCACCAAACCCTAACCCTAGCCGCAGCCGCCGCGCCGCCACCTCCGCCGGTTTTTCCCGAAAACCGTTCGGTTTTTCCGCCGGTTTTCGATCGTTTTTTTCGATCCGTTTTTTGTTAGATCGGTTTTTTTCCCAGTTTAGTCTATTTAGCGAGCATTCGCTTGTTTGTTTGTTTTAACGGAAGCGTTCATCATTTAGTTACAGAAAACGAACGTTTGTTCGTTAATCTGTTCGCCGTTTTTCTTTTTCTCAGATTTTCCGCGATTATTTCTAATCGCGATTTCTGATCCGATTTTCGTTCTAGTATAACTTTTCGCTCGTTTATCGGAATCAGGCGATTCAAGCGCCTGGAGTTTCATATCGAAACCCTCTTTCCGTTAAACCAACTCAAACAAGTTTTTGCTTCTATAAAATTTGACCTAGATCCAGAATAGTAAACGAAGTTTGTTTCTTTCGCCATTTGTCTTTCGTTGTTTCGTTCGATTTGATTCTTTTTGCCAACCGGAGTTCTTAAGTTGAACTTTATGGTTTGATCTCTTATTTGAGTTTTACCCGTGGATTAGAAGAGTACTTATTGTATGCTTGTTTGTTTGCGATAGAGTACCCGGATTGCGTCGCTTGCTACTTCGAATCGCTAGGTTTCGCGGATCATCAGCAAGGCAAGTAACACTTTGATCATACCTCCTACTACCCAGTTTTATTGCATTAGATCAATCCTCAAACAATTGCATGATTAGGACCAAATTAAATTGTGGGCTTTGGGAAGTAGATGAGGTAGTACTTATTACCTGTTTCATTATCAAACCTTTGGGAGTTACTTCTGCGTTTGCTTATATTGCCATGCTATGCTAGTAGACATTGATTGGGTGAGTGTATCCATGACAGATGTGAGATTGTTAAATTAATGGTTTATCTAAGGTGGCAACTTGAACACACATCTGGGTGGACTGAGGCACCTGGGTATTCCAGCGATTGCCTGTTTTCTTTTGGACCGCCACCCAGGCTCAAAGGGATCATGAGATTATGCAATCTAGAAACTTCCGTGTGCAGCCACAAGCTACTATGGGCTCTAGCATAGTTGACTAAGTTGTGCGAACTCTTACAGTGGTAGACTAGCAGATGTAGGGGATGTAGTTTGGTACGGTCTACCCGTTCGTAAGGTGCCAGCGCTTCTGAAAGACTATGTCTCGGTCATCCGTTTCTCAAACATCATGTAGTGCGAGAACCCCAACGGAGGAGATCGAGTCTTATGGGGAAAAGTGCGCAAACCTCTGCAGAGTGTATAAACTAATCATGGTTAGCCGTGTCCCCGGTTATGGACAACTTGAGTATCTAGTACTTGGATTATCATGTGAATCTCATCATGTTACTTTAATTAATATTGTTGGGTTTTAATGTTGATGCTTAATTGGGATTGAGAGGGTGTCTACACTCTCAATGTTTAACAACCACCATGATAGTTAAATAAAATTTATTCCTTTGTAGTAGGGAAAAATTGGCTTTGCGCAAAACTATAACCATAGAGCTTTCCACCAACCAAAAATGCATGTAGTATAGCTTTATTCTTCCATTATTCTCTATGTGTTACCTTGCCAGCATATTCCATGTGCTGACCCGTTTCGGGCTGCAACGTTCATGTTGCAGACTTTTCAAACGACGAGTAAGGTGCCTTTAGGTCGTGGTTCTATACTTGGTGATGCCATTGGAGTTGATGTGTAACGCCCTCGATGCGGCTATATCTCCCACGTGTCGAAGCACGACTTAGAGGCATAACCGCATT
Source organism: Triticum urartu (assembly GCF_056163025.1). NCBI lineage: Eukaryota > Viridiplantae > Streptophyta > Magnoliopsida > Poales > Poaceae > Triticum > Triticum urartu. The sequence continues at coordinate 347,633,529 of NC_141874.1, forward strand.
GAAAGCAATTTCGCAAGTGAGGTAATCTTCACACAACCCATGTAATACATAAGGGAAAGAGATACATAGTTGGCTTACAATCGCCACTTCACACAAAACATGAATAAAGCATTACATCATCCAGAAAAAATCAAGGTCCGACTACGGAACCAAAATAAAAGAAGACTACCCCAAATGCTACACAAATCCCCGATCGACCCCAACTGGGCTCCACTACTGATCAACTAGAGCGAAACAGCACAAAGGACAAGATCTTCATCGAGCTCCTCCTTGAGCTTGGTTGCGTCATCTGCACGGTATCATCGGCACCTGCAAACTGGTTTTGGAAGTATCTGTGAGTCACGGGGACTCAGCAATCTCACACCCTCGCGATCAAGACTATTTAAGCTTATAGGAAGGGTAAAAGGTATGAGGTGGAGCTGCACCAAGCGACTAGCATATTTGGTGGCTAACAACGCAAATGAGAGCGAGAAGAGAAGGCAAAAGCACGGTCGAACAACTATGATCAAGAAGTGATCCTAGAACAACCTACGTCAAGCATTACTCCAACACCGTGTTCACTTCCCGGACACCGCCGGAAAGAGACCATCACGGTAACACACACGGTTGATGTATTTTAATTAAGGTCAACTTCAGGTTTTCTACAACCGGACATCAACAAATTTCCATCTGCCCATAACCGTGGGCACGGCTTTTGAAAGTTGAAATCCCTGCTGGGGTGTCCCAACTTAGCCCATCACAAGCTCTCACGGTCAACGAAGGATATTCCTTCTCCCAAGACATTCCGATCAGACTCGGCATCCAGGTTACAAGACATTTCAACAATGGTAAAACAAGTCCAGCAACACCGCCCGAATGTGCCGACAAATCCCGATAGGAGCTGCACATATCTCGTTCTCAGGGCACACTCAGATGAGCTCTCCATACAACTAAAAACCAAACCTCGAGTTTCCCCGAGGGGGCGCTGCACAGGGCTCTAGTTTGGACCAACACTCAGAGGAGCACTGGCCCAGGGGTAAAATAATGATGACCCTCAGGAGCGCGACTCCCAAGGGAAAAGAAAAGGCTAGGTAGAGAATGGTAAAACCAATGTTGGGCATTGCTGGAGAAGTTTTATTCAAGGCGAACTGTCAAGGGGTTCCCATTATAACCCAACCGCGTAAGGAACGCAAAATCCGGGAACATAACACCGATATGACGGAAACTAGGGCGGCAAGAGTGGAACAAAACACCAGGTATAAGGCCGAGCCTTCCACCCTTTACCAAGTGTATAGATGCATTAATTAAATAAGACATATTGTGATATCCCAACAAGTAAACAGGTTCCAACAAGGAACAACATCTCCATGTTCCAACAAGGAACAACATCTCCATGTTTCAACAAGGAACAAACTTCAATCTTCACCTGCAACTAACAACGCTATAAGAGGGGCTGAGCAAAGCGGTAACATAGCCAAACAACGGTTTGCTAGGACAAGGTGGGTGAGAGGCTTGGTTCAACAATATGGGAGGCATGATAAGCAATTGGTAGGTATCGCAGCATAGGCATAGCAAAAGAGCGAGCAACTAGCAAGCAAAGATAGAAGTGATTTCGAGGGTATGGTCATCTTGCCTGAGATTCCGAAAGGAAGAAGAACGAGTCCATGAAGAAGACAAACGGACGTAGTCGAACGAATCCTCACAACATGACGTTACCGGATTACCGAGAAGAAGTACACCGGAAAGAAAGCAAACAACAAAGTAAACAATCACCACATAATCATGGCATGATGCACAATCAAGTATGATGCATGTCCGGTTTAAATGTTCATGGCATGGCAAAGTGCACAACCAACCCTACAAATTAAGTGGAGCTCAATATGCAACGAGTTGCATATTGACGAAACACCACATGACTTATTTAGTTCGATCTCGTTTATGTACCCAACAATATTAAATGTTGTTTAGCATGGCAAGGGGTGAAGCAAAGAAAACTACCTATCTAGGCAAGTTTAAATGAGGCCGGAACATCAAACAACAAGTTCGGAAAAACCCCATATGCATATTTTAAGGTTTGGTACTGTTCTTCCCTAAACCATATTTTATAGTTGTTAAACATGCAAAGTGATGCCACCATGTTAAACTAAGCATTTTTCCACCCCATTTACATATAAAGTTTATTAAATTCGGAGTTACGGTTATTTAGTTATGAATTAAAACATTTTAGCATGGCATATGAGCAAATTAAAGCAAACATCACTTTAAGCATTTTAAACATGGATGAAAAAGACATATTATGAAACTAGATGAAAAACTAAGCATATTTCATTTATAAATTGTTTTAATATGATGCATTGTTTGTGAGTTATTATATGCATGTTGTTTAGGGGGCTTTATATAAAATAGGCAAACTCCTGGATATTAGACAAATTCGCATAACTGGAAAAAAACATCTACGGGCCGAAATTGTTGACGCTGGGCTGTCTCACCACGGGCTTCAACTCGGCTGGTGGGGAGGAGGAGGCCGACAGAGGGCAAGCTGGGCCAGTAGATGCGCTGGGCCTTGGCGCTCTTGTAGCCCACGCAAGCAATGAGGAGGCACGAGGCAGCAGGCGTCGCCCTTCTCTGCTCGATGCAGAGACTGAAGCCGACCACGGTGGCTTCAGGTGGGACAGGGGACGACGTCCACGCGGGGAACGCAAGGAGGCGGCGGAGACGGGCGGATCCAGGTGCGTGACGGTGTTTTCCGGCGAGGTGGCACGCGGGCGAAGCTGAAGGAGGCGGCACATGGAAGGTCCAGGAGCGGGACGACAAACTGATGCAGGGCAGCAGCAGGTTCAGTATAGAGGCGTCGACCTCCTGCTCGATGCAGTAGCAAAGGGGCGGCGAGCTTGCAGCGGATGCCACGGCGGACTTAGCGCGACGTAGGTGAGGTAGCAGGCCGGCGGCGACTGCTACTGCTGGAAGGCGAGCTTGGGGCTCGGCTCCCATTGTGGTGGTCTCCTATGAAAAACAACAGAGAGGGAGAGAACATGAGAGGGAGGAGACTGCAACGGGGGAAAGGAAAAGAGGAGGGGCGCGAGGTAGAGAGGTGCTCTGCTCCGGCGAGCTGGCGTAGGGAGGTGTTGCTTCCGATCCGTCCTGGACGGAGGCACGGGAGGAGACGAGGCGCTCGGGCCTTGCGGCACTGCACGGGGCTGCTGGATCCAGAGCCTCTGCGGGATGAACTGGGGCGACGGGGGCCGTTCGATCTGGATCTGACGCTCCAGATCGATGGTGGGGAGCTGCAACAAGTTAGTTGGTTGTGGTGTGGTGGATCTGGTGGTGCGAGGGCGGCTGCGTGTGGATAGGCTCGGGTGGGATCCCGAGGAAGATGCTACTGGCGGCGGCGTGAGGGACAAGCTGCCTAGAAATTAGGGTTTGACTAGGAATGGACGAATATATATACATCACGGGTTAGGTTAGGGGCTATCTCGTCCCTCCGATCAAAATCGGGCAGTCAGGAAAAATAGGCTAGGGAGCCTAAATAAGAAAACGGTGATATTATGTAGATGTTTGGGGATGTTCCGGACACAACGGTAACGATAGTCCGGGTCGGGTCCGGGACAGCTATCGGACGCACGCGCGAGGAGGGTCGCGGGATGATGAGAGAGCTTAGGTTGGATCTGGTGGTAGGTAGTGGGCTGTGTAGACGGTCTCGAGCTGAGAGAAGAGAAGAGAGGGAGGCCCGGCGACTGTTTCCAGAGACCGAAAACGTCCGACGTTTGACCGACTATATTGTTGCTATTGTTAATCGTTGGGGCATCAAACGAACTCCGAATGCGGTGAAACTTGGCAGGCGGTCTATCTACACTATAATAAGACCACATGTCAACTTTCAACCCAATCCGAGAACATTTTCCGGCCACTTATAAAATACTATCTCGGACATGCTGCGGGCGCGTGCAAGTGTGTCTGGGTTCAGAACGGAAAATGGACGGAACTGGGAGACCCGGACTAATGCAAGTTTTGAAAATATGATGATGCAATGCACATGATGACATGACAAGATGCAACATGCAAGCGAATGACAAGACAACAACAACGACTAACTGAAAGACACCTGGCGCATCGGTCTCGGGGCGTCACATGATGGACTCACCTATCTTCCAAGCCTTCTGTTGTTATCGTTATTAGATGGCCTTAAGCCGTATTTATTGTAATAAGTTCTCTTTTGAGACACTCGATGTAATAAGTGTGTGATTTCTACTCTGTTATAAATCCTTCAAGTACTATGCGTGTCAGCATTACCGATCCAGGGATGACACTGATGCACAGAGATTGGACCGTTTGAGGTCTGGTCGCTACAGATTTCAACAAGCAAATTGTGTTTCAGAATGGGTCCTTGTTTAAAGAATACTTCATATATTTCCCTTCTTTCATTCATAAACATATCATTCTCATGGTCTAGCAAATATTGTTTTAAAGGATCATTAGGAGGCACAACAATAGAAGCAAGACCAATAATTTCATCTTTATTAGGCAATTCTTCATCACGGGGTTGTCTACGAAATTTAGAAAAATTAAACTCATGAGACATATCATCCAAACCAATAGTAACAACATCCTTCTTGCAATCTATCTTAGCATTAACAATATTCAAGAAGGGTCTACCAAATATAATGGGACAAAAGCTATCTTGTGGAGAACCAAGAACAAGAAAATCAGCAGGATATTTAGCCTTCCCACACAAGACTTCAACGTCCCTAACAATCCCAATTGGTGATATAGTATCTCTATTAGCAAGCTTAATGGTAACATCGATATCTTCTATCTCAGCTGGTGCAATATCATGCATAATTTCTTTGTATAAGGAAATAGGTATTGCACTAGCACTAGCACCCATATCACACAAGCCATGATAACAATGATCTCCTATTTTAACAGAAATAATAGGCATGCCTACCACAGGTCTATGTTTATCTTTAGCATCAGGTTTAGCAATTCTAGCAGTCTCATCACAAAAGTAAATAACATGCCCATCAATATTATCAGCCAAGAGATCTTTAACGATAGCAATATTAGGTTCAACTTTAACTTGCTCAGGGGGTGCATAAGTTCTAGTATTACTTTTACGAACCACAGTTGAAGCTTTAGCATGATCCTTTATTCTAACAGGGAAAGGCGGTTTCTCAACATAAGCAGTAGGAACAATAGGATCATTATAAGTGATAGTCTTTTCTTCAACTTTACTAGGTTCAGCTACTTTTACTTCTATGGGAGGATGATATTTAAACCACTTCTCCTTAGGGAGATCAACATGAGTAGCAAAGGATTCACATAAAGAAGCTACTATCTCAGAGTCAATTCCATATTTAGTGCTAAATTTACGGAAAACATCGGTATCCATAAAAGATTTAACACAATCAAACTTAGGTGTTATACCTGACTCCTTACCTTCATCGAGATCCCAATCTTCAGAGCCGCGTTTAATTCTCTCCAATAAATTCCATTTGAATTCAATAGTCTTCATCATAAAGGAACCAGTACAAGAAGTATCGAGCATGGAGCGATTGTTGTCAGAAAGCCGAGCGTAAAAGTTTTGAATAATCATTTCTCTTGAGAGCTCATGATTGGGGCATGAATATAACATTGACTTAAGCCTCCCCCAAGCTTGAGCGATGCTTTCTCCTTCGCGAGGCCAAAATTATATATATAATTACGATCACGATGAACAAGATGCATAGGATAAAACTTCTGATGGAATTCCAATTTCAACCGTTTGTAGTCCCATGATCCCATATCATCACATAACCTATACAATGTTAATGAATCTCCCTTCAAAGATAAAGGGAAGACCGTCTTCTTAATAACATCATCAGGCATACCTGCAAGCTTAAATAATCCACAAACTTCATCCACATAGATTAAGTGTAAGTCGGAATGCAATGTTCCATCTCCTGCAAAAGGATTAGCCAGCAGTTTCTCTATCATACCTGAAGGAATTTCGAAGTAAACATTTTCATTTTCAGTAGGTCCAGTAGATTGAGGAGCAACTCTTTGCTCTACTCGTCGGGGTGAAGATACCCCGAACAAGTCCCTCAAAGGATTACATTCCATAGTAACAAGTGACAGTAAATTTCAGCACACTATCTAAATTTTTGCTTACCAAATTCCACCTACTAAAGGCGGTTCAGTCCCCGGCAACGACGCCAGAAAAGAGTCTTGATGACCCACAATTGTAGGGGATCTATCGTAGCCTTTTCGATAAGTAAGAGTGTGGAACCCAACGAGGACCAGAAGGAAATGATAATCGGTTTTCAGCAAGGTATTCTCTGCAAGCACTGAAATTATCGGTAATAGATAGTTTCGTGATAAGGTAATTTGTAACGGGTAGCAAGTAATAAAAGTAAATAAAGTGCAGCAAGATGGCCCAATCCTTTTTGTAGCAAAGGACAAGCCTGGACAAACTCTTATATGAAGGAAAGCGCTCCCGAGGACACATGGGAATTATCGTCAAGCTACTTTTCATCACGTTCATATGATTCGCGTTCGGTACTTTGATAATTTGATATGTGGCTGGACCGGTGCTTGGGTACTGTCCTTACTTGGACAAGCATCCCACTTATGATTAACCCCCATTGCAAGCATCCGCAACTACAACAGAGTATTAAGGTAAACCTAACCATAGGATGAAACATATGGATCCAAATCAGCCCCTTACGAAGCAACACATAAACTAGGGTTTAAGCTTCTGTCACTCTAGCAACCCATCATCTACTTATTACTTCCCAATGCCTCCCTCTAGGCCCAAACAATGGTGAAGTGTCATGTAGTCGACGTTCACATGACACCACTAGAGGGATAACAACATACATCTCATCAAAATATCGAACGAATACCAAATTCACATGACTACTAATAGCAAGACTTCTCCCATGTCCTCAGGAACAAACGTAACTACTCACAATGCATATTCATGTTCATAATCAGAGGGGTATTAATATGCATAATGGATCTGAACATATGATCTTCCACCAAGTAAACCAACTAGCATCAACTACAAGGAGTAATCAACACTACTAGCAACCCACAGGTACCAATCTGAGGTTTGGATACAAGAGATGAACTAGGGTTTGAGATGAGATGGTGTTGGTGAAGATGTTGATGGAGATTGCCCCCTCCCGATGAGAGGATCATTGGTGATGACGATGGTGATGATTCCCCCCTCCTGGAGGGAAGTTTCCCCGGCAGAACAGCTCAGCCGGAGCCCTAGATTGGTTCCGCCAAGGTTCCGCCTCGTGGCGGCGGAGTTTCGTCCCGTAAGCTTGCTTATGATTTTTTCTTGGACGAAAGACCTCATATAGCAGAAGATGGGCATCGGAGGGCCACCAGGGGTCCCACGAGGCAGGGGGCGCACCCAGGGGGTAGGGCACGCCCCCACCCTCATGGCCAGGGTGTGGGACCCCTCTGCTATTTTCTTCGCTCAGTTTTTTTATTATTTCCAAAAATAACTTCCGTGGAGTTTCTTGACTTTTGGAGTTGTGCAGAATAGGTCTCTAATATTTTCTCCTTTTCCAGCCCAGAATTCCAGCTGCCGGCATTCTCCCTCTTTATGTAAACCTTGTAAAATAAGAGAGAATAGGCATAAGTATTGTGACATAATGTGTAATAACAGCCATAATGGAATAAATATTGATATAAAAGCATGATGCAAAATGGACGTATCAGTTGCCGTGGTGGGGACTGCACCGTGGGTTGGCCCCCTCCGTACGGTCAGCAGCATGAACCGTTGCTGTCGCTTGGGGAGGTCGTGGCAGACCAGCTCGTTGTGAGCCCTCAGCTTCGGCGAAACCGAGCAGGCTTTGGATGGTGGCACGCCATTCGTCCATCTGCTCGGCCGCCGGCGGAAACCTCAGCAGCAGCTGAGCTCACGCCATGGCCTCCGAAGCCGTACTTGGCATGGATGTTGATGAAGTCGACCATACCGTTGCTCGGCTCCTCGCAGTGCCAGTGGCGGTAGAGTTGCATCCCTGCTCTCACTGCGGGGCGACCACCTGGATGTGGTGTGGCGAAGGCGCTCGAGGGCCAGTGGCTCCGTCGGGAGCACCGACTTGGTCGGCCTGTCCCGGGGGAGGTGCACGCACTATGACCACACCCGTGGTGGTGGCGGCTGGAGGGCGGCGATTCGCCCCGGTCCGAGTGTCATTGCTGTGGTTGTGCCCGTCGGTGGGGGATAGGGGCGCAGATGGAGTGACGCCCTCACCCGTACCTTGGGGAGCGTGGCCATCGGGGTGCTGCTGATGTGGCTCTCCTCCGGCACCTCCTGCTTCCGCGTCGACCGTGGGGGAAGTGGTGATGGTGCAGCCTACTCCGACCACTTCCCTAGCAGCGTTCGCATCCTCGCGCGCTTCCGCGCCCCCATAGTGTTGGAAACCCCGGGCGGCGGAGCCTTCGAGGTGGATGGGTGAGCTGAAAGACCGGGCTTCTTCTTGGGCGCCATGGTTGATGGCGTCGTCAAAGATGGAGATGGTGATGAAGTCGACGTGCTGCGCACGCCTTCAGGTTCATGCAAGTGAGCCCCCTACCTGGTGCGCCAAAGATGTCGTGGGAAACCATGACCACCTATGGGACCAGGAGGTCCCTTGTTGGTTCGGCAGGGGGGCGACGCATTGCACAAAGAGCAGACGAGCGTGGGGCAGCATGGTAGAGATCACACGGGAAATTTACCCAGGTTCGGGCCACCGTGAGGCGTAAAACCCTACTCCTGCTTTGGTGGATTGATGGTGGAAAAGGTGGTGGCGAGCGTAGTACACTTGCCCGAGAGGGGTCACCTTGGGGCAGCAGTGACTACACGCGTATGGGGGTGTGAGTTATCCAACCTTCTAAACCTTTCTACGGTTTCCATGGGCCTCCTTTTATAGATCAAGGGGTAACCACAATGGCAAAGTAGTCATTACGCACTGATAAGATAGCAAACAGTACTATCATATCTAACTCTCCGGGATGACAGGGCGCATTAAATGCACCGCTTAACATCACATCGTTGGTTGCCCGGTAGGGCTTGCCAGAATACCTTGCCAGCTCCGTGCCTGTTCTCTTGAAACATCGCAGGACGAGTGTCATCTGTGGGTTTCTTCTATAGGAAATGACTGCCATGTGGTGAATGGCTGCCACTTAATCACCTTGCGGCTCGACACCACACTGATTCACGACATGGGTCGTGGTGGATTGGTTGGTGAGGTAGCTCTGCCTCCATGAGCCCCAGCAGGCCCTGCCCGGACGCCTCGGCTGTCTGCTTCTGGGGGTGGCCTCGCCCCTTGCCGGGCTCGCCTACCCGGCAAGGGAGGCTTTTTTTCTTGAAGATATCCTGCTTCCTTGGCTCGTCCTTGGTCCTTTTGATCTGTATGTTGGTCCTTTGAACTTCTAGGGTCCTTGTACCCTGACTTGGGCTGGTGCTTCATTCTTGCTCTCGTGCCTGTGCACAGTCTGGGCAATAGACCCAGGGTTTGTTGCTCTGACTCTCTCTCTCTCTCCAACCACACCCCGCCGCCGCCCCCAACCACACCATGCCCCACCCCGACCACACGCCGCCCCGGCCCGCCGCTCCGCCCCCACCACCCCGCCGCGCAGGCACACCGTCGCGGCCCGCCACTCCGACCCCCCCAATGCACTGCTGCGCTGACACACCGCCCCGGCCCGCTGCCTCCCCCCCGATGCCCCGGGCCGCCCGCCGCCCGGCCCCAGCCGCCCCGAGCTGCCGGCCTCGACCTCCTCCACCTCCCCTACTCCGGTGAGCCCCCTCCCCTTCTCTTTTGTTTTCTATTTTTTCTCTGTTAATTAGTATAGTCTATTTAGTGTAGTTTAGGTTTAGTTTATGTTTCTTCTTCTGTGTTTAGGCTTAGGTTTAGATTTAGTTTAGTTTAGGTTTAGTTTAGGTTTTTTCTTCTGCTTTTTAGGTTTAGGTTTATATTTAGTTTAGTTTAGGTATAGTTTAGAACATAGAAGAAAGATGAAAAAAGAAAATAATAATAATAATAATAATAATAATAAGATGAAGAAGAAGAAGAAGAGGAGGAGGAGGAGGAAGAAGAAGAAGAAGAAGAGGAGGAGGAGAAGGAGGAGGAGGAAGAAGAAGAAGAGGAGGAGGAAGAAGAAGAAGAAGAAGGGGAGGAAGAAGAACAAGAAGATGAGGAGGAGGAAGAAGAAGAGGTTAGGGGTGCGTTGCCACCGATAGAACCATGTCGAGGTTAGGGGTGCGTGGGCGTCGATGGAACCGGGTCGAGGTTATGGGTGCGTCGACGCTGATGGAACCGGGTCGAGGATCACCGGTCGCCAAGGAGTCGAGGGTCGGGGCAGAGGGTCGAGGATTGCCGACCGCCGGTAGACGAGGGGTCGAGGGTCTAGGGGTCAATGGTCGAGGATCTTCCGGTCCGAGTGTTGACCGACTGGTGTCATAGCTTAAGATGAGGACGTCCCTGAGCTGAAGGTCATGAGCGTGGGTGAATTGCTTCCATCCGTGCGCGAAGAACAGATGGAAGCAGTTCAGCTGCGCTGATGACCTTCAGCTTGGGCACGTCCGCATCTTAAGCTACGACAACAGCCGCACCATGCTCACAGTGATGGTGTTCGACAAGACCGCCGAGGGGTCGAGGGTCGAGGATTGCCGGGGGGTCAGGGGTCGAGGGGTCGAGGGTCAGCGAGGGGTCGAGGGGTGATGGGTCGAGGGTCGAGGGGTCGATGGTCGAGGATCTTTCGGTTCGAGTGCTGAACGACTGGTGTCGTAGCTTAAGATGATGACGTCCCCGAGCTGAAGGTCATGAGCGTGGGTGAACTGCTGACATCTGTGCGCGAAGAACGGATGGAAGCAGTTCGCCCGCGCTAATGACCTTCAGCTCGGGCATGTCCGCATCTTAAGCTATGACAACAGCCGCACCATGCACACAGTGAAGGTGTTCGACAGGACCGCCGAGGGGTTGAGGGTTGAGGATTGCCGAGGGTTCAGGGGTCGAGGGGTCGACGGTCACCGAGGGGTCGAGGATTGCCAAGGGGTCGACGGTCGCCAAGGGGTCGAGGGGCGAGGGGTCGATGATCTCTGAGGATTAAAAGCCAAGTGTTGAAAGTTGAAACACGCAAACTGACTCATGACAAAAAAATCAAAGCATAGAAATAGAAACCAAAGACAAAACAATACGTAGTGAGAGGTTGTGCAACTAGGATGATATTTTGCAACAACTTTTTTAATGAATTTGAGAGGATGATGGGGAAGAACTCAAAAGCCATTGGTGTCTTTCGACTTCTTCGCCATCATCCTCTCCAATTCATTAAAAAAGTTGGTACAGAAAATCATCCTAGTTGCACAACCTCTCACTATGTACTATTTTGTCTTTCGTTTCTCTTTCTACGCCCTGATTTTTTGTCAGTTTGGTTGTTTGAAGTTTCAAAACTTGGATTTTAATCCTCATTGCCGAGGGGCCGAGGGTCGACGATTGCCGAGGGGTTCCTAAGTTATGTTGTACTTGAGGATGATACACTAGTAGTAGTTAATTATGTGCGTATTATTGTTAATATCGGTATTACATTTTTTATGTTGTACTAATTTCATTTACTCTATGTCATGGCAGGTGTTGAAAGATGGTGGGCGCGGGTAAGGAGTGCTCTGAGGCTCCTTCTTCGCCGGTGCGTGGTGGGAGGGGTACTTCCATCCCACCCCAGACTCCCCGGAGAGCGTTGGTCGACAGTAAGACACCGGTGGGCGCTTCTTTGTCGACGTCGTTACCCATCGGGGGAGGAGGTCAGGGAGGGAAGAAGAGAGGAGGTCAGGGAGGACATGGCCGTGGGAGAGCTAGGCAGGCTCCTACGCCTTCCTCGCCGCCACCCCTAGCTGATTCACCCGAGCACAAGACTGCTAGGGTGGACACGTCTGAGGAGGAGGCTACACAGACTCTGGTCCATGAGCCTTGGGTTGACGGGCCTTCGGCCCACGAGACTTCAGCCCACGAGACTCCGTCCCAGGAGACATCCATATGGGGTACCTGGATGGGCCCGCCCGAGGGGCCGAGTGGCCATGCTGATGGTGGCAGGGATCCGGCTGATAGCAATGGCGAGGTGGTTGATGGGGCCACCGTCTATCAGTGTGGTTGTACACGGCTCCCGCCCGTGCTGGCAACCTGCAAGCAGAGGTGGTTTATTTTCCCTAATGGGGAGAGGTAAGTGCATTTACTCTTTTTGTACCATTTCCTTCGAGTTTCTTCAAATATCTAATGCGTTGGCCTTGTAATACTGCAGGGGTTGGCACCATGCTGATGCTGTGCGCATGCCCAACTCCATCCTTGGTGTGCTTTGCTGGCAAAACTTCCCGGGGTTTGTCACGTTGCCCGTTGAGGGCCAAGTTCCGGAGCTAGGATTGAGCTGGGAGCACTGCTTGGCTGCCCCGGCCCCACCGAAGGTGATGATCGACGGTGTCCTGTGCCACACGAGGGCAGAGATGGTGATCAGAAACTTTTGGGTAATTTCTCCTTTACACAATTAAAAATCTTCAAATAGCTAGTTATTGTACTAATCAATGTTGTCTTGTTTGATTGCAGACCTTCTATAGGTGTGAGGAGGGATATGAGGAGGCCGCGGCAAAGGTTATCGATGCCGAGTGCAGGCGCCTACTACAAAACTTACGACACGAGGCTTGGGTGCAGGCTGTTCGAGACTACTACGCCTCGCATGGTATGAAGAAGCCCAAGCCGGCATGCCGCTATAAGTTTATGAAGAAGGAGCAGTACATGGCGGTAATTACCTATTCTTAAGGCCTTGTACTTATTTTCCTTGATTTGATTTGATTCGTAGGCATAATGCTCAAGTACGTTTCTCTTTACTAACTTAGGTGCCCGCAAGATGGTGTGCATATCCGATGGATTGTTGGGAGGTGTTGGTCGATGAGTGGTGCTCAAACGAATGGCGTGCCTAGCACAACAATGCCAAGGACAAGCGTGCCCAAATGGAAGGTGTGCCACACCATCAAGGAAGCGCCAACTTATTCCAGTACGAGTGGAACTGGGTATGTAGTTTGCTTCATGATTCATGCAATTCATTCTTCATGCTAGCTTGAGACCTTTAAGAACTAATTTACTCCGTTCCTCTCTTTTAGTCAAAACACAATAAGGCGGAGGTGCCAGAGGTGTTCGACCTCTATGCCATGGCCCAGCCCATACTGGTCCGTACAAGAAGGTCAAGGCATTCGAGCCATCTGACCTCGATAATCCAAAGAACTTCACCAACATCTCCTCCCACAACAACTCGTGAAGTACAGAGATGTGGGGAAGGCGAGGAAAGGGGAGGACTTTAACCCGAGCTAGCAGTTTGATCTAGAGCTGGTGAAGATATCTGGTGGAGGGAGGTCCCATGGCTCGATAGCCATTGGAGATGGACTTATCCGTTGTCCTCGTACTCTCCCGGAGATCAAGGCGCGCCAGTCGAGCTCCGCTCCTGAGATGAGGCCTCATCAATGGCCAGTCGAGCTCGCCTTCGAGGTTAGTTATACGGACTCAGCTACCTTTCCTCCATTACATTGTGGTTGCAGCCATCGATGATTACAATGGTAACGAGGAGTGGTGTTGCAGGCTGCTCTTCAGAGTGAGAGAGATAGAACCCAGGTGCTTCTGGCGAGAGGGACCAGCAGGCAGAGGAGAAGTAGTGGAAGTTGGAGGAGAAAGCGACAAGGATGATGGAGGAGGAGAGGGCACAGAATGACATGCAGAACCGGGCCATGTACGAGCTCCTCGTGGTAAGTTTCTTCTGCATATTAGCCAAATCATTCACGTAATGTTCATTTCATTACTAACTAGTATGACTGACCCGCCAAAACCAAATGTGCATTCTGTGTGCCAGAAGGCCGGTCAGACCCCTCCGCCGATGCCAGAGATTGCTCTAGGGACCAGGGTGAGTTTAATTTGAATGGTCATTAGTTACTAGTATTAACATTTGAGTGTCATCATGCTGATGAGACATTGCAAATGATCTTTGGTGCAGCATACCTCCAGACAAGCATCACACGATCCTTCTCCAGGTGGTACCGGCACGAGCCACGCCGGTGCTTCACTTCCGTGATGACGGTAAGTTTTCTCTAGTGTTTTGCTTAACAAATGCATAATAACCTAGACTTAGCTTTATTTCCTCCAAAAGGCTTACCATAATGACCTAGACTTAGCTTATTTTCCTTCAAAATGACATAATTAGCTTACTTAGCTCGAAAATGATCCATTTTACCATAGTTAGCTCTAAAATGATCTATACTTAGCTTTGTTTCCTCCAAAATGACCTAAGTTTGCTCTAATATGCTAAGTTATCTCTAATATGCTTAGTTACCTAGGTTTTCTAAATAATGACATACACTTAGCTTACTTATGTAAAAAATGGCGTAATTAGCTTACTTAGGTTTGAAATGGCATATCAACCTTAGTAACCTCATATATGTCACATACTTAGCTTATTTTCCTCGAAAATGACATAATAAGCTTAATTAGCTCCAAAATGATCAATTTTTCCTAAGTTAGATCCAAAATGACCTAAGTTAGCTGTAATATGCTAAGTTAGCTCTAATATGCATAGTTACCTAGGTTAGATCAATAAATACCTATACTGAGCTTACTTATGTCAAAAATGGCATAATATGCTTAGTTAACTAAAAATGGCATAATTACCTAGGTTAGCTCAATAATGATCCATTTTACCTAAGTTAGCTCCAATATGATCCATTTTACCTAGGTTAGCTCCAAAATGATTCATTTTACCTATTTTAGCTCCAAAATGATCCATTTTTACCTAAGTTAGTTCCAAAATGATCCATTTTAGCTTGGTTAGCTCCAAAATGATCTATTTTAGCTAGGTTAGCTCATAAATAATCCATTTTACTTAGGTTAGCTCCAAAATGACCCATTTTACCTAGGTTAGCTCCAAAACGATCCATTTGAGCTAAGTTAGCTCATAAATGATCCATTTTACCTAGGTTAGCTCCGAAATGATCCATTATACCTAGGTTAGCTCCAAAATGATCCATTTTACCTAGGTTAGTTCCAAAATGATCCATTTTAGCTTAGTTAGCTCATAAATGTCATTTTTACCTAAGTTCGCTCATAAATGTCACTTTTACCTAAGTTAGCTCATAAATGTTATATACTTCTTCTTCTTCTTCTTCTTCTTCTAATCTTCTTCTTCTAACTTTCTTATTTCCCATTTTGCAGATTTGATTCACTTCATGGAAGCTTGCATTGATGGAGTGCTTGTTATCCCTTTCTCCGTTTCTTTTGTATCAATGAACTATGCATGTATGGTTGGATGAAACTATTGTAATATGTATGGTTGGATGCCTGTATGTGGAACTTCCTATGTATGGTTGGATGAAACTATGCATGTATGATACAATTATGTGTTGGATATCTCATATGTTTGCTCTAAAATTTCCCTGTGATATATATATATATATATATCATCTATTTGCTGTGAGAATGCTTGGATATAAGAAAAAACAGAAAAGAGGCAATGCAGCCTCTTTGCCGTCTGCCACATACGACAAAGAGGCCATGTGGCAGCAACCTGTGCAATCTGGGAGCTATACCATTTGGTTACTTTGCCATCTGTGGCAGACGTCAAAGGATATAGGCGTTTGCCATCCGCTGGCAGATGACAAAGGCTGCCGTTAGCCATCTAACATGGCTAATGCCTGTTATTTACCGTCCACATTCTTTGTTGTCCGCTTTGAGGAAGCATACGACAACAAACCTATTTACCGTAGCTTTCTTTGCCGGGCAGCTTTGCCATCGGTGGCAGATTGCAAAGAGGTTTGCCGCTCGCTTTTGGTTCCTTTGCCGTCTGCCATGGCATACAGCAAAGAGGCTGATTCCTGTAGTGTGTCAAACAAACAAAAGAGAAAGAGGGCAGCAAAGAAGCTGCGTTTGAAGAAGAGTCTGAGTCAGAGGAAGATGATGCTGATGATGAAGAGGATGATGAGGATGCAGATGTTGATGAGGTTGAAGATGATGATGATGTTGAAGAGGAAGGGAATGAAGAAGATGACATGTTGAAGAGGAAGGGAAAAAACATGATGATGATGGGGACGAGGACGATGGCAACAATGAAAATAGAGGAGAAACTTGAGATGACACTAGTGCAGTGATGTGCTATACAAACGGTTTTTACCCCCTTTCCGCAACAGAGTTTTAAACCATCACCTTGCTTGTATGTGTGATAGGGGGGGGGCGTCCTTCCCACACGACCCAAAAACCGTAGTCGATGGGGAGTAGGAATTCATATGTTTTGCATAACTAAGCGTATGCGATGCCCGCATCTATCCCTAACGCGAGTCGTCAAACAACTGTTTGTGATATATCGAATATGCCAAATGCTCCATCCTTGCTACTCGTGTGGGTTGGCATTACCATTGTACACGCTATTCTGTGGTGCAACTTTTATGATGTATGCCCCATCACAAATAGTTCATGATTGTAAAGTGTGTATCATAAGGAGACTATCACACACATTCAATTTTCCCGAACCGTATGTGATATATAATTAAGAAGATAAGTTAATCATTGTACGAGTGTCATATGAGTTTATGAAACATCTGACTGTCGTACTAGTGTTAGATGAGATAACTATCGCACACGCTATTCTGTGGTGAAACGTTTACGATGAGTATGACATCACAAACAGTTCATGATTGTAAAGCATGTACGATAAGGTGACTATCACAAACATTTAGTTTGCTTGCACCGTTTGTGATATTGTCTTACACCACACACACTTTGCAAACATCAATTGTGTGCATGGTCGCACACATTTTTTCTCTATGAAACGTGTCGGATTATGAGGTATATCACACATGTTGATGTACAGATCATGAGCGGCTAATGACCTGCAGCGTATATCTCTCTAATTTAATCGCTGCAATTTAAAATTTTACAAAATTCTAATTCTAAAGTAGGCAATAACATTATTCATACCCATCAGGTTCAACAACCAATGCATTATTCGATTGACAAGTACATATGTTCAAGAATTACATAAAAAAGAATTACATAAGCACCAAATAAAGAATGATGAATTAGGGTTGTATGCTTGTATTAAAGACGGTAAAGAAAGAGGCGAAAACCATTCTGGTTGCTGAACAAGGTGAAGCGGAATGCCCATATTGTTCCCTCCTCCATGCCGAATGCACGCACGACTCTAGTACAACCCCTTGTGATGGCCGACCGCCCATCCTTCACTGTCTTCATGAGGACTTCTAGATAGTCATCGTAGTTTGGTAGAAATACTTTAACCTTTGCATGTCCACCAATCATGTAGTTTGAGAGGTAATCTTGAGTAAACTACTTTGGGAACCACTGCAAAGGAAAAAATCCAGACATTGTCATCTAATAACTCATTATGGACAATAAAAGAAGGCAACAGAGTTCTTAATTACCATCCCGCAGTTCACTTTGTCTTGGATAAAGTGTAAACAAATAGTTTAATTGCCATATTTTTGACCCATTTTACTAACAATCTTTATCAGTTTTCCTCACTTGATGATGGTTCATGAATATCTCATTGCTCCATACGCAAAAAGGGTCAAAGCATGGATCTTTACCAATGACATATGTACCTACAAGCACCAAGTCAATATTAGAAACTAAACTGCAATTGCATAATAATGTAGTGCAACACTCCCTCTGTCCCATTATATAAGACCTTATTACATCCAATATACTCACATATTGGATGAATTAACATCTTATATGATGCGGAGCATCCTACAGTCATCCCCATGGACCTACCATCGCCTTAACAAGAGCCAAGAGGACCCATGACACGAGCTAGAGCTAGAGCTCTCGAGAACGAGGTGACTTCCTTCCTTAGTGATATTACATATGATCCTCTCGAGACATGGCTACTACCTGAATCCGAGACATTGTGCATGATTAGGTACCAAGAGGATCCTCCCAAAGATGCACGTGAAGATGTACAAGCCCCCAAGTTCATGGATCAAGAAAACCAATGGAAGGAGTCAAGGACACCTCCTAGGCCCCGGACATCTAGCCACGACCCCGGATGTCCGGCCCCTGGAGCTTCACCCACCACAGCCGCTCAGCCGCCAGGACACTACAGGCCTCGGACATCCGGCATAGCCAGCCCGGACATCCGACCCTTCCCAAGCCACTGGAAATCCGGCTGCCAGCCCGTATATCCGGACACCCCCGAACCCAAGAGCAACAAGGCCAGCTTCACCAGCCGGGACATCCGGCCCGACGCCCGGACGTCCCGCCTCCCCTGTCTGTGCACAGTGTAAGGGCTGAGGCCCGTGTACCCCTTCGCCCCCTAGACTATATATACTCCACCTGGTCCTACTTCTAGGGTTAGCAAAGGATTAGCTCATATTTTGTGTGAGAGCTTTGCTCATCCACTGGGTTACCTTCTCCTCGGAGATTCGAGCCTCCACCGGAGAAGATCCCCCAAGCGGATTCAAGACCCCTTTTAGGGAAGAACTCAAGACCTCCTCACAGATAAGACCGGCTACCTTTTGTATCGTCCCAAGTTGGTTGTGGATCGTGTATCTTCTCTTATGTACTTGAGGATCTAGCACATGTGTGACCTATTCGTGTTGGTTTACTGTTTCCTCTCGTGTTTCCCCTTGTGTTTTCCCTCGTGTTCCTCGTGTTCTTCGTGGGATCCGCTCCTTTCGTGAAAGATCGGGCGATTAGGGTTCTACCCTACATCATCTTGGTATCAAGAGCCACGTTGATCACGATTTCGGAGCCTCCCCGTTGTGTTGCTAGCCTTGTTTTTGCTTTTTTGTCCCTAATTCAAAAATTTCCCCACAAAAATAGCCCCAATTGTTTTTGATTAGTTGGTGTGATGAAGTTTTTTTGGATTTGATCCATGGATTTTGTGCGTTGCAGGTAGATCCACCTTTCCATCCACTTTTCCCCAATTTCCATCCACAAATTCCTCTGAATTTTGCCTGGATTTGCCACCCTCCTCGCGAAGTTCTTCGAATCCATCCACGGATCCAGAGCCTGGACATCCGTCTCGACAAGCGCGGACATCCGGCGCCCCGGACATCCAGCCATCAGGCCCGGACATCCGGCCCCTGGCAGCATCACTTCCTCTCCACCACCCATTTTATGTCCATATTTCGCCTACACTTGCTCCGGTGCCCACATATACTTCCGCATACCACTACCACTTCCGCATATCACAACCACCGCTTACCAACACCAACTCCGACAATTTTGGTCCAATTTTGCTTTGAGAATTTGAGTTGCGGGTCTGTATCCTTTTGTGTTTCGGCTATCTAGGTACGGTTAGACATCAACGTCACCACCGCTCATCTTCGCCACAGGCGCGTCATCAACAACGACCACCTCAACTACATATTGGTATTCGTCATACTCTTTCGATCACCATCATCCGTTCTTGCGTACAGACAAGGAACCAAAGAAATGGTAACCTCACTTTGGTATGGACATTTCACTCTTGCCATTACATTGATAGCCATCATAGCCTTACTCCTTTGCGTTGCTTACCCATCGAGACTAGCTTTCGAGTATTGCCGGCAACGAGACTTGTGCACACTAGTGATCATACTTACCATAGCATACATACATCATTGTTGCATATCTTGGTATCATCTCTTGTGTCACAAGGTTGTCATCGGATACACAATTGCTATCTTGGTTCGTCAAGCATTGCATGAGAAAAGAGCTCAAACATTAAAGAGACAAACAAGCTTTTAAGCAAAAAGGAAAAGATAAGCAAAGAGCTTTTAAGCAAGAACCATAGCATCATACAACATTAAGATTGTCATACTCGATCATCTTGGATCATATCATAGAAACACCTTGCATAGAACATAATTGGGATAGAAGTCGTTGCATTTTTGGTTAGTAGGTTGTGCACAAGTCTTGTTTCCGCCTATTGTGCAATCGTGCTAGTGTCTCTCTAGTGTTGTGCAACAAGAGCATTTTTGTGGATTCCACATTTTGGCTCATCATTGGTTGCCCAACCCCACTTATCTCTTTGTGTGTGTGTTTCCATGTACATTATATTGCTCGGTCTACTTGTTGCATTGCAATCTTGCGAATCTTTTCCAACATTATTGAAGCTCACTTACAATTGCATCAAATTTTGTGCCACCATCCTAAACAAGCTCCACCATAAGCTTTTACTTGTGTAGGTGTGAGAAACCGACAAGAATTGGTACCAATTGTGCTATTTCCTTGTCCACATTGGAGTGATCATTGATCCACTTTCAACTTCAGTCAAGGTACATTTGGTATGCGTTCTTCTCTTTCTACCACTCACATTTTTATTGGAATGATGGATAGGCCAAGTGCTTCTACCAACCCACTCTTCATTGAGCACGACGATGACATGAACTCCTACGTCACCAAGAGCCACCTCTTTGGTGCACAACGTGCTTTGCATCAAGAGCAACAAGCCATGAGTGAACTCATTGACAACCTCGCCGCCGACTTGTGACTCTCCGAGCAACGTACAAGGGACTACTTCGACCACAAGCTCGATGATCACAAGCAAGAGAATGACGCAATGATGGTTGGGATTTGCGCTTTGTTACTCAACCGCTCTTCTTCCACTTCGTCTTCATCAAGAAGGAGCCGCTCAAGTCGATACTCCGACTTCACCCTCTCCGGCTCAAGTACACCAACATCGAACACTCTTCGACATGCCGCGCACAACGATCATCAAACAAGCCTCAATCCTCTACGCAACACCATCTCTCAAGAGACCCGACAACGTCAAACCCAAGAGGCTTTTGCACTAGCACGAGAACGGCAACGACAACGCCAACATGAAGAGGAAGAGCGAGCGTGTCTACACCAAGATGCACAAGATGCCGAGGCACAACACCAAGGACAACAACTCCATGAAGCTCAAGCACTTGCGGCGCAACAAGCCCTCTGAGATTCTACTTGAGCCATAGCCAACCGAGGCCAACAAGCTCATGAACAAGAAGAAATACTTCACGAAGAAATTGTAGAAAGAAGATTCCAAGCTCGCATGCACCGTCAAGTTCCTCCTCGAGCTCGACAAGCTCCTCCACAAGCTCACCAAGAGCATCAAGTTCATCAAGAGCATGAAGACAATGAAAATCCTCCACGACAAGAGCAACATGAGGTGGAAGACCCTCCTCGTCAAGAGCACAACGAGTTCGACAATCATCAACAACACGGGCGTCATCATCCCCGACCCCAACACAATGAAGAGCAATGCTACGGCAAGCTCAAGTTCACCATTCCCAAGTTCAACGGAAGCAACGATCCCGAAGAGTACCTTTCATGGGCATTGAAGGTCGACAAAATCTTCCATTTGCACAACTATGAAGAAGAGAAGAAGATCGCGATGGCATCCCTTGAGTTTCAAGACTATGTCCTCATTTGGTGGGAACAAGTTATCGAGTGCTGAGAGGCAAGAGGTGAACCACCCATCACTACTTGGGCGCAAATGAAGGATGTCATGAGAGCACGCTTCGTGCCTACCTACTACAGCCGCGACCTCTTCAAGAAACTTCAACTACTCAAGCAAGGAACCAAAAGCGTTGAAGAGTACTACAAGGAGATGGAGATTTCCATGATACGAGCCAATGTCACGGAAGATGATGAGCAAACTATGGCACGTTTCTTGAATGGGCTAAACCATCCTATCAAAAAGATCGCCAACTTCCAACCATAGTCGAACCTCATCGAGCTAGTGCATCAAGCTACAAAAGCGGAACGTTAAGTGCAAGATGATTTCAAGTATGCCAAGTTCTCATCCAAGTCCTACGGCTTCTCCAACACCCAAGCTTCAACGACTCCAACACCGTCTACCAAGCCTTCTACAAGCAACGTCGACAAGTCGAGTTCCAAGAAAGCTTCGTGAACTCCAAGTCATCCTCCTACTACAAGCAACTTCAAGCCGAGAGCTGCATCATCATCCACTCCAACTGATGAGACCGTCAAGACGAGTTCCTTCAAATGCTTCACATGCGGAGGCCGAGGCCACAAGTCCTACGAGTGCACCAACAAGTGGACCATGATCCTCAACGATGACGGCACCTACGACTCGATGAGTGAAGGAGAAATGGACGTTCTTGAGCAAGTCACCATGCACCGGCAAGTGCACGACGAAGAAGAACAAGTCTTTTGCGATGAAGATTAAAGTCCCGCTCTTTTTGTCTCCAAGGTCTTGACTCTCCAACATCACCAAGAAGAAGACTAACGATGCCACATATTCCACACCAAGGCTGGCAACAATGGAAGATCCATCAAGGTCATCATCGATGGAGGGAGTTGTCATAATCTCGCAAGTGAAGAACTTTGCTCCAAGCTCCAATGGCCCGAGACGAAGCACCCACATCCATACAAAGTGCAATGTCTTAGCGACTCCGGCACTATCCAAGTCGAGCATCGAGTACAAGTCTCCTTCAAAATTGGCGCCTACGAAGACACCTTAGAGTGCGATGTCATCCAATGACCGTTTTCCACCTTCTCCTTGGACGCCCATGGCAATTTGATAGAGGAGTCATCCACAATGGTCGAACGAACCATTACATCTTCAAGATGAAGGGCAAAGAGTACGTACTTCGTCCCATGTCCTCAAGCCAAGTTGTCGCCGACAAGCAAGCCACCCATCATGGAGATAATAGTGAGAGAGCGAGCCACCAAAAAGAGAGTGAGTGCCACAAGCCCAAATCAAGCACCTCCACGATGAGAGAAAAGAATAACTTAGTCCTATTTGCCACCAAAAGTGAGATATGAGGAGTGTGTGAGAACCCATCTAGTGTCCTACACTACGTCCTTTTGTGCAAGGACATGAACCACAAACTAACACCTCTCACACTCTTCCTCTAGTGTTGTCTTCTCTTTTGCAGGAATTTCACGATGTTTTCCCCGACGAGCTACCTCCGGGACTACCTCCACTACGAGGCATCGAGCACCGCATCGACCTCATCCCCGGAGCAGCACTTCCGAACAAAGCTCCCTACCGAGTCAACCCTGAAGAAACCAAAGAAATACAAAGGCAAGTAAAGCATCTCATAGACCATGGACATGTACGTGAAAGTTTGAGCCCTTGTGCCATCCCGGTCATTCTTGTGCCAAAACGAGACGGTAGCTTTCGCATGTGCTCCGATTGTAGACCTATCAATGCTATCATCGTTCGTTATAGGTATCCCATTCCACGCCTTGATGATATGCTTGATGAACTTAGTGGTGCCACTATCTTTTCAACAATTGATCTTAAGAGTGGTTACTATCAAATCCGCATACAAGAGGGTGATGAATGTAAAACCGCTTTCAGAACCAAATTTGGGTTGTATGAGTGGTTAGTCATGCCTATGGGTCTCTCGGAAACACCGGGTAATTTTATGCGCCTTATCAATCATGTCTTTCACCCTTACATTGGTGTGTTTGTTGTGGTCTACTTCGATGATATCCTTGTTTTTAGCAAGTCTCTCAAAGAGCATGTCACTCATGTCCGAACCGTTTTACAAACTCTTCGAAAAGAAGGTCTCTATGCTAATATGGAGAAATGCCTTTTTGGCGTTGACAAGCTCGTTTTCTTGGGTTTTGTTGTCTCTTCCAAGCGTGTTCATGTTGATGAGTCCAAGATCAATGCTATTATGACTTGGGCACAACCAACCAACTTGCAACAAGTGCGTAGCTTTCTTGGCCTTGCGGGTTTCTATCGTTGCTTTGTGAAAGATTTTAGCACTATTGCTTCTCCTTTGCATGCTTTGAGCAAGAAGAATGCGCCTTTTGTTTGGGGACCATCCCAAGATACTGCTTTCAATGAGCTTAAGAACTTGCTTACTCATGCTCCCGTTCTTGCTTTACCCAACTTTGACAAACCTTTTGAAATTCATTGCGATGCTAGCGGTAATGGAATAGCAGGTGTGTTAACGCAAGAGAAGCGCCCCATAGCTTACTTTAGCGAGAAACTTTCTGGAGCGCAACTCAATTACCCCATCTATGACAAAGAGCTATATGCTTTAGTCCATGTTTTGCATGAATGGGAACACTATCTTCGCCCTCATGAATTTATCATTCATACCGATCATGAAACGCTCAAGTACCTTAAGGACCAAACCAAGTTGAACAAACTTCATGCTAAATGGAGTGAATTTATTGAGTCTTTTCCTTATATCATCAAGTACATCAAAGGTAAGGAAAACGTTGTGGCGGACGCCCTTTCCTGCATATGCATGCTTGTTACTCAACTTGAGTTGAATGTCTTTGGCTTTGAGCACATAAAACACTTGTATGAGCATGATCCTACTTTTGCTACTCCTTATGCCAAGTGTTTGACGCACACATTTTGGGAATGCTATTACATCAAAGATGGATATCTTATGAGAGCTAACAAGCTTTGCATCCCCGAGTCTTATCTTCATTTGTTGCTTTTGCAGGAATCTCATGGAGGAGGCTTAATGGGACATTTTGGACGCAACAAGACATTCGCTACGATCTCAAAGAACTACTATTGGCACAAGATGTTTCGTGACGTTAACCGCTTCACCAACCGATGTTCTACATGTCGCAAAGCTAAGTCTAAAGCTCAATCCCATGGCCTCTACATGCCTCTACCAATTCCATATCAACCATGGGAAGACATTAACATGTATTTTGTACTTGGATTGCCTAGGACTCACAATGGAAAGGATTCGGTATTTGTCGTTGTGGACCGCTTCTCTAAGATGGAACATTTCATTCCTTGCAACAAGATAGACGATGCTTAACATGTTGCTAATCTCTTTTGTAGGGAAATATTACGTCTACATGGAGTGCCAAAGACGATCGTCTCAGACCGCGACGTCAAGTTCCTTAGCTACTTTTGGAAGACCCTATGCGCCAAGCTCGGAATCAAGCTACTCTTCTCCATGGCGTATCATCCACAAACCGACGGCCAAACGGAGGTGACCAACCGCACACTCTACGCTCTAGTTCCAGTACTCATCAAGAAGAACATCAAGGAGTGGGAGGAGTGTCTACCTATCGCCGAGTTTGCCTACAACCGTGCAAGACACTCAACAACCGGCAAGTCCCCCTTCGAGGTTGTCTACGGATGCAACCCTTTGTCCCCATTGGACATTATCCCTCTACCACTACAAGAGCACATCAATATGGACGCAAGTGCATGCATCAACCATCTCAAGAAGGCGCATGAAGATACAAGGCTTGAGACCAAGCGCAACGTCAACAAGCACCCCATGGTATTCAACATCGGAGATCTTGTGTGGCTACACCTTCGCAATGACCACTTCCCCCACGAACGCAAGTCCAAACTTCGCCCACGAGCGGACGGACCCTTCAAGGTGCTTGAACGCTACAACAACAACGCCTACAAGATCGACCTCCCGCGCGACAAGTACTCCGTGAGCGACATCTTCAACGTCAATGATCTATCACCCTACCATGGTGATGAGGATTTCGATCCGAGGTCGGATCTTCCCCAAGGGAGGGGAGATGATGCGGAGCATCCTACGGTCATTCCCATGGACCTACCATCGCCTTAACAAGAGCCAAGAGGACCCATGACACGAGCTAGAGCTAGAGCTCTCGAGAACGAGGTGACTTCCTTCCTTAGTGATATTACATATGATCCTCTCGAGACATGGCTACTACCTGAATCCGAGACGTTGTGCATGATTAGGTACCAAGAGGATCCTCCCGAAGATGCACGTGAAGATGTACAAGCTCCCAAGTTCACGGATGAAGAAAACCAACAGAAGGAGTGAAGGACACCTCCCAGGCCCCGGACATCCGGCCACGACCTCGGACGTCCGGCCCCTGGAGCTTCACCCACCACAGTCGCTCAGCCGCCAGGACACTACAGGCCCCGGACATCCGGCCTCGCCAGCCCGGACATCCGGCCCTTCCCAAGCCCCTGGAAATCCGGCTGCCAGCCCGCATATCCGGACACCCCCGAACCCGAGAGCAACAAGGCCAGCTTCACCAGCCCAGACATCTGGCCCTCCGCGAACGCCCGGACGTCCGGCCTCCCCTGTCTGCGCATAGTGTAAGGGCCGAGGCCCATGTACCCGTTCGCCCCCTAGACTATATATACTCCACCGCGTTCTACTTTCTAGGGTTAGCAAAGGATTAGCTCATATTTGTGTGAGAGCTTTGCTCATCCATTTGGTTACCTTCTCCTCAGAGATTCGAGCCCCCACCAGAGAAGATCCCCCAAGTGGATTCAAGACCCCTTTTAGGGAAGAACTCAATACCTCCTCATGGAGAAGACCGACTACCTTTTGTATCATCCCAAGTTGGTTGTGGATCGTGTATCTTCTCTTATGTACTTGAGGATCTAGCACATGTGTGACCTATTCGTGTTGGTTTAGTGTTTCCTCTCGTGTTTCCCCTTGTGTTTTCCCTCGTTTCCCCCCTCTTGTTCCTCGTGTTCTTCGCGGGATCCGCTCCTTTCGTGAAAGATCGGGCGATTAGGGTTCTACCCTACATCATTATATTATGGGGCAGATGGAGTATATATAAGCCATGGGATGAAACTAACCTCAATGGAAAACAACAGTTGTTCACAATATTGTCCTATGTAAGTATATCGAAAGGCATGTTAAGCACAACAGGCTAAACATCAACCAAATATATCCATGGTAGACAACATAATCTCCAAATGATAGCTTCAGTATGCAGGTTTAAGCACGCTAGTTAAGCAAAAAGGAAGTGGAAAGTTGTGTTAATGACAACAGGCCTAACATTTAACAAGAACCAAATATGTTCATTCAAACTGGTATTGTGCAGGTTTAAGCACACTACTTATTGTTAAATAAAAATGGAAAGGCGTGTTAACTACAACAGGCGTAACAACAACCGGAAGGGGACCCACCAGGTGGCCACAAAGCCTGGGGGGCGCCCTACCCCCTAGGGCACGCCTCCCGAGCTTGTGGGGCCCCTGGCCAGCCCACAGTGTCCATCCTCTACTATATGAAGTGTTTTGACCTAGAAAAAATCATAAGGAGGCTTTCAGGACGAAGTGCCGCCGTGTCGAGGTGGAACCTGGGCAGAAGCAATCTAGGGCTTCAAGGGAGCAATTCTACCGGCGAATCTTCCCTTCGGGAAGGAGAAATCAAAGCCATCATCATCACGAATGATACTCTCATCGTGGGAGGGTCAATCTTCATCATCTTCACTAGCACCATCTCCTCTCAAACCCTAGTTCATCTCTTGTATTCAATCTTTATCTCCAAACCTTAGATTGGTACTTGTGGGTTGCTAGTAGTGCTGATTACTCCTTGTAGTTGATGCTAGTTGGTTTATTTGGTGGAAGATTGATAACCCACAAGTATAGGGGATCACAACAGTTTTCGAGGGTAGAGTATTCAACCCAAATTTATAGATACGACACAAGGGGAGCCAAAGAATATTTGTAAGTATTAGCAGCTGAGTTGTCAATTCAACCACACCTTGAGAGTAATTATCTGTAGCAAAGTGATCAGTAGCAAAGTAGTATGATAGTTTGGATAATAGTAGCAGCAACAATAGTAACGGTAACCGTGATTTTGTAGCAAGTGCAACAGTAGCAGTAGCAGTAGTAACTTAGCAAGATCAATATGTAGGAAAATCGCCATTGGATCGGTGATTTGTTGGATGATATCATCATGTGACAGTTATAACCTAGGGCGATACGGCACTAGCTCCAGTTCATAAATATAATGTAGGCATGTATTCAGTAAATAGTCATACGCGCTTATGGAAAGAACTTGCATGGCATCTTTTGTCCTACCCTCCCGTGGCAGCGGGGTCCTATTGGAAACTAAGGGATGTTAAGGTATCCTTTTAATAGAGAACTGTAACAAAGCATTAACCCACGATGAATACATGAACTCCTCAAACTATGGTCATCATCGGGAGTGGTCTCGACTATTGTAACTCCGGGGTTGCCGGATCTTAACACATAGTAGGTGACTATAACTTGCAAGATCGGATCTAGAACATAGATATAATGGTGATAACATAAACGGTTCAGATCTGAAATCATAGCACCCAGACCCAAAGTGACAAGCAATAAGCATGGCAATGTCATAACAACATCAATATGAGAACATGGGATCAAGCCCTAACAAAACTAACTAGATTACATGATGAATCTCATCCAACTCCTCACCGACCAGTGAGCATACGAAGAAATTACTCACTCCCGGTGGGGAGCATCATGGAATTGGCAATGGACATGGGTTGGTGATGACGAAGATCGAAGATCCCCCTCTCCGGAGCCCCAAACGGACTCTAGATCTGGCCTCCCGATGAAGAACGGGAGAGGGCGGTGGCTCCGTCTCGTGGAACGCGATAATTCTTTCTCACCCATTTTTTCTAGAAAAATAGTATTTTATAGTGTTGGTTTTAGGGTCTACGGGGCCACCAGGTGGGGACAACCCACTTCGGCACGCCTGGAGGGGGGGCGTCCTGGTGGGTTGTGCCCACCTAGGTGGCCCCCTCCGGTGGTTCTTGGCTCCAGAAATTCTCTTTTATTGTATAAAAAATCCTTGAAAAGTTTCATTCCATTCCGAGAACTTTTATTTCTGCACAAAAAACAACACCATGGTAGTTCTGCTGAAAACATCGTCAGTCTGTGTTAGTTTCATTCAAATCATGCAAATTGGACTTCAAAACAAGAGTAAAACCTTAAGAAAAGTAGATATGATGGAGACATATCAAAGATCATATGTTCAGATCCTTAATGATATTCAAGATCCCTTTGATCTTGAACATGAACATGCTATGTGAGTAGTTACATTTGTTCCAGGACATGGGAGAAGTCTTGTTATATGTAATCTTGTGAATTTGTTGTTCGTTCGATATTTTAATGAGATGTATGTTTGTCTTTCCTCTAGTGGTGTTATGTGAAAGTCGACTACATGACACTTCACCATGGTTTGGGCCTAGGGGAAGGCATTGGGAAGTAATAACTAGATGATGGGTTCTAGAGTGACAGAAGCTTGAACCCCAATTTATGCGTTGCTTCATAAGGGGTTGTTTTGGATCCACATGTTTAATGCTATGGTTAGATTTATCTTAATTCTTCTTTCGTAGTCGCGGATACCTGCAAGAGGGGTTAATCATAAGTGGGAGGCTTTCCCAAGTAAGGACAACACCCAAGCACCGGTCCACCGACATATCAAATTATCAAAGTAACAAACATGGATCATATGAGCATGATGAAAACTAACTTGACGATAATTCCCACGTGTCCTCGGGAGCGCTTTGCTTTATATAAGAGCTTGCCCAGGCTTATCCTTTGCTATCAAAAGGATTGGTCCACCTTTCTGCACCTTTGCTACACTCGTTACTTGTTCCCCGTTACGAACTATCTTACTACCAAAATATCTGTTACCGATAATTTCAGTGCTTGCAGAAAATACCTTGTTGAAAACCGCTTTTCATTTCCTTCTGCTCCTTGTTGGGTTCGACACTCTTACTTATCAAAAGGACTACGATTGATCCCCTATACTTGTGGGTCATTAAGACTCTTTTCTGGCACCATTGCTGGGGAGTGAAGCGCCTTTGGCGAGTGGAATTTGGTAAGGAAAACTTTATATTACGTGCTGAAATTTATTGTTACCTGTTACTATGAAAAATAATCCTTTGAGGGGCTTGTTCGGGGTATCTTCACCTTGACTGGAAGCACAAAGAGTTGTCCCTCAACCTACTGCACCTATTGAAAATATTTTTTATGAAATCCCTTCGGGTATGATAGATAAACTGCTTGCTAATCCTTATGCAGGAGATCGAACACTACATCATGATATGCACCTAATCTATGTGGATGAAGTTTGTGGAATTTTTCAGCTTGCAGGTTTACCTAGAGATGAAGTTAATAAGAAGATCTTCCCTTTACCTTTGAAGGGAAGGGCATTGACATGGTATAGGCTATGTGAGTGATATTGGAGCTTGGGACTGGAACCGATTGAAATTGGAATTTCATCAAAAGTTTTACCCATGCATCTGGTTCATCGTGATCAGAATTATATATATAATTTTTGGCCTCATGAAGGAGAAAGCATCGCTCAATCTGGGGGGAGGCTTGATTCAATGTTATATTCATCCCCAATCACAAGCTCTCAAGAGAAATTATTATTCATAATTTTTATGCTCGACATTCTCGTAATGATCAATCCATGCTCAATACTTCTTGTACTTGTTCTTTTATGAAGAACATTGAATACAGATGGGATCTTTTGGAAAGAATTAAACTCAACTATGAAGATTGGGAACTCGATGAAGGTAAGGAGTCATGTATAAAGCATGAGTTTGATTGTGTCAAAACTTTTATGGATACCGATGCTTTTCATAATTTTAGAACTAAATATGGACTTGACTCTGAGATAGTCGCTTCTTTCTGTGAATCATTTGCTACTCATGTTGATCTCCCTAAGGAGAAGTGGTTTAAGTATCATCCTCCCATTGAAGTAAAAATAGTAAAACCCATTGAAGCTAGAGAAGAAGCTATTACTTATAATGTTGATCCAGTTATTTCTACTGCTTACATTGAGAACTCACCTTTTCCTGTTAGGATAAAAGAACATGCTAAAGGTTCAGTTGTGTTAAATAAAAGTTGTATAAGAAAACCTACACCCTATGAACAAATTAAAGTTGAACCTTGTGTTGCTATGGTTAAAGATCTATTGGTTGATAATATTGAAGGGCATGTTATTTATTTCTGTGATGATGCCACTAGAATCGCCAAACCCGATACTAAAGATAAAAACAAACCTGTAGTTGGCCTGCCCGCTGTCTCTGTTAAAATAGGAGATCATTGTTATCATGGCTTATGTGATTTGGGTGCTAGTGTGAGTGCTATACTGTTTACTTTATATCAAGAAATTATGAATGATATTGCACCCGCTGAAATAGAAGATATTGATGTTACTATCAAACTTAATAATAGAGATACTATCACACTGATAACCCACAAGTATAGGGGATCACAACAGTTTTCGAGGGTAGAGTATTCAACCCAAATTTATAGATTTGACACAAGGGGAGCCAAAGAATATTTGTAAGTATTAGCAGCTAAGTTGTCAATTCAACCACACCTAGAGAGTAAATGTCTGCAGCAAAGTGATCAGTAGCACAGTAATATGATAGTTTGATAGTAGTAGTAACAATAGCAGTGGTAATGGTAACATCGATAACAGTTTTGTAGCAGTTGTAATAGTAGCAATAGCAATAGTAACTCAGCAAGAATAATATGTGAAAGGCTCGTAGGCATTGGATCAGTGATTACGTTGGATAATATTCATCATATAACAGTCATAACCTAGGGCGACACAGAACTAGCTCCAGTTCATAAATATAATGTAGCCATGTATTCCGTAAATAGTCATACGTGCTTATGGAAAAGAACTTGCATGACATCTTTTGTGCTACACTCCTATGGCAACAAGGTCCATAAGGAAACTAAGGGATATTAAGGCCTCCTTTTAATATGGAACCAGAACAAAGCATTAACACATAGTGAATACATGAACTCCTCAAACTACGGTCATCATCGGAAAGTATCCCAATTGTTGTCACCTTGGGGTTTACAAAACATAACACATAATTGGTGCATACAACTTGCAAGATTGGATCACAAACATAGATATAATAGTGAAAGCATAAACAATTCAGATCTGAAATTATGGCACTTGGGCCCTAGTGATAAGCATTAAGCATAGAAAAGTCATGGCAACATCAATCTCAGAACATAGTGGATACTAGGGATCAAGCCCTAACAAAACTAACTCGATTACATGATGAATCTCATCCAACTCCTCACCGACCAGTGAGCCTATGAAGGAATTACTCGCTCCCGGTGGTGAGCATCATGAAATTGGTGATGGAGGATAGTTGGTCATGACGAAGACCGAAGATCCCCCTCTCTGGAGCCCCGAACAGGCTCTAGATCGGGCCTCCCGATGTAGAACAGGAGGTGGCGGTGGCTCCATATTGTAAAAGTCGATGAAACTTCCTCTCCTATTTTCTCTGAAAATAGGATTTTATAGTGTCGGAATTAGGGTCAACTGAGCCTTGTGGGCCCCACTACCCACCAGGGCATGCAGAGGGGGGTGGCGTGCCCTGGTGCCTTGTGGGCAGCTGCCCCCGCTCTAGTGGGTCTTGGTTCCAGTAATTTTTATTTATTCCAAAATAATTCTCCAAAATGTTTCATCCAATTTCGAGAACTTTTATTTCTGCACAAAAACAAGATCGTGGTAGTTCTGCTGAATACATCATCAGTCCAGGTTAGTTTCATTCAAATCATGCAAATTAAAGTCCAAAACAAGAGCAAAAGCATTAGGAAAAATAGATACGATGGAGATGTATAACACACCACTTGGGTTCGTTAGAGATGTTAAAGTCTTGTGTGGGAAAATAAAATACCCTAGTGATTTTCTAGTTCTTGGTTCCCCACAAGATGATTTTTGTCCCATTATATTTGGTAGACCTTTCTTGAATACGGTGAATGCCAAGATTGATTGCACTGAAGAAACTATTATTGTAAATTTTTGTGATGTGTCTCATGAGTTTAATTTCTCCAATTTTCGTAGACAACCTTGTGATAAAGAATTACCTAGTAAAGATTAAATTATTAGTCTTGCTTCTATTGCCATGCCTCCTACTGACCCGTTAGAACAATATTTGCTAGAACCTTGAAAATGATATGCTTATGAATGAAAGAAATGAAATAGATGAGATATTCTTTAACTAAATGCCTGTTTTGAAACACAATTTGCCTTTTGAGACTGTTGGAGATCCTCTTCCACCCAAGAGCGATCCCGTGTTTGAGCTTAAACAATTACCTGATACTTTGAAATATGCTTATCTTGATGAATATAAGATATATCATGTTATTATTAGTGCTAACCTTTCAGAGCATGAAGAGAAGAGATTATTGTAAACTCTGAGGAAGAACTGTGCCGCTATTGGATATACTCTTGATGATCTTAAGGGCATTAGTCCCACTCTATGTCAGCATAAAATTAATATGGAACCTGATGCTAAACCAGTTGTTGATCAGCAGTGACGGTTAAATCCTAAGATGAAGGAACTGGTAAGAAATGAAATATTAAAGCTTCTAGAGGCAGGTATAATCTACCCTATTGCTGATAGTAGATGGGTAAGTCCTGTTCATTGTGTCCCCAAAAAGGGTGGTATTACTATTGTTCCGAATGATAAAAATGAACTTATCCCACAAACGATTATCACATGTTATAGAATGGTAACTGGTTTTAGAAAACTAAACAAAGCTACTAGGAAATATCATTATCCTCTACCTTTTATTGATCAAATGCTAGAAAGACTATCAAAACATACACATTTCTGTTTTCTAGATGGACACTCTGGTTTTTCCCAAATACCTGTGTCACAAGAGGATAAATAAAAAACTGCTTTTACATGCCCTTTTGGTACATTTGCTTATAGACGTATGCCTTTTGGTTTATGCAATGCATCCGCTACCTTTGAATGATGTATGACTGCTATATTCTCTGACTTTTGTGAAAATATTGTTGAGGTTTTCATGGATGATTTTTCCTTATATGGAACTTCTTTTGATGATTGCTTAAGCAACGTGGATCGAGTTTTGCAGAGATGTGAAGAAACTAATCTTGTCTTGAACTGGGAGAAGTGCCATTTTATGGTTAACGAAGGTACTGTATTGGGGCATAAAATCTCGGAAAGAGGTATTAAATTTTATAGAGCTAAAGTTCATGCAATTTAGAAAATGCCATGTCCTAAAGATATCAAAGGTATAAAAAGTTTCCTTGGTCATGCTGGTTGCTATAGGAGATTTATTAAAGACTTCTCTAAAATTTCTAGGCCTCTTACTAACCTTTTGCAAAAAGATGTTCCATTTGTTTTTGATGATGATTGTGAAGCCTTTGAAATGATTAAGAAAGCCTTAATCTCTGCACCTATTGTTCAACCACTTGAATAGAACCTACCCTTTGAAATTATGTGTGATGCAAGTGATTATGCTGTTGGTGTTGTTCTAGGACAAAGAGTTTATTCATTATGCTAGTAAAACTTTAGATAGTGCCAAAAGAAATTATGCTACCACTAAAAAGGAATATTTAGCAGTTATGTTTGCTTGTGATAAATTCCTATCTTACATTGCTGATTCTAAAGTAATTGTTCACATTGATCATGCTGCTATTAAATACCTTATGGAAAAGAAAGATGCTAAACCTGGACTTATTAAGTGGGTTCTCTTGCTGCAAGAATTTGGTTTACATATTATTGATAAGAAGGGAGTTGAGAACCCCATAGCAGACAACTTGTCTAGGTTAGAAAATATTCTTGATGACCCACTACCTATTGATGATAGCTTTCCTGATGAACAACTAGCTGTCATAAATGCTTCTTGTAGTACTCCATGGTATGTAGACTATGCTAATTATATTGTTTCTAAATTTATACCACCTAGTTTCACATACGAACAAAAGAAATTTTTTTCCTATGATTTAAGACATTACTTTTGGGATGACCCACACCTTTATAAAGAAGGAGTAGATGGTGTTATTAGACTTGTGTACCTGAGCATGAACAGGAACAGATCCTATGGAAGTGTCACTCCGAGGCTTATGGAGGACACCATGCGGGAGACAGAAATGCACACATGGTATTACAATCTGGTTTTTATTGGCCTACTCATTTCAAAGATGCTCATAAGTTTGTCTTGTATTGTGATGAATTCCAAAGAATTGGTAACATTAGTAGACGTCAGGAAATTCCTATGAATTATTCACTTGTTACTGAGCCATTTGATGTTTGGGGATTTAATTATATGGGACATTTTCCTTCCTCTAATGGGTACACACATATTTTGGTTGCTATTAATTATGTTTC
Organism: Triticum urartu; assembly: GCF_056163025.1. Lineage (NCBI taxonomy): Eukaryota > Viridiplantae > Streptophyta > Magnoliopsida > Poales > Poaceae > Triticum > Triticum urartu. The sequence goes on from NC_141874.1 coordinate 347,668,361, forward strand.
TAAGTGGGTAGAAGATGTTCCAACTAGTAGTGCTGATCATAACACTTCTGTTAAAATGCTTAAATAAGTTATTTTCTTTGAGGTTTGGAGTCCCTAGATATTTAATGACTGATGGTGGTTGACATTTTATTCATGGCGCTTTCCGTAAATTGCTTGCTAAGTATGATTTTAACCATAGAATTTCTCCATATCACCCTCAGTCTAGTGGTCAAGTAGAATTAAGTTATAGGGAAATAAAACCGATCTTGCAAAAGACTATTAATAGATCTAGGAAGAATTGGTCTAAGAAACTTGATGGTGCACTATGGTCTTATAGAACTGCTTATAAAAATCCTATGGGTATGTCTCCATATAAAATGGTTTATGAAAAAGCATGTCACTTACCTCTAGAATTAGAACACAAAGCTTATTAGGCAATTAAAGAGCTCAACTATAAACTTTCTAAATTTTTTAAAGAGACATTAGCTCACTTGATGAATGGAGAACCCAGGCCTATGAAAATGCTAAATTGTTTAAAGAGAAAGTCAAAAGTTGGCATGACAAAAGAATACAAAAGTGGGAGTTTAACGTAGGTGACCATGTCTTGCTATACAATTCTCATTTAAGTTTTTTTGCAGGAAAAGTTCTCTCTAAATGGGAAGGACCTTACATTATTGAAGAAGTTTATCGTTCTGGTGCTATCAAGATCAACAATCCTGAAGGTAATAACCTGAACATGGTGAATGGGCAAAGAATCAAACATTATATCTTAGGTATGCCTATAAATGTTGAGACCAACATTATTCATTCCATAACACCAGAGGAGTACATAAATGAAATTTTCCAGAATGCTCCAGAACCCTAAAAAGGAATAGGTATGCGATAGGGTAAGTAAACCGACTCCAAAAGTTTTACGAAGGAAATTTTACTCTGTTTTGGAATATTTAAAAAATTAGGAAAATAAAAAGTAGTCCAAAAAGCACACGAGCGGGTGACAATCCTCTGGGGTGCGCCCTACCCCTAGGCGTGCCTGCCGAGCTTGTGGCCACCTCGTGTGCCTTTCGGACTCTGTTTTCTTCCGATTACTTATTTTGCATGGTAAAATTTCATTATATAATATCCTAAAGGTTTTGACCACCGTATCACGACAATATCCCCTGTTCTTGTTTCGTGCTGCTTTTCTGACATATCTGAAAATATGTCGTCACAAGATTCAGACGGAGAGAGCTATGTTTCCCACTACATCACAAACCCAAAGATCTATGGAGATGTGGACCATTATGTTCGGACCACAAGGAAGAAGCAGAAGATGATCCAAAGGGAATGGAGGATGCTAGCTCTGAAGAAGATGAACACCCTCTACCTCAACCTGGGGATATGCATGTGGAGTTCAAGAAGTCAAGCCTTCCCAAGAGAGTAAAGAAATCTAAGATTGAATTTATCCCGTCCCGTTTTCTACATGAAAGCAAAAAAGCACTATGTAAAAGAATACTGAAGCTTGAGCAAGAAAACGATGATTTGAGGGAGGAAAGGTTCATCCTCAAGCGTAAGTTGGAGAAGCTCGCCGCCCCAGCAACTTCATCACCATCACCACCTCCGAAGAAGGAGACTTGAGTACATATGGGCACTCCCCTAGGCTTGTGCCAAGCTCGGGGGATGTGTTCGATATCGTATCACCATCACATCTTTATATTTATCGTTTATCTTATTTCGATCCTTATGTTTAAATCATGATCTAGTAGAATAACAGTTTTTAGTATGATCTAGTCTTTAAGTTTTTGCTTCTTGATCTATCTATGTAATCGAGTGCGAGAGTTATATAATAAAGATTAGTTTTAAGTTGAGGGCTTTGCTTTCTTGCTTTGGTCTTGGAAAAGAAAAAGAATAAAAGAAGTAAAAGATTATATAATAATCTTACGGAGAGTGATGACTTCACATATAAGCAGTTTGATGCATGAAATTTGTTGAAGGTTGACAAACATAGTATTGGTGATTGTTGCAATTAATAGGAAGTAATAAAGAAAGAGAGGCTTCACATATAAATACACTATCTTGGACATCTTTTATGATTGTGAGCACTCATTAAAATATTATATGCTAATAAGTTGATGTTAGACAAGGAAGACAACATAATGTGTTATGTTCCCTTATATCTGAATAGAAGTTATATTGTTATGGATCCTCCAACATGTTGATCTTGCTTCTCATCCCATGCTAGCCAAAAAATTTCGCACCAAGTAGAGATACTACTTGTGCATCCAAAAACCTTTAACCCAGTTTTGCCATGAGAGTCCACTATATCTACCTATGGATTGAGTAAGATCCTTCAAGTAAGTTGTCATTGGTGCAAGCAATAAAAATTTCTCTCTAAATATGTTTTATCTTTTGGTGTGAGGAAAATAAGCTTTATACGAACTTGTGATATGGAGGAAATAAAAGCAACAGATTGCATAATAAAGTTCTCTATCACAAGCGACAATATAAAGTGATGTTCCTTTGCATTAAGATTTCGTGCATCCAACTAAAAATCACATGACAACCTTTGCTTCCCTCTACGAAGGGCCTATCTTTTATTTTTTTTCTACCTTTATGCAAGAGTCATGGTGATCTTCACCCTTGGATACGTCTCCAACATATCTATAATTTATGAAGTATTCATGCCATGTTTACAACAATTTTATATGTTTCTTGTATGATTTGGATGGAACTAACCCAGACTAACGTTGTTTTCAGCAGAATTACCATGGTGTTGTTTTTGTGCAGAAATAATAGTTCTCCAAATGCAACGAAACTTTTTGACAATTTTTTTGGAACAAAAGAGGCACTAGAAGCTTCGTGAGAGGACCATAAGGTGAAGGAGGTGAGCACAAGACACCTGGGCACGCCAGGAGGCCCAGGCGCGCCCAGGTGGGTTGTGCCTACCTCGAGGCCCATCTTCACGTCATTCCAATGCTGAAAAATCCTATAAATAGAGAAACCATCATAAATAACCCTAGATCAGAACTTCCGCCGCCGCAAGCCTCTATAGCCACGAAAAACCATTCTAGACCATGTTCCGGCACCCTGCCGGAGGGGGAAATCATAACCGATGCCCATCTTCATCATCCCAGCGGCCACCATGATGAGCAGATAGTAGTCCACCCTTGGGGCTGAGGGTTTGTACCAGTAGCTATGTGTTTAATCTTTCTCTCTGTCTCTCTCTCTCTCGTGTTCTTGATATGTCATGATCTTGATGTATCACGGGCTTTGTTAATATAGTTGGTTCATATGGTGTTTTCCCCTCTCTATCTTGTTGTGAATTGAGTTTTCCCTTTGAGATTTCGTTCTTATTGGATTGAATACTTTTATGGATTTGAGAACACTTGATGTATGTCTTGCTATGAATACCTATGGTGACAATGGGGTATCATATTGATTCACTTGATATGTATTTTGGCACTCAACTCATGGATTCCCAAGGTGACATTAGGGTAATCTATGCATAGGGGTTGATGCATGTTCTCGTCTTTGTTTCTCCGGTAGAAATCTTGGGGCACTCTTTGAGGTTCTTTGTGTTGGATTGAGTATTATGAATTTGAAATTGTTTGATACATATCGTATAATCAACTCACGGGTACTCCCAGTGACATTGGAGTATCTAGGTGACATTAGAGTTGGTTGATGTGTATCATATGGTGTTATTTTAGTACGAACTCTTGGTTAGATTGATCAGAAAGAATAGCTTGGTGTTATTTTAGTACAAATTCTAGGATAGATTGATCCGAAAGAATAGCTTTGAGGTGGTTTCGTACCATACAAACAATTTCTTCTTATGTTCTCTGCTAGATAGGAACTTCGGAGTGATTCTTCGTCGCACATTGAGGGATGGTTATATGATCAAATTATATTAGCATTGTTGCGAGATTGCTCTAGCAAAAGTACGGACCCTAGGCCTCATTTTCAAGCATGGCAATACCGTTTGTGCTACGTTTTATCAATTGCTACCTTGTTATTTTTATTGTTCCTATTAAAAAAATCAATATCTACTATCATTACTATGCTTTTATTACCATCTCTTCGCCGAACTAGTGCACCTATACAAATTACCATTGTATTTGGTGTGTTGGGGACACAAGAGACTTTTAGTTATTTGGTTGCAGGGTTGTTTGAGAGACACCATCTTCATCCTACACCTCCCACGGATTGATAAACTTAGGTCATCCACTTGAGGGAAAATTGCTACTGTCCTACAAAACTCTGCGCTTGGAGGCCCAACACGAGTCTACAAGAATAAAGTTGCGTAGTAGACATCAAGCTCTTTTCTGGCGCCGTTGCCAGGGAGGTGAGTGCTTGAAGGTATATCTTTAGATCTTGCAATTGAATCTTTTAGTTTCTTGTTTTATCACTAGTTTGGTTTATAAAATAAAACTACAAAAAATCGAACTGAGGTGGCCTCATATTATTCGTCTTTATCATGTCTTTCTTGAAAATGATGGAAAGGAAAATTGTGCTCAATTGATAGAAGAAGAATTCAGTAAAATGTTTGGCATAAATGATGAACATGATTGCAATGTTGTTAGTATGAATTCTATGAATATCCAAAATACTAATGATGATTTCACTAATCGTGTTAAAAATGTTTCTTATAAGCATGTCAATTTTGTTGGAGTGCATAAAGTTTGTGAAGATGTGCCTTATAGGGAAGATAGATTTTGTAAGAAGCATAAACATGATAGAACTAATTTCTTGATCAAAATGATAGATGAATTTGCTACAAAATTATGCTCTTTTTGTCCTCTTACTTGTGAACTTTGGAATAAGGTTGGTCATCTTAATTTCTAATGCAAACTTTTTCATGATCGAATCATGGCTAAATATTGTAATGACTTGATCACCCTTGAACTTTATAATGAGCTTTGTCTATTCTTGGGGAGTGAAGAATTGACACATAAAAATAGTTGGTTTGAGGTATTCATTCTCACAGACGATACTGAAACTAATCTAAAAAATATCTATATGTTTTGCATGGTAAATTGCAATGAGAATTCTTATATTGTCAACTATAGAAAGATGGTAAAACCAATGGAATACAAAAGGAATTCTAATGAAAGGGTTAATATTTCCACTTTGCCTCCTATTGTCTCCCATGATGAAATAGGTGATGAAGTGGAGCTCCCTATTCAACCAATCTCATCAATAAGAAGCTTGAAAAAATTAATTAAACCCACACATGATGTGGTGAAGAAGAATAAAAGAAGAAAGAATAGAGGTAAAAAGGTATCTCTCCCAAATAATGTTGCTCCTATTATTGTTGTGCCTCATGAAAATGAATCAAAAATAATTGTGGAAGATGACACACTTGATGATGATATTTCTTCTTAGTCTTATGGCACAATGTCCGAGAGCACTATTAATGATGATTCTGTTATGCCTATTGCTCATTGTGATTTTTATGATTGGGAAGATAATGATACTTTTTATAATCTTGGAGATCTTTTTGGCACCAACTTGGGAAATTATGATGATAGCAATTGTTATACCATTGGTGCTATTCATACTATTAATGATAAGAGTATTATGCTTATGATATGCCAAGCCACAAGCTTGGGGATGCTATGTTTGATGAGAATGACATGTTTGAGAATTTATTTGCTGTAATTAATGTTTGTCCCAAGCTTGGGGATGCCACGCTTAATGAAGATGATCTTTTAAGTCCCCCTACTTTGAATGATCAAATTTGCCATGATGATTGCATGCCTCCTATTTTTAATGATTGCAATATTTATGAAAGTGGGTTTGGAAGAGTGTCAACTTTAGATAATAATCATCCCACTATTTTGGAGGGTGTTGAATTTTATTATAATGATAAAAGTGGATTTGGGGAGGTCATGACTTTATTTAGTAATGATTCCACTATTTCGGAAAAGGTTTCAATTGACTATGTTCGGAACAAAGTTGCCACTTATGTTGATTATTGTGATGACACTTATGTTATAAAAAGTAGTGATATATTGTTATAATTTGAATATCCTTCTACTGAACATTACTCTTTTAATGTGTAAACAATGTATATTATCCGAGTTTCATATGATATTCCCACTATTATGAATAAGAATAAAATTGCTTGTGTGGAGAGTAATAAGAATACTATGCTTGTGGATCATGAAAGGTTTGCTTTGTGTGATATTTATATTGATGAATCCATTCACGATGCTACTGAAAATTATTATGAGAGAGGAACTTGTGTTTCATGATGCTCCCATTATGTTTCAATTCTTACCCTTTATGTGAGTATCACTGAAATCATCATGCCTAGCTAAAAAGGCATTAAAGAAAAGAGCTTGTTGCGAGACAACCCAACACTTTTACCTACTCTTTTTGTGTTTTACATAGGATTAGTCTACTGTAGTAATCATGTTTAATAGCTTTTGTTTCAATAAAGTGCCAAGTAAAACCTTTGGGACTATGTTTGGTGATAGTTGATTTGATCTTGTTGGAAACAGAAACTTTTGTGTCCAGTAAAACAATTTAAAAAAATCATATAAGTGACGAAAGCTTCGGAATTGTTTACACAAGATTTATATACAAATTTCCTACATCGTCCTAATATTTCAGAATTTTTGGAGTTACATAAGTATGGTTAGAATCCAGATTACTACAGACTATTCTGTTTTTGATAGACTCTGTTTTCAATGCATAGTTTGCTTGTTTTCTAGTTTCTATGGCTTATATTGCTCAATATAAATTGTGGAAATGATAAGGTACAGTAGGAATTGTGTGAGAAAAATTATGAATCTTGTCTTTGACAGTACCAAAGTGAATGATTTGTCTTTATCATACTAACCTATCTCACGAAGTTCCGTTAAGTTTTGTGTGACTAGAGTTTTCAAGTTTTGGGAGAGGTATTCATATGAGGAAAATAAGGGGTGACGAGACCCTAAGCGTGGGGATGACCAAGGTACCCCAAGGTAATATTCATGGAATATCCAAGCAACTAAGCTTGGGCATGCCCCGGAAGGCACCCCCTCTTTCTTCCTCAACATTATCGGTAACCTCACTTGGAGCTATATTTTCATTCGTCACATTATGAGTTTTGCTTGGAGAGTCATTATATTTTGTTAGGATTTCCCTGCTGTTATTTAGAATAATGTTTTGCATCTTTCATTTTAATAAAAATGTCAAGTATAGCCTTTACCATGCTTATTTAGCAAGTCTATATGTGGCTGTTTGAAAACAGAAAGTTGCACGCTAGTGCGAGAATTCTTGAAATAAGTTAGAATGTGATAAAATGTTGAACTTTTTTGCAAAATAAGCTATGATAAATTTTCTACAGTGTGGTAAATTTTCAGAATTTTTGGAGTTAAATAAGTATTGATATTGATTATCTTGTTTTGGCAGATTGCTGTTATGTTTGCATTGTTTGCACATGTTTGTCTCTTTAATGATTATATTTGAGGATAGGAGTATCAAATATGCAGAGGAATTTAGTATGCAATGTTAAATAATAATTTTAGTGATTTGCTATAGTAGAGAATGATAAGGTTTTCGCATTGATTTATACTATATCATCTCACGAGTTCTTGTTGAGCTTTGTTTGGTTGGACTTTTTGAGATTTAGGAAAACCGTGATGTGAGAGGAATGAAGAAGACACAAGAGCTCAAGATTGGGGATGCTCAAGGCATACCAAATTAATGTTTCAATAAGTATCAAGCATCTAAGTGTGAGGATGCCTCGGTAGGCATCCCACCTTTCTTCATCAACGATTATCGTTTAGCCTCGGTTGAGCCTATGTTTTTGCTTCTTCACATGATGTGTGCTATTCTTGGAATGTCATTTTGTTTTTTAGATTTCTGTTTTATTAAAATACTTAAATATGAAAGTTTTTAAATAAGAGAGAGTCCTCAAATGGCTACCCATTTACTTAACTACTCGCTTGATCTTCACTTATATCCTTTCGGAGTTGTTTGTCATTTACTCCTATGCTTCACATATATCCTATGATTAAATTGTTGAACGGATTTAATATCATGAAGTTGAAATTATATGTTCATATCTTACCTAGTAGTAGCTTCACATTGGGTTTATAATGTGAATTTTTTTGAAGCTCAATAATCACAATATTGGTCATACAAGAAATTCATGAATGATTAGTATAAGGAAGAGAACTTTCACATGCAAATATATTATCTTGGACATCTTCTATGATTGTGAATACCCATTAATTATTTTCAAACTTGAGAAAATTAGTTGAAGTTAGACAAGGAAGACAACATAATGAGTGATGGTTGTGTATATTTGCGTAGAAGTTATATTGTCATGGATCCTCCAACATGTGGTTTTTGCCTAGGATCTTTTGCTAGCCAAAAAATCGTACTAAGTAGAAATACTACTTATGCATCCAAAAACCCTTAAACCCAGTTTCTTGGCATGAGTGTCCACCATACTGTTGGGGAACGTTGCATGGAAAACAAAAAAATTCTACGCACATGCAAGATCTATCCATGGAGATGCATAGCAACGAGAGGGGATAGTGTGTCTACGTACCCTTGTAGACCGTAAGCGGAAGCATTTGTTAACGTAGTTGATGTAGTAGAACTTCTTCGCGACCGAACTGATCGAGTATCGAACATATGGCACTTCCGCGTTCAGCGCATGTTCAGCTCGGTGATGTCCTCGCCTTCTTGATCCGGCAAGACTGCGAAGCAGTGGATAAGTTTCGGCAGCACGACGGCGTGGTGAAGGTGGTGTTGATGCTATCTCCGCAGGGCTTTGCCTAAGCACTACGAAAAATATGATCGAGGGACAAGACTGTGGAGGGGGCGCCGCACACGGCTAAGAGATTGTCGTGGTTATGTGTGGCGCCCCCTCCCACATACATATAGGTGGGGGGGAGGACGAAGCAGCCAAGGAGGTGCCCCAAGTAGGCCGAATCCTACTTGGGGTCTCTCCCAAGCCGCGCCCCCTTTCCTTTTTAGGTGAGCGGGGAAAGGTAGGGGAGGGAGGCGCCCCCCTTTCCTTTCTCCCATGAGAAGGGGAAGGCAGGCGGGGCTAGCCCTCCCCCCTTTCCTTCCCTAGGGCCGGCGGCCAGGGAGAGGTGCGCAACAGCCCCATTGTGGGCCGGTCTGTCCCCCCTTGGCCCATTAGGCCCATACACCTACCGGGGGTGTCCGGAACCCCTTCCAGTGACCCAATGACTACCCGGTGCACTCTGAAACCCCTCCTGTGTCCGAATATCATCGTCCTATATATCAATCTTTACCTCTAGACCATTTCGGAGCTCCTCGGCATATCCTTGATCTCATCCGGACTTCGAACAACATTCGGTCAGCAAATCCATATAACTCATGTAACACTATTGTCAATGAACATTAAGCGTGTGGACCTACGGGTTCGAGAACTATGTAGACATGACCGAGACACCTCCCGTTCAATAACCAATAACGGAACCTGGATGCCCATGTTGGCTCCTACATATTCTACGAAGATCTTTATCGGTCAAACATACGTAATTCCCTTTGTCCATCGGTATGTTAGTTGCCCGAGCGTCGATCATAGGTATCTTCATACCTAGTTCAACCTCGTTACCGACAAGTCTCTTTACTCGTTTCTTAATACATCATCCTGCAACTAACTCCTTAGTCACTTTGCTTGCAAGGCTTCTTTTGATGTATATTACCCAGAGGGCCCAGAGATACCTCTCCTATACTCGGAGTGAAAAATCCTAATCTCAATCTATGCCAACTCAACAAACACCTTCAGAGATACCTGTAGAGCATCTTTATGATCACCCAGTTATGTTGTGACGTTTGATAGCACACAAGGTATTCCGCCCATATCTGGTAGTTGCATAATCTAGTCAAAGGAATATGTATTTGACATTAAGAAAGCAATAGCAATAAACTGAACAATCAATATGCTAAGCTAACGAATGGGTCTTGTCCATCACATCATTCTCCTAATGATGTGATCCCATTATCAAATGACAACACATGTCTATGGTTAGCTTGCTAAATAAGGTTTATATGTGCTATCAAAATGACAACACAAGCTAACGTCTGTAGCAAGTCTATATGAGTTTTGCCCCTTCCTTTGCACCGACGAACTCCGTCAAGCTCTCAAAAATCGACTGACCCAATTTTGAAATTTAGTCTACTATCATTTAACTAGTGTGGAATATAAAAGGGGAAAACCATAAGCATTGTGAGTATAGTGTTGAGCGTGCCATGGCGGATCTAAAGGTGAAAACCGGACAAAGGCAACTTCTCAACCAATGTTTGCTTTCAACTAAAAAGTAAGTGATGGACAAGAAATCAAAGTAAACAAGTGGCAATCTATTTTCTTCCTGCGATAAATAAGTTGAGCAGATACGAAAGAGTACCGCCTCTGGTGCGGCACTGTGTATGCATCTGCTGAGAATTTGACGGTTCTGCGGTAGCAATGGCTGTCGGCAATGTGGAAGCAGATTTAGGAGGGTAGACGGTGGCGGCGGGGGAATACCCCACCGCGGTGGACGAGATGGTCGTAGGAGCGGCGCCGGCAAGGTGGACGAGGACGGGGATGAAGCAAGAGGACGGGATGCAAGGATCATGGTCCGAAGCTGTGGATGAGAGAGGTCGATCTCTTGTAATGGACGACGGCGTCGGGGTATCAGCTCCGGCATGGTGGAGGAGGACGGCGGTGGATGGGGTGGCGGATGGAGGAGGCTAGGGTGGAAAGGGTGTTTTGGCGCCTATGGAGTACGAATGGGGAAATGGAGGGAGAGAGGAAGGGGGAACCATGTCTTTAGGGCGCGCTTGTCTCAAATGCGAGGAAATTTACAAACTTAGCCCCCATTTAAAATTTGCTACATCACATCAATATTAGTTGGTTGGGGATAGGACGATAATCTCGCATACACCGAATATTTGCCGACGAGAGTTTGTTTTGGCGCCCACCGTGTATGAATCGGGGAGGGAGTCAATTTCGGCCGAGGAGACATTGTGCTTTGGCGCCCACCGTGTATGAATCCGGGTGAGAGGCGATTATGTAACGTTTGAGTGAAATTACACATCTACCCCTATCGGAACCTATAGAAATCGAGCCGATAGACTTTGCATGTCAGGGATAGGCAGTAATTTCCATCTCGCATATTTTGGTTTCAGGCGGTTACTGCGACTTTCCCCGCTTCGTTCAAATTTTTGCAGAGCAAGAGTGCATGTTTACCGTGTCAACTCATTTTGAATCCAGTTTGTACTCTATTTTTGTTTGGGCAGGATCCATTTTTGATTGGAATAAAATTATATATACATCATTTTTATATATACTTTCAAAAGCACAACAAACAATTCTGCTCCTTTATATATAATATGATTTACGAATACAATGATCTGAAAATCATAAGGTTGAATTCAAAAAATCTAAACCAAAATATGTTCTACTAAAATGTATGGATCAGTAATATCTACATATTAAATAACATAGATGCATGTGAATTCATATGAGTATGCATGTTTGATAGATCAATTTTGGTTCGAGTATGAATTACATGTATCATCATCTCGAATTCAAATATTTGAATCCCTTTTATGTTGACATTTTCTATACACACAACTAAATATTTGAATCTCCTTTCACGCCCATCTCTCTCGCATGCTCCTTCATGTAGCTATCACTCTCTTTTCTCCAGCTCACCCGCACGCACACTTCATGTTTCTCCTATTTTCGCAAACATGGTCTCTCGACGTCTCCCTTGGGAAGTGTCACACTCTCCCTATGGTAGAGGCAAAGGTGTCCCAACGTTTCGATGAGATGGTGGCTATCGTTTTTTGTGGGAGTCAACCTTGACAATCCGACTACGAACATGTGAGACGTCGCGCCTTAGCAATCGCTAAACCAACTTCCGAGGGGTTATTGACCATGCCAGAGCACGATCAACCTGACCACGAGGGTCTGTTTCCTGCAAGCAAACGAAGAACAAGCAAGAAACTGAGATTTCAATCTGGATATTATGAATACAAGATGAAAGCTTTATTGATCAAGGTGGGGTTCTGTGACGTCTTGGTCTGGTCGTTGAACACAAACAAAGTACGTGAAGTTGCAACTATGGCGAACTTTTAATCTAAACAAAACCCAAAGTCTAAACGATGCCCTAAGGGCTGTATATATGGAGGAGAGAGGGGGAATTTCGTGTCCCTTGGAGGAGGGATCCGAAACCAACCCTAACTCTTGTTTCCCCACACATACGGACTCTAAAAACAACCTATAATCAAGTATTTCAAAATTTCATGGGCCTGGCCCAAAAATAAGGTGACGCAGCACCTAGGATAGCCTCCGGACGAAATTTATGAAGTGGCATCTTGTATATTTCATCCAAGGCTTCATGCACTCATTATGGTGGCTTCAAAGTCCTGGAATCATCACTTGTAACTCCGTTCTTGTTCCCCTTGCGCACGCCATCATCTCCATGCTTGAACTTGCTCCAAGGTTCATCTTTCTTGTCCAAGCTAGGCCCTTCTTTTGTAAACAAAACAAATGTATCCAATTTAGGCAGCATGATATTCTTATGAACATTAGAATCATTACCAAGAAACGGAAGTACCTGGTAATTTAATTGGCGTGCGCGAGTTCTTGTAATTGGTCCAGTATGTATAGCAGCAGGGGCTGTGGGTGTAACAATGGTATTGATGTCCTCATCACCCTATCATTATACATTACATGGTTTTCATTATCTCTCACGTCTCTACCGTTCTCTGGTATCACTTGGTACCAAAGATTTCTTTTTCACCGCCACACATACACTCTCACTCATCTTTCACTTTGTCTTTCTCTCTATAGGGTTCTCTCTATAGGGTTCTTTCGCACCCCGACTCATATTTCTATCATGAACATTGATCGAGTAGCCTCCATATTGGTTTATAAACCCACACACTCGTGCTTACACTATCACGTGCATGTCTCTCGCACGCTCCTTGTATCTATGTAGATTTTTCGTCCCTTCTTGAGACACGCCTCTCGATCAGGCACACAAACACTATCGCCTCATTTTAAGCTGATACCGCTCACACACACACACACACTCTTTGTGTGTTTGTCACACACGCACTCCGTCTTCCTTCTCTCCCTCTCTCTCTCACACACACACAACACACACACATGGGCTTTTTGCAACAACTAGCAAGATGCCCATGCGTTGCACGGAACATCAAGATGCATTTGTATGAGTAGTTTATCTTGTGGGAGAAAAGGATGAACGAGGGAAGGCCTTATTTGCAAATCTGGTGAGGGGTGTGGGTATCTTTTTGCCAAATTGCCATAGTTTCCTTCCTATCCGTCGGATATAAATCGGACGGCCTATATTGCAGGATGTCAGGCACACCATCATCACCAACTCTGTTTTGTTAAGAGTACTAGCAAGATGCCCGTGCGTTGCACATAACATCAAGATGCCTTTGTATGAGTAGTTTATCTTGTGAGAGAAAAGTATGAATGAGGGAAGGCCTTATTTGCAAATGTGGAGAGGGGTGTGGGTACCTTTTTGCAAAATTGCCATAGTTTCCTTCCTATCCGTCAGATATAAATTGGACGACCTATATTGTAGGATGGCAGGCACACCATCATGACCAACTATGTTTTTTATATGTGTAGAGTAGAGAAATTGGAGATATACCACTTCTTGAATCTTGAAACCAACCACATTCTTCCCTTATCTCATCAAAACCGCCAAAGGAATATATTTTGAGTGAAACATAACATATTTTTAGTGATATATGTATTTCAAAACTAGACTCTTTTTTCTATCAAATCGGTGAATAAATATTAATCTACTTTGATTGTGTGGCGACGCATTGGCACATTGCTAGTTATTACTATTGTATAATTTTTTGGACACCAGAGAAACGCTGCAGTACATATACGAAGAGAAGAGGCGCACACACGCAGTCGGTCTCTCGCTGTCTCGCACACATGAGAGTTACGTAAATGCACCATAAACAAATAAACCCTAAAACCCTAGGTGCACGATTGCTGCATGCGCGGGTACCGGGTACGTGGTGGAGCGCACCTCCATAGGAATAGTCATCTTGCGTGATAATTTGATCCGTAGGAGTTGATGGTCGGTACCACAGGTGAACGACCTGGAGGCGGTGGCTCGCTAGTCACCACTGATCAAGTAGCCACGTTTAAAATATCATTTTTTTAGCGGGGTAAGAGTTCTGATTTTTGATGGCGCGTTATAAGTACTAAGTAGTTTTTAGAACGATTGGTATGGAGCGAAAATGGAATTCATAACTACTACCTCTGTCCTGGTTTCCTAGTCCCCATCGTATTTTGGGTCAAAGTTTGTCCATGAATTTTACTTGTAAAATGTGAATGGAAAACGAGATTTTGTTATACCCAAACAAAAAAGGACCGGAGGAGTGATTGCTCTGACACGGATGCGACCTCTCATAACGCAGGCATCGAACCGGCGGGCTGGCCAAGAGGGCCCCACTCGCTGCAGGCTAGGCTGAACACGCCTCCTAGCCGCATGCAACCGGCTTCAGAATGGCCCACCTGCCTCCATTGAATCCGCGCGTGTGCCGGCAACACGTCCTTCCGCAAGCCGGCCGACATTAGAACACAATGTTGGCTGGCTCCTCTCATTCGCTCGCTATTTAAATGAGGCCAGACGCTTGGTAAGAACTGCACCACACCGCCGCTCCCCATATCCTCCTTGCACCATTTTCTCCACACTCTCCATAGCATCCGGTGAGCAGGAAGACGAGTTCTCTGGCATAAAAGTTGGCTGGGTGCCCCAATAAGCCAGGCAACTCGCTGCCCCACCTCCCTCCCCGCCCCAGGCCATTAGTACCATGGGCAAGGCTGCAGGCGGGCAAGTGGAGGAGCAAGCCACCGCTCCAAGCTGGCCCCTGGTGCATGAACTCGACGCTCCAAGCCTACTCGCAGAGGAGTGGCCAGTTGCTGCATGCCAGCACGTGGGGGACCACGTCGTCCACTGCACCATGGTTGGCCGCACAATCCGACGCAAATGTTGGTGGAACCGTGGCATGCAGGCAGAGGTGGCCAACACATTTGCGGCCATCGCCAACACCGAGGAATAGTAGACCACGGGAGCCGCCACCGCTTTGAACCCATGAATGCTACGACCACCGTGGCCCCGAAATAGACACCTGGTGTGTTGCCCGGTTTGGCTCAAAACATCATTGTAATGCCCCAACACCGATGCTCGAGAAGTCTTCCATAGGTTCCGGGTTTCTCCGTGTGTTTTATTTTTGCTTGCTCCTTTTATTTTTTTGCATTGCATCATGTCATCATGCCATTATTATTGCAACCGTTTCAAAACTCTTTTAAATAAATCGTATGGATCTTCGATCCATTTAAATTGAGGGAAGGATGACTTCTCTTTATAACATATCCTCCCGATATTACGGAGCTATATTAAATATTCCATTTTCGGAATCACCCATGAACACACTTGCAAATAATCACATGCCTTTTCTCGCTTCAAGTTTGGTCCCCAAACTTTGCTTTTTTTCTTTCATCGCTTTCCCGTGCTCCTCAAAAATTTCGAACATTTTTGGACTCTCCAAAAATGTTTTCCTAATTCAAGCTTATTTGAATCACATTCAAATGTGTTCGAATGCAATCCTTCCAAACGGTGCCAAATGTAATTTTCTTGGATCAAGCTCCTTTTATGAGTCTAAGAAAATTGGCGCCCTGCTCAAATTCTTCTCCTATCTCTCTCTGCTTTTCTTTTTTCCTGGTTTATTTGTTATTCAGGAAATAAAGAAGTAATAAAGAGAGTGAGAGAGAGCCCAGCCATGCCACTTGGGCCTCCTAGGGCCCATTTGGTCCAAGGCTTCCCACTGCCCACCTGGGCCTCACAAACACCAGCGCCGGCCCATGCCAGCCCGCACCGGCACTAAACCTAACCCTCGCTCCCTCTCCCCTCGTTTGATCTCTCCCTCCAGCGCCGCCAGAGAGAGAGAACGGCAGCGCCTCGCTCAATCCTCTCTCTCCCGATTCATCTCTTCCCTGCCGCCGCCTCCTGCCCGTTTCCTGTCGATCGATCTCTCCCTCTCCCTCGTATCCACCCACAGTCAGAGAGGAGCTAATACCACCACCTCGTTCCCCATCCCCACTCTCCCTCTCCTCGAGCGCGTTGCCTCCTGCATCCTCCGCGCCTCTGCCTCCTCTGCACGCCGCGCCCGAGACCTGCGAACCTCCCACTCGTCCGCCGTGAGCCGCCGTCGAGTTGCCATGGCCTCGACCTCTTGTGCCTCCTCCTCCCTCCCGCCGGAGCCCAAGTCCAGCGCCTCCCCATGCCAGCGCGACCCCGTGCACTATCGTCGAACCTCGCCGTCCCTCTGAACATCGTCGCCGGCCGCGCTTCGCCTCGTTCCTGTCCTGCCGGCGAGCCCCTGCTCCTACTCTACCCTGCCGTTCGTCGCGCAACCGGAACCAGCTCCTCGGAGCAGAGCTGCTCCTTCGCGACCTCATCGTCCTCTGTCGCCGGCGCGCCAAGCCCCAATGACCTGCAGGTCCCTTCTCGCCAGCCCCTACATCGAGCAGCAGTTCCTCGACCGCTGCGCACGACCCTGCGTTTTACTCCGGGAGCGCTTTCGGGTCTTCCCCCAATGTCGTGTCTTATTTTCGGACCACGCCAAGATCAGGGCCCAAGTACCACGACGACCGACGCAAGTTCATCTACGTGCGTGTACGACAACAGATCCGAGGTGTGTCTAGTACCTCTCCGAACAAACGTGAATAACTGTCGTCGCAAGAACGGGACCGGAGAGTCCGAAGACCCCAAGTACCACGACACCGATGACATGAACGTCTACGACCCATGTACAACTACCGTCGCCAAGACCCGGATCGACAAGCACCACCCCCGTCAAGTACTACTACAAACCCGGAGAATTTAGATGCATCAAGTCCCCGAGGAGACCCGTTTTTCGTCAAGTTCGACTATCGTAGTGCCGAAGACCTTGGATGCTCGAACGAGTACCAAACGAAACACCAAGTACCACTATCGCCGAGTACGACTACTTCCGCGATGATACGAGAACAACTACCGTCGACCCTCGAAGCCTCCGTGGATGCCAAGTCCCTCGTCGTGATCCCGAACATCTACGGTAAATTGTGCAACTAAGAACGTGAACGACTACCGCCGCCAAGATCACGAGTACCTCTACCGTCGTCATGTACCCCTACTTCCACTACGAACGTCCCGAGAACATCTACTTCCCCTACACCGCATCGAACTCGAACCCCTCCGATAATGCATGCTACAAAGGTATAACCCCGAGACGACGTCCGTGAACGAATGCCTGCGATGTTTGAGATGCTCGTGTTTGCACCGTGTCCAAATTGTCACCCGTTTCCATGTCGCCAACTCGTGGGACACCCGGAATCCGGGAGCGCCCCACCATCTTTTGACACGCCCCCGTCACTTTTCCTTTTGCACCGGCATCTCAATCAAGTACCGGAACCGGAACGTTGCCGTGGCACTGTTACCGTTATCGTTGCCGTGGCACCCCTTTTCGTTTCCGCCACGATGACAAAATGCTTCATAATGCTCTTATCAACATTTTCATTAAAATTGCATAATCTTGAACATGTCCTCTGCATCATGATAATAACATTTAAATGTTTAACTTTGTTGTTGCACCAAATTGCTAAATGCATATGGGGATTTACCGGAATTGTTGTTTGTTATTTCTGGCCTCATTTAAACATGCCTAAATGTTTAGTTTACTTATGCTCCACCTGTTGCCATGTTTAAACAACATTTAATATTGTTGAGTACCTAACCGAGAGAGAACTAAATAATTGATGTGGTGTTTCGTCAATATGCATCCCGATGCATATTGAGCTCCACTTAAATTGTAGTATTGTTTGTTGCACTTTGCCATGCCATGCCTCATTAAACCGGACATGCAACATACTTGGTTGTGCATCATGCCATGTTTATGTGATGGTTTTTTACTTTGTTGTTTGCTTCTTTCCGGTGTTGCCTGTTCGGGTTAGTTCCGATAACGTCGCGTTTGTGAGGATCCGTTCGACTACGTCCGTTTGTCTTCTTCATGGACTCGTTCTTCTTCCTATCGGGATCTCAGGCAAGATGACCATACCCTCGAAATCACTTCTATCTTAGCTTGCTAGTTGCCCGCTCTATTGCTATGCCTATGCTGCGATACCTACCACTTGCTTATCATGCCTCCCATATTGCCATGTCAAGCCTCTAACCCACCTTGTCCTAGCAAACCGTTGTATGGCTATGTTACCGCTTTTCTCAGCCCCTCTTATAGCGTTGTAAGTTGCAGGTGAAGATTGGAGCTTGTTCCATGTTTGGAACATGGTTATTTTGTTGGGATATCACAATATCTCTTATTATATTAATGCATCTATATACTTGGTAAAGGGTGGAAGGCTCGGCCTTATGCCTGGTGTTTTGTTCCACTCTTGCCGCCCTAGTTTCCGTCATATCGGTGTTATGTTCTCGGATTTTGCGTTCCTTACACGGTTGGGTTATAATGGGAACCCCTTGACAGTTCGCCTTGAATAAAACTCCTCCACCAAGGCCCAACATTGGTTTTACCATTTGCCACCTAGCCTTTTCTTTCCCTTGGGTAGGCCTGCCCAAGGGTCATCTTTATTTAAACCCACGGGCCAGTGCTCCTCTAAGTGTTGGTCCAAACTAGAGCCCCTTGCAGTGCCACCTCGTGGAAACTCGAGGGCTGTTTTTAGTTGTTCGGATTGCTTATCCGGTGTGCCCTAAGAACAAGATATGTGCAGCTCCTATCGGGATTTGTCGGCTCAGCGGGTGGTCTTGCCGGTCTTGTTTTACCATTGTCGAAATGTCTTGTAACCAGGATTCCGAGTCTGATCGGATCGTCTTGGGAGAAGGAATATCCTTCGTTGACCGTGAGAGCTTGTGATGGGCTAAGTTGGGACACCCCTGCAGGGTTTTGAACTTTCGAAAGCCGTGCCCACGGTTATGGGAAGATGGGAATTTGTTAATGTCTGGTTGTAGAGAACTTGATACTTAACTTAAATAAAAATGCATCAACCGCGTGTGTAGCCGTGATGGTCTCTTCTCGGCGGGGTCCGGGAAGTGAACACGGTGTTGGAGTTGTGTTTGACGTAGGTTGTTGTAGGATCACGTCTTGATCATAGTTTCTCGACCGTGCCTTGCCTTTTCTTCTCGCTCTCATTTGTGTATGTTAGCCACCAAATGTGCTAGTCGCTTGCTGCAGCTCCACCTCATACCTTTTACCCTTCCCATAAGCTTAAATAGTCTTGATCACGAGGGTGCGAGATTGCTGAGTCCCCGTGACTCATAGATGCTTCCAAAACCAGCTTGCAGGTGCTGATGAGACCATGCAGGTGACGCAACCGAGCTCAAGGAGGAGCTCATTGAAGATCGTGTTCGTTATGTTGTTCCGTTTCCAGATGATTAGTAGTGGAGCCCAGTTGGGACGATCGGGGATCTGTGTAGCATTTGGGGTAGTCTTCTTTTATTTTGGTTCCGTAGTCGGGCCTTGATTGTATCTGGATGATGTAATGCATTATTCATGTATTGTGTGAAGTGGCGATTGTAAGCCAACTATGTACCTCTTTTCCTTATTCATTACATGGGTTGTGTGAAGATTACCTCACTTGCGACATTGCTTACTATGCGGTTATGCCTCTAAGTCGTCCTTCGACACATGGGAGATATAGCCGCATCATGGGCGTTACAAGTTGGTAATCAGAGCCTTCCCCGACTTAGGAGCCCCCTGCTTGATCGAATCGTTGGTGTTGTTGAGTCTAGAAAAATGTTTTGAGTCTTATAGGATTATATATATATATATATCGGAGAGTAGGATTCTTTTTACTCCTCAGTCCCTTCGTCGCTCTGGTGAGGCATCCTGACGTAGAGTTTGGACTCTTCTCTCCTCAAATTTCACACAAAAAAAATTTAGGATCACACGGGTATCTTGGAATCGTTCCGATGGTTTGGTGACGAGAACATTGTTCTTGGTGCCTCCTGACATTTAGGGGTTGTGGCAGTGTCCCGGGGAGTTGAGCTCCGAGGTGTTGTCGTCACAATTTTATCGTTGCAGTTCTGGAATACCTGAGTTTCGCTGACATCGAAAATCTCTTTTATGCAGGTGTTGGTGAGATAACCTCGATGCCACCAAGTACTGAGGCGGGAGTTCGTGAGTATTGCCATAACTCGTATAACGGATGCTTTTCGAAGGTTGAGGTAAATGATTTCTGAAGGTTTCTTGGTTATGTGTTGAAGGATTGATACAGCTGGATGTAGGATTTCTTAGTTTTGGGTGAGATATTATGCTTCCCCTGTATCCCCAACACCTGATTGCATAACCGGAAAATTTCGGGAGTTTATAAGTGGGAATTCAAGTAGCTTTTAGGATATCTTTCCGACAGATGTATGATATGAAATTGGGGTTCGACGTCTAGTGGTCCGCGTATCCACGGTTGGTTTTACAGTAGTCTCGTTGTGTCTTAAAGAGTCCTTGGCTATGCTGACTCGGGTATGCTTCGTATGTCATGTGCACTGCCTTGTACATGATGGTGTTGTACAATCGAGCCCGTGTGGGCCCCACCACGAAAACTTCGGACGAAATCTCTATCATATGTTTGTTCCGGCTTTTTCTGCAAGCCAATCCTTTGTTTTTGTTTTGAGTTTGTGCTATTCGAGTTGCTTCGAAGTCAAATGTGGATTCCATACCTTTCTTAAGCGGTGTTCTCATATTTCTATGTGAATACTAATCCTTCCTGATCATTGAGGTTGTCATGTCAATTCTTTCCAACCGGTGTGATTCTCTTCAAGATGATCCTATCATTTTTTCCCATTAGCAAGATCCAATCTCAGTTTTCTCAACGGTGTTCGTTTCATCCATCCCAAGTTGTCTTTGTTTTGCCACCCTCCCACCCTTGTTTCTTCAAGGACTCAGATCTCTTAATCGAGTATTCACCTTATGGATGTGAAGTCCATCCATTCTTTTTCGTCAATATTCTTACCAGGTGGTTCTCATGAAGATGTTCTACAAGTTCATCATTCTCCATTCTTTTCTTCTCCAGTGGATTTAATTCAAGCGTTGTCGATCATTTCCCTTTCCTCGTTTTCAAATGATTTTCCATGACGTTGCACCTCTTAATCTTTCACCTTCTCGTTATTCAATTGTTCCGGAGTGCTCAAGATATCTCGAAGATTCGTGTTTCCACTCTGCTTTCGTTCCATCTTTTGTGAGGATGTTACCTTATTCAAGCCATTTAATTCAACCAGTGCAATCTCTCTTTTAAATCCTTCAACGGTGTTTTCTTTTTAGTGGGCCCTAACCCACAGGTCTTTTCCCAGGATCTTACCTGACTCTTCCTATTTTTTCTCGGAGCTATCCTCAAATTTCATTTCAAAGTTTGACGTAAGAATGAATTATCATCAGTCAAATGTCTTTCTCCAAGATCTTTCAAATTCTTTTCATTGTTGGTTCAACCTTTCTAATTTTCATCCCGGAGTATCTCAACAATTCATGGTGGTGTTTCTCATCGGTATTCTCAACATTTGAAGACCGAAGAAGATTTTTTCTCTCAATCTTGCTCCATTCTCTCAACCTTTCTAATTCTCATCCCGGAGTATCTCAATAATCTAGCTTCGTGCCATCCTCTCATAATTGTTTCGGTTGTGAGAATTTTTTTTCACCCATCCGGAGAATTTCAAGAGTATTTCAGTTTGTTTTCCACGAAGCCCATCATTTCAGAAGATTTATTCATTCTAGCTTTCAGCTCTCATTCTCCAAATCTTATCGGTGCTTCGTTCAAGTTTTCTCTAATCAATTCGGGATCTCTTCGTTCACTTGCATCTAAATTCTCTCAAGTATCTTCGCTCATTTTCCAATTCCTCCTGCTGATGTGTTCGTTTTCTTCGTTCATTTTCAATTCTTACGGTGGTTCGTTCAAGATTTCTCTTCCTTGTTTATCATATCAATTCATTTGTTCTTTCCAATCCTACCGGTGGTTTGTGGAAGACCTTTCTCAAGTTTATGCTATATCTCTCTTCAATCCTTTGCAACGAGAATAAGTAGTATGCCAAATCCATTGCTTGTCATCAATTTGAATTGGTGAAGGATAAGCATAATGTAATTCTTATTCTTGTTTCATCGAGTATGATTCAATTCCTGTTTTCTGGAGTGGTTCATCATATCACATTCTCGGTTTTAATTGTTTCTTCTTTTCTTTTCCAATTATATCTTCACAAAGCTCCATCTAAAGCATCGCAAGGATTCACCTTGTGTTTTCAACTTCTATTTCTTTCTATCATCCTTTTATTACCGGAGTTCTCACGAAGGCTCTACTTGATGGTTCATCAAGGATTTAATTCCTTCTCGAAGTGTTCATCGAGATTCTTTTCAGAGGAGATCAAGTTTTCTTCATCTTGCATTTCTAAGTGCAACTCTTTCATATCTCATCTTTTGAGGTGGTGTTATGTCATTATTGATAATTTCCCTTTGTGTTTCATGGATTACAAGTTTTTCAAGAGTGACATATCTAAATCCATCTTTTTCTCTTCGTTCAAGACATCTTCTTAATCCATCAATCACTTCGTTGGAGTTATCTTGGGTTATATTTCACCTAAAGCTTTCCCTAAGAATTGTTGCTAATTATGGTGCTCATAAATGACCCAAGTTCTTTTATCCTCCCGGTGAAATAGTTTCTCGACTCCTTGTTCATTTCAATCAAATTCTTTTTCCCGTGAGTGGCAGGTTGTCACCTCATAATTTGAGATGTATTCCATAAGACCATATCAAGCTTACCCTTTTCGTTGTTGGTTTTCCAACAACTTCGTTCTAGCATTTGTTGTAATCATGCTCGCTCAAGATCTAGTTTTCCCTCCGTTCATTCTATTTCCTTTCTTTCGTTTCTTCCGGAGGCATTGCGATGTTGCTCTCTTCGACCCATCATATTCCTTTGTCAAGATTATGTTCCTTTCCTTGCTTATCCATTTAACCGAAGTGTTGTGCCCTCTGCTCAAGTTCTTTCATCTTATCAAGTTTTGCATCTCTTTTCAGTCGGAGTGCTGCCCAAATTACATCATTCTTATTCCTTCTATATCTTGTTTAACCGGAGTATTGTGTCTAGCATTCCTCTTCTAACCGGAGCCTCATCCAAGTGCTTTCATTTTGCCAAGGTCATATTCTATGCCTTCCATTTCTAACCGGAGTGTTGTCGTAATTGATCCTTATCGTTCCTTGTACATTTCGTTTCTACCGGAGTGCTTGTATGTACTTCTTATTCATTGCAACCCTTTCCTTATGTCTTTCAACCTACAAGGCTCAAGTCATGTTCCTTGTTCCTCTTTTCTAACGGAGTGTTTTCAACTTCGTTCATCTTTGTTGTACTCTTTCTTTCAATTTGTTCAACCTCGCAAAGGTTCTTTGGTTTCACTCGTTTGTCAAAGAAGCAACTTGGTTTTACCTCTCCTCTTCCTCTTCCATTTTTCCCTCTGGTGCCATCCTAGATCTCGGGACGAGATCCTCTCGTAGTGGTGGAGTGTTGTAACGCCCCAACACCGATGCTCGAGAAGTCTTCCATAGGTTCCGGGTTTCTCTGTGTGTTTTATTTTTGCTTGCTCCTTTTATTTTTTTTGCATTGCATCATGTCATCATGCCATTATTATTGCAACCGTTTCAAAACTCTTTTAAATAAATCGTATGGATCTTCAATCCATTTAAATCGAGGGAAGGTTGACTTCTCTTTATAACATATCCTCCCGATATTAGGGA
Source organism: Triticum urartu (assembly GCF_056163025.1). Lineage (NCBI taxonomy): Eukaryota > Viridiplantae > Streptophyta > Magnoliopsida > Poales > Poaceae > Triticum > Triticum urartu. The sequence continues at coordinate 347,692,091 of NC_141874.1, forward strand.
GCTATATTAAATATTCCATTTTCAGAATCACCCATGAACACACTTGCAAATAATCACATGCCTTTTCTCGCTTCAAGTTTGGTCCCCAAACCTTGCTTATTTTCTTTCATCGCTTTCCCGTGCTTCTCAAAAATTCCGAACATTTTTGGACTCTCCAAAATGTTTTCCTAATTCAAGCTTATTTGAATCACATTCAAATGTGTTCGAATGCAATCCTTCCAAACGGTGCCAAATGTATTTTTCTTGGATCAAGCTCCTTTTTATGTGTCTAAGAAAATTGGCGCCCTGCTCAAATTCTTCTCCTATCTCTCTTTGCTTTTCTTTTTTCTCGGTTTATTTGTTATTCAGGAAATAAAGAAGTAATAAGGAGAGTGAGAGAGAGCCCAGCCATGCCACTTGGGCCTCCTAGGGCCCATTTGGTCCAAGGCTTCCCACTGCCCACCTAGGCCTCACAAACACCAGCGCCGGCCCATGCCAGCCCGCACCGGCTCTAACCCTAACCCTCGCTCCCTCTCCCCTCGTTCGATCTCTCCCTCCAGCGCTGCCAGAGAGAGAGAACGGCAGCGCCTCGCTCAATCCTCTCTCTCCCGATTCATCTCTTCCCTGCCGCCGCCTCGTGCCCGTTTCCTTTCGATCGATCTCTCCCTCGTATCCACCCACAGTCAGAGACGAGCAAGCACCACCACCTCGTTCCCCATCCCCACTCTCCCTCTCCTCGAGTGCGTTGCCTCCTACATCCTCCGCGCCTCTGCCTCCTCTACACGCCGCGCCCGAGACCTGCGAACCTCCCGCTCGTCCGCCGTGCGCCGCCGTCAAGTCGCCATGGCCTCGACCTCTTGTGCCTCCTCCTCCCTCCCGCCGGAGCCCAAGTCCAGCGCCTCCCCATGCCAGCACGACCCCATGCGCCGTCGTCGAACCTCGCCGTCCCTCTGAACATCGTCGCCGGCCCCGCTTCACCTCGTTCCTGTCCTGTCGGCGAGCCCCTGCTCCTGCTCTACCCTACCGTTCGTCGCGCCACCGGAACCAGCTCCTCGGAGCAGAGCTGCTCCTTCGCCACCTCGTCGTCCTCTGTTGCCGGCGCGCCAAGCCCCGATGACCTGCAGGTCCCTTCTCGCCAGCCCCCTACATCGAGCAGCAGTTCCTCGACCGCTGCGCACGACCCTGCGTTTGACTCCGGGAGCGCTTTCGGGTCTTCCCCCAACGTCGTGTCTTATCTTTGGATCATGCAAAGATCAGGGCCCAAGTAGCATGACGACTGACGCAAGTTCATCTACGTGCGTGTACAACTACAGATCCGGGGTGCGTCTAGTACCTCTCCGAACAAACGTGAATGACTGCCGTCGCAAGAACGGGACCGGAGAGTCCCAAGACCCCAAGTACCACGACACCGATGACATGAACGTCTATGACCCGTGTACAACTACCATCGCCAAGACCCGGATCGACAAGCACCACCCCCGTCAAGTACTACTACAAACCCGAAGAATTCGGATGCATCAAGTCCCCGAGGAGACCCGTTTTTCATCAAGTTCGGCTACCGTAGCGCCGAAGACCTTGGATGCTCGAACGAGTACCGAACGAAACGCCAAGTACCACTATCGCTGAGTACGACTACTTCCGCGATGATACAAGAACAACTACTGTCGACCCTCGAAGCCTCCGTGGACGCCAAGTCCCTAGTCGTGATTCCGAACATCTATGGTAAATTGTGCAACTAAGTACGTGAACGACTACCGCCGCCAAGATCACGAGTACCTCTACTGTCGTCATGTACCCCTACTTCCACTGCGAACGTCCTGAGAATGTCTACTTCCCCTACACTGCATCGAACTCGAACCCCTCCGATAATGCATGCTGCAAAGGTATAACCCCGAGTCGACGTCCGTGAACGAATGCTTGCGATTTTTGAGATGCTCGTGTTTGCACCCTGTCCAAATTGTCACTCGTTTCCTTGTCGCCAACTCGTGGGACACCCGGAATCCGGGAGCGCCCCACCATCTTTTGACACGCCCCCGTCACTTTTCCTTTTACACCGGCATCTCAATCAAGTACCAGAACAGGAACGTTGCCGTGGCACTACCGTTATCATTGCCGTGGCACCCCTTTTCGTTTCCGCCATGATGACAAAATGCTTCGTAATGGTCTTATCAACATTTTCATGAAAATTGCATAATCTTGAACATGTCCTCCGCATCATGATAATAACATTTAAATGTTTAAATTTGTTGTTGCACCAAATTGCTAATTGCATATGGGGATTTACCAGAATTGTTGTTTGTTATTTCCCGCCTCATTTAAACTTGCCTAAATGTTTAGTTTACTTATTCTCCACCTCTTGCCATGTTTAAACAACATTTAATATTGTTGAGTACCTAACCGAGAGAGAATTAAAGAATTGATGGGGTGTTTCGTCAATATGCATCCCGATGCATATTGAGCTCCACTTAAATTGTAGTATTGTTTGTTGCACTTTGCCATGCCATGCCTCATTAAATCGGACATGCATCATACTTGGTTGTGCATCATGCCATGTTTATGTGATGGTTGTTTACTTTGTTGTTTGCTTCTTTCCGGTGTTGCCTCTTCAGGTTAGTTCCGATAACGTCGCGTTTGTGAGGATCCGTTCGACTATGTCTGTTTGTTTTCTTCATGGACTCGTTCTTCTTCTTCATAGAGGGATCTCAGGAAAGATGACCATACCCTCGAAATCACTTCTATCTTTGCTTGCTAGTTGCCCGCTCTATTGCTATCCCTATGCTGCGATACCTACCACTTGCTTATCATGCCTCTCATATTGCCATGTCAAGCCTCTAACCCACCTTGTCCTAGCAAACCGTTGTATGGCTATGTTACCGCTTTGCTCAGCCCCTCTTATAGTGTTGTTAGTTGCAGGTGAAGATTGGAGCTTGTTCCATGTCTGGAACATGGTTATTTTGTTGGGATATCACAATATCTCTTATTATATTAATGCATCTATATACTTGGTAAAGGGTGGAAGGCTCGGCCTTATGCCTGGTGTTTTGTTCCACTCTTGCCGCCCTAGTTTCCGTCATATCGGTGTTATGTTCTCGGATTTTGCGTTCCTTACACGGTTGGGTTATAATGGGAACCCCTTGACAGTTCGCCTTGAATAAAACTCCTCCAGCAAGGCCCAACATTGGTTTTACCATTTGCCACCTAGCCTTTTCTTTCCCTTGGGTAGGCCTGCCCAAGGGTCATCTTTATTTAAACCCACGGGCCAGTGCTCCTCTGAGTGTTGGTCCAAACTAGAGCCCCTTGCAGCGCCACCTCGGGGAAACTCGAGGGCTGGTTTTAGTTGTACGGATTGCTTATCCGGTGTGCCCTGAGAACGAGATATGTGCAGCTCCTATCGGGATTTTTCGGCACAACGGGTGGTCTTGCTGGTCTTGTTTTACCATTGTCGAAATGTCTTGTAACCGGGATTCCGAGTCTGATCGGATCGTCTTGGGAGAAGGAATATCATTCGTTGACCGTGAGAGCTTGTGATGGGCTAAGTTGGGACACCCCTACAGGGTTTTGAACTTTCGAAAGACGTGCCCACGGTTATGGGCAGATGGGAATTTGTTAATGTCCGGTTGTAGAGAACTTGACACTTAACTTAAATTAAAATGCATCAACTGCGTGTGTAGCTGTGATGGTCTCTTCTCGGGCGGGTCCGGGAAGTGAACACGGTGTTGGAGTTGTGTTTGACGTTGGTTGTTCTAGGATCACTTCTTGATCATAGTTTCTCGACCATGCCTTGCCTTCTCTTCTCGCTCTCATTTGCATATGTTAGCCACCAAATGTGCTAGTCGCTTGCTGCAGCTCCACCTCATACCTTTTACCCTTCCCATAAGCTTAAATAGTCTTGACCGCGAGGGTGCGAGATTGCTGAGTCCCCGTGACTCACAGATACTTCCAGAACCAGCTTTCAGGTGCCGACGAGACCGTGCAGGTGACGCAACCGAGCTCAAGGAGGAGCTCGTTGAAGATCGTGTTCGTTATGTTGTTCCGTTTCAAGTTGATCAGTAGTGGAGCCCTGTTGGGACGATCGGGGATCTGTGTAGCATTTGGGGTAGTCTTCTTTTATTTTGGTTCCGTAGTCGGGCCTTGATTGTATCTGGATGATGTAATGCTTTATTCATGTATTGTGTGAAGTGGCGATTGTAAGCCAACTATGTACCTCTTTTCCTTATTCATTACATGGGTTGTGTGAAGATTACCTCACTTGCGACATTGCTTACAATGCGGTTATGCCTCTAAGTCGTGCTTCGACACGTGGGAGATATAGCCACATCGTGGGCATTACAACCATGGGCCCCAGCCGCCGACGACATTAGAAATTATACCTGCTTCCAGAAGTTATTCGCGATTCGTTAAAAATGACCAAAATATAATTAATTATGCATGGTCTTGACTTGTTGTGCTCGCACTGGTAGTAGGAACTAGAGGTTTTCTTTATTTATAAATCTCCTCACATTTTTTGGCTTTGAAGTGAATCATGGTTGTGGACATTATCTATGAATGTGCAGATATCTGTGAACATGAGTTTGATGTGGAAGTTAAATTTGGAATGTTGGGCTTGCGAATGAACTATACCATGTCCAATGCTTCGTTTGTTATTGTTTGGAAAGTAATTACTGTTGTTACATGACCCAATTTTTTTTGTTTTGTGCCACATCAGTAGATGCATGGACATCACAACATGCATGCTGACTGGATAAACATTTGAACCTAGCTATTATGAAGGAAAATGTGTATTAACAACAATTTTAGATAGCAGGAGACACCTAGCCTGCTCTGCCTCTGCTAGCTTCTTTCTGGCTTCTTCCATCTCTTCTTTGGCTTGGGTGAAGAGAGTATCTGATTGCTCTTTTTGCTTCTTCAGGAACTCAGCTACATTCTCAAGGGCTGCTGCACGCTTTCTTTCATCCTTTACTAGAGCCACGAGGACACGAACAGTTGACAACTCCACTTGGCTTATGTGTAATCCAGCATCATCTGGAATTTGCACCTTGTGTCTAATCCAGCATCATTAGGGAATGGGCACCTTGTGTGTAATCCAGCCTCATTTTGGAAACATGATCTCGAGGTTGACCATACTTCCCTCCTCGCAAGAACTGCATCCTGACATGAAGTTACTTCTTTTTTAGATCAATACATCCATTTAGTAGAAGCCAGATAAACAATACTCGGAGAAGTAAATTCAAAAGGAAAAATATAAAAACAGACTCCATCCTATATCAAGCTAAAAACGAAAGAATTAGGACGATTAAGACTCTTCTCATTACACATGAAAGAACACAAGGCTAAGTGAAACAGAAACTACAACATATACACATTGAAGAACATGAGGCTAAACGAAAGTAATTGAAAGGGTGTTACTTACCAAAGCTTGTTTTATAGGTTCGGTGTAGCTCCTCTTTAACTTGCCATGCTCCTTGAAGATGTCCCCAATATCCCGTGTTTGGTCTTCATTGCTCCTCTGCATGTTCGCACTCATGGTTTTAAAATCTCAACATGGCAAGAAAAATATAGTAATACTCACGCAGCTTGTGGGCAACATTAAAGCACTCATCTGCCATGTTAGAGCATCTCCAACAGAAGTGCAACGTGCGGCGCATTAAAGAAGCATTTACAGCGCCGAATAGCCAGTTTTTGCGGGCCCGGAGTGTTGGCTCCAGCGGCTGCTGCAAAAAATTGCGTGCGCGCACTGCTCCAGCAGATGCACTGTATTTTTCTCTCCTTCTACTCTGACTTGATACACATTCGACTCCGAGTCGATACTGGCATATATAGATACAAGCAAGATGCCCGTGCGTTGCATGCAACATCAAGATGCGTTTGTATGAGTAGTTTATCTTGTGAGAGAAAAGGATGAACGAGGGAAGGCTTTATTTGCAAATGTGGAGAGGGGTGTGGGTATCTTTTTGCAAAATTGCCATAGTTTCCTTACTATCCGTCAGATATAAGTCGGACGGCCTATATTGCAGGATGGCAGGCACACCATCATCCCAACTCTTTTTTTTATAAGAGTAGAGATAGAGAGTAGAGATAGAGAAGTAGAGATAGAGAGTAGAGAGTAGAGACATAGATAGTTCTCATCATAGATATAGCATAGATAGATAAAAAAATAGATAGTTCAACTACTCCTCGTCGTTCGATTCCTCCTCGGTGATGTGCTCCTCCGATGCCTCAATGTAGGCAGCAAGATACCGATCATCGTCGGAGTCCCAGGGCGACGTTGCTCCTAACTTCATGTTGAATTGAGCGTCCGCTTTCTGCGTATGCTTGTCCTCACGATAGGAGGCTCGCTCCGCCCTCCTATTCTCCCTCTCCACCCTCCTTTGCGCGTAGAACTCACGCTCATTGATGATGTCCTGCAGGAAGAGTTGGTGCCAAAGTGCCATGGCTTCCTCGTCCATCTCGGTGATGTCGAGACGGTGCTCCCGCCTCCGGTTGTCGTGACAATTCTCGTTGGTGATAAGCCACGGCGGAGACGAGAGCTCCTGCGCCTGCTCCCGCATCGGCACATTGGGGAAGTTCAATGTTCTATGAGGCCCCTGGGGCGCCACGCCATCGTGACGTACGTGCGGGTGGCCTCATGGGCGGTGTCGAAAGTGCCGAGGCCGAGGCGCATCCCGCGGAACCGGATATCGGCAAAGAAGCCGCCGGAGGGGCGCACGCGGACGCCGCAGTTTCCCCAAGTTTCCCAGCGATGTGGCAGCATGGTGGTGTGGTGGCGAGGCGAGAAAGAGCGGGGAGAGAGCGATGGCGGGGTACAGAGTGGTGGCAAGGCACATAGCGGTGGGAGGGCGTTCGATTTTATAAAGCGCGCCAGACGCCGCTCGCCAAAACTAGTGCGTGCCCGACCGCCTTTTCCCTCACGCGCGCGATCCTTTCCCGACGTCCCTGCTATTTCTACTCTCTTCTCTACTCTTATATTTATTTTATATTTATATGTATCTCTACCCTCTACTCTTATAAAAAACAGAGTTGGTGATGATGGTGTGCCTGCTATCCTGCAATATAGGCCGCCCCATTTATAACCGACGAATAGGAAGGAAACTATGGCAATTTTGCAAAAAAGATACACACACCCTGTCGGTGTCAAAACCAGCGGATCTCGGGTAGGGGGTCCCGAACTGTACGTCTGAGGTTGATGGTAACAGGAGACAGGGGACACAATGTTTACCCAGGTGCGGGCCCTCTCTATGGAGGTAATACCCTACTTCCTGCTTGATTGATCTTGATGAATATGAGTATTACAAGAGTTGATCTACCACGAGATCGTAATGGCTAAGACCCTAGGAGTCTAGCCTATGTGATTATGATTGTCTCTACGGACTAAACCCTCTGGTTTATATAGACACCGAAGGGGACTAGGGTTGTACAAAGTCGGTTACATAGAAAGGAATCTTCATATCCGAACGCCAAGCTTGCCATCCACGCCAAGGAGAGTCCCATCCGGCCACGAGTGAGAGTCTTCGGTCTTATATCTTCATAGCCCATTACAACGGCCCATGTCCAACAGGCTGGACGCTCGAGGACCCCTTAATCCAGGACTCCCTCAGTAGCCCCTAAACCAGGCTTCAATGATGAGGTGTCCGGTGCGCAGATTGTCTTCGGCATTGCAAGGCGGGTTCCTCCTCCGAATACTCTGACACAATCTTCGAACACAACGAACATGTCCGGATCTGCAAAACAAGTACCACACACCACCGCAGGGAGTATAATATTTCACGAGTCAAATCTGCTGACAACTTTTTGTAACATGACATCACGTCCCTGCCCGGTTATTATTTCGAACCGTTTCTCGGTTTGCCGCTCCATATTTCGAGATGTGGCTTTATTGGCACTGCTCGTCAAAGTAGAGATCGTGTCCCCTTATTGCGGGATTCTCATCATTACAGATATGGGTAATCCAACCGTGCCGCCTGCATGACCCCTGGGAATAGGCGAGTTTCATGGCGAGTGGGGAGGCGCTTGATATTCATTTCCTTTATAAGGAGATAAGGATTCATCTCTTCCACCCACGCCTTCTCTCTTTCCGCCTACCCACTCTCGAGCTCCAGCGCCCAAGTGCTCATCTTTCCTGCCCCAAGAAAGCACTCCAACCATGTCCAGAGCGCAGGGCAAGTGGATGGCCTCCACCTTCAAAGAGAAGGACATCACCCAACTTCGCGAGGCCGAGTATTTAGCCAAGGAGGTCGCCCATTGGCTTCCGACCGAGGGACATATCATCTCTACCCCGAAGCCCCATGAGAGGGTAGTTTTCATCCCCCACTTTGTCCGCGGGATAGGATTTCCGGTCCACCCCTTTGTCCGAGGACTCATGTTCTATTGTGGGCTAGATTTCCATGATCTGGCCCCAAATTCCTTCCTCACTATCTGGGCGTTCATCGTCGTGTGTGAGGCTTTCCTCTGCATGCCCCACTTCGGACTGTGGCTGAAGACCTTCAACATGAAGCCGAAGGTGGTGGCTGGCAAGCACGTGGAGTGCGGAGGTGCCATGGTGAGCAAGATGTCCAATGTCCCGTGGCCCAAAGGCACCTTCATGGAGACCGTCAAGGGGTGGCAGAAATTGTGGTTCTACATCACAGAGCCCCGCGACACTACCTGGTCTGCGGCTCCCGAATTCAAATCCGGGGCCCCAATGCGGCTTACCTCCTGGCATGAGAAGGGCCTGGATTGGTCTTCGTCGGACGAGCTAACAGCGCTCCAGACGCGCATCAGGAGCATGATGGACAAGAACGTCAAGCTTGTCGATGTGATTCAGGTGATGCTAGTCCGACGGATTCTTCCATGCCAGAGCCGGGCTTGCCACCTATGGGAGTTCGATCCGGCCGAGCACAAGACCCTGTAACGGTTCTTCGGAACTACACACGAAGATATCTGGAAGGTGCTCTTCAAGGCCAACGAGACGTGGCCGAAGACCACCGAGGATCGTGGGCACGACCTGGCCCATCCCGCCAGTTCGGTAAGTTTTCCGTTGTTTCAAGGTGTATTCCTTACTTGCTTATTCAAGGAGGGTGTCTGAACTTCCCCATTTGTTTTTTCAGGCTTGGACGAAGAAGGCGGAGCGGATTCAGTGTCCGGCTCCGCTGCCCGAGGATCCAGCCATCCCGCATCTGACGAAGATGCTAGTTCCGGCGCCCTACAAGGCGCCGGAGAAGAAGGCCAAGAAGAAGGACAAGGGGACCAGAGGTGGCCTCCTTCCTAAGGGTACTTCAGACGTGGAGTCCGAAGACACCGAAACTCACTCCGTCGTCGAATATGACGATGAGGAGGAAGAAAGCAGCTTCCCCCTCCCCGAGGGGGGAAGGAAGAGGACGACCTCCATAGATCTGGAAGAGGAGGCGTCCAAGAAGGGAAAGGCTTGCCTCGCGGAGAGCTCCATGTGGGACGTCGACAGCAGCCCAGAACGGCGCCCTCGAGATAAGCCCCTGGCCGAATTGTGAGTATCCAAAGACCCTGACACATTCATATATTCGCCTCTTTGCTTCATAATTTTAACATGTTCAATAATGCATTTGTAGTCCGGCTCATTCCGCCCTTGAGCGATCCTCGTCTTCGGGGAACTTGCTGGACCCGAAGGTGATGTACAATGGGTCCCCTCCAACGGCCTCCTCTCCCAGGGCCATAGACGACACCGAGGTGTTGTCCCGAAGGATCCCCGGCCAGGGAGAGACGCAGGAGGCCGTCAGGATGGCACCAGCGGGCGAGACCTCGGCCGCCGGACACATGGGGGAGCCGATCCCCATGGAGGCTGGCGATGGGGGCCATGTCCAATTCTGCCCCTAGCCGAATACGGTCCTGGAGACCTATACGGCTCCGGAATACGGCAAGCAGCCTCCTCCGTCGGAAGGAGGTGTGACCATTCCGCCAGTGACCTCTATCCAACTAGAGGCACCGGATACTTTACTGGAAGCGCTGCGAAGTGCTTCCATCATAGAGGAACATCGCACCCTCATGGGTGCGGTGATTGGGAAGATTCAGTCCGCGAAGAGCGGACTGACCGAAGCCTGCACAAGCCTATTAAGAGGCTTTGAGGTAAGCAATGCAATTTGTGAGAAGAAAGTCACAGTATAGATAGTAGTCCCCGAGACTCTATCCGGGATTCAGAAAGAAAAGCCGAACAAAGGATCAAATAGTTTTTTGCAGGAGACTAACCATGTATGTCTATGTGAATAAGCAGGTGTCGCTGCTAGCCGCGACTTCTCATGCTGCCGAAGTCTCCGGACTGAAGCAGAGGCTGGAGCAGACCGAGCAAGTGCTCGGTCGTGCGAAAAAGCAGCTGGCGGACAAGTAGGGTATGTAACGACCTATTCAAATATAGCAAGATATGAATTGCTTATGTTGATCGTGTGATAATTTGTAGGGGTGGTGTGCAAGGTGGAAACCCTCAAGGCAGCGCCGGCCGAAGCCCAAAAGAGGGCGGCAGATGAGCAGGCCGCTCGCGAAAAGTATGAGGCTAGGGTCAGCGAGGTCCAGCAGGAGCTGTAGGACACCGTGAAGAAGTGCAAGGCCTTGGAGCACAAGAATATGTACCAAGAGTCCGAACTTTCCCAGGCCCGTCAAAAGTGCACAAGAGGCCCGGGTCGAAGCCCAGGGCGCCCTCCAGGAAATCCAGGAGGCCAAGAAAACTGCGGCGTGTAAGGCTTTTATTATGTAGAGCAAGTATGTGAAGAAGAGATATCTCATGCTAACCCGGATTTGGAGTTTTCCAGGGGCGTTTGCGGATCTGCCCCACAGTGTTTCTGACGCTGTGGCATTCTTCCGAGCCAAAGAGGGGAGCTTGACAAAGAAGCTGTTTTGGTCACAATATCTTGCGCCAGAACATCCGGTGGCATTTAGTGACCAGCTGAAGCAGCTGGTCGAGCTGCATAGGGTGGCCTAACTCGCCATGAAGGATTTATAATCCGGCTGTGGCCTGCAGAAGCTATACCCGGCAGCTACTTCGGACTCGTGAAGCGGCTGATCAATGCCTGCCCTCGGCTTGACGCCATCAAGCGGTCGGTCAACATAGAGGGTGCGTGGATGGCCTTTGCCCGTGTCAAGATACAATGGGAGAAGATGGACGCCGTCAAGCTTGCGACCGAAGGACCGCCCATGGGCAAGGAGCACTGCACGCCCGAGCGGTATTTTGAAGATGTTCTGAGGGGATCTGATACGTCTCCAACGTATCTATAATTTTTTATTGTTCCATGCTATATTATATTCTGTTTTGGACATTATTGGGCTTTATTATACACTTCTATATTATTTTTGGGACTAAGCTATTAACCGGAGGCCCAGCCCAGAATTGCTGCTTTTTGCCTATTTTAGGGTTTCGGAGAAAAAGAATATCAAACGGAGTCCAAACGGAATGAAACCTTCGGTAACATGATTTTCGGAACGAACATGATCCATGGGACTTGGACCCTACGTCAAGCAATCAACAAGGAAGGCACGAGGTAGGGGGACGCGCCTACCCTCCAAGCGCGCCCGCCACCCTCATGGACCCCCTGTTGCTCCACCAACGTACTCCTTCCTCCTATATAAACCTACGTACCCCCAAACTACCATATACGGAGCCAAAACCCTAATTCCACCGCCATAACTTTCTGTATCCACGAGATCGCATCTTGGGGCCTATTCCGGAGCTCCGTCGGAGGGGGCACCGATCACGGAGGGCTTCTACATCAACACCATAGCCTCTCCGATGAAGTGTGAGTAGTTTACTTCAAACCTACGGGTCCATAGTTATTAGCTAGATGGCTTCTTCTCTCTTTTTGGATCTCAATACAAAGTTCTCCCCCTATCTTGTGGAGATCTATTCGACGTAATCTTCTTTTTGCGGTGTGTTTGTTAAGACCGATGAATTGTGGGTTTATGGTCAAGTTTATCTATGAACAATATTTGAATCTTCTCTGAATTCTTTTATGTATGATTGGTTATCTTTGCAAGTCTCTTCGAATTATCAGTTTGGTTTGGCCTACTAGATTGATCTTTCTTGCAATGGGAGAAGTGCTTAGCTTTGGGTTCATGCGGTGTCCTTCCGTGACAGTAGGGGCAGCAAGGCACATATTGTATTGTTGCCATCGAGGATAACAATATGGGGTTTGTTTCATATTGCATGAGTTTATCCCTCTACATCATGTCATCTTGCTTAAAGCGTTACTATGTTCTCTTGAACTTAATACTCTAGATGCATGCTGAATAGCGGTCGATGTGTGGCGTAATAGTAGTAGATGCAGGCAGGAGTCGGTCTACTTGTCTCGGACGTGATGCCTATATACATAATCATACCTAGATATTCTCATAACTATGCTCAATTCTGTCAATTGCTCAGCAATAATTTGTTCACCCACCGTGAATACTTATGCTCTTGAGAGAAGCCACTAATGAAACCTATGGCCCCCGGGTCAATTTTCCATCATATTAATCTTCCAATACTTAGTTATTTTTATTGCCTTTTATTTTACTTTGCACCTTTATCATAAAAATACCAAAAATATTATCTTATCATATCTATCAGATCTCACTCTCGTAAGTGACCCTGTAGGGATTGACAACCGCCTTATCATGTTGGTTGCGAGGATTTATTTGTTTGTGTAGGTGCGAGGGACTCATGCGTGGCCTCCTACTGGATTGATATCTTGGTTCTCAAAAACTAAGGGAAATACTTACGCTACTTTGCTACATCACCCTTTCCTCTTCAAGGGAAAACCAACGCAAGTGCTCAAGAGGTAGCAAGAAGGATTTCTGGTGCCGTTGCCGGGGAGGTCTACGCAAAAGTCAACACACCAAGTACCCATCACAAACCCTTATCTCCCGCATTACATTATTTGCCATTTTGCCTCTTGTTTTCCTCTCCCCCACTTCACCCTTGCCGTTTATTCGCCCTCTCTCTCTCCATCCTCCCTCTCTTTCTCCGTTTGCCTACTTTTGCCCGTCTCTTGTTTGCTCTTGTGTTGGATTGCTTGCTTGTCACGATGGCTCAAGATAATAAGAAATTGTGTGACTTCACCAATACCAACAACAATGATTTCCTTGGCACTCCGATTGCTCCTCTTACCGATACTGAATCTTGTGAAATCAGTGTTGCTTTGTTGAATCTTGTCATGAAAGATCAATTCGCCGGCCTTCCTAGTGAAGATGCCACTACCCATCTAAATAGTTTCGTTGACTTGTGTGATATGCAAAAGAAGAAAGATCTGGATAATGATATTGTTAAATTGAAGCTATTTCCTTTTTTTCTTAGAGATCGTGCTAAAGCTTGGTTTTCGTCTTTGCCTAAAAATAGTATTGATTCTTGGAATAAGTGCAAAGATGCTTTTATCTCTAAGTATTTTCCTCCCTCTAAGATCATCTCTCTCAGAAACGATATTATGAATTTTAAGCAACTTGATCATGAACATGTTGCACAAGCTTAGGAGAGGATGAAATTAATGATACGTAATTGCCCTACTCATGGTTTGAATTTGTGGATGATTATACAAATTTTTATGCCGGATTGATTTTTCTTCTAGAAATCTTTTAGATTCGGCCGCGGGAGGCACTTTTATGGAAATCACTTTAGGAGAAGCTACTAAACTCCTAGATAATATTATGGTTAATTATTCTCAATGGCACACTGAAAGATCTACTAATAAAAAGTGCATGCGATAGAAGAAATTAATGTTTTGAGTGGAAAGATGGATGAACTTATGAAATTATTTGCTAATAAAAGTGTTTCTTCTGATCCTAATGATATGCCTTTGTCTACTTTGATTGAGAATAATAATGAATATATGGATTTGAATTTTGTTGGTAGGAATAATTTTGGTAACAACGCGTATAGAGGAAACTTTAATCCTAGGCTGTATCCTAGTAATTCCTGTAATAATTATGATGATTACTACAAAAATTCTTATGGAAATTATAATAAGATGCCCTCTGATTTTGAATCTAATATTAATGAATTTATTACTTCGCAAAAGAATTTCAATGCTTTGATTGAAGAAAAATTGCTTAAGATTGATGAGTTGGCTAGGAACGTTGATAGAATTTCTCTTGATGTTGATTCTTTGAAAATTAGATCTATTCCCCCTAAGCATGATATCAATGAGTCTCTCAAATCCATGAGAATTTCCATTGATGAGTGCAAAGAAAGAACCGCTAGGATGCGTGCTAAGAAAGATTGCTTTATAAAAGCGTGTTCTTCTAGTTTCCATGATAATAAAGATGAAGATCTAAAAGTTATTGATGTGTCCCCTATTAAATCTTTGTTTTTCAATATGAATCTTGATAATGATGGGACTTAATATGATCCACCTTTACCTAGACGACGCTCCAAGAATTCAGATTCTTTAGATCTTGATGCTAAAATTGTTAAAAGTGGGATTGAAGAAGTCAAAACTTTAAATATTAATGAATCCACTATTTTGGATTTCAAGGAATTTAATTATGACAATTTCTCTTTGATAGATTGTATTTCCTTGTTGCAATCCGTGCTAAATTCTCCTCATGCTTATAGTCAAAATAAAGCTTTTACTAAACATATAGTTGATGCATTGATGCAATCTTATGAAGAAAAACTTGAGTTGGAAGTCTCTATCCCTAGAAAAATTTATGATGAGTCGGAACCTACTATGAAAATTAAAATTAAAGAACATGAATTCTATGCTTTGTGTGATTTCGGTGCTAGTGTTTCGATGATTGCAAAGACTTTGTGTGATTTGCTAGGTTTCCG